>NW_020229839.1:0-660000 GCF_003227725.1 Camponotus floridanus
TAGCGATTTCATTCTTTTTGCATAAAATTCTACACGCATTTCGCGGCACTACCGTTTAAATCTCGTCCCGATCGCTCGAGGAGCGGCTGACTTACAGTGAATATCCGAAATCTGCTTCTTGGTCTCACACTTAAGTGTAATATTTATATATATCAATAAAAGCGTGTCGGAATAGCTCCAATCAGTTGAATAGTGAATTAAATATTTATATATACCAAACGAAAAGAATTAATCGGAATGCATTCGTTCGATTAATTCGTTAACATATATATATATATATATAATATATATATATATATATATATTTAAGGAATTATCGAACGAATAATTTGTGAAATAAATTGCGAATATAGCATGATAATATCTGCATGTCGCGATTGTGAAACGATTTATATAATTTTATATATTATTGTCTAATATTTTCTAACGCCTATATTAATGTTATGTTGAAAATGTATTAAGAGATATGAAACGTTCGTGTTGTATTGCATGGATTTATGATAAGTAATTTAAGGAAATATATACTAATAAGAAATATACTAATAAATATACTAAAAAGAAAAAAAAAGTTTTTTTGTGTTTCAGTTACTGCGCTTTACTGCCTCTTACTTGCCAATTTTTTAATTAATTTTTTATTATTGTTATTATTGTTATTCGAACTAATTTATTATTGTTATTATTATTTGAGCTAATTTTTTTATTTTAATTTTTAATATTTATATTGATAATATTATTTAATTTAATATTTATTTAATATATACATTTAATATATTTAATATTAGCATTTAATATTTTAGAAATAAACTTGAATATTTTTTGTATTAAATTTTTTAAATTAATAAATATGAAAAACTATTACGTAATAATGACAATGGCAATGATGATGGATGATGTATGATTAAAATATCGGGTATCATAATATATTTAATAGCAGAGAGAGAGAGAGAGACCATACAAAATTTATTTATATTAGAAATTTATTTAATATACATAGCATTTTATCTTACAATACTCGTGTTATCTACATTTAATGCACACAGCACGGAAACACAACCAGAAATAGTGCACATGTTACTCCTTGAGAATATTTATTGAATTTGGCTTCGGTAGTTCATGTCAAGTTTTATATCCATAGATGGCACATCGCTTTCAGGAATTATCTAACCTAAAAACGGACCAGTCTCTCATCTTTCTCTCTAGCACCTCTATGGTGTAAATTTGCACGTGTTTTGATAAACGTGATAATTATAATATTACTTTGTGTTGTTAGATTGCAGTGAAATAAAATGCAACACGACGATGTAAATAAAATTCTAAATCGAATCTTTTTTCTTGTATATATCTGTACATTATATGATTATCATAAAACATTTATCTTAATCTTGCAGGTTGTATGGAGTGTCATCAATAAGTCATTTTGTTTCTTTTAAAGTAAAGTAAGTATATTTTAAATAAAATTTATATAATATAAAATTGTACGAAACTTAAAGTTGTCAATATATATATTTCTTTTACAGTTCAAAGACACAGAGGTTTTGCAGAAATGAGTACATCTTACAGGTTTATGCAGTAGAGCTGCATGCCCTCTTGCAAACAGTCAGTATGCTACAATTAGAGAAGAAAAGGGTATTATTTATCTCTACATGAGGACAGCGGAGAGGTAAATTGTAATATATTTAAATCTTTCATACTTATATTTATATAATTGACATTCTTCTTGATAAGTCATATGAATTATTTGGTGACAAGAATTATAAATTATTGAAGTGCTATCAAAAGATTTATATTTTATTTCAACATGAATAGAACTGCAATACTGTTTACGCTTGTATATATATATATTTTTATATATGTAAATATTTTTTTTATTAGGATACATACACCTAAAAATAGCTGGGAAAAAAGTTAAGCTATCTAGGAATTTTGAGAAGGCAATACAACAAATTAATGAGAATCTACTCTATTGGCCTGGTTTCATAAAGGCAAAATGTAAGCAAAGATTTCTCAAGATCACGCAATATATCATTCGTATGAGAAAATTCAGGTTAAGACGGCAGAAGAAGATTGTACCACTTCAGAGAAAGATTGAAAGGAGAGAAAGACGTAGGGAAGAAAAAGCTCTAATTGCTGCAAGACTAGAAATGCAATCGAGAAGCAACTTATGGACAGACTGAAGAAGGGAGTGGTAACATTATATTTTATATTTATTGTTATAAGAAATTAATTATATTTCGGAAATATAATTTTTTTGGTCTTTTAGTACGAGGGTATTTACAATTTTCCACAACAAGTGTTTGATAAAGCAGTAGAATCTGTTTGAAGTTGAAGGAGAAAGTGAAGCAGAAAATGAACAGGACGAAGAACAGGAGCGAGAGCTTGAAAAAGGAGGTGGAAATGGAATTAGAAGCAGATGAGAGGGAACTCGAGCAAGATGGTCTGCAATATATTGAAGCTGATAGTGATGACGATGAAGAATTTTCTATGGTATATAATTTCTATATATGATTTCTATGGTATATAATAAAATGATTATTTATTTTAATATAAATAACTCTTTTACACATATTTTTTTGTGTAGGATGAAGATAGTGATTCTGGACAGAAAGAAGAAGTTGAATTATCGGACAGTTTTGAATCTGCAGCCAGTGATATTGAAGTAAGAACTTTCTATCTGAAATAAGCTTTCTTTTGCTATATCTCGATATAAATTGTTTATATCTCACTAGGATTTATTCCAACCATCTACAAGCAAGAAAACAAAAGAGCCGAAGGTTGTGAAAAAAGGAAAGGTACAGAAAAAATCGCGACCAAGAGTAGAAATCGAGTACGAAATAGAAGAAAACAATCAACAAAAAACCGAGCATAGCACAATTGTGTAAATATCATAATTATGTCTTTATAATAAAATTATCCAAACATTTATATCTATAATATTTTTAATGGAACAATGTAATAATTACTGTTATGATACGCAAATCCAGATACTTGGATCATCAGGATTTTGACGAAAGTCAATTTTCTTGCGCGTATACTTAAATAATATTAGAAAGAGAGGAATATTGTAATATATTTACATATATATATTTGTACGCTCGCGCGTGTCTGTTATGTGCCATATGTGCGTTCAAAAATTCCGCTCGTAATGCGAGCGTACGAAAGCGCCAAACGGAAGAAGCTGGAAAACTGACGTAATCCCAGATGGTACATACATGCGTATCTCGGAGAAGAATCGAGACATTTGTGTAGCAGACGATACGATTAATCGTGACGTGAGAAACAAAAGGGTAAATTGCGCGCGGTCGTTTATCGCGGCCAATCATCCGAAACGAGGATCGCTGTCGTTCCTCGCGAACTTGTGCCCGTCACAGTTATCGTTCCTAATCGAAATTGCGATCGTGATTCATTAGCGGGGCGTTATCTGCAGTGTCTCGACATTGCGCATCCGTCAAGATTGTCACGCTCGTTGACATTTCGCTTTCCGCCGTTCACCGATATCGGCCCTTTATCGGATAAAAAAGGAAAACGCGAAAGTTAAAAACATGGTGCATCGTTCGCAGTAAAATGTGGAACCGCGGACTTTTCATCCGTCGATTTCATCCTTCGCTTGCTATTTATGGAGCAAGTAGGTTATTTGAAAACATTCCATCACAAGAATGAAAATAATATCAGAATGTCGTATCAATGAAAATATGGAATTAACGTCTCGTATCAATATATGTGTGTGTGCTATTATTAATATGTTAGTATATATATAGTATATTTTATATATATATATATATATATTATATGTATATATGACGCGCGTGTTATATGTAACGTAATCAAATTCTGCGAATTTTTGATGAGATGTTGGAAAATGATGCACACTCTCGGCGCGTATCTAATGAGAAAAGTGTATGATTTGCCTTGATTTTCGCATCTTTAAATCCCACGTTCTTATTAAGCAATTAAGGTGATAAGGTAGAGGCGGGGTACATAGTCATCAATTCACTCAATGCATTCATTGAACGGATTTATGTTTAATAAGTTCCACAATGCTCTTCCGTTTTTGTTTTTCTATAGAACATATCGTTTCCTTCGCAATTAGATCTCGCATTTTCGCGAATACAAAGTGTTAAATTTTTCGGAAACGAGCTCCTTAATCATAATATATCATTAATGAGATGAAATCTGATAAAACTGTGGAATGAAGCAATTTGTGATTTCTTTTCGTAGGATTATTATGGACGTAAAGTAATATCAAGGATGGAATAAGTTGAAAGCTGGAGAGCATCATGTATCTACGCCGCACAATTGTCTAACTGGGCTTGGCTCTGAGTTACATGTCGTTTCTTTGCGCACAAATGCCAAGATGTTAGACAACACTGCTAATATGGAACTGAATAATGTGGGAAGCAACAGAAGTTCTATATATCTGGCACTATCATTTCGAAAATTATGTCTGGTAACAGTTGGCTTACCACTTGTATCATTGTTGTTTTGTTTCGTTACGGCATATATATTCCAACAGGATGACATTCACGAAACTCATTGTAGGGTAAGTGCAAAATTTTATCACATATGATAATAAATAAACAATATGTGTTGATTAAATTATATTTATTTTTTTATTAAAGGTCTATAATATTCTTCCATCAATCTCAGCCATTACTGGAGTATCCTCTCAGAGGTATCTATGGCGTATCAGCATAGCATTACACATTGGACCTAGACTGATTATTGCCAGTGTTTATCATTCATATTATTACAACATACTTAAGAACATTGAAGATGTGCCTCTAAAAATTATGGGAAGTAGGCTCCTAAATTTATGCTATTGGCTAAATATTGCCGAGGTAGCAGCTTTGTGTGGTGTAACATACATTTCTAACAGGGAAATTATTGTAAGTAATTTATATAAAATTCATATATCTACGTGTGCTACTAATACAATCAAAAATATTAAACATAATGGACTTGCTTAACTAAAATAAGATAAAAATATTACAGCGGTACACGAAAAAATTTTCATAGTGTTCATGATTAGTTCGCTCACATACATGCTGATTGCCGTAAGATTGGGTCGCCTAGTAACTCCAAATGCACAAAGCCTTCAGTACAAACAGATGCTTTTTATGACAAGTCTCGTCAGTACAATTGGTCTTATTATCTTCTTCTTGAAACATCGGCTGCTGTGTCACGATTTGGGTAAGAAATAAAATCATAAATATTACATTTATATTAGTTTAACAAAAGTTAGAAAAAATAAAAACAACTTAATATTTATTATTTTGGGCAGCATTTAGTTGGTTCTCGCTATGTGAGTATGTGATAGCTTTTGCAATATGGGATTTCACATCACGTTGTTTTGGATTTTCCAAAAGATCAACTGGTCGTAGGTCACGATTTACCTGCCGCGAAAATAGATTAACCTTTTTAAGATAATTCGTCATTCTCATTGTCATATTAAAGTGCCTATTGCCTCTGCATGGAAGTGCTATAAATCATGGTTCTCAAGAGGTAAACATTTGGCACAATTCACAATACATAGAATCATGATTATCTCAGTTTTATGATATTTTATAAAAATTACAATGTGTTCTATTGTGAGATTAATGTAATTTGCTTCTCATGATCTTTAAAAAAGCAAAATACTTTACACATATGTAAGACAATATAAATGTAGAAATAAATATACAATATAATACATATATATATATATATAATATATATATATATATATATATGCATTATATTGTATATTTATTTTTACATTTATATTGTCCTACAAAAATTGATATAATATCAATTTTTAGTACTTTTATGAACGTAAGGAGATATCTAATTTGTGAAAAAAATGAAATAGAAAAATCTAGCGCTTCCAAAAGTGTGGCACTGGTTACTTTTAAAACGATAAATATGTAACGGCCTTTTAATATCAG
Organism: Camponotus floridanus; assembly: GCF_003227725.1. NCBI lineage: Eukaryota > Metazoa > Arthropoda > Insecta > Hymenoptera > Formicidae > Camponotus > Camponotus floridanus. Next base: position 5,922 of record NW_020229839.1, read on the forward strand.
TTAGCAATATAGTACATTAACAGTAAACATTAGTTTAAAAAGTATCCTACATACAAACAACATTTAATGTTAGTGTAAATTGTATATTTTTACCGCATCGTATAAGGTTACTTTAAAAATTTACTTTTGAATCTTTTTATAGACTTTTACAAGGTGAGATTTCTAGTCAAAACATTAATTCTAGTCGCGATACATTTCATTCGCTTTACGCTATTCTTATTTGTCATGTCATAAGTTGAGATTGTATAATGCAAAGTTATATGAAATGGATTTGAGATCTAATTATGATTATATATGTATAGAATTTTGTGAATTATTTCAAAGATGTACAATTGTATCTTGTTGGCAAACACGATAGAAATTTTACATTTATTCACCTTGTAAGAGATTAATCTTGTATAGATGTTGAGTAGTAAAATCAGCTAATATTCAGGAGCTATTCTGTTTAGTATTATTGTACTGCAAACGTAGGATAATCACTCCTATGTTTGTATGTAGTATACGATAGTCCCGATAGTATAGCAATTATCCAGACACTAATAATTAAACCAGTCGCATTGTATTAAAGTATTTAAACGGGGATTACATTTGGACCAGCTTTTTTCAAGAGATATGATCTAAATTTCTCACGCAAAGTTTATAAGATAAATGTTAAAAACAAAAGTTTCTATGAAATTTTTATGATTAAAACCCCCGTACATTTTTTTGTTTAAATAAATGTATACGGTTTTTGAACAAAATTTAAAATTTAAGCTTTAACAATTTTTAATCGTTGGAAATGATTTATGAATATTGTTGAATAGCTTGATTAAATATTGAATCTTTGATGATTTGTTATTTCAAAATCCATTATCATTTTGAATAACGGATATTTGAAATAAATTTTATCAAGTAATTTTCGACAAAACAAGACATCTAGCAAGACATTACAAAGAAACTCGAGTAAAATTTGTTATTCAAAAGTATTATTAGAAATTATGTAGAGTAGAACTTTCATAAAGTAATTTCCGGAAATCTTGTCTATGTCCCTCAGTCAAAAAAATTGCACTAAATGTCGAAGTAAAATTTCATATATGTGAGAATAGGATCGCGGAATTTAAAAAGAGAACAGCCAAGTCTATAATATTGAAAGAATTTGCGCGAAATATCTCTTGATATTTGTACTCATAAGCAAAGTAGTGTTTATTACATGTGTATTTATAATAAGCAAATTATACATTATGATATCTTTTAGAATTTCGTTATAAAGGCCGAGTAGTTTCAATGTGACTCTAGATAGCACTCGCAATTTAATGGTTTCATCATCATCATCATTTTTGCACATTTTTACACACGAACGTTATAGCATATTTTGATATGATAAATTTTCGTTGAGATTCCTCTTATATAATTGATAAAAGGAAAAATGGAAAAATGAACACTATTCTTCGCTAGATACACGATATATTTATCATAAATAATCACGTGGAGATGAGCTTTTAAATAGTCTTGTAATTATTACAATGGAGTAGCGCTTTTTCTTGTTTTTCTGCATACATGAATACGAATGTGAATACGATGTTTAATCACCCGAGCGTAACATCTTGACGGTTCCTATTATACGTGAAATTTTATATCATTATCACGATATAAAAATGAGTACATTCATAATCTTATTTGACATATTGATACCGTTATCGGATGCTAATCTGTGCCAAGTGATGCACTAAAGATATATCGTCGAATTTTACGAAAGCGTTGCGCACATAAATAATCTTCCAAGTTCTTTAATGAATCACTTGTATTTTACGTTTCGTTGAGCAATCACTTACGATCACTGCTCTTTACAAATACTTGCAACAATAATTGAGAATCTTTTCTACATTATATCTTTTATTCCGGTAAAGAAATAAGAATCGCGGAATCGATCAATATGGATTGGATTGATTAAAGTGGAACATATTCATCCTAATAGATCGCAGCTTACGTTAACATTCTCGGAGTATATACGTATATATGTACATGTGAGTATATATATGTATACACACACACACACACACACACACACACACACCACACACACACACACACACACAGAGATCGCCAAGCAAATTTTTAAAATTAATTTTCACTTCTGAATTATCTAATTAAAGTTGCGATGTGAGCCATTTATTTTTGAAACTTTATGTTCTCAAATAATTCTATAATTAGGCACTAACTTTTGCACAAGAAATTCTCTTTGAATTTTTAAGATAATTGAAAAAATATGTGATTTCTGATGTATCTTTTAATGCATATGTTGGTTAATGGGTACCGAATACGCGAGTCAGAAGTTATATTGAAAATGTCTCATATATATCCATCTAAGTAGAAATTAATAGCATATAAAAAAGTCTGTTTTATAGAAATATAGCGTTAGCTTGCAGAAATAAGTTCTATATATAATAATATTAAACGAAGAATTTTGGTAATCAAGTTTATCTTGTGCTAATCTTTTTTGTTTGTGTATAAGTCACGTATTAATAAAAGATGAAAAGGCTACAATCCCACCGATGTTAATTTTGCAAGCATTGAAATTGCAAAATAATGCTTCCAAAGAGAGCTGTGTGCTAAACATTTATTTAGCAACAATGATTTTTTGTGATTACGCTCGATAAATTGCACATGCGGCAATTTATCTATATTCATAAATTTATTGTTAAGATATCAGCATACTCAGAATGATTTGAAAAACCTAACGAGGAACAAATTTAAGCGTTAAAAGGTGTGAAGCATATTATTTGTACTGTGTTATCTTTTTTCTGAAAATATATTTTTATTCTTTATACACATGATAGAATCTTCTTAGGATGAAAGTTCTGAAAACACATATGTAAAAATTTCGTCATATGAATTTTTACACATTGGCGATAATGACTAAACATATCTATCAAGAATTTCTATCATATTCGAAGCTCTCTGTCTCTATCTCTGTCTCTCTCTCTCTCTCTCCCTCTTCCTCTCTCTCCCTCTTCCTTTCTCTCCCTCCCCTCTGTCTCTTCCCTTTCTCTTTCTCTCTCTCTCCTTTTGCTGTAAATAATGCTAGCATGATGTACAATTATATCTTGTATAAATGATGGATAGGATATCAACAGTACGTTAAACAAATGGCATGACAACTTTTCGTTCATTAGTATGGCAATTTAAATACAGATTTAAAGCAAAAAATGTTTACATAAATATTCACTATCGAGTCGCATCTATTTTTCTGCGACCCGTATTTTTCGAAATCATTTTGCTACTGAAACATTTTTTTTCTAATTTACATGATATATATATATATATATATATATATATATTATATATATATAATATATATATATCGAAATTATGTCAAAGTGCTACGATCTCACTGGAAAAAATTAGTCGATGTATTATTTTGGGTAATTGACAATTCTGTGATAATAAGCGAAAACAACTTTGCTATATTCCACTTTACACTCACATGCAAGTTTTTATTTCTTCTTAAAATAATATTTTCATATATGTATGTTTATGTGTCACTTTTATTCAAGTTTAATAATACATTTATAAGTTTTATGATTGGCCAAAGTCATTCCATTTTTCAAGGAATAATTATGATTGACCAGTTTTAGAACTACTGGATGTTATTAAACTAGTTATTAACCCGATTAGGAATGATGTGTGATGTTGCTATCGCCTTATTTTTCTCTTCAGATTATTCAAAATATATTGTATTTTATTTATATTTTATGCATGCCAACAATTTTGATTGTATATTATCACAGAATTCATTTTCCCGAAGTATCTACTCTCATATTTAACGACGAATCGAGTAGTGAATTTGTATCTTTACGTATTATAACTTATATTATTGAAGTAGACGATTAACTAATCAAATGCAGTAAATATCTAGTAAGAGAATAATAAATCTAGTTAATTAATATTATAATCTAGTCTTAATCTAATCTCTGATTTTGTGAAATCTTATCAGAAAACTATATTGAATTTGCGTCACATTATACAACTTATTAAATTTTTTCACACGCGTATATATGTATGTTATATTCTACGGCAAATTTTGAAACAAATCTTGAAAAATTTCGCACTGTGGGAGGCAAACTTACATCCGACGTCTCTGATAGCTCTTTTATCTCTATCACAATCTTATGTATCATAAATCATTGGGAGAATTAATCGAGCCTCAAATCCAACCGAAATTTGCAGCATTGCCGAAGGTAATTGAACTCTGTTGACCTTAATGTAAGAGAATAAACTGGAGCGATTAAATGGCTATCGTGCGACATGAATGAGAATTCTTTCGCCGTTCTCTTGTATAACCAAATCTATCTATAAGTAATTAATAAGTCATTTCCTTCGGCTGTATCTAAACTTGGACGAAAGCTCGAGCATTCTGTTCATGCGATTCATTCACTGATTTTACATCACTGTACGAAATAGCTATATTTTCCTACACAATACGGACATCGATACTATGTAATAATATTCACTCCGATGCTCTGTATTTCCGACGAATACACGACCGCTGTAATATAGTGTATATTTCTTGTAATCGGTTCATAGGGTCAGTGCCCTATACTGTGATTAAAAGTGTTTCTGTGTATGTGATGACTTGTAACGGGTTACAACACTGATTTCGATCAGAACAAGAATGATTTCTATTTGTATCGCGAACGATTGTCAAGTAAATATTACCGTACACAACCAACAATGTGTTTTTATTAATCTGATTAAATAATCTGCAATAATCTATTCTTTCAGGAACTATAAAACAAAACTGAAATATATATATATATATATATATATATATATATATATATTTATATACATAATTTTGATTAGAGTTCAAATATTTAAGTATCAATCAAGCATATCATACATCATTAAACAATCTGTAATATATTTATTCATAAACGCAATGCAAACAATAGTTATAATAATGTATATTTTTTTTACTTATCGAACATTGTTCTTCAAAAATCTATGCTTTATTCTTTATTTTTATACAAAATTATTGTAGTAATATTTTGTCATATTTAATATCTCTAATATCCATAATTAACTATTAATAAGATATAAAACAAACATCAAATCTGTGAACGTTTCTCTCATTTAATCGAAGTACGAGTAACGGAGAGTTTAGATCCGATTCTCTTTCGTGATTGTGTAGAGGATGATAGACTTCCATTTCTTTGCGAGAGATTCGCTAAATCCTTTGTGAATAATAGAGAATCATGTAACTGCACGCGTCTATTTTCTGCTCGCGAATCTGTAAGTACATTTTTCTTTTATAAACATATTTTTATACATTAATCGAAAAGTTCAATCGAACTAAATAGGAAGATTTTCAAGCATTTGATGTCACTGAATGGAACAGATTCTGTATTTACCTAAAAACTCATTTATCAATGTCAAGTTTTTACGTTACATTTTTCAAGACTTTTTGATACGCAATGCATAAATGTGATATTCGAACACATTTGTACGAAATGAAAATATTTTAAAAATACATGATTCAGTAACGTGTATGCTTGTTATTATTTTTTATAAGCAATTTTTTTACAATTTTTCTCGGACATAAATTTTTTACTGATTTATAGTATTAAAATTACTTTGTACAAAACATGATTGGACATTATTTTTTGATATTTTAGCTATTTATCATTTAGAAGTCATCGACTCTCTTTGACATTGAAATAAATATATAATAATATTTTTATTAATTTTAACATTTATCATCGAGAACTTCTATATTTTTATACATTTATATTCGCTGATTAAAAGATAATTAAAATATTAATAGAAAAAAGTTTGATGAAGTATGATTTAGAAATAAAAATTTATTAAAGCCAATATATATGCATATTAGATCTATCTCTCTATTAACGTACCATTCTTCTCAGATAGATTACCGTCTCTTGTTCCAGACATTTTCAATCCCGAAATGTTTGCGTTCCCTTTGATCATATCATCGTTTCTCCGAATTTTTTTTCCTACGCATCTCTTTTCCAAAATTTTAACTTTTGTAGAGATCGCTGACGACGTTTCCGCGCATCGTTTGCATCGCCATACGAATCTAGGATCGTAAACGTCAATATCGATGACCGGAGGTTGATGGCACAGCGGATGATAAGCCTCTTGACACTCTTGACACTCCAGTAAAATCAAAGCTCCCAATTTTGCGCCATTGCAAATCTTGGATTTTGCACACCGTACACAGATATACACAATTCGTTGTAAATCAACGTGCGTTAGGTCGTGCAATGACAATCGCAACAACCAATTATTTTATTTCGTGTAAGTTACAAGTTATAAACTAGATCGCGAAAGTTTAATTGAGGAAAAAACCTTGCATAGGGTTCCATCGACGGATCCTTCGTCGGGAATCGAGATCCTGGGGACGTTCTGATCGTCGCAGGAATCCTCGTAATTGAACACTTTTATGTCAGTTGTTTGATAGTTCATCATGTTCTCCGTTGTGTCAGGTTCCAGAAGAGAGATGACTTCTGGATCGTCCCAAGTTTCATTTTTTACCGTTTTGACGCATCGTCCTTGGACGTAGTCGCGTTTCTTCGAGATTCTCGAAGCATTGTCAGTATTTTGCAAAAATCTTCTCGGCATTCTAGCAGCCAAAGTTTTACCGGGGCCGTATTTCTTTTCGATACAAGCGTCCAGCATTCGACGAAGCTTTTCGCCACTATTTTCATCGGTCGAATGCAATAATGCTAATGCGTTAAACAAATCCTCGTTGGCATCCGACATGTTTTTCTCGATATGCATTTCTTGAATCTAGATGTTTCGCATTGTACGAATGTCAATGTTTGAGATATTGATCGGAATATTCTCGATATTAATTGTATTCTGAATCGCTGTTATATATGTGTGTTAAAAAATATATAAATATAGTTTGTCAAAAAAAACACACGTAAAATCATGACGAGAATTCAGAAAAGCAATAAACTTTGAAGGGAAGAGAGCAAATTACGCTTTATTATTTTGAATTCTTTTGAAATATAATTTTTTTCATCCCAGGGAAAGATTTCGCTCCGGCATAATAACTGAAGGTTAAAAGACCTTTATCGAATGTCTCGAACTTGACATTGTTAACTCACGTACGGACGATGTATTCCCGACAAATTAAGGACCGGGCACGAAGGAGTATAAGTGGTCCTACGGACTGGTAACAATCTTGGGAATTGTGCGGACCAGGACGTTCTATGGATTTAGATATGCGAATAGTATCCCGAGACGGACGTTCGTCGTGAAATGTGCCGAAGGAAGGTGGCCGGCATTTATCGGGCTCGATCATCGACTCGCCGCTTGTATATCGACGGAATCGCATCGATGACGCATCATTGTTCTCGTGACTGTTTGCTAATAGAATCCAACGCTTATGGTCGTCGTTCTCCCGGGGATCGGATACTGGACATTGAATATTCAATAAACAATGTTACCGGAGTATTGACGTGAACGCGCGATCATCACATACGGTCCGTCTTGTAAATCCTTTCAAAAAGATCTGATACAAATTTTGCGTTACACATAATCTTTAAATAGACTTACGAAAAATTTTAATTAGAAATTACATCAAAGCTTGGTATGGAAAAACCTATTAAAAAATATAACTCGTAAAATGTTTAAAAAAATACATATCTTTATAATACATGTACTTTTTAGTGGTGGTGGTGTACGACTTCTGTTTTAAATATATTTACAATTTTTTTTATATATTTTATATTGCATTGTTATATTTTATATTACATTGTTATTATAAATATATAAACAAAAAATATTTTTTTTAATAGCTAATAATTACAAATATCTATAAACCGAAGGATTTTTTAAATTTGATAATCGAATAAATCTCGAATAGTTTCAAAATGAATTTTTTTAATGGATGCCAGTTTTCCCGGCATCCATGTTCGTAAGATACGAATCTCTCCCGCCCTTCTTTTCTTCAGCATCAGCTTTTCTTATACTCGCGGCTTGCGTGACGCGCTTTTTCAAGGGCTCTATTAATAAGCTCGTACGTTCTTCCTCGCGCTTTTTCGGAGACGGCGACGCGGGGGGATAAGAGCGAGCGGAAAAGCATCCAATTATCATGCCCGATGCCGGGGCTTCTCACCCTGCACAAGCTCGGTACCAGAATCGACTGGAATCCGGTCGGGAAGCCGGGCCCGGTAGACGTCGAACGAGTGGGATTATTCCGCGTCCGGGTTCTGGGCCGGGGGCCGGGCGGGGGCAGGCCGAGGGAACAATGTCGGAAACGACGGGGACGGTATGCCGAGATATGCAGGATATCGCGCAGAACTGCGATCCTTCGAAGTCTGAGCGAGAGAGCTATGAGGATACAGCAGTGGCGCAAGTATAGTGAACCAGATATGTACGCTCCGCAGCTGAGAGAGAGAGAGAGAGAGAGAGAAAGAGAGAGAGGAGAGGAAAGAGAGAATACATCTCTCTAAGTGTATTAACTCTCCGAAGCGAGAAGAGAGACAGAGAAAGAGGGAGGGAGGGAGGGAAAGAGAGAGAGAGAGAGAGAGATTCGCTCGCCGCGCGAGCACTGCCTAAATATGTAATAATATCTACGGGAGATACCGGCATTCCCCGACCTCGAGAAGAATTCGATCAAAATGTGTCGCGATACTCTCCCGGTATGCCAGGTGAGGTACGCGTTCACCTTCCCATCTCCTCTCCTTCCTCCTTCAGCAGCTTCCTACCGTTTCTCACCCCTTTCGACCCTTTCGCACCCGCCCTGCTCCGTCGCATCTCCCCCGCGTCTTCTTCCGTCGTTGCTTTGTCCTCGTTTACACAGGATCGGATACAATAAGCACGTCGCACGCATCCCTGCTCGTGCAAACTTGCTCAAGTCTGTTCAATCCCTATGTGAAATCTCAATCGAAGAAGCGTAGAGTGAAATCTTAGAGACTCCCTACGATTTTTTTTTCATGTATCAATTTTTCTTCTTAAGTAGGTTCAATATTTTTTCAAATAAAGATTTGATTAGGCGATTAGATTATAGATTACGTTATTATTTTTTGCAATTTTTGAATCCTAAATTTTGACTCTTTGAAATTATTAATTTATTCTCAAATTGTTCTACAATTTTTCCCAACAAATTTTTTCTCTGTATTTACTATCTAGATTTCTATGGAGAATTGTATTAAAAATTAAAAAATTTCTTTAAAAAATCCGTTATATAATTGTTAAAATAATAGAATATACATGAAGAAACAAAAAAAAATACATAATAGATCTATTGCACTTTACATTGTGATTTTTATTTGTATTTACATTAAATTATTTTCACCAAAAATTAGATTATTTTTGATGAAAATAATATATAAACACAAATAATTGTGTCATATCAATAAATAAAATGACAAATTTGTGAAGGAAATATAAGAGAAAAAGAATAAGAATCTATCAGTATACTTTATTTAAGAGTCTTTAAATAAAACACAACAAGTAATTTTTAATGTCATTTGCCACAAGGCGATTCCGTTTAAAAGAAAAAATCTTTATATTACGAGAGCAACATCTCTGCTTTTAAGTGCAGCAAGAATTTTCGAATGCGCCGTTCGCGTGATATTTTAATACTTTATACCTGACGGTCCTTGCGAGTAAATCTCTGCCATGATAAGACCTGCCAGGAATCTCACCTCTGCGAAATATCTGCCGTTTATAAGAAATGTTTTCGAAGTTTATGAGGACGACGCGTAGCTCTGGTATGAGGTAGATCTAAAGCGTTCTCTCTCCCCTCCCACCCTCTCTCTTCTACTCTTTTTTTATTTTCCCCCTTTTAAATAAAAGTGATGCCGATAGAGGAAAGACGCCGTGTCGCAAAAACTAACAATAAAATTACCTCGTCGTCGCTAAAATATCGTCGAAAAATGCGAGGAAAATATTTCCATCAAAAATTTGCAGCAACAATACAATATCGTAATTTTATATGTCATTATCAATTGCATTCAATCATTAAAATGTTATTTTTAGTTGAGAATGTTATCCATTTTAAATATGGCAAGTTCAAACAGTGACTGTAGTTGTAAATAACAGTTGTGTGCGATGCTAAAACTTTTTGTGATTTTGCGGAACAAGAGCATCGTGCATGGTTATGATTTTGGGTATGATATTACGGTTACAATTAGCAAGTTGCACCGGCTAATGCGATGTCCATCTGAGCATTGTTATGATGTCACGAACTTAGACGCGAACTAGGATTAGCTGTTTGCGTATCAGATACAACTTCGAACATACATATACACCCACGTATATATAATACATGCACAATGAATGCATCTCGTACGAGATGATATCGTGTCGACAGCCACTGTAAATTATATTTTTAAGTAACCAAGTCATATTTTATGACTTTTCTCTAATTTATATGAATTATAAAAATTATATTACAATATTTTAGAATCAAGGATTTATTGAAAAATCTTTGATTTCTTCCTATTCCTATTTTCAATCTCATTTAACGATATATAAGAATAAGAGTTTTTTGTTTTACTTCTACTCGTCTCTTTTGTGGATTAAAATGTGCGAAGAAGAAAAAAACAGACCGGAAAGAGAGAAAGTTGACGAAAATTATGTAAAGTCAATCTCCGATTTCGAAAAAATTATGAAAATTTATAATTTCGTAAAATGAATTTCTATCGATTCCTTTTTAATTCATGTATTTTTCGCAAACATATATCTGACTCGTGCAGAACGACGCTCGTGATGCCTCGACGACGACTCGACGACGCTGCAGATTTCTTGCAGGAGTCAAGTGCGGAGTGTCGTCGCGATGCGTTGTGTCGATGAACCTACAACCATCTTCCAAGTAAAGTCAGCAAACGCGGCTGAATGCAAAGTGCATCGTTGCATAACGCGCAAATTGCGCGCGCAACACTTCTTTCACGACACGTGGATACAGGAAGACAGAGAGAAAGAGAGAGTAAAAAAAAAATAAATATATACATACACATATATTTTTATATATCGTCGCAATTAACGATTATGTAGTGACGTAACGGTTGATTGGTGCAAACTTGACTTGAAAGACAATTATTTTCTCTTTCCGTATTGCTGTCAGCATTGTATCCACGCTTTTCAATTAATTATTTTCGATATTGTCGCGCAAATCCGCGTTCCGCAGTTTTACGATCGACATTAAATAAGAATCGCGATATGCCGATCATGCCGAGTCTTATACCCGGATCAAAATAGCTCGAATAAGTGGTAGGATGTAAAGAGAAGGATAATGTCAATTTCCTTACGAACAAAATTCTATATGCCATGCATTAAACCAAGATAAACTCCGTCTTCCTGCGTTCTTTCTCTCTTTTATTCTTGATCGTTTTTTCCCTCTTACTAAAGCCCTGGCTCTTTTAATTAACCGTTAGGAAATGCATTACCGGCTTTGGAAATTAAGTGTTTGATGGAATTTTTATCATTATTTAATTGTCAGAATGCTCTCAAGTTTATGACAAAAAGAGAACAATGACGCGTATGAGCACTATATGGTAACCAATCTTTTATCGTAAAAAACGTTGCGATTAAGTGTTCGATACCGCAAATATAGTTTACGTTGCGATTAAGTTTCGATACCGCAAATATAGTTTACGTCAACAAATATAGCTTTATACCGAAATCAAGATCGAGAAAATTAATTGGCAATGGAAATGCGAATATCAAAACGAATTATTTACATATTTTTATTCTCAAACTGTGACATCAGAAACGAGGATATTTGTGCCAACGATTCCTATAAATTTATATAATTGATAATTATATGATTTTCCTTTCAAGCTTTTTATAACTTTTTCATCAAACTGCTCAATAAAAACATCGAGGTTTGAAGTTTTTGCCTCTTCATTGTAGCTGTATGAATTACATTATCACAAGCGAGAAATTGAGTGAATTGTTTTTTCACATTGTTGAAATTTGAAATAATTTTTTTTTATTTATACTCAAAATAAATGGCATAATTTATTAAAATATAAGATTTCTTTTCCATCAGTCTGTATCATAATAAATGCACTTAATTTACATGTATTTCTATATCTTCAACGATACTAAGCCTTATTTCAGCAATTAATTTACAACCGTCTATTAATCTAATTGTAAGCTTAATTTATAAAAAGATTCACATAATATTGTTCGCTTCTAACATAATAATTCATCATAGCTGTAGTGAAGGATCGACAATTCAATATAAGTTTAAGATGGAAATTGCCTTGTTAAACTTGACTTGGCATCGAATATAAAAATTATTTTTTCCTTTTTTTTTCTAAAATCTATATTCGAAGTAAAGTATACAATATTCGTAAAAAATTCTTGATACTTTGTAATCGTGAGAATTACATCGCGGAACATCGCGACTTAAATAAAGCGACGTGTCTCTGCGAAACAATCCGCGAGCGGAGTTGGGAGGAATCTGGGCGCTAACATAATTAACTATTTAAGAGGCACGTTGCGCGAAATCGGAGTCCACCCCGTGCGTCACTTGTGTTCAACCCCCGTGAGATGTACATGCAACGCGCGGGGATGAAAAGTCTCATTTTAGCCCGGCGGTGCATCGCGTCGCGCTTTGCCACGTCGCGCTGCCGGCCCGTTTGTAAACTTTTGTGCGGCACAATGCAACCGACTGACAAAAGGAGCTCATTGCGCGGCAAACGTTTAAAGGCATTAATTACGGCCGGGCCTTTGTGCCAGTCGCAAAAGTTAACAGCTCCGGGCATTATTTTCGTACGCGAACCGTGTTTCGGTTTGCGAGAGCGAACTGTTTGACATCGTCGTTATTAATCTGCGGTGTTTTCCATTTTGCGATACTGCTATTGTATACCATGTAACATTTTTGAAATACCATTTGTGTTTGTTTTTGAGTTACATCATATCGGACAAGCGATTTTATAGAAACGCAAACCTTTTTCGAGAAGTAAAATAGAAATAAAACTGCAGTATAATATGCGAAAATATGAAAATATTATATGATTTAATCATATAAGATGAAAATGTAATAATATAGCGTTAGAAAATTGTATATATATAAATATTTTTAGTATTAAAAATTAAATTGAGGATTTAAATCCGATATGCGTATATATGTAAATAAAGAAAATATATAATTCATTTTACGTACTGTATTATCGAAGAAAATGTTTTAAAAAAGTAGAGATAAAAATATACTAATCGTGAATACAATTAATATAAACAATCTCAGTAGAAAGAAATCTTTTTATCTATTTTCATGTAATCTATTTTGATGTTCCTAAAACTAAATGGTTTTTTAAATTCTAACGTTATTTTTCTCAAAACTTTTCTCAAGTTGGTGTGTATTATATTTTAAAGGCGAATTGATTGGTTTGTGAACTTTCCACTCTTTTTTCAAACATAATTTTCGAGAGAGAAAAAAGAGAGAGAACTTAAATTTTAAAAAATTCACAAATATTTTTATACGCCTATAAAAATAAATTATCATTTAAAAATACGAAATTTGAAATTTTAAAGTACTGTCATCTTGAAAACCGTAAATCTTCCTTTATATATTTCATATTTTTGTCTTGAATAAATTAGGAAAACAATTTTTTTTTAATAATAAATATATTTTATATAAACTTATATATAATCTCTTTAAGCATTAATAAACAAATATAAGCATGTAAAATTTTAAAGAAATCCAATTACATGTGATTCCTACTCCTTCAAAAGAACTTATAAAAACGTCCTTTTAAAAGTTGTTCAAAGTAGACTGTTTCTCTAAATTGTTTCTTGAAATTGCAGGTCTTTTCTACATCAAGGTCAAGATCAAGTATTATTTCGAGGTAACGTCTTAAAAGTTTAATCCAACAGTATTGAAGTTCAATAAATACGAATTAAAAAAACGCGATAAAATAACCAACGAAAGTCATTCGATCAATTATAATCATTAACCTTTTTGTAATCCCATTACATTGTATTTATAACAACAGGTTTGCTTATTTCTCTACTTTGACTTTATAACAATTTACTCCAGTTAATTTTTTTGTTTTCATTAAGTAATTCTTAAGAGAAGGAAGAACAATGTACAACCAATGGTATCAAAATATTTTTAATATTTTTTTAAGAGAATTTTTTATATAAATACACCTTGGCATCAACTAATTTCGCCAAATTGAAATTTACGGATGGACACAGTTTTATAATAATTCTAATATTACGTAAAAACAAAAAAATTTGAACTTTTTATAATTGTTTTGTAGAGAAAAATTTTTTGAAGTTATTTGTATAACTCTTTTGTTTTACAATCTTGTTTAGAGATTTCAAATACGCGAAAAAAGTAAGTAATAAGTGAACCAATCAATCACAATCGAACATTTCTAAATAGATTGCATCGAAGAAAATACAATCCTCGATTGTGCTTGATTAATTTGATTCAGTTTTTTTCGTGTATCTTTGATGACAGATATAAATACTGTGTTTATATTTATCAGGAGTTTATAATTATCAGCCGTCCTTTATCCGTACCATTGTACTCATACATATTTATCCGTACCATTGTACTCATGTACATAAATTTATTCTTTTTATAAAAAATAAGACGTAAGCAAGAAGCATTTCAAATACACATTTCTACATCTTGAAATAAGCATAAATTTCGGAGAAATTAGAAAGATTTTAATATCAATTAATTTACTCTTTTGTGATGTTTAGTTTTTAAAATACGATAAACTCCTTTGATGTAAACATAGCAATAATATGTCAATATATAACAACAGATTAAAAATATTGTAAAAGCTAGATAAAAAGAGAAAGCTCCATGGATTATTACAACTGCGTGCTAAATATATACATATAATAGGAAATATATTCACAAAATGTATCCTTTACAAAAAAAGTATCCTTTACATTTTTCCGCGTGGTCAACGATATAGCTTATATAATATCATTATATTCAGAATGCATGAAAAAAAAATGTATTAAATGATTAGCGCGCGCGCGAGCTTTCTCTTCAAACTAAAACGTTCTACGCTACATTTTCATATTATTACCGCTTTCGTTTGTAAAGCCTAAAACGCAACCCCTGAAATTCAACAAGTGCTCCTCGTTTCCTGAAGAGAGAGAGCGAACGGACGAGCGAGCGAACTCACCGACATCCTACCTCCATTACGTGCGTGACGCGACTGATTCGCAGCGCGGGGCACGGGGACAGCAAATGGTCGAGCGGAGAGGAGTGGGAGTGAGCCGCCGCAAGAGTGGGGATAGAGCGAGACGCAGCTTCGGGCCGCCTCGGGGCTCCTCGGCCGCGCTCGTGATTCTGGTTTCTCCCGCGACCGCGTAAGCGGTGTCAGCGTGTGCGCAGACCGGCTGCGCAGCAGGCGTGTGCGTTGTCTAGATTCTTTGTGCCATTCCTGGCATACCAAAAACAAGAGTGGTGACCGTTCTCGTATTTACCGTGTGCACAGTCTTGCGCGCTAATACAACACCGTGTGAATTTGGTTCGCGACAATAAGGGCCGTCCTCGTGCTCGTGCGTGCGCCGCCACGTCACACAGCTCGCCTAGTGGTAAGTACACGATACAAAATAATGCCGAAGCGCCGTTCGCGAAAGTGCGCGGCGTCCACGCCCGTGTTGTCCTGACGGTGGCGTCGTCTCGCAACGGGCCCGCGCAAGGAACGAATCCGACCGCAGCGACGATGGCGATATTATCTGCGGAGAGAGAGAGAGAGAGAAAGAGAGAGAGAGAGTGAGTGAGCGAGTGAGTCACAGACGGACGACGAACGAAAGAGAGCGAGACAGAGGGAGCGAGAGACGCCGGACGAGGGTGCGTGCATGTGTACGTAAGAGAAAGAGACCGACGTAGAGTATGTGCGTGTGCTGCGTGAGAGTGAGTTTCAGCGAGCGAAGTGAGCAAGTGAACGAGTGAACGCGTGACGCCGTTATTATCCGTTGCGCGACCGATATTCACGCACGTTCGACTCGCCTGTCGCGAGCTCCCGCGGCTAACTTCCGGGGCGTCCTCGCGTTTAATTAGCCCTCCGTTGTTTCGAATTTAAATGGAAAGGGATGCGCAGGTGAGGAGAGAAAGTCGCGCGATCCTCCGAGAGAGAGAGAGAGAGAGGGAAAGGGAAAGAAAATCAGGGGGGGAGCGACGGAAAAACGATTCACCGGCGCGAAGTTGGCCGCTTTGGAGAAACTCTCTCTCTCTTTACCGGTGCGTGCGTTCCGGCAGAGGGCTGTTTACGTCGAGCATCCGCGAGTCCGAGCAGTCCCATCTCGAGTTGTCGCGCGTTTACGAGTGCGCGGGTCGTCCTCGGGTCAGCTGTGCGCTACCGGGAACACGCTCCCGTTCCGAATCGCGCGCACGAGCGCGGCGCAGCGCGGCGCGGCGCGGCGCAGCGCAGCGCAACGCAACGCGATCCGATCTGATCCGACCCGGCGCCGAGAGAGACGCGACCCAGACGTGGAGGTTAGGGTGACTCTCCTCTCCGCGGTTCGTCGCGGTGGTGTGGGCTGCGTGCGCGTTTCCTCGTTGTTTCGGCGCGCGAGCGCGGGGCAGCGTCGTGTCGTGACAGAAACGCGTGCTGCTCACCGCCTAGTCGCTTGTCCGCCAGCCCGTCCGCACGCTCGTCGCGTCGTCCGCTCTCACCCGTTCGCTCGCTCGCCCGCTTTCTGGTGAATTCGTATGGTGAATTATTGATCCGCGGCGGCGTGTGCGTGCGGAAAAACCGCCGTTGGCTGGAAGAGAAGAAGATAGAAGGGGGGGATAGAGGCAACGGGAGAAAGAGAGAGATAGAGACGGTGGGGAGGGGGGAGGCGATAGCGAGAGACAGAGACGGAAAGGGGCCGCGGCGGTGACGCGAGAAAACGCTTCAAGCTCGAGCACACGTACTACGGGGTGAGACGCGCGCTCTGGTTGGTGTTGGTTGTATATTGTTTTGAAAAGTGTCGGGGCGCGCGCGCGCACGCGAATGCACGCGACGCGGAGAGTTGACGTTCCCGCGGGTATACCGGCGTGATTATCTCACCTCCTAGACGCGATATCGCGATTCGAGTGTACGTCTCTCGCGTCCCTCGTACATAACGTATACGACGGAAAATTCACGCGGTGGCATTCTTGTCATTCCTCGCTCCGTTTCCCGTCCGTATGACTCTTTAATCGCGTTCACGCGGGCGGAGAAAAACGTGCGCGGGGGGGTAATGTACGCGGGAAGTGTCGCGACGCGACGCGCGACGGATCTGTCGTCGAGACGAGATTTGTCGGCGAACGTTTGACGGAGTGCGAGAAGAGGATAGGAGGAGCCCGGTTAATCCTCTCGTGCGCGAGGACGAGACTGCTGACGCGACGAGGTAATACGTGAAATTCCGCGAGGAATCGGTGAAGAAACGGTGAAAGGAAAACTCGTCGTCGACGACGAGAGTGTTGGTAGTGCATTGTCGTCGTCGCGAAACACGACGACGACGACGACGACCACGACGGCAACCACGACGACGACGAGGTCAGCATCGTCGCGCGGTGGGAACGTGACATTCTGTATCGTTTTATTGTACGATCGCTGTTAAACGCGCTTCGATAAACTCAGGAGGCAGCAACATCCCACCTTCGCCACCGCGGCTTGGATGGATACTGTGCATTATTTCTGGAGTGAGTTTCTCTTTTTATCGTGCCTGTGTGCGTGCGTGTGTGCGTATGAGAGTCTCGAGCCCTTCGTCGCTCGCCGTCGACGCGTATAAATGCATAACGCGAAAGTGTTCTTCGTAAACTCGCGCACTCTGTATACACTACAGCTTCTCCCTTTCTTGCCCGAGGGAGAGAGAGAGAGAGAGAGAAAAGGACGGAGATGTATTACTATGTAATTTTTCTCCTCGCGTATTCGCCGCCGTCAGACTCGGACGCACCCGCGCGCAAACAGCTGCGCACAATCATCTCGTACCATTGTTTACGCGTCTTTGCTATGCGCTTGGCGCGCACCTGACCGAGCGCCTAGAACACAAACGTCAGCGCGACGGAGTCATCGTTATCTCTTTAAATCTCTCGATGTGTTTCGAGAAGTTTCGCTCAGCCAGTCTTTGAGTCCACGCTTAACGAAAGCACGAAAGTGACTCAGATTAACACTAACTTGGAACACTAATCGGATTGAAAACACTTTGGAGAAAGTTTAGAATTGCCGTCACTTTAAATGTATAATCTTTTCTTAATTTTTTTTTTTTTTTTTTCATTTGAAATTTGTTACATAATATATCTTGAAGTAATTTTTTAATAGAGTGACGTATATGGCAATAATGTCGAAATTATGTACGAGTGTTTAAGTGTGTTCCAGGGTTTATATTTTGTTTATAAATGTAAACTAAAATATAAAAAAGTGTGATGAAAATTAATATTTTCATCTATTTTGTTTTCTTGAATTAATCTTGCAAAATAGAGGGGAATTCTAATAAACATTTACAATAGACGAAACGTGTGAATAAGTTGCAAATTATTAAAATATAATTTATACGAGCGTAACTTGGGAATAATATATTTCAATAGTAAGCAAAACGTCACACGATGAAAAACAGATTATGTCTCGGAAGACACAAGTTTGGAATTAAAGCCACGCTTGGTATCGCGTTCTTGTCGATCTTACCCAGCACAAAAAGATTGTTTCTCTTAAAGATGGATTACGCATCAATTCAGTTTTACTCTCCATTTAATCCTGTCGTTACGATAGCAGCGTGGAATTGTCGCGTTGTGTAAAGTTTTCCGCGTTGTTTTCTCAAACTTTTACGACATTTGTCAGGTGTTGAAGGCGCATAAATCACCTTTAAATATTCCGAAATTGCGACGCTAGTTTCGGATTGCACATGCGACTCGATTCGAGTGCGATCTTTTTCAGTGCTAGATCGAAATTGGTTGTTAACGAAGCAGTGAAAAGAAAAATATCGAAAATAATTTTGCACAATTTTGCTACGTAAATTTAATCGAGTAACTCGCCCCGTTATCGCGATTGACGAGCAATCAGATGTAAGTACATGGGGATGCTCCGATTTAATGGATCGTCAATATGTATTTATATTCGATACATTGCACGCGTAGATATTACTTTCGTTAAAAATATTGACACGATACTCAAGAGAGAAATATATCGCCACGCAATTAATCGAAGAAACTTTTAATGCAAATAACTTATAAATTATGTATGTATATAATTAATTAAGAATTATAGTGTACTAGATATAATTATCTTTGCAAGATATTTGATCGTATTTAAAATTCATTTACTTTCCGTAAATTTGATGGCTTTGTTCATATACGTAGGTATTTCGAAGGCAAGATATGAATGTCAAGACTGTGTTTGCTGTCCGTATCATGAAGATATTGTGTTTCTAAACAAATGTTATCTCTAGAAAGAAAATCACGCCGCATTCACCGAATTCGCGTCGAATGCGAAACGTATTCTGACATTGTCTGATTAAAATATCGAGTTTTTCCTCGACCTGTAATGAAATTTCTCGTCGATCCCTTTTGGAGCCGTTTCACGTCGCGATTACTTTCACACGCCGTAGTTTGATTGGAAACTCGCAATCAAGAGATTCTTGATCCCTTTGATCTTTTGTGAGTTTGTTGCGTTCTTATCTTTGTTCGAAAAAGAATCGTAGCTCGTACCATATTTAATTTCGCTTATCCACGTCTAGTCACGTTTGAGCCGATGACATTGAATAATGAAACTTGGTTATTGATACACGTATGCTTGTATTATTTCTGTAATCTATAAATGTCTTTTGTTTACAATTTGGAGATAAGCGTGACAATGATTGCATAGTATGTATCTACATGTCATGTCAAGCGGCTTTAAGAGGTTGATAATTATGACTACGATAAAAGTATTTTCCGTATTTCATCAATAACTAGCGACTTCCTTCTTGAAGATAGATTCGATCTCCTCGCGAGTTGTTTCGAATCGATGACGCAATCGCTCGAAAATACGCTTCGCGTTTCAAGATGACAGCATATCAAAATTTATGCATTTTCCTGATGAGTAAAATAACGCATTTGTCGGATTGTCATTGTAATAAAATGATTATCATTCATTTTTTTTTTATGTAAAATATCTTGCAATATGAGAGCAATCTTGTAACTCGAACGTCAGTGCTTGAATAAAGAAAAATATTACACTTGAATAATATTGATATTAAAATGTTATCAACATTTACTTCTAGTGTCCAGTGTCTTATGCTCGTGTTATGTAATTCTATCTGTACATCAACCGGTTATGAATATCCGATTCTCGAGAATATTGAAGAAAAATTGCCATGTACGAGCATTGTATATCGAGCTATACGCGATATTTTAATATTCGTCTCGCACGCGTTTCTCTATTTTCCGCAACGAATACGTCGCCGCAACCAATTGTGCTAACATTTGCAATTCGCTTCCACTTTCTACAAACAGCCGTCTCGAGTGCGACCGTCGCGGTTCCCGATCACAGTTACATTTGTCACGCGTCGAGCAGCAGAATTATAAATTTTTTCGCTATGATATAACAAGAATACTGAAACTCTCCCCATGGATAAAGCTTACGTATGAAATTTTTACGCGAGCTGCCTGTTTCTAGCTTGTTTTCTTCTTAAAGTTTACAACGCAAGCCATTCGAGCCGGAAATTGCGACACCGGAAACGATCGGAGAAAAATTTCCTGCAGTTTGTGTCCCTGAAATAACTTCTTTTACCAATGAAACTATCACATATATAAACCGCGGAGAATGTAATATCTCAGCTGTCAAGATCAAAAACTTAGTCAAAGCAGCGCAAATACATCATATTTTTGAAAAGTTTCTTACGTCAGGCGATACCAGCTGTATTGAACGAATAACAGAGTTTATGTCATATTTTTCCACTCAATTCATTCGAATACAAATTGCGCGAGCAGCTTCATTTATCTTCCCATTTTGTCGTAATTTTGTAGTTTAAATTATCTGATGTAAGGATCGGCGACTTTTAATTGATAAGGGTCGAGTTCGAAATGACGTATAGTTTAGTGGAAAGCCACTTCTATAGCCGGCCAGCAGGTGCAAGTTGTACCTCTCTTTCTATTTCGCTTCTCTCGCTTCTGCTGTGGATGCTGGTCGGCTCGTTTCTCTTTCTCGAGCGAGCGAGCGAGGTCGACAAAACCGATAGCCGCGGTAAAATATCGGCGTATGCATTCGATAAATTCGATATTCAAATCCCTCGAAGAACGCAACTTCCACGAATGATATCGCGCCATATATCGTATCTCTCGATTCTATCTTATCGCGCTGAAGAACGAGATCCGGGGACGTTGGAAAACAGCGCGAATCCCGCGCGGTTTTATTGAAACTCGCATCGCTTTCCATAAGTGTTTCATCGTGTGTCTGATTCTAGGAGAATATTATATAAATAATGAAAAATAGTGCTTATTTTAATATCGTCATTTTTTGTTACGAAATTAATATGAAAAATAAAATATGTTCATATGAAAAATGCGTCTTCCGCGATTTTCGACCGAGTATTGCAGTTAGTATTTTACATTGCGCTTTTTATAGGAGAATTTTCATCAATATTTTAATCATTTAAAATGTCACTGGTAAGAGGAAGAAGTTGACGCGATTTTTCTTGCATATATCTTTCGATTTTTTTTACACGAAACATTTTTATATTATAATTGCCATTATACCATGATATATTTTAACAGCCTCGAGTTACAGAGTAACAGCATGAATGCTAATTTTTAAAGGAAATCTATGAGTGATTGCAAGCACAGAAGATATAGATTATTTTAAAGTGCTCGCCCTTTGGCGAAACGATCAACTCTTCACGAGGCAGCTCTGTGCTGTGGAAGCTCTTTGATCCGCAATGTAACGGCCTTGAATGCAACGCGAATCGTGTATTGTTAAATGAATGGATTGTTTGTACGCGAGGGCGATTTTTCACTTGGGGCTACAATTCGTCTTTATTCTTTTTTTTCCTCTTGTTATACCATCACGTTCACAGTACTATATTTTATTATTACCGGTAAAAATTTCTTCAAAATTTTTTAAAAAGCCTTGTGGACACTTTTTTCCTTTTTAATAAAAAAAAATTGATAAACTTTCAAGTATATACCATTTAAAAATTTTTTAATATTAAATATAAATATTAATTTTTTCTAATATTAAATATTTTAACAATATGTATCCTTGAAATCCTCAATTATAACGTATTGAAAAATAATATTTAGCTTTTCGACTTAACACTATTTTATTTTTCATATTAATTCCGCAAATAATAATAAGTGACGATATTAAAATGATCGCTATTTTTCGTCATTTTTATTTCTTTCTTCCAACGGCCAGACACAATAAAACACCTTATGGAAAGCGATGCAAGTTGCACAATACTGGTCTACACATTAGGCGCAAGTTTCTCGCGGATATAAATAGAATGCCTTGTCCCGTTGGTCTACGAAAGGAGCAAATGGATTATCGCGCGCGCACCGACCCTCCGACCGCGACTTCTCTTCGCTCTCTTCTTTCTCCTTTTCCGCTTCTTCGTCTCGCCTTCCTCTCCTCTCGAATGTTTTACGCTTTTTTTTGTTCGCGCGCGGTTCTCTGGGACCGGCGAACTCCTCCGTGGCTTTCTATTTGGCGTAGACGGTGCCAAATCGTCAAGTAACTAAAATTATTACCAAAGATATACGTACTTTCTTCTCGCAGAGTTAATTGCGATAGCAGATAATTAAACTATCTCATGAGCCTCTGCATACTTTAATTAACGCTAGTCCCTCTTCTCAATGAGATTAAAACAGTCTGACGATTAGTACTTTTCATTTGCGGCTCGTACAATCGAACTGTTATGCGACGCGATATGCAGTTGAATGTGTGGTTCACGATTTTATTGCGCGGAAAAATCTCTGTATTTATGACGACTACGTGCGTTTGATCAACCGTGCTCGAGAGAAGCGCGGATATAAAATATTCATCGAGTTGACGGAAGATTTTCTCCTCGCGAGTCTCGATACGAGTGCCGACTAAAAGAACCGTTTAAACTTGGACCGATGTAGCGTCAGATATCATCTCGTATCCGAGTTTCAAGAATTCGATGGTACTTTCAATGTTGTGAACACGCGAAAATATTTTTGTCTGCACTTACATCAGGAATTGAACTCGCAGAATTATATCGATTTCAATCTTTAACCTTAAGACTTTAATTTTGCATTTTATCATGTTATTCCACGGTTATGGCAGATGCTACGACGTTATCTTCATGATTCAGCTATTTTCCATTCAAACGTCTCTTTACGCGGCATTATATTTTTACGACATTCTTATAACGTCTGTATAAAACATCAGTCGCAACAATAACAACGATAAATTGCGTTAATTTGTATTTGGAAAATCATAACGCGATCTTATGCAAGCTATAAAATAAGAGGCTTACGACGATATCGTGTCACAAATCGTTGCCTCTAAATAGGTGTCAAATCTTTCTGCATAAACCCCGGCAGGTTTTAGCGCGAAAAATCGCTATTCGTGGACCGATTTGCGAAAGGTTGGACGTCACGTGGTTGCTGGATTTTATATATCTAAACCGGTGGGACCAGCCAGCCGGATTTAAAAGCGATTTAAAGCCCTGCTCGTAACTTTCGAATGACTACTAGTCCCGTCACACTTCAGTTTTTCCCGCGCGCGCCACACGTACACACATGCACGTGTTCACATATGCATACGTGGCAGATTAAGCAATGATTAATATCGTTTATCAGTATCATCGATTAGACGTAATCGACATGTATTACGCGCCTGGCTGGTTTCGGCGGTGCGTGAGTCATGCGTCGTCCT
The DNA here is from genome assembly GCF_003227725.1 of Camponotus floridanus. Classification (NCBI taxonomy): domain Eukaryota; kingdom Metazoa; phylum Arthropoda; class Insecta; order Hymenoptera; family Formicidae; genus Camponotus; species Camponotus floridanus. The sequence goes on from NW_020229839.1 coordinate 29,705, forward strand.
TCGTTCGTTTTTGCTATGAATAATGATCATCCTTTGTGTCAACATCTCATAATATACGCGGAATTGTAAAATATGTTCATTTTTATCGGCTTTGCGGATCGATTAACAGAACACGTGTGGATGAAGCTGAAAGATTTATAATATTTACAGCGTAAAATACCAAAGGTAACGGTGATTGCAACATTTGCGAATGTTAAAACTATTTATTTATTTAAATGCTTATATATAGAAAGATATTTTTAATACATTGTTTATTATATGCATGAGCATTTAATATTAATAATATATAATTTAGAATAATTCCAATATTATAACAATAAATAAATAAATAAATAGAAAAAGGAACAAACTGAACAATTATTGAAAAAATAATTTATGCTTGATTATATTAAATGACATGCAAAAAATCTATTGAATCTGAAGAAATTCATTATCGGCTTAAAGATTTAAACATCCATAAATCTGCATTATGATGAAAAGAAACATATTCTTTCTGAGAATTTTAATCAATAGATGCAATTTTGCTGGAAAATTTCAGAATAAATAATATGTTATTTCATAATTCACAACTTTGAGGAAAATGCAAAATTTAAAGGTATTTTTTTATTTAATATTTTTTTTGTCTAATTAACAGCATCTCTTTTTGACATTTTTTTATTTTTATTTAAATTATGAAATAAATTCTCGTTCTCACATTTATGAATAAATCAAATTTCATGTCATTGATATACGACAAATATATTAAATAATAATGTATTTGCGGATGGCAAAATTTCATGCGCAGAAAAATTGCAAATGTGCAAGGAAATTTTATTCGAGAAATCTGAGGTTTAAAATTGTGCGAAAGAAGCGACAATATTCTACACAAGCAAAGAAATGATTAGAATCGATAGTCGCCATCGAAACTAGCGAGCGCGATGCATATCGCGGGGTGCGGTTGGCGACGCGTACGTTTATCTGCCAGTTTAATGCCAACAAACGCGCGCGATTCGATCGCGTGTCGAGTACACGATATGTGCATTCGAACGAGAGTAGTATATATATATATATATATGTGTGTGTGTGTGTGTGTGTGTGTGTGTGTGTGTGTGTGTGTATGTACATATATACACACATATGGACTCTCTCCCCTGAAAGAGGGGATGAAGGGGCCAGAAAATCATGGGGTAGCTTTACCACCTGGTCGACCGCTCTCCGCTACCGTGGAATATGGGAATATGTGTGTGTATGTGTTTGTGTACATGTACAAATAGACACATATACACAGTCAGGATTCCCCTCGCGATTGTCTGCGCCCTATGCATGTCTTTCTCTTTCTCCCCCCGCTCCTCTCTAAAATAATGCAACACGCCACCGCGAACTGTCTGCATACCAGTCCAAGTACAATCACGCGATTCGCTCGTACGTATCGGTCACCCGGTATGGACTATATGGGCCCTTCTCGTAATTACCTGTCTCCCCGGACTCGTACGGATTTCGAACGTAATGCTCACTGTCTCTTTAGTAGCGTGCCCTATAACATCAATCGTAGATGTGTGCAAGATATGCAATATTGTTGACGGTAGGACAGTATTTCTGCAATTTATGTCTATGTACATACTGTATGTGCAGTACAGATTACAGATTATGTAGCACGGTACACTGTAATCTAGACATGTTATAAGGCAAAGAGAGGCAAAGATTTGCTCGGCCATTTTGCGTTCCATCCGACGTGTTGCATTGTTAGTTGGATCTGTCATCAATTTTGTAGATTCAGTAAACATTTCTCTCTATCCATAAACAATATTTTAAATCGAATATAGCGCTTTTTTCCGCCTGATATTTTTTTCAATGCTTAATCGGATCTAAATCCTATTCGAACATGTATTCTTCAATTTTTTAACAAAACTGGATTCAAAGTGTCATACATACATTTATATACATGTATATTTTTTTTATTATCGTATTGTATAATTACAGATCACATATATGTCTTATGAAATTTTTATAAAGTAATTTTAATTTAAATTTTAAAGAATCAAAGATACAAATTTACATTATAATAAAGAGAAAAAAATTGATCTCGAAAAAATATTTTATGTGAATGTAAAGGAAGGTTACTCTTTAAATGTGATGAGTGTAATGTATCTCACATTGATAGTTCACGAGTGCAAGTTGGTATTGCGAAAGTTATACACTCGTACAGGCAGAGAAAGGAAAATCGCAATCATATGCGCGGGATTTATTGTCGTCCAACGACGATAGAGACGCGAGATATTACATTACAATAATTGTTTTTGATATGATTGGCGCCCCTAGTCCCGACATGTTATTTTTTATTCTGCTCTGCAAGAGCAACAAGTTCTGGATCGACAAACGGTCATTGATTGAGATCAAAGTTCCGATAACAAGACGCTTTCAATTTCTCTCATCAAGAGTAATCTCTGCAAAAATCCTTTCTGAAGAATATATTTTACTTTTCTTTTGTCGTTAATATAAAATCCAAAAAAATATTTCAATAATCTCATTCTTCGATTTGAAAAAGGAACGTAAAGTAACTTGGAATATTTCAATCGATGGTTCATTTCGATGCGGAAGAGATAGTTGCTCGAAAAACCGATGAGTAATATTGCAAATGTATAGCTCGACTCATGTAGGAAGTAAAACGAATAGCAGCGATAGCAAGTAGACAGCCAATATTAATTGAAGCATCGGTTAAAGCAACATTTCTAAGAATCTTGCAAATTTCCGTAAATTGTCGAATATAAGTACTCTTGGCGCATTAATGAGTAAATAGTTTCTAAAAATCACGACAAAATATTAATTAAATTTAATAAATAAATTTTAGTAAATTTAATCAATAGAATATTATATTTTTACATCCCAGATTATGCGTTTTATTTTGTTTCACACGCTCATGTAGACTCGCAATTTCTTTAACGTTTGCTTCGCGCGCATTCACGGGCGGAAATTACGATGAAAATAATTTTGCGTGGCTTAACGCGTGCGAAAGGATAATCGCCGCGGATCAATCGACTAGAAAGTCTTGGGAGCGTGAAAAAATTTCGCTCGATAGCGGATTTCTCGCCACGACGACCTCAGGGCGATATCCCGCTCTGCTATATCCTCTTGCAGTTAATTGTCGCTTGATATTTTCTAGAAAGCCACAGGAGAGGATCGACAGGTATGCTGCCCGTAGTACGAGGGCAGGGTTGCAAGGATATAAACAACAACTCTCTTGCCGCGTACAATGGCCACCTCTTATCGGTGGGTGAGGCAGCGGGGACAGGGAGGGGGGCCAAGGCTCGTTTAAGAGACGTGATTTAACGCGCCGCGCATACCGCGCGGGTATCGGCAGGTCGACCGGTTAACTAGAAAGTTGAAATATCTGCAGGAAATCGTGCCGATGGATTTCTCGTATGAATCGATGGTTTAGAAGCGATCTCGATCGGCGCGAGGTCAGCGCGCGAGCGATTCGTCAAGGTGATCGACGAGTTCCCTGTTGTAGGAGAAGCCTTTGCGGTCACGCACACACACACACACACACGTGCGTGAGATCCATGCGATCATCATTAAAAGATGGTAAAAATACTTTCTCGCGGAAAGATTGTCATCTTTTTTTTCGCTAGTCGTTTGCCTTGTATCGCAGGTAATTTTTTTTTTTTCAAGTGTTACGGTTAAATCGTGGAATTTCGAAAACTGGTTTTCTCTAGTAGATACTTTGTATAAAAGGTCTTAAATTTATAAGTTTTTCGCAAACTGCCTTCATATTGTTTAGGTTCACGTTAATTATGTCATAGTTAATTTGTTGAAACGTATCGTTATTTAATAATTAAAATATAATATATAGACATCTATTTAATATATATAACGTTCTTAAAACAAGTTATTAATTTTAAAAACTAATAAATATTTACAATATAAAATATTCAAATTTTGAAGTATAATACTAACGTCAAAGAGTTTTTCGATTTTTCTCTCCTCTATCTTGGAGATTAATCTAAATCTGCTCGAAAAATGTATGAAGAATATAATTTGTTTTTGAATTATTTCTTCAGAAATGAATTAAAGATTTTTTTTTCTATTAAAATATGCGTGTAATAAATTGTTATGCGCTTTATTCAATTACTTTTACCGGGGAAACCAAGAGTCGAAGTGAGACGGCATAGTTGGCGAGATAGTGCTGATTTTATTTCAAGGATGAATAGAGCTTATAGCCTCGGCACTATTTCCAACGGTCCATTAGTTCATTGACTAGGAGAGGAAAAATGTAATAAACCGCGACACGTCGCGTTTTCCTCCCGGTGCGATATAGAATCTACCGCGTGCACGGGAGAAAAATTAAATTGCTTCGCCTTCTTTTTCCGTCCCCGCCGTTCTCTTCGTCTTCGTGAGTAATGTAGATTCACGATTCGCTATTCAACTTGACAGAGTTTCCGCGTGGAAAATTCTTACTTCCGCATAGCTCCGCGGAAAGCCTTCATCTAATACGAATAATGATGATTAATCTTGATAGAAATTAATTGTCCCGCTTATCAAGGTTTATTAAAATTTGTTATTGTTATTTTTACGTCGATCACAACGATATAGAGAAATAAATCTTCAAAAACAATATCCAATAAATGTATTCAAAAAAAGAAAAATAGAACCTCTTGTACGAACTCGGAAAAAATAGGAATGAAATACACATCGGTTTCTATCGCGAAGGTAAACGCTATTAAATTCAGCACCTATACCGTTTCACATCTTAATTAATGCTCGCGCAACATGTTTTCGCACGATATACGCGGAAATTCGATCGAGGTAAGCGAAACGCGATGGAAACGGGTTTTACAGTTACGGCCCGGTGTTTACGAGAATCCTCCCTGTACTCTCTTTCTCTCTCTCTCTCTCTCTCTCTTTCTCTTTGAGTATAAATGTTATTTGCACGCGCAAGAGTGTGTTTGTACGTTGTTCTCCCTCTCTTTGTTCTGCTCTCACGATTGTTGCCATCAGCGTCGTCCGTCCTCGTTGTCGTCCTCGGCGACGAGGGTGACGATGGCGGCGATGGTATTGCATTAACACGCTCGAATGGAAATTGCAGCATCCTGGTCATTCCGACGTTTCGCGGACGCGTTTACGACGTCGTTTCCCTCCGGTTTTAATGAACAATGAGAACGACAGGAGATGACGCCCACGCGTCTTTTCGCCATCGTCGAATTTCGGATCGCACGACAAAACTATGTCGATTAAGTGCCTAATGTAATTTAGGAAAATCATTTTTAGAAAAATATTTTTTCCAAACTAATAAATGTTTGTGCGTCAAGTTATGCATATTGCGTGAGAAACGCGTGTTATAAAATTATTTTACAATTATATTAGTTATATTACAATTGTTCTTTTTATATTAATATTTGTATCAGATAAAAAGGGAGTGGCTCCCCCTCGAATTTTGAGATTTATCCTATCGATTTTACGCTAAAATTTCTAGTAAGCTAGAGCGTCACGATTTGTTTGCTCCGTCAAAGTTTAAGCTTCATCGGTGTCAGTTTAGTCGACGTCGGGGCTTCTTTAGCGTGTACACGCGCATTTCATCGAACCGATCGGGCGCGCGTTGCCTCTGTTCACCGTGGAAAATCGTTGACGAGGGGAACTTTCTAAGTGCACGGCTGCATAATCCATCCATCGCATGTCGGGCCTCCGTTGTGTACACACGCGCGCGTGTACCGTGTACGATCAACTTTCGACCTCGATGGAAATGTAACAGGTAGTCTCCATAGTTCCCCCCTATCTTTCTCTAGCGAGGAGATACCAAGGAAACGTAGGCGCGTGACTACGTTTCGAATTATAAACACGTATACGCGTGTAATAATTTACGCAATTGACACGAACGCGCTGCGGAAAATGCAAAAAATCATTACGATCATCGTCATCGTGTACGTCTCTGTCGTCGCTGTATTTTTGCGAATTTTTCTTCCGATAATGAGGCTGTAAATTTTCCGTTATCAATTGCAATGCATGAAAACTGCGTGTCAAAGTGAGTTGGTGCGATAGTCTCTTTCACGGATTCGTTATCATTCACACGTGCCAAGCAGATATGCTAAGTGACCATTGTTGGTCGGTCTTACGTCAAGTTTGTCCACGGAAATCGCAAGGTTAATTAGGAGGACTTTGGGCACATGCTAAAGCAAAAACAATATTTCTTTACTCGGCAATTTTCCAATGACAGACGAGATTACATCAGACTTTCGATAGTGCTATTTTTTGCATACCGTGAGATCGTGCGTGTCGATTGACTCTTCGCCAATTTTTTAACAACGTGTCCTCCGGAGAACTTTAAATCGTTACATGTTATCCGTAGCAGAGAAAAAACTTTGTGTCGTATTCAATTGTTATGCACTGAAGAGCGGATAAAGTTTAGTAATGGATGCAAATCTTCGCTTCAACAATAGAGATTAATTAATTTTAATGCCGTTATTGCAGCTGCCCGACATTCGAATATTCAATTGTATTCTCTTTTTTTATTATTGATTAGTTGTTATGCAGTAAGAATTATGATAAGAACGCCCATATACATGTGTGTGTGTATGTATGTATATTATATATATATATATATATATATATATATATATATATATATATACAGGGTCTACCAAAAGTGTGGAAACCCCTAAATATCTCGGAAAATATACGTTTTACAGAAAAGTGTTTCCAACAAAAGTTATAGGGTTTAAGAAGATCTATATACTGATTCTATCAGTTTGACCTTGGATGGCGTCGTCAAGGTCAGGTCAAGGTCACATTGACTTTTTTAAATGACACCCCCTACATTTGATTGCATATTCTTATAGCTTAATTCAAGAGCTTTCCAAAACACTATAATAATGTTCATTTTTATTAAGTACTTTGCGAGTTATGAGGGTTGAAATAATTTCTTAATTTTACATAAACCATAAAATATCTAGTAAACCATTCATTTTTCGATTATCTTACCTTCATACTTTTATGTACAAAATAATGAAAGGAATCAATTGGTGTAAAGAAAACATACAGTTGTTTTTAAGAAAAAATATGGAATTGTTAATTGCAAATTACATATTTTTTCTTAGAAACAACTATGTGTTTTCTTTACACCAATTGATTCCTCTCATTAATTTGTACATAAAAGTATGAAGGTAAGATAATCGAAAAATGAATGGTTTACTAGATATTTTATGGTTTATGTAAAATTAAGAAATTATTTCAACCCTCATAACTCGCAAAGTACTTAATAAAAATGAACATTATTATAGTGTTTTGGAAAGCTCTTGAATTAAGCTATAAGAATATGCAATCAAATGTAGGGGGTGTCATTTAAAAAAGTCAATGTGACCTTGACCTGACCTTGACGACGCCATCCAAGGTCAAACTGATAGAATCAGTATATAGATCTTCTTAAACCCTACAACTTTTGTTGGAAACACTTTTCTGTAAAACGTATATTTTCCGAGATATTTAGGGGTTTCCACACTTTTGGTAGACCCTGTATATATATACACATAGCATTTCAGCGAAAATATTAGACAACGACACGAGCATGCGATTCGAACTCTTTCAACGTGAAATGGTCGAACGGTCGAAATGTCTCGAAATAATTATTAACCGTGAACGATAATAATCCCACGCGTTTACACATATATTCGCGAGTTCCACGAAGGCCGCTTACCTACGCTTGGAACAATATCAAAAGCGCGATACGCAACCGTCCAGAAATTACGGCGGTCGTCTACTTGACGGCTCCCACTCGCGCGGTACTACGTCATTTTACGCTTTAGCTACTGTTATTATGTCGCATCGACGAAGATTTACAAAGTTCACGCGCTATTTCAACCCTTACACGCACGGACTCGGCTTACGGATATACACGTGTTCGAAAGTTTCTGGCTTACGTTTGTTTTGCCCCATTACTCTGCGAACTATTGCGTATCGTTTACTTACATACAAGAAGATACGTGAACATACAACTGTGTATTATATTAATTTTGGAATTAATGTAGCCTTTTTAATCCAATTTCTTGGAAACAGATTAAAAATAGCGCTTATCATGTGATCTTAAATGTAAAAAATAGAAATTTAAACAATAATGATATGTAAAAATCATCATTTATTATATTTTTATTATTTAATTAATTAATTTAATTTATTTTATTTAGTTAATTTCATTTATTTTATTTAATTAATTAATTTTATTTTATTTTATTATTTAGATAATTAATCAGCAAAGATTTTAAATTGTTTTTTTATTGTGTTTTTTTTTTATTTCTTGGAAAAACTGAGATTCATAAAGCGACTATTTTTGAGATGCGAAATTTAATTTTTATTACACGATTTCATTTTCTCCCGCAACAAGGAGATTTTACTATTCGCAATTAAGATAACGGTCGCTCCTTGGGTGTGCTCATCCTTTCTTTTTCTCCTGTGGTGTTCCTTACGATGCTTCCGAGAAAGAGCGTCTCGTAATCGGACTCCGGAGAATATAGAGTGTCATTTTCATGTGTTATTATTGGTCCCTGAACCAGATTAGATTAATGCAGCAGTCATTAGTGTTTGCGTCATGTCCTCACCCGAGATAGTTCATCCGGCTTACTCTACTCTTCCTCCCCTCTAATCTTCGCTCGTGCTCTGTCTCTCTTTCTTATGCCTCCTGTTGGCTCGGAGCTTGATTTGTCACAGTGCCGTTTCTGCATTAGTATGATCATTAGCCACGAAGCCAGCACTGATTTTACACTTCTCTTATTTATACCATTTGTGTATGTCAGAGATTATAATCTTATCTCAGTTCTAATCGATATAGAAAGAAGGTTATCTCTCGATTTACGGATTAAATCGCGCGTTATCTCGATAATTTTATTTAATGATAAAATTGATCTGGAGAAATAGAGCGTTTCTCTTATTTCGAGCGAAATAATATTATTAGTCGCTACACCGAAATTTTATGAAATTATATATATATATATATATATATATATATATATATATATATGTATATACATATAATCCCATAATACTATATCTCATATATTTTTTAAAGTTTACATTTCAGAATTCTCTATATAAATACGTGAGATATCTCGATGATCCGTTGTCGGTGCCTGGAAAATTCGCTCTTGTTCCTATAAATGTATCATTCTCATCGTTAACGCGCAGGTCGGCGTTCGCGCGAAACGGTACTTTCCGCTCGCGCACTAATTCGCCTCTTCTTCACTTCTTCTCTCACGATTGCTCCCTTTGCTTTTGCCTCGCGCACGGTTTATCATAACGTCGCCCGGTCTCTCTCTCTCTCCATCTCAGTGGCTCATATGTTGCGGCTCCTCGTTCCAGTTTTATTTTTACACGGGGATGGATTTATTTCCGCCGGTAACTGCGTTCGTAGGACCGTGTACGGACTGTAAATTTATCAACGCCGACGTCTGCCCATCGGGCAGGTGGACGCGACGTGCTTTTTCTTCTTTCGCGCTTCTCCACAATCTCTCGAACGAGCTTTCCTCTACCTCCCGTATTAATTAGCTCTCTCTTTTCCTCTCTTTTCGCGACAATGCGATGTTTATCAAGCACTTACTGCTCGACGTATATGATTAAATAAATGTACATACAATTCCTTCATGAATCCCGTTTTAAAATGTCGAGTAGAAATTTGCGGATGACTAATTTATTAAAAAAAAAGGTACAATTGTACACTGAAAAAAAAAATTTGGTTGAAAATTTACCAAAAAAATATTCTGTTGTAGTAACTGTGCATCGTTGTACTGAACTCTCTGTTTTGATGATTTGAATAAGCTTTGTTTACATCAACAAATTATTTCGGAATATTTTAGTTATATTTATTGGAACGTATCGGACAATATATTTAGTTTGGCAAAACTATTTGTATAAATTTTGCCTTTTTTAACCAAGTTTTTTTTCAAAGTAGAAAATTCTATATACATATATATATATAATGCGGCAAGATATAATTTGTAGTTACAAATTGCATGAAGAATATTCATTTCTGATGAAGAATTTTCTGCCTCAGAAATGAATAATTCTAATTTATAATTTCCGATATAAATATCTCAATTAGCCTTAATAACGTGCTATATAAATTTAAAAATTTATATAATTTTTAATAATTTATATAAATCAATTATATAAAAAAATTTCTCTATTATTTTTTACTCGCGCACTTTGCGATTTCGTAAAAATCGAATCTTTTAACCCCTTTTAACGAGTCCTCCAACGAGTTAAACGACGATAAGGCACATGATCCTGAACAAGATTCTCGCGAGCAGTTTCATTAGGACTCGTCGAGTCGGGCTCTCGGAGTTCTCTTCGGGTTTGGTTGGTTCTCTTGGACGGAGGGCCATCTAAGTTTATCCGCGTTATTTCTGGCGGGAGCTGACGCACCGCTTCTCTCCTTTCCTGTCCTCTCCTCTCCTCCACGGTCGGTTGCTTTCAAAGAATTATCCCCCGTGTACGTCCGAGCAAGACGCGATACAAAAGTTAGCCATCGATCGAAATCGCTCGCCTTCTCCTTTCCCCTTCTCTCTTTTGAAAAAGAAAGCGTTTGCGAGGATTTTTAAATTTATCAGGCTATCGATATATTTTCACTCTGTCGCTATCAAATATCCAGACATGCTTAAATTTAATAAGCTTCCGATATCTCCGTCCATCCGGTATCAAATATCACAAACTGTATCTTTTTTCAAGATACTGATATCTTCAGTAATCGATGCAACGATAAATTTAAAGAAAATTAATGTAAGTCATTAATAGCATTATGTAAATATGCAAAATATGTCGCAGTTATTACTCAATGATAATATTTTTTTTTATTTGATATCTAGGTACGTATCAATATTTAATACGATCATAAATAAGGCAATAATCTTGTCAAAAATTATGAAAAGAGAAACGCTAATATTTTTGTTATCGTAGTGTATCATAAACATTCTCGTAACTCGTGTGACTAATCGACTCATTTTGTCTATTTCCGTGAATCTGTTTTCGAGCTTTTCCAAGCTACGGCGTAGTTTCAACGACGATTGTCGCGAGATTCCCCATTTCATTTATGTACTTCCCTACATCTTCTTTGTGTCGTAAACGACCGCATTGCACCCTGCAAAAACAAGTTTGACATTTTCGTCTTATATCTCTTTAAATAATAGAAGATCAGAAGGCCGATTTAATGTTCCGCGTGTCAAATCGATGCCGGATGTGAAAAAAAGAAGCGACGAATACATAATCGCGATGGTAATATTTCTATTTATATTTAGATACTCTTGTCATTAATATTTCGAGTTCATCTCTAGTATTCATCTTCAACATGTTACCGCTCCGATCCGTAGAGGAATAAATCTAAAAGTTATCAATTATGACAAAACGAGACTACGCAATAAGTTCGAGTGTTTTTTTATAATCTTTTTTTATATTATCCGATGATAAATAGCGAATTAATCATAGTTATTTTAATCGAGATGTATAAAGTGAAAAATTATAACTATTAATTTAATAATATATTATATTATACAGTATTTTTTGAATTCTAATATAATTAAATGAGATCGCTCAAGAGATGATACAAACGTAAAGATCCGCAAATTATTAAACGATAATCATTAATATTGATATATTTGAAAATGCAATTGAAAATATTAATTTCTTTATAAATTATAATTCTTTTGTGTGCTGCATCAATTCAATAATTTTTTATTATTTGCTTATCAATAATTGCTTCAATAATTTTTTATTAATTGCTTTCCAAAATATATGCTATTTATCTTAAGAATAATTTAAAATATATACACATTTTTTTTAAATTGTCTTTATAAAAACATCACTAGAGAGAGGAAAAGAAAAAGAGAAAGATGTGTATGTTAATGAGAATTGATGCATATATTTCTTCTCATTATATATCTGATTGACATCATGTTTACATATTTATTTATAGTGAGAAGTTATCCATTTTAATAAGTAATGTAAAGCCTCTTGCATAAGTACACACACGTATAAAACGTGTATCCTGAAACTGTAAAACTCGATCGAGTCTCTTCTATACTATATGCGTACTTGCGTACACGCGTGCGTGTATAAGTACACGTGGAAGATAGATAGCCAGAGAGCGCAGAAAAAGATTAAGTTACCGAGGCTCACCTGTTAGTCTGAAAACTGAGTATACGACTGCGGTAATCTGTGGCTCGATGCACACTCGGTGGCGCAGTTACTCGCTTTCTCTCTCTCTCTCTCCCTGTCTCTCTTTGCATCTCTTCTTTTTTTCTCTCACCTTATCTCGCTGTGTTGGTATTCACAAATGGTGTCGTATTCATTTCCAGCATCGCCGTGTCAGTTAGATTCGCGTCACTCGGATCGCGATAAAAGTTATGAATATTTTCTGCGCCTGACGATTCGTACTTTATTATCTTTCTCGTAAATTGATTACCTTCCACGGTAGTATTAAGATATAATTTTACTTTCTATTTACATCGACGAAGAATGTGGCTACTTACAAATTTCATTTAATTTATTATATTTGAAAAAATTTTTAAACTTTTATTTCTTACTCTGTTGGATTAACTGTCTTGAATTTTAATTTTCTTTATATTTACATTTATCAAAACTATATATTAATATATTTTTGTTTACCTTTAGAATTTATGAATATTTTTGTGTAAAAAGTTAAAATTCCGAGTAAGAAAATTTTAAACTTTAATAATTTATTAAATATATAATAATTTTTAAATAAATATATCTAATAACTTTTTACATATTTTTGATTCATAAGTTTTAATTTTTGAGCTAAATTATTGTGATACATCAAGTTTTATAAAACTTTTTTATGATTCTTTTAAAGTTTCCGATATACGTGTTGTGTATACCAGATATGGAAAGAGTTAATGTTCAATCGTGGATATCTCTCTACGAATCGGAACCGTAATGACGATCAGATCGTGCCCGTCATCGTCGCGGTAGCGAGACCGATTCCTCGAAATCCGGCGGGAAGTCAGCTCCTTATCCTTGGGCGTTTTCGACGTTGGTACGCACGTGAATATTTTGGCATGAGAAGAGAATAATAACAGGCGTCGTGTAATAGCCGTGTAAAGCTCGCGCGGGCCCACGTCCTATTCTCGCAGCAGTGGAGGGCCCGATCGTGGGGCCCCGGCTTGTGGTGGCCACGCTTGCTCGCTCGCTCCTCGTGAATTATTCATTTCGGGCCCGTTGGATCCTCCGTTCACGTGATCGTCCGTCAACTTATACATATGTATGTACGACGAATATTCGCGCGCACGTGTGCGTGTGTCTCGATATAGCGCTCATCATCCCTTTCACGCGTGTCACTCGTTTATTCCTCTTCTGTCGCTAAAACACGTCCTTACATCTCGAAACACTTGTCGAAATAAACGTTCAATTTATACTCTCGATGTATATGTCTATAGACATGTGTGTTTCGTGTTTAGCTGCATCTTTTTACAAAGTATTTGCTCCCCCTCTCTTTTTCTCTCGAGCCGGTATTAATTTCATTTTAAATTCAGGAAATGTAAAAAAAGTAGACATTAGTCGCCATTCTTCGAGCTTTGCATTTTTAATATCGTTGAAAATTGTCTTTTAAGATCGATTTTATTTTATTAATTTGATAAGTGCAATCGCGCTCTTTTATTTAATAAGGCAAAAATAACAGGTCGAATCTCACGGTTTACTTGTATTAATATCGGTAGCATTTTAATATTAAAATTTATGATTTCCGGTTGTCAGGTAGTTGTAGAACATCTTTTATGACGATAACGTAATCTTTAAGATTCTCGGGGAATCGGTTTTCGTTAGATAAGCAAAAATATATATATCTTCAATTTTATCTTATTTATTCTTTCAATCTGACTGCCGTTTATTTTTTCTCGTGAGAAATTTTTTGCGACTGACAATGATTTCATTCGATGGCTCTTCTTTCACCCGGCTTACATAATGTGGGCGCCCATAAGAACATGACGGCGAGGCAACAGGCGAGCCTTGCCAAACGAACATTAACCTCGAACTTGTCGCGACCTCCGTTTACGAACTCCGTCCGACACGTTACTCCAGTTTCTCCGTGATAATACGTCATGCTGAAATAGTAGCACGTCGTGCGAAATAAAATTTTGCGCCGCGAAAGAGCGCGATTGCACGAGACGCTTGTATAACGTTCTTGCCGTTTTAAAAATAGTTTTTCGTTGGCCAACATTGTGTCGCGAAACCGTCTCGATGTGTCCAAAGAGCAGCCTAACTTTAAAGCGCGTTACATTTTCAAGGCTGGCTTCTTATACGATGAGGATTTTTTTTCTTTTAATTAATTTAAAAAAATTATTTTTTGCCGATAAGAATCGATCGTGCGCGAAATCAGCAAGAATCCTTTAATATCTAACTATCTCAACTATCGTAACTATCCTTTAATTAAAATCTATCGAATCGATTGTGTTTTCGTTTAAATTGAGAATCCCATGAGATGCGACTTTGTAAATCGAATGCTACAAATGTTCCGCGTAAATAAAAATACATAATTGCGATTTTAGAATTATCCGTTTAATCGGATGTCCACTTGGCCGCTCGTCGACAGCCTGTCGAGATAATTGTTACCGTGTTGTCAAAACACTGAAACGATAGAACGTTCGGTCATTCGTCGCTCGTTTGTGGCGAGCGTTGAAAATCGCGAGGTGACAAAATACTCGGAGGAGACGCGCAAAATATCCGTGTGTTTAGCGCGCTTTTGAAAACGAGACCTCTTCGCAACCAATGTAACCCACATGTGCGCTTTGTGTCGGCCGAGCGTGTAATGATAGCGACAAGCAGCGGAGCAAGCAGGCGGTGGCGGCGGCTTAGCATCATTGAAAGGTCAACACGACAGAGAGAGAAAGAGAGAGAGAGAGAGAATGCACACTTGTCGCCCGGCTCGTTTACAATGCACGGTGCATCCCGACAACGACAGACACGTCGTTTTCCTTCGGTTCGTTCACCCCACACTGAAATATGTTTCGGGAGTAGTATATTATATTCAAACGAGAGACAGAGAGAGAGAGAGAGGAGAGGGGAGCAAGTAGAACGATGTTCTCTTGCACGATCAGAAGTCTGGCGATTCCTATTTCAATCGGGATTGTAAATATTCGAATAGCTATATTTTATCCGACTATTTCGAATAAATTCGATTACGAAATTATCGATTCCAGGCTTAAATATTCAAGATATTTCAATAATCTGCGAGATATCTATAATATGTCGAATCTTGTATCGTACTATTTATCTTCATGTGAATATTCGAAAATATACATATATTGAGGATTATTTCAATCATGCACGATCGAAGAGGATGTAACAAGTTTGATAAATATAGAAATAATATAAAATAAAAAGGACGTATAAAATAGAATAAAATAGAAAATATACAGAATAAGAAATAGAGAGAAAAGAGAATCATCCAAATTTTCAAAAATACATTAGATTTCTGCGTGAAATAAAAGTGATATAAAAAAAAATCCGTTTTATACTATTCAATTATATAAAATGTATCCAAGCATCTTTTTTACTCGTAATTATTTTTATTTTATCGACACATTGACATGGCCCTCTTCGGGGTTTGCGTCCCCTCGACACTTAACGCAATTCTTTCTCGGACGCGAATAACATGTTCGTTTTTCGAGCGTGCGAACAACAGCCTCCCATATTCGATCGTCCGACCGAATCACTTCCTCCTCCCCTCTCCGCCCGCTTCCCCCACCCCCCCCGTTGCTTACCCGCGATGCAATTTCGCCGTCGCGTGCGGTCGCATCTCGATGCGAACGCGACACACAGCGGGACGCGCGTCGCGGCGCTCCAATTAAACCAGCCGGCCGATTCGAAACGGATTCCCCATCTCTCGCGTTCGTCTCCATTTTCACAAATCCCGAGAGCTCGTTGTATGTATTTACGTGTCAATTCCGCGTGCGCGGTTCATTCGATTCGATAGCGAGGGGGGCGGAGGCGGACGGGGGGAGAAAGGCATCATCGTCGGGGTATCTAGAATTCGAAACCCGGGGGGGGAGGGAGAGAGAGAGAGGGGCAAGAGGGGGAGAGCCGGTTCGTTTGGCGCCCGGCCAGAGACCGACTTACCCAATTAGGTTTCATCACTGGGTCGCGGCAGCTTCCCTGGCTGCCAATATTTGCAATACCTAACTAAACTGATCCAATTATAACCAAACCGACCGACCGCTCCAACAGCCGATTGACATATAGCTTCGCTCCGCGCCAGATACGACATTGAAGCCGTTGCTGTCCCGTCGATGCCTCATCCGACGTTCATCATCGCTCGATCGACACGCGCGTTTCGCTAGAAACTTTGAGCGACGTCCGCGATAACTTCGATTTCTGAGCGTAATTGAAAAATCGACATAGAAAAGATATTGTATGCTACATATATTGAGAATTTGATTTTTATGTTTCCGAAAATCTTTTCCCCACGTGCCAAGATTGATCCTTATAAAAGGCCGCAGAGATATCGTAATGAAAATTTTTGATACTCAAAGGAATCAGCAAAAAAAGAATTTTATTTTTTGTAATAAATGTAACATTATTCAAAGATATATAATTTTATTTGGATTACAAAAAAATTTAATGTACATGTAACACTTATGTTACGTTATTTTTGCGTCACGTACTTTTTCCGCCTCATTTCTACTGTTGAAAATGGCTTAAATAATTTCTCATCTTATTTTATTAAACGTCATGTCACATTACGGTTTGCTTGAAAATAATCATACTAGGAATTATGTTATTATTTATCTGTTTTGTCATATTATTAATTCAGCTTAGAATAATTTTATATCTAACATTCAGAATGTGAATTTCTTTCAATATACTTTTTCGCATTAAAATTGCGCTTATGTTCAATGATATGTGATATGTGTCTAAAAAAATATGTGATATGTGTCTAAAAAGAAAGAATGCTTTCGTTCTTTCTCGTTCTTACTCTGATCATCCTTGACAAGTTATCTTTTCTTTATAGCCGCGTTTTTATCACAAAAACCAGCGTCGTGAATAATAAATTCCCATGAATAAAAAAAATTCTCTCTCTAGCGATTTTGCTCAATCGAATTCGCATTTTGGGACACTATGAAGGAGAGTTTCTTGTTTTTCCCGCCCGCCGGAAACGTCTTCCTCTCCGTCCAAAGCCGACGCTCGTTCCCCCGACGAGCTTCTTCCCATGGAACATTTGCGAGTTTCCTGCAGCTCGTTAATTTATTCCCCGTCGATAGGTAGGTCCTCTCTCCCGAATTCCCGATTCGCGTTCGCACACATGTGCGCTTACACACACACACACACACAAGCGAATGCTTTCGGGGTCCGAGAAGAGAGTCGATGGTAGTCCATTGGCATTGCCGGCAGTCCAGTAGGAACGTATCTACCGAGAGAGAAAGAGAACGAGGGGGAGAGGAAGGTGGGGAAAAAGGGGTGCATCGGGTGTCTATAAAGGAGAGTGCGATGGTGGAAGAAGGCCAAGAGGGGGCGGACAAGGGGCTCGCTCGCTCGCCGCTATTCCGGGCATTCGATTTGGTATTTTTCTTTGTATATCGCGGATAGTTGAAATTGTTCCGCAAGCAGGGCATTGATATATCGTCCCGCGGGTCCTTTGAGCTGCCCGCGCGGCTCCGAATTATCGTTCGCGCACTCTCACGGAACGATGCCCCCCCTCCTTCCCGCGCCTTTCTCTCTCCCTATCCTTCTCCTGCCGTCTTTACCCCCTTTCTATCCTTTCGATCCTCTTCCCTCTTTCGTTCGTCTGCGATAGCAGTCGCACATTTCTCGTCCATATCCTCTTCCCTCCTACTCCTTGCCTCCCCTATCGCGCAATCCTCGCTCCTCTACTCACCATTTTCAAACTATCGATGACTACCGGTCAATTTATCCGGCGAAACCTTTGCTTTATTTCGTCTACAGTTCGAAATGCAAGCGGCAGTCTGCGTCCTGCAAACGGACGACTTTTCTCCTCGCGTGCTTTCCACGCGGTTGCTCCTGCAGCCGATCCTTTCAACTTCTACGAGCCGCCATGTTTGCATCCTTGTCTTTCTTCCCTTCTCTATTCAGCGTGATGGACTTGATGTCACGATATCGTATTTCAATTTTAAGGAAAATCTCGTATAATTGAAAAGGAGCCTATTTTTATAGAGGATATTTTATTCGTCAAATAAAAATAGAATTGCGAAAAATTCATGATATTCAAATATAGTTTTTTTCTTTTTTTTTAGAGAAAGATTTGAGATTTTTAATATGTATTTATATATTTTTTTTCTTTCTTTCCTGCCTTCTCTCTTTGAAACGTACAAATCTTTTTTTGCGTAGACGCGTTTTTAAAATTTTTCGAGAATTATAGAATCATTTTAGATTCTATTAGAATTAAAATATATAATGTGCGTATCTTAAATTCTCTCATACCATCGCCGTTTCTTTAAATGAACGAATATTCCGCGCGGTCGTTACTTCATCTTTCTGCCGCGTTAATCGACTTGTCGACGATTATCCTGCACCACCGGTTTTTCGCGCGGAGAAAAGCGATTTTATAAGATTCTCTTTCTTTTCGCGCTCTTGGTTCGCTCTAGTATATCGAGACTTTTAAGAACCACGGCAGCACAGGTGAGCTTCATTCTTGCCTCTCGATTTCAGTCCTGCGCCTTCTTTCATGAAAGAACCTGTGCGAGGCATCCTGTGGGCTCATCCTGGAACTATGGCGCGCGATGGCTTTCTACTCTTTTTTTTTATTCTCTCTCTCTTCTCTCTCCCTTCTCTTATCCGCTTACACCGAAAGTCCGAGCTCCCCTTTGTGTGTAACGGTGAATCACGAAAGGGCGAGGGGGCCAGGTCGGCCGCGCGAGAGAAGAAGGAGTGGAAGAGGAGTAGGAGGAGGGGGAGGATGAGAAGGGTTCGGAGAGTGGCGTGGGAACAAAGGAAGGCGACGAGAAGGAAGATGCAGAGAGACGGCAGCGCATCCCAGCCTCTCCTCTCGGCTTCTCTCTCTCTCTCTCCTTTTCTCTCCATCTCCTTCTACTTCACTTTATTGCGTGTCTCTTTCTCTCTCCTTTCCGCCGCCGCCTTCCTTACCCTGAACCTCTTCCGCGCTTCCACAATCTATCTTCAGGCTTCCAATAAGAAGAAGTAAATCACTCGAAGAGAAGAGACGACGGCTACGCCGTCCTCATCGTCATCGTCGTCGTTTTCTTCTTCGGGGATCGATTGTTTTCGGGCGAAATTATTTGCCGTCTCGCGTGCGCGATTATCCGTTATTCCCCACTTCTCTCCTTACCGTGTTAAAATTAATCTCCGTTGTCTGTGTAATTAAGTATTGCGCTGCGCTGCGCAATTCCTTTGTCGCGAAAGAAGTTCGCGGTATAACGAGAAATTGACATAAAAGGGGTCCGGGTCCCTCTTGGGGTCAACCAGTCAAGTAGCTCCTTGATCAACACCCCTCCTCTCCTCTTCTCCTGTCTCTTTCTCTGTCCTTCGCTTTTATTCGTTCTATTATCTTTCTCTTAGAGCTTCATCTCGATGGGCTCACATAGCGAGTGTGTATGTTGTATGCGTGCGGGTGTGTTTGCGATGGGCCGGTTTGGGCTTCGTTCGTGATCCTCGCAGGATGCATGACGGAGAAAGGGAGAAAGAGCGCCTGGCTATGTAAGCACGCCACGAGAATGATAGAGGGGAAAGGAAGGCTGCGAGATGCCGCTTCGTAGACTTATTCTCCGAGCCGTAAGATGTAACGGGTTGCTGCCAAGTATTGCCATTGAAAAGTACCCCTGTTGGCTGTACGAAACTCGGATGACAACTCAAGTGCAAACCGGACGATTTTCGCATCAACAAATGTCGGCATGACTCATGACATATTTTTGTATCTTTGTGTATAATTTTTAATTTACGAAAAACTCTTGGAATTAATTTTACATTAATCTTACCGCTGTGAGCAAAATAATGAATTTCTTAATTTTAATATTATTAAAAGATTGAGAAATTGTTATTTAAAAGAAATTTTTTAGAAGATAAGATGTATTGAAATATTAAAATTATATATTTTATAGAAAGTTTTTATCTAGAATCGGATGGTGCAATACGATATATGATCAAATAACGTAGGAGTAATTATTTTTTATTTATTTTATAATTTTATATACACGTACAATTTATTATAATCTCTATTACAGTAAGTGATTATATAACTAACTAATACAGACGATATTACACATATTAAAAAAATATAATTTTGCTTCAAAATTCTATGGAAATTTAATATTAAAACTCGTTTAAAGTAATTTAATATTATTATATATAGATCTATTATTTCTAAATTATCTTTTTTTATAAATAATAAAATGTGGAAAAATTGAATGCATTTTTCGTTTTGCGGTGATAATCGATATAACAGGATAAATATCATTTAACTATACGGTCCAGCTCTAGCCTAAGTCGGAGTCACACTAAAGGCAAACTTGTAACGCACGTGGCACCTTCGTGGCCGCACCTGCGTGACGTCATTCAACGGTATAATGATGACTATATTTCATAATAACGACGGCAATCGAGCCTCACGAATGAATGGAAACCCGAGCGTGACTGCGAGTGAGAAACGTTCTCTTTCTCTCTCACATCCGTTGAAAATTTTTTCTGCGTGAACGATTGGATTTAATATTATATAGTGCAATGATTCTTTGATTGATCGAATAATTGAAAAATTTCCAATGGGATTTATTTTTCAATCTAAATTATTCGACTATTTTACTTTATTATAGTTTTATCAATATATAAAAATAATTTGATAAATATTTTAATTAAAAATAAAGAAAATAAAAAAATATTTTTGTGATTAATAATCTCATCAAAGGATACCGTCACATATAATATATATTTTTTTCTACCATATTTTATATACATAAAAAGTAATTTTCCTTGTAAATGGATCTTTTCGATGTGATTCCAAGAAATTTAATTAATTTTCGTAGGAATGTCAAACGGTGGATTAGCAATTAATTGCTTTTTCGCTGTCGTCATCATGCATTAATTTATTTGATATTAGAAAATTTATTCGATAAAATATATCCTATTATATTTTATCTATAATTCCTCGTTTTACTTATTTTTGTAGCGATTACTTCGCCGACTTAACGACAGTCTTTAATTGGATTTTAACGTAGCAATCGTATACGTCGTGACCGATAAACCGCTAACGTGTTTGGACGATCACAATCCTTTGTGTAATCAACTTCGACAATCTGGCTCGATACAATCTGGCCCGATAACCATTTATATTGTGTCCCCATCATTTCTCTATATATTCCGCTTCTTGCATGATAAATATGTCTGCCGCTCGATAGAATCCGTTTTTCGAGAATGACAAATAGCAATTTCACCGTTTCTATATTAGTGTGTGTTAAAATTGTTCAATTTTTAATAAACAAATCAGTTTTTCGCTTTTTTGTGCGTGAACAGTTAGAAGATAAATTTTTGAATCTATTTTATTTTTATTTGTCAGCAATTTTTTGTTTACACATGACAAAAAACTTGTTAAAGAATTGATTATATGTATATATTATTATATTTGAATCTCTATTGTTTTAAATGCACGAAAAATATATCCCTCTTGTAAATGTTTGATCAAAAAGAATCGAGTTATTTACAAAATTTGACCGAAAAAAGAATTGATAATTATAAATGAAAGCAATTTTTGTAACTTTCTATCAAATTATTGCAATCGCAAATGTAGTATAACTCTGAAATTAAAGAATTTCGTTTAATGAACCATCCTTTTAACGCGATAGATAAGTTAACGTAATTTATCGATATCTCGATCGTCCGATTACTAGACTCCTCGTTAATTGCTATGGGCGGTAATTAAGAGAGCTTTCTACAAAAGTAGCTGTGTTGTAATGAATCTTATAAAATTACAAAGTCGCTTGTGCAAGAGAACAAGTTCGTTCAATGGAAGCACTTTACGCTATTAGATTAATCGTATTTGCAAACTTTTAATTTTATATTATATAAAAGATGTTTATTTTTTTTTATACGTATCAAACTTATGTTAACATTTTGGTTTTAATTATGACATTTTATTAAACCAACGAACACACACACACACAGCAATTAGTAACGGACAATTGTCCCCCTTTAAGTATCGCTTGTCGAGTGGAATCGAATAATCTCAACTTAGTCGTAATTGAAGTCATGTTTGAGGATGCTGTTAAATTGTAACGCTAATTGCTCCCACGTGGGAAGAGGGCATTAAATGGAGAACGCGCGGAGAACAGAGCGAGTGAAATTACGAAATGCAGCGAATTATAGCGTAATGCACCGTGACGATGCTGCCGGTAAAAGCATAATCTCCGGGGAGATTTTTTTAACGCCAAAAAAAAAAAAGAAAAAAAGAAAAAGGAAGAAGGAAAATACGGGAGAAAAGGACAAAATAGAGGGGACGCGGTTTTACGCGCCGGCGAACACGCGGCGAACGCCGCGGGTCTCTGCAGAAGCGCGCGCGTCGTCCGTGGCGAGTGAAATAAAAAGGTTTATGGTTGTTTCGGGTGCTCTATCTTTAGGACCCACATATCATGGCACGCACACCGCCTGCTATCCCTTTCTCTCCCTCCCCCCCTTCTTTTTCTCTCTGCGTCCTCTCGTCTTCTCTCCTCTGTGCCTCACGACTCTCCCAGCTGAACCCTCGGCTAAGTTATTTCGCGGCTAAAATAGTCGTCGCGCGAGTGCGCTTACCAACTGAAAGGCGGCGACTCGACATCGCGGTTTCAACGCGCCAGCAGAATGCTCGCTGTCAAAATAAGAACGGATATGTCCAGCCCTTAAGGTTTCCCCAAGACTCACACGTAGCGCCCACGTAATTATAGCTCGTCCTCCGCTTCGGAGGAGCAATTTTGTAAACGGAGAATGAATATTTCGCGCATCGCGTCTTTCGCCTCTTCCAACGCGAATGACGATAAGTGCGTAGAAAATCATTGTATTTTGTATGCAAAGTAATTTTCTGAATGACGAGCAAGTAATATTCGATGTAAGGAATCGAATTATCAAAAAATTATCCAAAAATATTATTACATAATTATCCAAAAATTTTTTCTTTAATGCTTTGATTGGAACGACTATTTGTAAATGATTATTTGAAGCGTGCCTACTGTTGTACGCGATGCTTAAGTGTGCGAGAGAATCGATAGCCCGTTGAATTTAATTGCCCGTCTTTCGCGACGTGATTGCACCGTTTACAACAGCTGACGTGTAACGTCGGTCGTTATTTCTGCGCGTTACGTCGTCGAGACTCAATAAGAGCATGAGCGAACGGTCGCGATCCATGAATGAATTTCTGTAATGGTGGGGAATTTTGGCAAGTGGTTTTAGGCACCGCCATAGACCAGCTCTAGAAACGATTTCCCGGTATATTTCGTCTTCTCTAGCCGCTCTCAAGTCGAGCTCTCGGTTTCTTGGCTCGTGTGCAATTTCAATTATCTTTGCCGGGTGACGTGAAGACATGATTCGGCGACTTGACGTCTATCTGGCGACGACTGCGGAAGGTCGGAGCGATCGTGATCGATCTTGCTATAGGAAATTGTGAAATTCTAACGACTCGAGCGGTCAACATCGTCCTTCGCATGAATGACGGTCGTAATTTTTACAGCGTCAGCTATTGCGCTTGGCATCGCGAGGGGTCAGCCTTCCAGAGAATCGATGACAAAGCAGTTATGATGAAAAATACGTAATGAATTCTTCAAAATAGACCATTAACAGAGAGTTAATTAACTTGTCTCTGATATCCCATATCATCTATGTTGATAATATCTTTAATTATCAAAGCTTTTTTACTTTTATCTGAATAATCTCATTCAAAGTTTTTTTTGAGTCTATTTTTTATAGTTACTTTCGACCTTTATCTAGCGAGTGCTTATCTCGATGTCATGAGAAATTTAATGTAAACGACGATAATAACTTGGAAATCAACTTTCTCCAGTTTGCGGCATTTTTGAATAGAAATGAATCACACGATCGAATTTGTCTTCCCTTCCCATGAGTTACATGACTTTGTCCGACGAGCGGAGAAATACGACTCAGACGCCGACTTGGCGCGATCGAATTTCACCTCGGAATTTTCCCCTGCCGTTTTAATAGAATTCACCGGGGACTGTCTCTCAATTATTCATCGAATACGCTTTTCAAACTTTCTTTCGTCTTTTCGTGCCACGTTTGACACGGCGCGCAACTCGAGAAAAATGAAAAAGAGGGAGAGAGAGAGAGAGAGATTGCGATTCATGATTATCGGTGAATGATTCACGATCGGCTAATCTTCGCGTTTATCCACCGACGGCGAATTATTACTCGCGAATAATGGCGACGGCGAATTATTACTCGCGAATAATGGCGACGGCGGTGCTTTGCTTCGCCGGTGTTTAAAACGGAGTTAAATATTTAAATCGACACAGGCACACGCGCCCACGCTCGACGCCTACCTACCTACCCGGGCGAATCACCAGGCGGAATGTATCCTCGCTGCAGCTGTCGCTTGTTCACAATCGATCTATGATCGCTCGATCGCGAACAATCGCGTGACGCTGTTCGCGATCCAAAAATTGCTCGTTTATACGCTACGATTCCCGAACGTGTCATTTGTGTCGATGGATCTAAAATGCTCAATGATATTGTCTACAAACATTAGTTAAAATTAACCGACTCTTCATTCCTTTCTACTTTTGTCCCTTTTATTTTAAACTTTCTCTCTGGAAAAGAAAAGGTAATTAGTCAAACCTTAACTGTGTAACTCACAGTTATGACTAGTAAATTTTCGATAATCCTCTAAGGATTATCAGTTATTAGTCATAATTGTGAGTTACACAGTTAAGGTTTGACTAATGTTTGGAACTAATGCGTTTGTAGACAATCATTGAGCGTTTTAGATTTATCGACACAAATGACGTGTTCAAATATCTTGACATAAATTTTTGAAAGTTATGATAAAATTATAATAATAAATTACAATATAATAATGAAAGGTATAACAATAAAGAATAATAATAATTAATAAATAATAATTTTTGAAAGTTATAATAAAATTATAATAATAAATATAACATTCAAAATTATAGAAAAAATTTTTTTTTGTTCAATAAATATTTTTGTTTCAATCTTTCTCTTAACTCTACTATTTTCCGTACTACTCGAGTTCATATTCATTCATTATGCGACATGACGTAAGAATCAACGGGTCATACACGGCCGCGATAACGGCGACCGCTCGTAGAATTTATTTACAAAATGAACAGCAGCAGGCAGTAAATTAATATGACTTCGTAATTCTTCGTATACTTCCTGATGCATGATAATAATGCGATAAGATTGCGCAAATTATCGTTCGCTTTCTGTATGAATTGCTTGAATGAAATGTATTTTGAAATCTTGCGATATTTCATTCACATATTTTTCAAAGAGCATAATCTATATCACCAAGTAAATTTATGTGTTTATCTGCTGCTAAAGTTAACTCTAAAGAACAAAAGTTATTGTATTTAAAACACAAGTAATATTATGAATGAATAATTTGCATAAAGTTGTTTTGAAAGATTTATGTTAAAAATATAGCCAAATAAATGAAGGCGAGAAAAAAAATACTTGTCTTTCGAGTGAAACAAATTTTGATAAATTTTACGAGTTAATAATATTTTTTAAAAATATTACATCAGATACTTAATTTCCAGTTGTTTTAGATTTATCATTTTTCTGTCACGCTTATATAGATTATATTGTTTAAAAGTCATTATAGTTTTCTTTCTCCAACGCTTCTTTTTCCTTTTCTTTTCCTTCCTTACATTAGTAAAATTCTTTCCGATACTCGGGCAATCGCTGTCTAATTAAACTTTTTTCCCTTTTCCCAAATGATAACTATCAGTTACTCAAAATCCATTAGCGAGAAGAAAAGAAAGAAGTAGATGTAATTATTTTCGATTCGAAGCACACAGTTTCACATTAGTGCTCTGGCCGGTGGCCAAGCGTGGGCGTTTACGAGAAGTAACAGAAAGACGCGTGTTACGTCGTTTCGAATTGGCGGCTTCTTTCATTAATCGACCGGAAGGAGGGGTTTCTCGGGAGGGGTTTCTTCTCCCCCGCGATTCACAATCAATCGTCTTTACTCGGAGATCGAAGGCACATCGCCACGGGATGTTTGGGGAAACGAGATAAATCATTTGAAATGAATTTAAGAAACGGCAATATTTAAAGACACAGGGACATCTTGATTCACGATGTCACGACTTTCGAAAAGATGAAAAATAATGCGGTTTTTTTTATAAGCGTAATAAATTATTTCATTTATATCTGGAATGGAATTTACATTTTTTTCATTACGTTGAAAAAAAGGAACTTTATACATGATGAAATAAACGAATGCTCGGAGTGAAATATTCATTAATTTTTTTATGTATAAAAATACGATAAACTCGCGAAACATGTGCACGACTGTGCTGCCAATTTTATAGATTATGGAGATGTGATGTGCGAACGTCAATGTTAACCATGAAATTCTTTTTTTCTGTTTCAGGTAAGTGCATCACGTTTTCCAGTTTGTTTTGCCATCGTGCGTACGTATATATGTAAGCGGCATTGCGTATGCGTTCGACGGATGCGATACCAGGTTACGTATGCATAATAATCGCATTTACCAGCTCTCGTCGGGCTGCTCGTAGATATACTGCTTTAATCTTCCCATTTTTTGCTCTCTTTCTCTCTTTCCTCATTTCCTAGTTTCCCGCGATTTGCATTTTTCATAACTAAATATCACATAGTAAACAGACGCGTGTTACATCGTTGCGTTTTTTTTTCATCGCAATCTACGATCGGCTTTTTGCGACGTATTCGTATTCCAGTTTTAGGTAATCAATTCTTTTCGACACATTAATCTACATTTAAAAAAATTTAGATGTTAAGGATATTATTATTTTTATTTTTTTAATAATATTGATGCATTGTTTTATGAAACTTTTTATAGAATTTTTATTATATCTCGTGCACGTATGTGTGATATTTATGATATAAAGGGATTATTATATATAAAAGCCACGTTTCTCTCAGGTAAAAATATCTTCGTATATTCATAAAGGGGAATTTATTTCAAAGAAGTACAAAGAATCAAACGGTGAACTCATTTCTCCCCCATGACAATTCCCCGCTAGGAAATCGTTAGTCGCGTTATTCGCTAATTTATTGTTCCACGGACTAATTCATTCCGCGTTCCTTGTTCGAGGGCATTATTCACGCCATTCGGCCAGAGTGGCACATGCATTTTTGTTCAAGAGACGTCATTACGTAAATCGTCGTAGATACCAGGTAGAAAAACCTTCTTGCAAAATGCAGTTATGCATTCAAAGCGTCCGACGTTCCCTTGTTGTTGCTACTACAACCTACGCGATCCGCTATGATTTATATCGCGATTTCTGCGAATTATGCAAGACTCGGGAAAGCTGGAAGATGCGAGGAAGATAATTTTTTTAGTTCGACGATGGAGAAAGAGAGAGAAATAGTCTGCATACATACACACGCGCGCGCGCGGCTTTTGTACTTTTAATACCGATTCTTTCGTAATAGAATTTGCACAAAGCCGATTAAATCTTTACGCAAAGTTCCATCCTTTCACCTGCGAATGTTTCGAATAATTTAAAATTGATTTTCCTCCCGAGATGCAGTCAGTGACAAATTGTCATACAACCGGAAAAAGCAAGAGGGATAGAAATATATCGCAAATAATAAATTTCTAAATGATCGATTGTAAAAGGTAGGATATTAAGGATGCGAGGAACGAAAGATCTTGTAATATAAGTACCTCTACACATAAGATGTGTCAGAGATGTATGACATGCTCGTCTCGTCACGAGAGTCGGCAATAATATTTCAAGTAAATGATTGCGTGAGTTTCTCAGACAGATAATAAACCTATCCGATAATAAACGATAATTATTGCTAATGCTATCATTATATTGTTCCACGTACACGGTGACTAGCGATAAAGCGTCGTCTCCCTCGAACTGAAGCACCGACTTTTTCCAGATTTACTCGCGTCGCGCGCGCTCACGTTTATCCGTTAACGAGCTTTAAACGTTTACAATTCGATAAGAGAGACTGCGCTCGTCATCGATCTTTATTCGTTCTTGAATTTCGCGTCGCGCTCCGACACGCCTTGCGGCGATTACGGAAACGCTCTCGTGCCTCTTCTTCTCTTTTATTGCATGTTGCCCCTGGAATTTTGATAAATCTCCCTCGCGCGAGCGAGCGCGAAAGTACAACCTTCTCGATGAATTTATTTACCGAGTTTTGCGAGACTTTCCACGTTCTTCATGTACGCGATAATCTTCAAGTATAAATTAGTCGTGATAAGAAGGTACTTCTTTGTCGGCTCGTTCTTCGCGTAACGTTGCGTGTTGCGAATCATCCCAGAGACGGATCGGCAAAGTGCAACGGAAAACTTGAATAATGACCTAATGATAGTTCTTTTCTTTTCTGACGATGTGATGTAATTTGACGTGTTATTCTTTTCTACAATTTTCAAATTTCCGACATCGTGACGACAAGAGAACGAGTTAAAAATTTGTTCGCGTTTAATTTTATAATTTTAACGATATAAAATATTTGTCACTGTTTGATATTATTATCAATTTTGACAAGAGAACTATTTCAAAATATGATAACGAGTATCTGTCCGCGTTATTATTATCGGAGAATTTTTCTGAGATTAATTTTCTAAAAATTAAAACTTCAAAGTATTACATGTTTTATCAAGAAATTTATAAAATAATTTTATTTAGATTTTTTTTTATAAATTTCAATTAATTATATATTTATATGAAATTAATTCTGTGTAATAGTTCGCTTCTGTGTAAATATTCGCTTAGATACGTTTTATAATACTTCCTAAAAATTTATTAACTGCGGCCCTGAAAAGTCATATCCGCTTCTAGTTCCATCTATATTTTCTGCTCTGTAGAGTGTACCGATAATACGTTGTATACGTTATATACGTGTTTGTGCACACCTCCCAGCCGAAAGACACTTGATCATATAATACTTGAAGGAGTCGCCAGACCGTGATCGTTACACAGGTAGGCAGTCGTATAAAAGAAATTAACGTTCGTTCTCTAACTACGTTTTCGCTCTTTAAATTCGCGCTTTAAATCAAGACAAGGAAAATGCATTACTTTATGGCACGATTCTTATCCGAAGCTAAAATTACAGCCACTCACATAACGTATCAGCGGCGTTGCTTAACATGTCAATTTGATCCTCATGTAAATTGCTCGGTGTTTCCTGTCTCGAAGTGTTAAAGCGCACGAAATACCATAAAAATTCTATATTTTACCATTAATTTACGTGGCATCAAAAAATCTGATAAATCTGTTGGAATATTCAGTTTTAAATTGAACGCAAATGACATAATAAAAATATGATTTATGGAGATGTATGATTCATGGAAAAATATAATTTACATTTATAAAATCATTCGCATATTTAGTTTAATGAAACGAATTATTTTCAATGTGTTACAAAAGTTGATAAATTACATTTTTCCCTGCAAAATGAGATTGTACTTTTAAAGTACACATTTGCTTTCAAATATCATTGTTTGACATGGATGAATAAGGCTATTTTAATCATTTCTAGCTACAAGTCTATAATAATTTCACATAATGAATAAAATGATCTAAATTTAAATTTCTTAGCTAAAATTTGTAATTTTAACCACAACGTTTAAATATATATCTTTTCTTCAGCTAAAATAAAGTTATAGAAAGAAGAAGCCACGATAATTTCATTTGATGCACTTACATATTACAAGTTGAAAATAAAGATAATTAATCATTTATGAGACGATATTTTATAGAATCACTGCGTACAAGAAAATTTTGTATCTGAGTGCATTTGAGATTAATGTGTCTTTATAAGAGAACAGTCATTTGAAAATAGAAAAGCTACTGAATTATTTGGCATTAGAGAGATAAATTTCTCTAATTATAATTATTTAATATGACTATCCCTTAATATAATTCTGTAATTATTAAATATACTGCGCTAAAAGAAAAAGAGAAATATAAGATTTCCTAATAGATATTTAAGAGTTGATATGTTTAAAGTATTTTCTTTTTAACAAATTTGTAAATAACTTCTTTTATTTCTTCTAACAAATATGTAAATAAAAATTTAAATACCGCTTAAATTTGCATTTCAAATGCGGTATTTTAATTTACAAAATTTAAAGTGAAAAGAAAAATTAAAATATTGCATTTAGATAAGCATGATTTTTAATATTTAATAAACACGCATATCTATGCAATATTTTAGAATTTTTCTTTTCACTTTATATTTTAAACTTTAAAATTTGCAAATTTAAATGGTATTTAAATTTTTATTTACAAATTTGTTTAAAAAAAAAAGTAACGTCTCTAATCATTTTAAACATAATAAATCGTAAATGCGTACAATTTTTCTTAACAATCGCAAAAATATTCCTTCGCACTATTTTTGTATGGATATCTGCATTTTCGCACAAAATAAATATTTCTATTATTAATATATTAGCATTGAGATTTTTTCGAATATTGCATTTTTCGATGTTTTCGATTACACATAAATATCGCGACTTTTCTAACTCGCGTAATAATAACGCGGAAACATTCACGTGATATATAGTTCTGATTTGTACTCATATTTCGCTGATACGAACCGTGGTCAATCGAAGAGAGCGACGGTGGCGACTGAATTATTATCATGATATGCATCGGGAATATTTAATCGACGAGAGAGTCATACACGTGTGCATGCGTACGTCTCTCGCGGTGAGAACGATCGGCCAATCACCGCCGCCAGTCGGGACGATAAAGCCGGAATTGATCTGCGTATTTGTAAATCCGCACCGCATCCCAAAGCGCAGGTCAGCCGGCTCGTAACCCCTCGTTCCACCTCCCCCTTCCCCCGGTTGCGTAATCTCCGAGCTTTTAGAAGTCATTTCGGGATTTGATTTATCGAATGGTCCACGCGCGCGCGCTGCAAGATTGAGCGAAGCAAGAGATAAGGCATACATTGCATTTTTCACATTAATCACGTTCCATAAATGCGTCTTCGATATAAAAAATCGCACGTCTGCTTGAAAAAAATGGGAGCGAATTACTAACAAATACAAATTAAAAACAAGCATCCCCGAAATTACGTGTCTTCTGACTTTTTTAACAGTCATCTATGATTCTATCAAACGTCATTGATCGGAAATATGTAATATTAACACTAGAAAAGTTTGTGTATCTTATGTAACGGGCTTTAAAAATTATTATGTTATTATGGAGATTTATTAAGATTTACTATTGATTCGCTGAAATTGATTTTTTTACAGATGAAAATTAACAGAGATAACACAATTAGAAAGAATGTCTCAAGTACTTCAAAAATATCTACAACAACAAAAAAGTTAGTGATTGTTATTAATTATATATTTATTATAATATATTAATTATATAGAATATTTCTTTTTAAGAATCCTCCAATACATGCGAGGTCTTGCATAGTTTATTAAGATTTTTACATATAGCTATGATCCGCACGCACGTATACATAATTTATTTTTCTATCCCATAGATATTTTTTGCCACTTGTGTAGAAAAAACTTTCTAACACCAATAGCCGGATACTTGCCCGAAGGTACCGTCTATGTCATCGTTTACTTAATCGCGGCTTAATGGCCATTTCTAATCTCTCTGACTGGTCTTTTTCTGACTAATCTCTTTTCCGTTTCTTAACGGACGAGGCACCTATTATATTTTCCAAGTGTGCGTGTATGTACGTGTTGTACTGAAAACGAGATACCGTATATCAACGTTATAATAAATCACCAGAAACGTCCACAGGTAAAAGATGCCGGGTCCGACTTACTGCAGGTTACGGCTTATATAAGTTCTTTCAAGATTGCACCGAGTGCGTTGTCGAGATTCGTCCTCGAGCGATCATTAGATGAGATTAAAGACAATTATCGGGCTGATACCATTTTATAACTCAATTCTTGGGTAAAATAATCTCTTTTTCAGAAATACACAGTTAAATGCACATTAAAGTTCCAAATGTCTAGACGAAGTATTTTAGTATCATGATTTTAATATGATCGCAATTTGTTCATCGCAAATTGTCTCAGCTTTATTCAGAACTTAAATGTTCCTTGAAATAAATTAAATGTCTTTCTTAAAATATGTTACACATTAAATGTGTATGACAAGATCACTAATATAAAGACACGTACATATATTCCCGATAATAATAATTTTTCTAAATATATTAAAAAATAATAGTATTTTCCAATCGTTAGGTTATAGATCAAAATGTTAAATTCTAAACTTAGAAAACTAAAAGAAGAAGAAAAGAGAAACAAGCTCTAAATTATATTAAAATGAAAGATACAATTGTGATAATAAATCATAAGATAAACATTGATGAAATATGCCGTAATAAGTT
The DNA here is from genome assembly GCF_003227725.1 of Camponotus floridanus. Lineage (NCBI taxonomy): Eukaryota > Metazoa > Arthropoda > Insecta > Hymenoptera > Formicidae > Camponotus > Camponotus floridanus. Next base: position 62,177 of record NW_020229839.1, read on the forward strand.
GAAGATAAAATTTATAGTTAAATTTATAGAGAACTTATATTACATGTTACATGTTACAGTTTAGATTACAATTTTTGTATTACAAGTAAATATAAAAATTATCTGCATATTATAGCATCGGAATCTTAACTCGAAACATCAATAATTTCAATGAATTTTAGTTGTTTATTACGAGACAGATGAATTTAAATGAACAATAATTTTTTACTCTGCTTCTGGCGACGCAACGTCGCTTCTCTAATCTCGGTAGATGAACCGTCACCAGAAATAGTCGCTGTTTTGTCTCCCGATTGCAGACCGAAGACCGCCTGCACTCGGAGATTCTCAGCACGCTTCTCTTTATCGTCTATTTCCGATCCTCTTTCTCTCTATCTCTCTTCTCCTTTTCCTCGTGTCTCTCTCTTTTTCTTTCCATTTTGTAAAGATCCGTAGAATAACCTCCCAATATCCCGCAAATGTATGATGCAGAAGTTAAAGTGAGAGAGGAACAAATCGTGTTAGATAGATTGCGAATCGAAAATAGAAATGGCCGTTATGCTTATTCACCGGAAATATCACCTTATCGAGAACGTGTTTAGAAAATGCATGAAACATCGTTAAAATATAATTACCACTGTTATCACCGTCGCTTTTTTTTGTCGTCCCCCTTTATCTTTGTTTTAGAAACTGGTTGACAATTTTATCGGCGAATGAATCTTTTTTTTACTCCTTTCTCTTTTTTTATCGTTGTTAATATTATTATTTTTTGTATCGGTATCGTAAAGTTGAATAAATTATGATGAATAAATTAGCATACACAATTGGAAAATGACTTGATTTCTTGTTATCAAGTAAATTAATCTGCAAAGATAATCCTGCAAATTATATTGCAATTGTACTGTATGTCAAATTTATTAACTAAAAAAAGGAAAATGAATTGTTCGTGTGATTGTAATTAATACAATCTATTTAATATTTCTTATTCGTGAATTAACTTTTTTCTCGCGAATTATATCACATATGTCATTAGTTATTAAACTACTACTTATCATGCATCTCTTATCTAACATCTTAATATGCAGAAAAGAGAGACAGAGAGAAAGAATATTATTGAATAAAATAATTCTACAAAAAAATTATTATTTTGTAGCATAAATTGAGATCCGATTATCATCATTTATTCGCCGGGCAGAGATATCTCCTTATCGGGGGACGTGTTTAGAAAATGCATGAAATATTGTTAAAAGTTATTACTGCAGTTATCGTGAAATATCACCGTTGCAATGCATATGCAATAAGAAATCCGCCAGGATACAGTAGCCGGCGACGTGAATAGCGACGCGAGTGTAAGAATCCTTTCTCCCTCACGCGCGGCAGCCTGCTGCACCTGATTGCATAAACGTCGTAACCGGCAACTCGGTTGTATGTGTGTATATCTGTATGTTGCTCTGCACTACCGCGCAACGTCCTGAAATGCACTGACCTTCTATTGTTCACCAGACAAATCGCCGCTCGCGATGCTTCTCTATACCGATTTGCCGACGAAGAGACAGAGAAGAGGATTTGCCTCTTCGTGGCAAATCTCGTTGTGAGAGACAGACAGATGGACAGAGAGAAAATGAGAGAGAGAAAGCGATGATTACATCGCGATGCATCTTGACCTTTTTCGCGGCCCTCGCAAATGTCATTAAACCGGAGATCGTGACGATCCGTGCTCGAAATAGGCCTCGAGGCAATTGATATTTTTTTTAATCGAAACGATGAAAGAGAAAGAAAGAGAGAGAGAGGAAACGTCGCTTTCACACGGAAGCAAACGTGTAGAAAATAAGCGGAAATAGAGTAAAGTCAAATAATCCAAAAAGTTGACTCGATTAACTCTTTTATATCTCGAATTTATTTATTTATTCATTTCAATCTTACGGAATATTATTTTATTTATATTGTTTTTATTTATATTTATTTTATTACATATTTTTTATTATTAATTGAATTAATATTTTAATGTATTGAAAAATTATTCAGGGCAAGTTACGAAAATGTAATATAATCTTTATTCTGAATAGCTTTTAAGTATAGTATTTTGAGTGTATCATCGGAATTATGTTTTACATAATATTCGCATGTGCGTTGCAACGTACGCAAAAATGTGCGTAGATAATAGAATGTGAAATTTGCATAAAACCGCGTACATGTTGGTGGTGCAATGATACACACGACGACGAGGGAAGGAGATGGCCGGTTACAAAGTAAGACACTTGCAGATTGCAGTTAGCGTTACCGCGGTTAAGCGCATTATGCACGCTTGCAGCGACTCGTAAGGCGCTCTTTTCTCCTTCCCTCCTCCTCTCTTTCTCTTTCTTTCTCCACTTTCTCTCTTTGTCCTATTTCTATTGTTCATCTTCTCTTCCCATTACAAGAGTCTCCAAGGAAAAGATGTGTCAGGAAAAAAATAAAAACCTCAGCGAAAAATGCTTCACATGACATTAATCTTGTTTTGAGTTTTTCTGCTTTATTTTATATCATTTTGCAATTATCAAACGTTGTTGTATTATTATGAAAAATGTATTTCTCTTAAATGTGAATCTAGTATATAAGTGGAATATATGATATGTGATTTATCAATCGTGTAGCAATATAACTTGAAAATTATATCTTCTTTATTTTCCGGAGCAAACAAGTAAAATATTTAATACTATATAAAACTCAGGAATTTCCGGAACACATATAATATGTGACTAATAAGTCACATATTAATATTAACTTTAAAATCCTAATTCCTTCATTTTTCAGTACAAGAGAGTAAAATATTTAAACTAAAACTCGGAAATTTCCTTATATAGTACACGCTTTTTTATATAGATTTATGCAATTTAAACTGCAATTTATACTCTCTCTCTAGAATAGTTACACATGTGCGAAAAGTATTCAATTTAATTTTATCAGTTTATTTTTTCTTCCTGAAAAACTCACACATAGAAAGCAAACTCACGTTTTTCCACGTAACTGGAATATTTTCCATCTGCGTGGCTCCTGTACGTTCTTCTATCATAAACTGTCATTGTTTCATATCGCAAAAATTTTCGCAATCACGCGAATTCTTTGTCGTACAATTTGTGCGTGCGATTTCGGTCGTTTCGTTCCGATCTGTCACGTAAAAAACGCGTATCTTTTATAACTTTTATAAAAGCCGAGCATGTGGACGCGAATGCGTATCTCGTGTTCGGGAAACGTGAAACAATGCGATACAAATGCACGGCGCCAATCGGTCGCCCGTACCTGTTTTTTACCTGCCGTTGTCGCACCTATAAATCGGTCAAAGTCTACGTTCCTTTGTCCCCGACTAAATCGCGTCTATTGTAGTGCCCCATGGGTCGTGCCTCCCTCAATCGGACCCACATTTTATGGTCATTTAACAATAAACCGCATATTAAACCGCGTTATTTATGCATGAAAATGAAATTATTATGACGGTAGAATAACTATAATAACGCTGTAATATAATTCGCATTTCCAGTTGTGTAAAAGTCACATTTTGCATTCAAATTGTCGGGCTTTGTTTTCGACAGATATCAAAATCCGAATCCACGCACAGAGGTTTAGGGGAAAAGCCAATAATTCATCCGTGCGATATTTGTTGTTTATTGACAACAGGTACGGAAAGCCAGATAACATCGTTTTTACTCTTTTCACAAACAATGTGAGGTTCTGGTATCATTTAATGTCAAACCCACACATTTCAAAGTTTCTCGAAAACAGCATTTGTCGATGAATGTTTTTATTAAATCTCTATTTTAAAAAACAGGTATTTTTTGCACGTTATAATCCATAGTTTTCGTTTTGGTAAATCATATTTATCGGAGATGTAAAATTTATTATTAAACGCGATGCTCTGGTAGAAAAAGCTACCGCAAGCTGAAACTTTTCTACATTATTTGTTGCAATTACGCAACATCTCAATTTAAATCGTCGCGCAAAATCATGCAAAAAAAAATAAGTTTTGCGTTGTATTAACGATCAATATATTTTCTAAGCAATTTTCTCAAAAGTTACATTCGCATTTCGAACGTAACTTTTTTTCGTAACGTCTTTTCGAGAGGGATTCCGTCGCAATTATTGATCATCAGCAAACATTTTATTTATCGGTCACCCGATACACTCGATGCTACGAAACGCACACGCGGCGCGACAAAGTGACGATTGAGGATACCGAGTACCACAGTTTGCTGCGTCTTGGTACGGCAAGAAGAAGAAGATACGCAGAGGGAGAGAGAGAAAGAGAGAGAAGTAGAGAAAAGTGCTGACTACTCGTGGCGATGGGGAAGGGACGGGAAGGGCGAGAAACAGGCAGTGGAAAAGGAGGGAAGGGGGGAGGGGGACAGAAAGAGTGGCTGAAAAGACACCGGCGCTGAGAGCGAAGATGCACAGAAAGCGCGAGCCGTGGCTTTATAGCTTAGTGAAGGCGGGGGGAAAGGAAGAGGGGGGGGGAGTGGAGGTGAAAAAGGGAGACGAACCGGTTTTCCGTATCTCCGATGACTCATCTCTCGCGACGACGCAGCGTCAAGTGCATTTCCTGGCCTGGTCTGGCCTGGCTTGGCGCATCTCGAGCTAAACCTAAACCTAAACTCTTCTCCCCCTCCCTCCCACCCTCCTTCAACTCGAAGCGAGCGCCCGCCGCGTGTCCCCTTCTTTCATCCCTCGCTCTCCTCCCCGCCTCCCGGCCACGCTCATTTTCTCCGCTCTTCTCTCCGGCGCCGCCGAAGGAAGAGTGCATCTCAGTGGTACTCATGCATATCTAAAACTCGCAGCGCAATACGATGATTTGTTAGTCATTCGTGTAGTAAAAAAAAGGGGGCGAGAACAAATGCGAGAATTCGACACTTTCGTAATACAAATTATAATTATTCTTTATATCTCCTTCTCTCTTTCTCATGGGAGGATTTTGGTCCAGGAAGAAGTGGAAGAGTCGCTGTTCTCTCCTTAAATTTTTTTCATTTTTTTTTGAACGATAGATATATATGCACCTTGTGTACAACACACGCACACAGCGGCAATAACGCCGAGTTACGCGGAGAATTCGCGCGAAACGGCCTTTTACAACGGAAACGGTAATTTATGCCGCGCTAACGTTCTCGCAAAGTTCAAAGTGCAGCTCTACGTAACGTGTGCAGCACGGAAAAAGCAAGCATTAGCTACTGACGAACGGTACTTTGACTCGCGGTGCATCGCGGTGCATTAATTAACGCTCGGCATATTGGACTTAACCTGGTTAGCTGACACATCGGAGGTAATTAAAGCGCAATAGTCACAGGACATGACCACGAAAATATCAGTTTTAACTAAATGTTTTATTCCCGCTTTACTCTCTCATTTTGTGAAATTTCTATCGCTTGATTAAAAATAAAAGATACTTTAGGATCCAGCGATTAAATAATTCGTTTATAAAAATCAGTCACGAGTCTTTATCAAAAAATTTAAATTCGGGCTTTAAATATAATATGCAAATACATGATACGGCACATACATGAAATAAAATTTTCATTTCCTACTTTTTTAATTATTACATTAAAGGATCATTTCAAAATATATATTAACAATAATTTTACTCTGCCTAATAGAATTCAAAGTTTGCCCAAGATTAAAGTTACACTCGACAAATCTGACGCATCACACATGTATGTATAAATAATTAAACGTGTAGGTAATATGCAGCATTGTTTTGCGAACGCGAATTTATTTTCTCGGCAGCTCGTCGACTCTAAATAAAAAGCGAACCGTCGTGGATCATTTGCTGCAGGATGAAGGAGCTGCCTCAGGAGGAAGAAGCTTCCTCCGCGCGAGAGAGGCTAGGTGAAACACTCTGGCAGTTTGATTTATGGCCGACGTACCGAGTTATCGCTTTGCCAATAGTGGAAATCGAGGAGAAGGAGCGCTTTGCAAAGTCGAGGGCGGAAGAAAAAGAGTATAGTCGGAGATGAATCGATGAACGCGCGGGCGTTTCTTTACTTCCGCTTCTTTCGCTATCGCTGTTCGATCATTATCTTCCCCTTCTCTTTCGGCTCTTTTAATTTTTATACTACAAAGATAAATATTTATAGTATCTTTTAATTTATTTCCTTTAATTTATTTTAATTTATTTCCAGTTTCGAATATGCTTATCTCAATCTCGAAAGAATGCCCGTTAAGAGAATATTACGCAAGTGGAAGCTTTTATATTCTATGAAGATTAATTAAGAGAAATCTGTTTAATTAATATAAAAACATTTAACACATTTATACATTAATACTTCTATAAATTTTTATTTTTATCGTTCAAATACAAATTTTTTCATTACATACATTAATCACAAATGCATCACTATATTTCATATTTTTCCGTCATATATCGCGTATAATCAATTTGAAGATTGTAGTGTGTGCTTTTTCTTGGAAGGGCCTTTTTTCTCAAACATTAACTAAAGCATGACCTTTGTAGAAAAGTCGCGAATAAGGGGACGAGAGAGAGAGCCGTGAATGATAGTAATTTGTTCCACTTTTTTTCCCGGCGCGAAACAATTCAGTTGGGGACTGCGATAAGAGCCAATAGCATAGAGGGGGAAACGGAAAACGTATTTGCCATTCCAGAAACCACCCTATGTATTCATCTCCGGCCCTTCGTGCGTGGAAGCATACTGGTTCGCAGAAGATTGAAGTCGAAATAAAATACGATGATAGCAAATAGACTCCGTGTTATACGATTTTTTTCAGTATTGGGTCTTCATATTTATTTAAATCACGTATATATATATATATATATATATATATATATATATATATATATTAATTATGAATAATCATAATTGCTTTAATTTTATATATCAATTGAATTCAATTTTTCACGAATATATATAAATTTATATAAATTTTATTGTTCGAATCTTTTATTAAAAAAAAAGAATCTTTTGAGAAAGATTTGCTGCAATCATTATATTTTAAAACAGAGAGGAAATTATTCTTTATATAGATTAATATTAAAATAAGTATCAAAAATTAATATTATTTTTTTTGCCAATAGAAATAGGGTCTTTATTTATCTTTAATGTTACTATCTAAAATAGAAATGTAACAGTTAACGACGATTGAAACTGAGTGAGAATAACGCTCTTTCGTCCTCTTTTTTTCCCTTTTTCTCTTTCTCTTTCTTAATAGCCCGCATTTAACGAACGATCTGTCTCGTAACGGAATTGTCATTCCAACTAGGATGGAGACCGGAGATTGCTTCGTAAATTCTTTTAATACTCGGCCTTTCATTCAATAAAAGTGCAGCCTTGGAGGGGTGACTTTCTAGATCGCGAGAGGGTGCCGAGCAACAAGTGTGATTCCAAGAGGATGCTTTAGGATCGTCACTCGGTAGTGCTCATTGTGGATTTATCGATCTGCTTCGTAGCCATTCTCGTATTTGAATGAAAGCAAAACGCCTCGCGACACAATTCGTTCATGAATTCGTTCAGCGATTTCTTTTATCGGAGATAAAAATAATTAAATCCTATAAACGGACTTTTCCGTTTTTTTATCGTCTTCCTATCGCTCTCAACGCGCATCAATCGTAATTGAAAGCCATATCGATCGTGATTCGATCGTGATTGTGCCACTTTGAAAATTCCGTTCGTGTGATTTTCTGACAATGCGGAAAATGTCGAAGCTCGCGTACGAATAAATGTAAGTATCAGCGTTTATGAAGATAATTGTCTGTCATGAATATATACGTGGCGTTTTATATATATCCTCATAAATCGACACGACCCTTGTACGCGCCACGTAGTCGTTCGCAATAAACTCATGGTCGCCGCAATAAGGGACGTCGACTGTTCCCGGCGAAAAAGAGCGAAAGAGAGCGAAAAGCACAGTCGAGGGTGTAGGATCGTAATCTATTTCGTCACCCTTATATTACGAAGGACGATACGTTCGTGATGATTCGAGACCCTCTCGGTTTCTCTTCATTTCGCGAAAATCGCTGAAATTAGATTCGCCAAACTTCCTCCAAAGATTTCACGCCACTCTCGGAAAAAAAATCTAATAAATGGTTCGTGCGAGTCTCATGATTTCGAATGATAATTGAGAGTTGCTTATCTCCGAGAGATAATTATCTCTTAATAATTGAAAAGAAAGAAAATGCGGCAAACTAATGATCTTGATATTCTAATGAAAAGAAATATTCTAAGTTCTTAAAATTTACGTGTAAACAATGTATTTTGCCTAAAAATTTTTATTAAATTACGGAAAGAGATATTTTTTAATTTTTTTTCTCATATAAATTTTATAATATTTTCCTCACAAGAGGAATTTATTTCTATTTTAATGTAATAATTTATAAATAATTCTAATATAATGTTTACTTTTATTCTAATACAATTTTAAATTGATTCTCAGCTTTGCTAAGTTTAGACAATCTCGAATCTGCAATCAAATGGAAAGGGGTGACATATTCTCACCGACGTGACTTTATTGCTGCCGCAAATAAACGCCGCGCGAACATATTATCGATGGCCAATCTCTCACCTCGCCATGAACCTAGAAATCCTGCCTCTCGCGGAATTAATTAAGGTGTGAAAAATTTTGTAGCTTCCCTCCGGGAGTGCCTCCGTCTCGCCTGCTACCCTCTCTTTCTCTCTCTCTCCTACTCCTTTTTATCTTCCTCGTCGTCGAAGGAATTTTCAAATATTTCCGGGCAGACGCCCGATAAATTCTCGGCGTTGGAAAATATTTCCGATAGCCGACCGACAATCCGCCCACCTTGGCCGACCTCCTACGAGAGAAGAGGCTGCGGAACGGTCCTGGGAGACGCATGTACACACACACATACACACGATATACGCGTCAGTATGTCGGTTTGAATTTAAATTTCACCGTAGATAAGATAAGTCGCGACAAGTCCTTAGAGTCTTCTCTCGCGTGAATTCGCGCGTGAAAAGGAGCAACCTTAAGTAGGTACTTAAGTGTGCGTGTGCGTACATACGGGTCACGCCACTCGACGAAGGATCAAGAATCTCTCCAGCTTGATTTACAATTCCACCCTTGACGGCAGCTTCCGTTCGCATCTCTTTGAACGGACGCGTCTTTGTCCCTTTGCGCGAGCGGCGTCGAATTTTAAATAAATCTCGCATCCACTTTTAGAGTGTGCCGAAGTTCGCCAACTTCGAGCTCTTTGGAAACATGTAAAAATATGTCGTTATATTTTAAATATTTCTCTTATATGCATGGTATGCTTTAAGCTCGTCGAGAAATAAATTGCCGTGATTTGTTCGCCGAATCCGGAATTGATTTCTCTTTCACGAAATTTTCGGCAAAAAAATCGTTATTGGTTTTTGATTTATGACTTTTAAAATGCTAGAAATAGTAAAATATCATATCATATTATATCAGAAAAAGGATAACGCTTTTAATAGTAATATTTGTAAATTTTTAAATAATTTCGTTGATTTCATTGAGATTTATAAATGCAGTTGAAAGATAAATACATTATATTTGCATTTATAAATTGCGTTTTCATATTCGTTACCTTTAACGAAATTTATTAACTGTAATACCATTTTATCATTGATAATCTGGATTTAGATCCATTGACGAAAATTATATAATTAATCTATACGTGAAGAGGCGATTTTTGCAGGTCACAGAAGTTTTATTATTATTATTTTTTTTCCAAATATCAATGTGACAATCTATCGGTGTTATTATATTGTGTTTAATATTACAAATAATATATAACAAATAGGTTAAAAATACCTACTGCATACGCTTCCACCATGCTTGTTATGTCGTATGTATTCTGATCGTATAAACTGATACGCCATTCGCAAATTAATTTGTTCAATGGTGTGGTTTTAATATCGATGCGTTCATCAAAATTCCCAATAACGAGCGCTTATTACAGCTGATTTTCTCCCACTTTGTTGCGGCGGATCTGTCACGTTTTGTAATAACGTAAAACAAATTGGGTAGAGATAAAGCGCGTATATTACCAACGCGGTTTCGTCATACGATGAATCATTTTCTGCAAAAGTGTCGATCTCGTAATAATATTTCACGCATCGCGCGTAATAATAATATCTCGTATCAAGTGCTCGAGCTCGTCGATCATTCGTTACTATTAATAATAATCGCTATCGCAATCGTAACATATTGAGCAACATCCTGTGCGAGATGCATCTTCGATCGGTTAAATATAATTGTGCATGCATTGTATATACTTCGAACGATTACAGCGTAGTACAAATGAATCATTTCTCGCTTGGTCGTTAACGTTTCTGCTGCCGTAATCACAGTAGAACTCTTTTTACGTCCTTGTAGTCGCATCTCGTTATAACTATTTGCTGCATTATAATGCATGGTGATCTTGTGCAATATTGAAAAGATTCAAATCGCGAGATCGTGAAAAAATACATGTATTGTGTGTAATTAATATTATTTTTTTGAAAATATACACATATGCGAATTATAATTTTTAACATTGAAATATATAATAAAAATACTGAATATTTTACAACTGCAAGTTATTAAATTATAATCATTTAAATAATTTTGTTTAAATAAATAATAAATTATTTGAAAAATATATTTTTTATGAAAAAAATTTGGTAAATATAATATGCAAAAACTTATTGTTGAAATGCAATGATATTATTAATTGGTATAATAGATGTAATAAAAAAATATCAAAAATTCTTATTCTTATTTGAAATAATATATTTCAAATTTTTAAAAACTTGCATTCAAATATTAAAGATTCAAATTTTATTTCATATTTATATTCTCATAAATATTCAAGTCTTTCAAATTTTATCTACATAGTAAATAAATAAGTGATAAGTATAGATGTATTTATTTCAAAAATAATCATTTTACTTGTCGTAAAAAAAATAGCAAGAATATAAATATGTGAAAAAATAATATTTATAAACAATTTAATGCTTATAGATGAGAGAGAAATAATTATTTAAAATGATTACTTGATATTCCTAATGATAAATACATATATTTGAAATTTGTTTGTTTTGTAAGATTAAAACATTAAACATGCCAAATACAGTTATAATTAAAGAAATAAATTATTACATATTAATTATTACTTATTAATGTAATTCCTGTCAACGATAAAGACAATTTTTGAGGGAAAAGATAGTATCGATTAATGTCGATTAAGCATCGTTTATCTCGAATTCGTTCATTACAACGCGAAAGCACATTACGCGGTTTCGCAAATTTTCGCTCTCGTGAAACCGATTCCAGTACGTGATTCATGGCTAGCGACGCGGCTTCACGCACGTGTGCCCTCCTCTCTTGGCGCTCGGCCAAAATGCGAGACGTCGTCGTCATATATCGTCCTTCTCGGCCTTAATTATCGGGCCCGATGCGTTCTCGTAAATTCACCAAAGTTCATTGCCGGTGCACGGTGGTGCACCGTGAATTTCTCAACGATATTCAGATTGCGCGCAACCTCGCAAATGTTACCGAGACTTTATGTAATCTGCGAACCCTGAGGAATTTATGCGGCACATGAAGTTGCTTAAAAAAATATCGCTCTTGTCTAATTGCTCAGATATATCACTTTTAAGTCCGTTGATGGGGCGTTTTATATTACTTCGAAGGAAATTATTGAAACAGATGTAGTACAATTTGCAGATCATTAATTCAATTTACACGATATCACTTAGGTCAAGGATTACTGAAGCAGTTATTATCTCGCGTGTTATTAAAATAGAAATAGTCATCTATCGCTGTAGCAATGATTTATATCTATAATAAAATTATATGTGTTAATTATTTATAGAGTAAGATATAGAATGTTAGATTTCTCGCATTTCTTTTCATATCAATTCTTTTATCTCAAAAGAGAGAAGGACAAAAAAGTATATGTAGAATAAAATTTTGATTGTAGTTGTTAAACGACATATCTATATCTTCATTTTTTTAATCTCTCCGCGAATATTCGATGAATCTAAATTAATTTCTTTTTCGAAACACAAAGAGTATCTAAAAATCGGCGATATTAGGATCCTGATGCAAAACAGAATCCGAGAATATGAGAGGATGTATGGCATCAGCGCAGATTCATCAGCGACGCGGTCGACGCACGTGATTAACCAGCGGTCAGACGGATGCAGCGAGGGAAATTCAAGTCGTGGAGAGGGAGAGGAAGGAAGGGGAGGGTGACTCGACGTTGAACAGGATGAATATACACTTCGGAAGGAGAATGGAGCGTCCAGGGAGATCGACTGGCGAGGAAGAGAGAGGGGGGGGGGACGGGGAATTAAAAGTAATCACGCTCATATTTACGTGGCGTATAACCCGATGGTCGCGCTGACCGCAAAAATGCGGCTGCACGCGAGTCTCGCAGGTGCACGTGCGTCCGAACAGGAATTGACAGAGAGGGTACAGAGAGGGCATCGGCATGAGAGAAGGCAGGGTAAGAGGGGGTATCGAAACGTAGCACGAGGAGCGTGTAGTCGTGCATTACATTAAAGCCCAATCCCGCGAATAGACAGCGAAATTCGGAGCCAAAGGGACAAAATACACGGGGGCGGGGGTGGTGCGAGGCTCGCGGAGAGATTTTTCACCGTGCACCGTGTATACGCAGCATACCACGAATGCGATACAATGCGCTCGGCTAACAATGTTGCTTCGGCGTTGGGAAATCCGCTTCTGGGTCGGCTTTCGTAGATAGCTCTCTTCGAGTCGAGCGGAATTTTGCCGACCCCCGGTCGGCGTTTGCGTGTCTAGTTTGTTAATCACGGATCTAATTTCTCTTCGGATGTGTTAAGCGAACGGGTTTTGTATGTTCGAGCAATTTCGTATACTCGTTTTAGATAAAAGCCGAGTTATTTGATAGACGCGTATGCCTCCGCGTAATAAATTTATAATTATCATGGGAGAGATAGCGAATTGCAAAGAAAGAAAACAAGTGAGATATATCTCGATAGTTAATTTAGAATCTGTGAAAACGATGATGTAATTTACGTGATTTAATTTTTTCGCTCTCGTTTTATTTCTAATGTTAAGTAATTCGGAAATTGGATTTTGGTTTCATTCCCTTCTCGTTTTTTCCATTTGAGAAATTATCTCTAATAAATGCGATTCATATTTCAATTTACATTTCACAATTTTAAATAATATAAAACTGTAACTTTTCAACTTTTAATTTATGCCGAGCCCCATTATGTCAATTTGCAGTAACAGAATTAACTTTTAAACGTAAAAAATAAACATAATAGTTTCAATCTTTTTTTAAAAAATTGCGCAATTGTTCCAGCTCTTTTGCCTCTCTGCTATTCTAATCTACTCTCTATTGTCGAAAAAAAATATGAGTCATCTCGGAATAATCATTAGAGCTCGATTCGCTGTTCCGAGTCACAATTAACACGAAAGTTAGATGTCAACGACTGTATCTCAGTGTGCATCCGAGGTTGGTTATGCGGCGCATGTTCGGTTGTTCTGTAACGACTCCCCGGATCCCATTCGCGCCTGTATCGACACACACGCGCTACGCACACGCGCGATCCCGCAGGAGAGCTTTGCGATTACATATCATTATTCCGCATGGCTACTCGAGCTCTAACCTCCGAGCTGTGTTTGCAACTGGATTACCGTATACGCTTCTCTCCCTGTCTCTCTTTCTCTCTCTTTGTTTGTCCCCTTTCTTCCCCCTTTTGCCCCTTTCCTTCTACGCTCGCGTTATTTCTCATGCCCTCTTCCGCCCCCGCTTATCTCGTCTCGCTCTGCCTTTTCCATCGCTCCCCTTCGCCTCGCTTTTCCTTCGCTTCCACCATTTCGCCGTCTCTAATTATTCGCCGAGTCCGTTATGGAACTCGCATTCTCCGGCCACGCGTTTTTGACATGTTGGACGATGAAGTTTTATGGAATCGTATTACGCCATTAGAGGGTGACTTTCCGCCGAAGAAAAAGCTTTCAGGCAATGTCGAGAATGTGAATCGATGCGCGACAAAAATCTCTCGAGTATCGAAAGTGGAGAGTTGACGAATATTTTCAAGTATCAAACGGCACTTTAATCTTTTTACGTAATGCGAAAAAAAATTTATTCTATAATATTATCATAAAAGAGAGCTTATTGGCGAAATAAATGTCTATGTAGGGGATAATAAATGAGTGGCGCGTAAAATACTGCGAAATAATATTAATTACATAATAATTACATTCGACATATATATTTTTCGGAATTCCTCGTTTATATTCTATGGATTTTTTATCGGCAGAAAGATATTGCATTTCTGATAAATTAATATAAATATCGTATATACATATTTTGACAAAAACATCTGGTCAATTCTAAAAATCTAAAATCATCTCGATATTTCTAATTGCATCTTCTCGTGTAACATCAATGACCCTCATTACCTCTTGATCATTATCGTACATCAGCGAGCATTATGATATGGTAATGCAAAAGTCGACCGACAGTCACGCGAACGGACGATTTGATATTGGCTTCTGCGAACGTTCATGTCTGGAATCTCGATGCATTACATTGTGGATTTGATCGTATGTCGAACTGAACACATTACTCACGTATACTTCATATTCGCATTCTTGACGCGATGAGCAAAAACATAACTAGAACCAATTTGATTATTCTGCAACAAGGCGGAAAAATCCTTAGGTAGATTTAATTCGAATTCAATTTCTTCGCGATGAGCATGCAGCTTTATACGGGATGTATGCACTACACTTTGTACAGGCATGTAATTTATCAAAAGATCTGCGTGTAATTATATGATAATTTTTCATTATTTTATAATTTAATTACATGTGTTGAACACACACATTGTATAATCGACGAAAAGAATTATGTATTTTTCAGTGATAATTTATCGCGATGGTAAGAATGATATTAAGAGTGTAATAAAACTGTTATATGAATTCTTGAATTATTTTACTCTTCTATGAATATACAATGTTATAATATTAGAATATCAAGATCTTTGCTAATTGATAATGTTACTTATACCACACAACCGCTATACATTTATTGAACGCTGTATGTATCCTTGTCATATATTTCTGCATCCATCAGATTTTTTTGAACATTCCATATTTTCTTGAAATTCTTTTTTTGTCTAAGAAAGAAGAAAGTGGAAGAAAATGATAGGATAAGAGGTACGGTTCCGTTGATAATGACGCGGTGAACGGAAAAAGAGAAAAACACGCGACAAGACCTCCTCTCAGAGTTGTAGTCATAAAGGGGTGACACAACATATATACCTTCGGTCAGCATCAGAGGTTGGAGTCGCCACTATTAGATTGAGGTTCGGCGGTGGGCACAGCAGCCGCCGTCGCATCGGTTTACAATATCGTAAATCGCTCGCTAACCAGTTGGTCCCGCGGTATGCTAGGAATTCGGCTGGTACTCCGGTTCTCTCGCTCTCTCGCTCTTTGGCCCAATCCTATCGCTATCCGTCTCGCTCTATCTCTATATATTCCCGAATCGGGAAGATAGAGAAGCAGAGAGACAGAGAGAGAGAGAGAAAGCGAAACTGATGGGGCAGATAGAATACTCTCTACTCTCTCGATGCGGCCGAGAACGTTGCCGTGCATCGTTTGCGAGCCGGCAGGATCTCGGATCCTGCGGGCCAAATTCACTGCAGCTTCAGCCTGGCAGAGTGCACACACGCATCCCGCTCTCCATCTTCTCGTATGGCAATCGCGTAAAGCCTCGCGGATCGCGGTTCTTCGATTGCGGATCTCGGCCATGGCCGGCGTCGCGACGATTCCTCGCGTACCGCTCGCGATACTCGGATCGACGCGATTAAACCTTCTCGCTTCGGGAGATGTAAATATAGACTCAACATTGGGGCTTTATATATTTGTCTCCAGAGAAAGAGAGAGGAAATTGCAGGGTAATTTTCTTTCCTTGTCTCTGTGCAGATTGAATGCACAATTGCCTTTTGTCATTACACATGTGACACGTGATGTAAATTATAATTGTGGTTAGAATATTTCACCCACTTTAATAAAAAAATAGGTATTTTTCATAATTATAATTTTTTTGTATATAAAGTTAAAGAGTAATTTTTTAAACACGTATGTGGATATTTGGATTTATTATTAGATTTTAGATTATTTTATTTACCTGTGAATGGATATTTTTTCTTCGCTTTTATTATTATTTTTTTTAAATTTACACGCACTATATTTTTATATTTAATATCGCACAATTATGCATTAATAATTTAACAACAAAAATGTAACAGGAAACGTTATTGAATGAAAAATTATGCGCTTTTAACAAGATGATGTCGAAACGGCTGTCAAGACAACATTAATAAAGAACAGAAAAATACCCTAAAATTTCTTGCCTTTTTTCTCTCTTTCGCATAAAGTTGACCCAGCATATACTATAGAAAATGTATAACATGTTTCATCTTTATATATCTATGATACAAATAAATTCCCATTTTACTAAATAATAAATTTATAGAGCATGAGAAAAAAAAAGTATAAAAGTAAAATCAAATAAATATCAAATTGTGAAATTAGGTACGTTTTATAATTTTGAGAGAGAAGCGTTAAGGAAAGAGAATAAATTTTCTTTTATATTCGCTAGTGAAGTTTTGAACGTGACCGTATCGATATTCACTTGACCTGATCGGATTTAACATCCCCATACGCATCTCAATCGAGGTAGCCACCGCTACTCGCAAGTTAGTACGCGGCAAATAATAAACCGTCGGCGTGGAACAACTCGTGCGATTACGCGCTACCATTTAACCTCCTCCTTCCTCTCCCCATTCCCTCCCTCCCCTTCTTTCCGATATACCTGCACGCGTATACACGGCTAAATTACGGTATTATCCGCGTCAAGGCCCGAGATGCGAACAAGATGTATGCCTGTACGAGTGAATATGCATACACGCCCGTTGGCATCATGCGCCAGCGAGCAAAGCGAAAATTTTGCCGCGCTGATCAGCCCTCGCGGGTATTCGCCGAGTCCCCATTTCCCCTCGATCCCGCTATTCACATGCAATGATCGAGGGTGAGGTCCGTCAAAGCAGCCCGTCTCGCTCGAAACATTTTAATGGGGCGGTCAACCGGTTGTTTGTTCGTGAAACGTCAGTTGACCGAATTATTATTTCGCCTGAAAATCCTAGACTCGTATTCGATAAAGCGGCTATTTTTAACGTGGCGGTAATTTGGTCCGAATAATTTTACAGAAAAAGCGAAGCACAATAATATTTTTTATCAATAAATTTCTTAATAAATTCTACTAATAGTTTTAGTAAACTTGAATATTATACTTTAATGAAACTTTTTATTATTATTTATAAAATAGTGATAGAATATAAATTTTGATAATTTTTTTTCGCGTTTAATGTAATTTAAGAAAAAACTTTATTTGCGTGTCAAGAAATTTAACATTTAAAATTAGAAGTTCCGATTAATAATGGTATATGACATTTGTATTTTTTAATACATTGAAACGTTTTTAAATTTACTTTCCAAACTTAATCGTTTCAATCATAATTTTATGACAAATAATCGGAAATGTAATTTTACACATGTAGATGCTATATGAATCTTATTTGCGATTTAAAATTACAAGTTAATTAAGACTAATGGTGGTAGACGATGATAGACGTGTATTTTTAGCGTTGAAGCGTTTCAAATATATACTTTCCAAATTTAATCGTTTTGATCATAATTTTATAAGAAACAAGTGAAAATATAATTTTACATATATAGATACTACATAAATTATTACCACGTAAATTATTTAAATTTTAAATGAATCTTTTTCTTTGAATATCATGCATTTTTCTGACCGGATAATCGTAATTTAAACTTTCAATCTTATCTTTCAAAACTGATTTATAGCACATTTTTTACGATTATTTAAAGAATATAATATTTTTATCTGTCGTATCTCAAATATACAAAATTATTATATTGTTAAAAAATTTTCTCTTTCTTTCTTTTAGAAAAAATACTAGAATTTATGCTTATGAGAGCTATTAGTATTTTTATTGAAGGAAAATTATATTTGAATACGATAATTTTGATTTCCTACTTTTACTTTAAAGATATCGTAAAAATGTAAAACTCACACGATCATATTTTTAAAACTGCGATTGATTTGCTCTCCTTTTCGATGTGCACAGTTTTCTCTTTTCCGCGCACTCGACAGCTATAATATCCGTTATGGAGAGGCACGAGGAAGAAGTGGAGGAAATTTTGGCGGAGGGGTTGCGACACCGAGAGTGAGACGGTAACGAGTGCCCCGCCATTTTGAAAGCGCGGGAGCACGGCATAATTACTGCCTTTGTTTCGAACAATTTATATTAAAATGGAAAGCAATCTGCATTTGCAAATTAAATGCGCGCCGCGCGCTTCCCATCCGCGTTCGCCGGGCTCGAGCCCCGGGTCGCGGTGGAGTAAGAGGAAGAGGGGGTGGATTATCGTGATGAAGAGGAGGTGGATGGGGTGGTTACCGCGGGCGGCTCGTGTAAAATCAAGCGGAGGCTTCTGCTGTGTTAATTGCACACTGGTTATCCATTGCCTCTCCGCCATTCCACGCTGTTTCGCGATACCACCGGCCACCTGATATCCTGCCGCGGAATCGAGCCGCCACCGTTGCCGTTGCGTCAAACGATTAACGGTTCATTCGCGGAGAATGGAATGGCGATTGATTATTTTAAGGGGAGACAAAGTACAAGAGAGACTTCTCATTTCGCGCTGATCGGTAATCGTCGTGTCATTCGAGCTGGTTGTTCTTATTCCAAAGGGAATCTATATTTTTCACAAAGTTAAATGATATAAAGAGATACTCGTAAATATGATACAAAGAAGGGATGATCATTTAGGAATAATTAAAGAATATAATAATTTAGGAATTAAATATGTTTTGTGGTATCATGGCAGACAATAATAAAACCAATTAATGATGTTAAAAATGCATGAAAATTTGGAAAAATCACTGCGCGCAAAATTGCAAGGAACGCAATAGAGAGGAATTATCTTTATTTTTTTCTTTTTAATATGTTTTTTTCTACGGTAGATTTTTCCTTCTGTAAATTTTCCCTCGTAAATTTTGTTTCACCTATCTACGAGCTTTGATCTGAACCGCGCTCAAGTTTTAATATTGGCAAGGAATGCCAAAGGCTAAAGAGACACGCGGAGGCTGCAACTCATTCGCCGATGCCGACTAATTAGCGGTCTGATCGAGAAAGGCTAATGGAGGTCATGTTCAAGTCATGGAACGCTTCTTGACTTCTAGTCTCGGTAGTTCACGGATATACCTGAGGTAGGTAGTTAGTAGCGTGTAATAAATGCCCGACCATCGCGCTCCGTTATACAAGTCGAGTACAAGTGTGTAAACGTGTAGCTCGCTAATAGCGATCGCGAGATTCTCGCTGCTGGCGATTCACTCTCTGTAATTTCGGCTCAAATCGACATGTAAACTTAATAATAAGCAATATATAATATTCGCCGCACAAGCAAAAATCACGAGAAAAACGATATTTCCTAAATACGAAGAAAATTCTTATGTAAATCTTGTTCTTCTTATACTACCACTTTGTTCATTATTTTATCCATCTGCTTTATATTAATACGGTTGCTTTTTTTTTTATCTTCCTGACAAAATATCTTTTATGGAAATGAATATTTTACCAATGAATAAAGTAAATTCATTTTCATAAAACATATATCAGAATATCGCAGGTCTTGGATAAAAGACCTGCGATATACTTCGAAATTATTTATTAGAAATTTATTTCTGTAGACATGATGTAACATTGATCAATTTAATATTATAGCAGTTTAACATATATCCACGACATGTCAGAATTTTTAAATACTTCGTTTTATCAATTTTCGTTTCAATACCAAAAACGTCATACCGCATAGAAGTATGACAAATAGGAAGACAACAAAAACTTCAACTTGTATTAATAATAATTGTACAAAATGTAATCGCTTGTGATGTGTTTTCAGCATTTAAGGGAAAATTCAAATCAACGTGAAAAGGGGTAAAATTACGACGTAATAACATATTAATCTTATCGAATTCTCAAACAAATCTAAATGTGAATAAGAACAAGTATTCACGCGTAAACAGCTAAAAAGCTTCAAACTCACTTTACGCGATGGTTTGCACGCTTGATCTTTCTCTCTCTCTCTCTCTCTCTCTTCCTCTCTCTCTCTCTCTCTTCTCTCTCTTCCCTTCTTTGTTGACCCAATACATTCCCGAGATTATACGGTTTAAGGAACCTCGCGTGCGTGCACGTATGCACGAATATGCAGGTGCACTTAGCTTCCTGATGCCGCGGGCGTCGTTCCCGATGTCGGATGATGCCTCGGGCGCGCTTTACCCTCGAGATTCCTTTCCGCATGGAGAGGAGAAGCGTTCCTTGGGATTTCGCATTCTTTCGCGGGGACCTAGCTTTATATGCGGAGAACTCGTCTCTCGTTGTGTGGATTTTTTAACGGTAGTTTAAAAAAAAAATATGCGCTTGGCGCAAGCACATGCCATAAGACGCTCCACTTTTGGGACAAAAACGGATTAAAAAAAAAGAGTTTCTTCACCGCCTACGATTTTTCATACCACGCGTATGATATGAAGAAACTTTTAGTAATCGAATAAAAAAGACATTGAATCGATAAATTAAAATTGACATTATTAGGATTCTCGCAGATCTTTATATTAATAATTTTCAAAGCGTTGGAAATGAAAAATATATTAAATAAAAAATTCCTTTTTTTAATGAATCGGATTTGAAAGAGATTAATATAATTTATGCAGAAATTATAATAAGAATTTTTTTTTTAAATGGAAATTTCAATCAGAAATGTGTATGTATTTTATATAATCGATTGTCATCACAATTCAAGACATTCTTTGACATATAAATATTTCCGTATAAAATACCAGCGGCGAAGTTAAGAGCAGTACAAAAGGCGCAAAACGGAACTCGAGTTACGTCGCGTAGGTGTAGACACGAAATAAATAAACTTTTCGGCGCTCTTGCGGTGAGGTCTCCGCTACTTTTTCCTTCCTTCCTCTCACATATTTCTGCTGGTTTCTGCCGATTTTTGCCATTGTTGGTTCTTCTGCGCAGTAGCTTTTCTGTCGAAAATAAACTATTTTGTTGCCGGTTGCGGTAAACTGTGTTTAGGTATACGTTAACCATGAATTATCTAGAAAACGTTTCAACTATACTCGTTTTTCGTTAATTTCGTTACCACTATAATTGCTAATTTGCATATGATGAGAAATGAATTCTCGGCGAAACAATTATGTGAAATATAAATAAAATCCCTTTGAATATAATTAACAAAACTTGCCCGTATTTAACGTGTTATTTATTTCGTTATGCAACATTATTTGTAAACGGTTGTATTGTCTGACATAAATTTACTCTGATATTTTAAACACCTGTGAACAGAAAAGCAATTAGTGCATCGAAATAAATGAAAACTGACGCATCTGTGGAATGCTTCTGATTTAGGAATATTTCCGATGCCGTATGTACGCAGAGAGAGATGTATTTCACAAAAAATCAACTTATTCGTTATGCCGTTCACCGAACGGGTGGACGTGAAATTGCAACAATTTCAAATTCGTGTACTATTCCTATGTCGAATATTTTTCGAAAAATTCGTCAAAGCGATGAATTATTCCACACTGTTTTTTTTTTATAGACTAGCAGTAAAAAAAAAAGATTGAAAATTGCAAAAACCAATCAAGCGTAAATTTGAATTATTTCAATTAAAAAGATACAATAAAATGCACACAGACATTGCTAGCAAAACTTTGCAATACTTTGATATTTTATTTTAGCTAAGCGATATCTAACAATACCGCATAACAATTTTTTTATTTTAATGATATTAATTTTTGCATTGAAAATGCATATTAGCAATTATTACATAAGTTATTTCTCTACTATTTATGAGAAGAAAAAATATCGAATATTGATTCTCACTAAATTTAAGAATTCTAATAATATTATGAGTTAAATTTATATAGTCTTACTCATTACATGTATTAATGAATATAGAAGCTAATTCCTAGGTGGAAATTTTACTATTCTATTTTAAAATCTATTGGCAGATTATTTTTTTTTGTCAATCTAATTTATGTGGCTGAAAACTTATTTCTGTCCAGCTGTGTCTACAACTCCCTAATAAATCTATTTATATATCGTTGTTTTATACAGTTACTTTGTAAAACTTACATATTCGACACAATTTCGTGTTCATGAAAAATTTTTCTCTTCGTGATATAAGCTAAATTGACTATTTCTTTTATATATATATATATATATATATATATATATATATATAATTAATTTTAAATCTCATTAGTTTTGTTCACGTATTGCTATACAAACCTTCAATTTAAATCGCTAGTTATTTACTGCTTTTTCTTTATTAATAAACTATAATTCCAATGTACAATTTAGCAAATTACAACAATATAATCCGATTTATTCTTTATTTTATTTACTTATTATCTATTTTTGGAGCGAAGAAAAATTCGTTATCTTTAATTTTTCTATATATCTTTTTATCTGATTAAAATAATCGAGAGAATTAATTTTTTTAATATAAAAGTCTCCCCCCTATTTTAATGCCTAAATGAACGATCAATCTTTTTAATTAAACAAAATTAAACGAAGATATTATCGACATGTGTGTGTATGTGTGCGTGTGTGCGTGTGCATGTGTGTCATTCTGATGTAATTCAGAGGAATATGCGCTTACACATATTTGATATATACGTGCAGATACAGCTGTCTTATAACTCTCCACGCTTTCCGAAGACGCTTATAAGCGTAACCGCAGACTGCTGCTCACCTCGCAACTTATAACGTGCCGATTTCACCGCAGAAACGTTGCACGTGTGAAAGTCAGGACGTCCGGTTTTTCGAAAGAAAAACTCGCGCACGGACATAATTATAACGGTTCGCTCTCTGACGGATTTTTTATTATAAATCATTCTTGTTCAGCGAACATACGAAAGTAAACCTTGGATTTTTTCATATAAACATTTCTTTATTCAGTATTTTTTAAGCGAAATACAGCTTTTTAGAGAATATGAGACAAATCTCAATGAATAATTAATTAATTAAAATTATAATTTAATAAGAACAGAAATCTGTAAATATATATGATG
This sequence comes from Camponotus floridanus, assembly GCF_003227725.1. Taxonomy (NCBI): domain Eukaryota; kingdom Metazoa; phylum Arthropoda; class Insecta; order Hymenoptera; family Formicidae; genus Camponotus; species Camponotus floridanus. The sequence goes on from NW_020229839.1 coordinate 85,320, forward strand.
ATAAAAATTTCTAACTTAATAATACTTAAAATTTTTGAGAAGAATGATATAAATAGTATTTAAGAATATTATATGAATTATACTAATTGTGTTTGCTTATCAATATTACATAAACAGAATTGAATTTTTATTTTAAAAAGTGAAGTTAGAAATTAGAATACGATTAAAGTATACGATGTATAAAAATATGACGAATATTACATTATTTTTATAGCAATTTTAGACTTGAATTTTAGTACTTGATAAAATTATTATTTATATTTGAAACGTACAATAAATATTTTTATTTGTTTTCAAATAATTATAACACCATATTTTTTAGTGAATTTGTGACACAATCGTATAATACAATATTTATTTTAGTCTATATGTGACAATCACTGTCTGCATTATAGGTGCACCCACGTCGCCGTCATCCTGACCTGCCCGAGAAATCCTCATGAAAGACTGGGAACTCAGTACTCAGAATAGCATCGGTATCGTAGACATTTCTTTTTTTATTTTTTCTCCTTAAATGGCTCGCTTCAATCGGGTCTTCTTTTTCGGAATAAGTTGTACTCTCTTTTTCTCTCTTTCTTATCTTTTGCATCTGTTTTCTTAATTAGATACTGGGTAAAATATGGTGATGGTGATATAACAAACGCTACTAAGATTTTTTTAATTAGCGGTAACGTAATTATAATACGGTGAAGAGTGAAACAACAGCTATATGATGCTATAATTTTTATCTTACTGTATAATATAATTTTGCTAAATAATTGTATCGTCTCTCTTTTTTATTTTCAAAATAAAAGACATGAAAATATTTCTTCAAATCAAAATATTGAAAACCGGTATACGCTTATTTTCTATTACATAAAACTCATTGGAATCGAGACACGTTCGCAGAATCTGCTGATCACCTTAACCGCGTGCGATCCTCTCGATACATAATTGCCGTGCAACTCCTTTTTTATTGTTTTCTCGATAATCGCGAGGAAGTTATATCGCGGACCAATAACTGCTGTCCCTTCGTAGAATCCACGAATCCTTCTCCGTGCTCCTGGCCCCCGCCCCCGCCGTTGCTGCCTCTGCGTCGAGAATAGCCGCAACCGCGAATTACTTCGCAATTTCCCGAAATTGCGCAATCCGTGCGGGCTAATGGCCGCCGGGCCGCCACAGCGGCGAGGAACCGGGAACAGGTGGGAGAGGTGGAGGGGAACGAGGAAGGGGGAGGCACGGAGGAAGGGCGGTAGCCGACGAGGAGACCATTAATTAAGCAAAATCATAAACTCGGCCCCGCCGAGCGTATGCGCACTCGCGCGCGAGTCGTGCATTGAAAAATATAAACGCGCCGCGACCCGTTACTTTCACGAACGAGGAGCCGCTGCCCTCGCTGCTCTCTTCGCTAATCGTTACCGAGCTCTCCTCTCTGTTGCGGTTTATATCGGAGAGAAGGAGAGAGAGATATATTGTCGGCGACACGCTCCAGGAGGCAATTGGGGTTGAATCATTCGGCTAAATCGTCCAATGGTACCGTTAGCGTTCGCTTCTCCGCCGCGATTATCGTAAAATTGTGTTAACCTGGGCCGAGCGGTCGCAATTCGCGAAAAATCGCGCTACTTACGTTACGTTTAATTCTCTCCTGAGGGTTCTGTCGAATTAAAATTGTAAATTTATTAGAATATTTAATTAAGATTTAAGAAAGATTTTTTTTCTCATATTCTTTTTGTTTTCTTTATAATATATTCATTGGTCAAATTGATTGCATTGTTCCCCGAGCAAAAGTTTTATTAAGTGTCATTTTTTTTGCATTCAAGATTTAATTTAAAATATATTTATAAAGAGAGCATTAATCTTTTAAATAAAAATTCGATTGAAGTAAAATCTATTCGCTATAAAAACTCATTCACTTCTCAAGTTTGTATAATCTGTATATCTTTTTTTAAATTTCTATTTATAAATATTCAAATGTTATTAATATCTTGATAGATTGGAGCGAAAATTAACTTTGATTAATCAAAAAAAAGTTACGAGAAAATTTTTATATTAAATTATGTCCGATTATATTTCTTATCTTTATATTTTTTTAAAAATAAAAAAGAGGATATATTTTCATTATATAAATGTTACTTAATCTGAACTTTATGAAATAGGTTCACGTGTGACCTGTTTATATTTTTAGCAGGTTAAATTTAGTATACAGGTTTTGCGCATTGTTGCGCAAGCGGCACTAAAATGTCCAAACCCGATTATATCCATGCTGTAATATGATAACTAAACGAAAGACATTTTTCATGATTATAGCAGGTTTTGTAGAAATTATGAAATATTTTGCTTGAAGAGTAAAGCAATTAATTATTTAGGGCGGCCTCTCTTATGCGTATTTCTTAGGGAAAAAAACCGTATATCAAATAATTAAAAGTGGCAGGTAAATGTCACCGCGCAATCGTGTGATAAATTTGCACAAACTCTGACGCAACTAAACAAGATTTTAATGGCGCTAATGGCCATCGGATTTGTCGACGGTGCTCGCTTCGGTAACGACACGATAAGCCTCGTTGCGAAACACACTCGAAACAGGTAAATTGATCCGAACGTATCGACGTACGTTTCACACCACTATGATACGTAGTGTGCCTTTATGGCGCGTTACAACGCGAATGCATGCAAAAGAGATATAATCTGACGGAATATTTTATACTTTAGTTTTATAAAAAAATTACAAAAATCTTTTAATAGTCCTATAATGTCCAAGACAAATTTATGTAACGTTTGTTAAATAATTAGAGAGCATTAGAGACATAAAGGAGAAAAAGAGAGAGAAAATTTTAGAAAATTTAAATTTGATAATAAATATTTACATAAATAAATATTTACATTATCTTTTACACAGCATGGATTATTTTGTCATGTATTGTAAAGAATACATTTTTAAGCAATACACGCTTTGAATTTTGTAGCGCTTTTTTTTGATTCCTGAGCATATATGATTTTTAAATATCATAATTTTTATATTTACTTGTATCATCATTTCGTTATATCCTACTTGCGTATTTTTTATTTATATTCGCTTATTATGTTAATATTTTAGATTATTATTTAGTTTCACTAAAAATTTCGAAATAAGTGCAACGATGCTTTACGAATTTCTAACTCATTATTAATTGTAAGATAAACTTGTTGATTATTTACTTCAACATCGTGATAAAATCAAGTATCTTGAATATTTTATTAAGTATTTATTATTAAAAATAAAGGATAAATATTTAAATAAATGCATAGGAGATTTCACGCTTTTACTTTATAATAAAGTATAAAACTATAAAATACATGATTTAATAACTTTCTGCACAAAAGAAAGAAAATAGAATAAATGAATTCGATATATTTGCATATTTAAATCTCTAAGTTGAATGTTTAATCATGAAAAGTATGAAAAGTCATTGAAAACATAATCTTGAAAACATATGTTAGATTAAAATTATTGGGTCCAAGTCTCTTTTTTTAAAAATTTCAGTTTAATATTTTCAGTTTAATATTTTCAGTTTAAAATCGCATCTCTGGAAAAAAGAGCGCCACAAAATTTAAAGCGTATTATTTGAGAATGTACTCTTTACAATATATATAAAAAGGAAAATATAAGTGTTGTGTAAATTAATATTAACATTTATCAGATTTTTAACTCTAAGTTTTAAGAAACATTTATATCTACTAATTTTTTTCTTTAATTTCTTATTCTATACATGCATTTCATGTACGATGTATAAAGATTATCAATATAGCTCCTTTATAAATTGTATATATTTTTTACAAACAAAAGCTATTTTAAATATTAGCAATATTTTAAGAGAAAAGAGAAGTTTTTTGCAAATCCAAAATGGTTTCTTTGCAAAACCATTTGCATCTGCTGAAGAATTGAATACACCGATGAATGTAAAGTAAAAATAAAATAGAGCGCGATGCTACAATAGCGGGGTGTTACGACGAGGCGAGGTTTTGTCGCACAAAAACGTGGGACCCGCTGTTTAAAACAAGGCACGGTAAAATCGATTTTCCACGGTATAGTTTTAACTTCGAACGGCGGCATCTCGACGATTGTGCAAAATCCAGCTCGTGCACGGTGCATATGTATATATCGGGAATAGGTTCACATATATATCGCTCGACGATGTGACGTTGTATAGTACGTGCAGGAGAGCCGGGCCTCGAGGTGTATCGAGGTCGACCGGTTCTCCAGCAGCCGTCAGTCGTTAAGGGACATTGCGACACACGTGGTTGCGCGCGCGTGGTTGTCCCTCTCGTCTCTCCATCTCCCGTTCTCTTCCTCTTTCTCTTTTCCTTCTCGCCGCCGCGAGAACGAAAACTTTAGCAAATATAATTGCAAATAAATTGTTGTAGCCACGTACATCACGTCAGGTAATCGGGACGTTCCTTCCTCGAGACGGTAAACTGCGATTGATCCTTTGTGATCCTGTAATCAAGTACATATCTTTGATATTTTTGATAGACCATTGTGTGATTAACGCCGCTATTTTATTATTTTTTTTTAAATTTAAATCGTGTGAGATCGATGCTGCGGTTTACTTCACGTCGACAATGTTGTTAGTATTGACAATGTTGTTACTATTATTTTTAAAGCCTTGGAATAGTGGACCTTCGCGCATTCTTCGTAGTAAATGATATTCTGTAGTTTATTACGCATCGCATTGCCAGGCGGCGAAACGTCTTCGTCGTAGATCTTTCAGTGGTGCGCGAATGAAGATGAAACCGGAGTAAATGAGCGCGGGCGGGTATTTTTCTTGGCAGCGGTTCCCAATTTTACGTCCAACCTCGCGACGTCTTTAAAACCCTTGCTTCCCTAACTCAAAATGAGCGAGACCAGAGCAGTGTTATTTGTATATGATTATTTGTATATTTGTTTAAATCATATTTATTTCTGATACTTTTTGTCGTAAAATAAAATCTAAAAGCCCATTTATTTGCATAAAACCACTTTAAATTTACAGAGAATGAAAGGAAAAAGGCGAAGACATGCAACTGCGAGTTCGTGATTTCGATACTTTTCAGACGCGCTTGAGTCGATGGTAAGAGTCTGATCATAAAACTCGGAAAACACTCGCACTGATCGGCCGATACGCGCAGCAATTTAATTTAAGATTATATCAGCTGTGCGAAAAAATATGAAAAAAACGATGCGGAAGGTAAATGGCCAGGGTAAATAATAAATTATTAAGAATTGTATTGCAATAGATATGTGTGTGTGGTATGTGATCTACACCTGGCGATTAAACAAGACAATTAAGCGCTTTCAATGGAAGGATAAGAACGCGCCGCTGGTTCCTAGAGAAAATAAAAATTTAATTGAAAAGCCTGAACCGTGTAGAAAAATCGGAATAGATAACGTGTGGGAATAATCTCCCTTCTTTGTTCGATTCATTTTTATGAATTCGTAAATACCATTATAAAGGGGGCTCTCCTTTGTACAAAACAAAAAGAAAATTTACGATGTATTGAATTAACACACAGGATACCTGTACTATTTGTATCTCAAGCAGATTTTCTCCTTTAAAAAAATATTGTACTATCCTATGCATTTGAGATATAAAAAATTAAAAATCTAATATTTCCACACGTCGATTTTATTTTAACAAAATTATTACTTGAATTAATAACAATTAATAATATTTATAAAGTCGAATTACAAAGATATCGAAAAAAGGCATTTGATTAAACTTTTATTAAGGAAATTGAACTGAAATTATTATAATAATTTCACCTTCGGTAAACAATTGCATACATATGTTCGTATCTTCATTAAAATGTCTTTCACTCATATATTTTGAGAATTAAACATTCAATCATATATTGATAAAATGTGCGAAAGCGAAAAAGACAGAATTCTTTTTATCTTTAAAAAGACAGATCCTCTTTTACCTTTGTCAACAAGGACGAAAAGAGAATGCGTTTTCCGAAGGACTCGGGACATCTCATGCATAGTTTCAGATAAGGATAATTATGGCCGGCGGGCGTTCCGATACAACAGTTACGCATAGTGGAAATGTCTATAACTATTTAACGGTTTCTCCAACACAAACTACATTGATATCACAGTCGGCTGAACGTTGTGAGGTAATTAACCCCGGAGTGCCCCCGGGGATATGCCGTGGGGCTACTCACGTCATTAACAGCCGCAAATAATTAATTGTTAATTAAATAATTATCAGTTACCAGCGAATCGGTTATTAACAATCGATGAACCATGCATGAAGCGATGTTCCGGGCAGATGCTTAGAATACATGTAAATTGATCAACGACATATATCGCCGACCAAGAGCGCGCCAATCTATAAGCGCACTTATCACAAGAGATATATCGCGATGTATTACTTAATATTTAAAAATATTTGATTATTAAGATATAAGAGAGTTATCTAAATTCTATCTTATTTATTATCTTTTTGGAAAGCGCTTACAGTACTACAAAAAAATTTTCATTTACGTAGTTTATAAAAATAAAATTTACGTGAAATATAAAAATATATTATAAATTCTATTATATTAATTTAATTTTGTGTGAATTGAGGTAATAAAATTAAATTAATAAAATTAAATTAAAGCAAAGAGTTAAATTTAACAAAGGAAATTATAAATTTTATTTAAAAAAAATTATATTTTAAAAATTCAATGTGCGTATATCAATATTTAATTATTAAAATATAAACAGAGGATATAATTAATTTTAGATGACAAAAGAATGAATACAATTTTGAATAATTAACACCGATTTGTGGTTTTCTCTAAATTAATGATGTGTCTCTCATCTCATTTTCTGTTATTAATTTACCAACGTAATTTGATAGTCGCCAAGTATTTTTTCGTGCTTCTGTTTTGCGATATTCCAACTTACATAACTAAAAAAAACACTTTTTGATTTTTATGTAAAACAACTCGCATCGGGAAAGTGGCAAAGCAATCTCGCTTCTCGTGCATCTCTCGTTTATCTTCGATGATTTACCGCGCTGTGTGTGAGGGCAAACAAACGTTGCGGCCGATCGCGACGTAACAGTTGTGGCACGATAAGGAGCGCGATGAAAGCTCCTTAAGGCGTCCGGTCAGGGAGTATTTGATTCGCGCGCGCGCGCACCATGGGATCCCTGGAAAATCCGGTCGAACCGGACGGGAACGCGTCGTGTCGATGCGTCGCTCTCTCCCGCCGAGATCAAAGGCGAGGCGAATCTCGACAAAGAAACCACTCGCGAGCGGAAAGAGGCGGATGACAACGCGAGGGATAAAGAAGAGGGTGGCGGGGTGACGATGGGGGAAAAGGGATGACGGCGATTTCTTCTCGTCTCTGTTCCGCTGAGAAATCACACGAGGATGTACCGACGATCGTTAGGACGATCGGAAAGGGGGGAACGGGGTGGGTTCTTCGGGAAGACGACAAAAAGGAGGAGGAGGAGGAGAGGGCTGCTGGTCGTTTGTTTGTTGCGACTCTTAATGGCCGTTCTCGGACGACTTCGTAATTGGCGCGTTTGCACGCGCTCTTTGTACACCGCGTTCCTCTTCCTCTCTCCTTTTACCTCTCTGATTTCTTTCTCTTTTGGTTCCTCCCTCCCCCACCTCGTCCGCCGTCGCGCTTGTCGCTCCTCCTTTTTTCACGGGACGACGTCTCGTTCCTTTTTCCGTCGTCGCGACTTACGTGCCACCCGCTTCGTATGTTTTCTCAAGCTCGTTGACGCGTCGCGTCGTGTCGCCTATCGCCTTCTCTTACTTGCCATTCTCCTCCGTTTATCCAGTCGTTTACCGCTCGTGAATACGCATTCGCGATTCGAGAAGGCGACACGCAGCCGCGTTTCGTTGAAATCGCTCCCTGTCGCGACTCCGCCGATGATCTTTCGCCGCCTCGCGGTCTGACTACGCTCGTCTTTTTCCACTCGCGCTCGCTCTAATTCAGTTATTAGTAACCCCGCATTTCAGACGCTCGACTATTGTGACTCGTATAAATAACTCGCATGCATTTATTTATTTTCATCAAAATTATCATTAGATATTTCTCGTCGACAGCTTATTTTTAATAAAAAAAAAATAATTTAATCTGCAGCGATTTTTTCTATCTCTAACTTTTTGAGAAATTATTCCACAATGTAATAAATTGTACAACTGCCTGACATTTTTTTTCGAAACTAACTTTTTAGGATTAAGTTTTAATATTGACTTTTAGAAATATTCTGTGCGATTATTTTCTCTAATTTATTTTATTTATTTGTTTTCTATAATTTGATATAAATACATCTTGAATCTCTATAATTTTACATTATAACATCGTTAAAAATTTCGTCACTTTTGTCATCGGACACACGTGATGGCAACACGATCGGTTTGAAATTGCATTTCAGGTATTCTCTTTGTCGGTATATTCAATTTTAAGGGAACTGTATTATATGGATCCTGTCCCTCGCACGTACGAATTCCACGTTGGGGGATTGCTTTTGTGCGCGCGTAACGCGGCCGCGTACAAGCAGTAATACGTAACTCGTGTCGTCGTCGCTCACTAATGCTGCGAGCGGGAATCGTATTTATACGGCAAGTTATCCCCACAGTTGCAGGTACACACCGTAACATAACTTTCCACCCCCGGGATACGCTCGTGTGACCGCACTCGGCGACCCCCGACGAGCGATTGCCGACCGAGCGGTTCTCGAGATTGGCGATGGTGGAGGATTAATCGAGCTCGCACAATAAATGATTCCCGCTTGTCGCTTGTCGCTCCCGCGAGCTCATCCCTTCAAAAGAGAAACGAGATTTGTCGCCCACCTATCGGAATAAAGATTTCCTTGCAATGCATCTCGTTAAAGACGCCCAATGATTCGTGCTGATGAATAATTTTGTGTATGCGCATGTAAATAGGCAGAGATAAATTGGTAGATATGAGTGAACCGACTATAAAAATTTGGACTTAAACATGACATTACATATAATACACACCATTTTTTTACTAATTATTGACTAGCTGCATACATTATTTCAATTGCATTAGTTTGTATAATATTTAAGATAGAAATAAAGAAGCCAAAATTTAGTAGATTTTTAATATTATTACATTCCAAAATTAAATTTATATATTAATCTATTTTATCTCCTTAACACATCGATACGACTTATGAAATTAAAATTATTTATGACACTCTTGTCAACAAGAATTTTCTTTTAATTATATGAAAATGAATAATAAATTTAGATATGTGTGGTACAAATTATAAAATAAATTATTAATATTTTTAAAATAAAATTTCGAATATTATCTCGAAAAATTATATAAAATAAAAAAGTAATACTCATCTTGATACACACACACAATACACAATATAGTAGACTTATAATATACAACGTATAAAATATAAATATACCCAAATGTGTATATATATATGAACCAGTGTTTAAAATAATTGATATTATAAAAAATAATTATTGTTGGAATTTTTTATGTTTGTCCTTTAAACAAATGTTTAATAAATAATTACGTAAATCTCGAAAAAATTTTTGTCTCCAATTTTTATAAAATATTTATGAAATAAAAATTTATTAATAAATTTTATCTAAATAATGATAAATCTTTTAAACAATGTTGAAATAATTTATATCTTTTTGTATGCAAATTTATATATATACATTTATATACATAAATTATTATTGATATTTTAATAAATGTTTTGTAAATATATTTTAGAAAATAAAATATTTTATATGCATATTATATAATGCAAAATGAATTACTGCAACGAGATAAACGAGCAATTATTATAATTAACTTTACAAAAGTAACTAATAATAAGTTAATTATCAATTACTTATTCCATTGTTCCATCATCGCTCGATGCTTTCAGATTATCTTCTTCTCTCTTTTTCATTCTTCTTCGCTTCTTCATAGCACTCACACATTTACTCAGTCATTTGCGAAAACACGATTAATTACGATTATGCACATATTAAACAATAGAATACGAGAACCACGCCGCACTTTGTTTTGTATGTTAAACGCGTGCGACACACATTTTGATATATCGTATTGGAACAATAACGCGACACATGAAACTACGCATCATACGAAGCTACAATTCATTCGGTACTCGAAAATTGTGCAACCAAATTCACGCTTCAACTTGTCAATGGTATCTCTGTTGTTAGCAAATAATACAGGTTCGTATTTTAGGACAATATTACTATCTCGTATTATAATACAAGTAAATAAATACTCGCGGATTGCAATATTCAAAAATAATTAAGTTTATCAATTACTCGCACAATCTATTATTCGCATAATCTATTAACTTTGAATGAATATCTTATGAAATATACAGTTTTGATAAATTACAACGATGTAGAAATGTCAAATTTATATAAATAGAAAAATAAATTATCGTACTTATTATTAATTAATTATCGCGTTCTGATATCGCCAGAATTTCATTTATCTCGTTTATAGTAATACATTATTAAATACCGAAAAATTCAAGAATGACACAATAACAGCATTCTTAAATTGTACAATATTAAGCGAGTTTAATTAATGATTAATTAAGATATAATATCATATCATCCGAAAATATACAATTAAAATTTAATATTACAGTGATGCAGTTCAAAATAATTGTAATATTAATAAACGGTAGACAATATCATGACTTCCTGTCATTTGAATCATTCGGTTCGTTGATATGTGTATTTTATTACTCTGTTTTCGCGATCCGGAAATGAGCAAATTATATTTAAATCAGCGAAAATATATCATAGCACGATGCGAAATATATTTTAAGCAATAAAGAAATAATTATCATTTTAAATATTAGAAGGAAATAAATAATATAAAATTATATCTCTTCTTTACACACTTATGAATTATTAAGTGTGAAAATTATTTAATCATACGAGATGATAGCCAATTATAAGCTAATTATAATATATTATAGAATTAATTGCAAGTCATCTTTTAGTATCTATCGCGATCGCGTATTTCAGGAAATTTAATTATAAGTAACTGGTTTATGTAATAAAGTTTCATATATTAAAATTTATACATTAAAGTTTATTTTATATATTAAAGTTTCACACTTTAAAATTCGGTCATTCGATTTTGCAATTCGTCTATTGCTTTCAATCCAAAAAAATTTGGCTAAATTACAAATAAAGAATTTTCGGATATTGCATAGTAATATATGAATCATAAAATTAATGACTAAAGTATCGAAAAATATCATATGATACATTTATTAATAATTAATTTAAAATTCAAAATTATTTAACGATATTTTGAATTTATTTTATAGCATGTTAAATATAATAACCAAGTAACACGTTAGGTATAATATTATGTTGTACGTGGCAAAAAATGTGTGTGTATAAATTTCCACACGGTATTCAGTGTTTCTTGCGGCATGTAAACAATAGCGTGGTGTAGCGCTCTATTATTTACATGCCGTATCCTTGTAGTTAGTCGTGTACCGAGACTCGGGCCGGTAGGCAGCAGCGTCAACCGCTCGTGCTATTATCGTATTATCTTTTGAAATACGCGATCACGAAGAATACTAGCAAATCGCGATCGTTCTTTATGATTAATTGAAGATTATTAGCCTTGCGCGATTAATTAATTCTCGCGATTAACGCTTCAAGAGCGTGTTGATAGAGAATAACAAATAAATTATTGTTTTATTTCTCTCTTATTAGACACTGGGCATGTATCGCGTATCGCACTTTGAATGTTTCGATAGTTTAATTTGCTCATTTTCGAATCTTAAATCAAAATAAGACAAGTCATAAAATCAAATAATTTAAATAATAAAAAATAACAATACTGATATACGTATATATTGATATGCGTACAAATTGTTTATTATTAATATAATTATTACATATATAATACTCCGAATTCTGATTGTATATTTTCGGATGATATTTACATCTTTATTAATCATTTATTAACTCAACTCGCATAATATATTTCGCGGTATTAGAGTGAGATCGTCAATGTCATTCTTGAATTTTTCGAGGAAATTAATAAAGTTATGCGAACACGAATCGAACAATGACGCGATGCATTTAATTAATATAAGCGTAGTCGTCATTAATTCCGTATTTTAATTTATATTATTTACATATTTTAAAATTGGCATTTGTATATCGTAATTTGTCAAAACGCATATTTCCCGAGTTTTATTCAATCATAATTTTTCATGTAAATGACAAAGTTCGATAAAGTATTCTCGGACTACATTCGGACATTTAGCTTTAATTAATTCTCATTTATTAATCGAGAGAACAGTTATCTAAAATATGAGCCCGTCCTAATCTTAATGATAGATGTAACGAGTTGGAGCCTGAACTAGTCGCACAATTTTCGTATCATGTAATTTCGTGTGACGTAATTTTCGCGTATTTATTCTCGTCGTAATATAAAGTGTGTGTCGTGTGCGATTAACATTGAGAGTACAATACAAAGTAATCGCGTGATCGTCGTATTCTGTTGGTTAGTGCGCGCATGCATATAATGTGTTTTTGCGAGTGAAGTGTTGAAAAAGTGCCATGAACGAACGACAAAAGATGAAGCGAGGAGAAAGGGAAGACATCGGATGACGGCAATTATGGAGTAAGCAGTATAGTTTATAACTTGTTTATTGTTTGTTCTTTTTGTGAAATTGATTGCTTTTTTATCTCTGCGATAATAATATATTTTATATTATTATGTAATGCATATTCAAAGCTTAAATTTTATTAAAGAAAAGAACTTTAAACGCTTGATGAGATATTTATAATAATTAATATTTTTTTATAAAGATATATTATTTTAACATTGTTTAAGAGAAATTTATAATTAGATAAATTATAAAAGAAGTAAATTTTGTACTTCTTATATATTTTATATAAAAGTTAAGATAGAAAGAATTTTTTCAAGCATTATAATTTTTTTAATTAAATATATGTTTAAAGGACAAAGCGAAAAATTCAATTGCATAATATAATTATTTTTTGAAATGTTAATTGTTTTAACTTTGCGCTTTATATATATAACTTGGATATACTTGTATTTTGCAGATCAACGTTGTGTACACTACAACTCCGCCGTTGCGCATCGTACCGGTGAGTTGGATTGTTTCTGATATAATTTTGACATATTTTATAGAATTTTGAGATATGTGGATTTTTACGAAAATTATAATGATTATGACAGCTGCAGCAATAAAATAATTTATATTAGTTTATTTCATAAATTGCCTCAATTTATAATTTATTTTTATGTAGTTATATTAAAGAAAAATTAAAAAGGAAATTAATGAGAATGTAAACCCATAATCTTATATATTTTTCTATTAATTTTTTATATAAATCCACTACCTCGAAATTGATAGGCAGGTTTAAATAGACAAATTTAATATGTTTTAATCTTAGAATATGTATAATTGTTTACGGTTTATTGTTATCAACATCTATGAAGTTTAGAATATTATTTATTATCGATGTATTATTATTGATCGATTTATTTATTTACTGGCACAGTTTAATATTTTATTACATAATATAATATATTAATTATAAGATATACAAGTTGCTTGAAATTTATAAATGTGAAAAAATGATAAAAAATATATTTCAGACCAATAAACTATTGATTAACTTTATGATTAAATACAAATTATATATATATATATATATATATATATATATATATATAATGAAATGTGAAATTTATTCATTTAATCATAAAGAAAGTTAATCAATGATGTATTTACTTGAAATTAGCAATGTCCTTGATTGTCTTGCCCCTCAGACAAGCGCCATTACCCTCTGTTTTGCGGTTTTAGCGGTTTCGCGATGAGTAGGAGATCCTTCTATGCGAGAATCGCGCGATTTACTTCCTTATTGTAGACGATGAATCAACGTCTCATCAAAGTTGCGTTCGTGTGTTTTTCCCAGCGTCCAATAGTAAAACAATCTCATCTTTATTTTATAATATTTCATCGAATACGTCAGAACAATCCTTCAACGGTATATTCTTGAATGAGTTTGAAATAAATGATTCCTTAACGAGAAATTTATCTAGAAGTAATTATTTTGTTGTCGCACATTTAATTTTTCGCATATTAATCAAAATTGAAGTTAAAGTTCAGTTTTAAAATTATCAACAAAACATTTCTAAAATTTTGTCATTATTATTTGAATAGGTACTATCATTTGAATAGATTATCAGTTAACATATTAATTTTATATATATATATATATATATATATATATATATATAATTTTCTTCGATGACGTGAGGAAAATATGAATCATTTTCGATAAACTTTTGTTTTGCGCATTGCATCTCAGTATCGTGCATTATAATTTATCTTAGCTCTCGTCGCGAACAACCGCAATATTAAAATATAGTGTTGGATTATTATAAGAAAAATGCAGAACCGCTTTTATTACGATGAGTCTGGTGAAGCCTTGTTTGTCTTTTAGAAATTGTCATTTGGCATTGAAGCTTGCCAGATGTCAGTCCGATGATCGTCTAAGGCTCGAGAAATGATGAGAATGACTCTCCTTTCTATAATAAAAATGCGAAAAATCTGTCTTTTAATGACTCAACACTGTACTGAACAAACGAGTAGATACCTTCGCAGACGGACAGTTCTTCGCCAGACGCACATGGCGTAAATTCCTGTCGGGATTTCTGTACCGATAGCCTTTCTCGCGCTTCGCTCCAACGAGGCGGATCTCTTTCCGCGTATGAATCATTGCGTTACGTTGCCAACGCGATGCATTGCGAATCGCGCGCATTTCCCCGGGAGACGGTTTGCTCGAGATTCGAGCTTAACTCGATGCGCTAGAAAGGAAAAGGACGAATTATCCTGTCGGAAGAACTGCCACGAAGAGAGAGGAAGAGAAAGAAAGGGAGAAAGAGAGAGAAACAGCTTCGTCGTTTCGCTCGACGGATTCCGTGTCGGACAAGAGCCGCGCTTTTTCCTCTCAGCTTGCCTTCGTCGCCACCACCTGTGAGCGCGGCTTAATGAATCGTAACCGCATTACCGTGTTGCGCAACCACGCGTGCATTACCATAATGTCCCGCGGTGACTAAGAACCTCCATCTCGTGCATCTGCGATATTAGCGTGTCCCGGCGCAGTCTGTCCATGTCTTAAAGCACAAATGGACGAGCCGATAGGGACAGATGATGATTTTTCGATGTCTAAAGCTTGTAAATTTTGAGGATCTCTAACATAAAGATCTTAAATCACATATATATATCTCATTATTATCAATTGAATCTAAAATTAAATTTTATTTCAAGTTAGATTTATAAATCCTTAATTATTCGTGTTTTTTTATTTTAGTTAAAAGTTTCTTACGAAAGAATCTTATTCAACATGTTTTTATATTTTGCCATTTTAAATAATTAATATTTATAAATAAAATTAATAATTTATTAACTATTAATAATTAAAATTAATGTTAATTTTTTAATTATTAATTTTGATTTATTAAATTAAAAATGTAAATCAGTAATAAAAATAATTGACAATAAGATTTACATATACTATTTATATACATATATTATTTATGTTCATTGTTTTAATATGACATATATATTTGTGATTCTAGATTTTCATCAAACGCGAAAAAATATTGGGATTAAATAATTGATTTTTAATTAATTAAATACTTTCGTGTTTTTTTATTTCTTGAAATAAGAAAAACAGTTATGGAATTGGTTTCCAGCTCGTATGTAATGTGAGAAAAATTGCCAAGTTCCTTTGAATAAAGTTATTTTAACGCTTCTTGTGAGACAATTGCAAGTCCGTAGTACTTCCATTAATTTCCGTACACAGACCGTTCCTGAGATCCGAATGCGATAATAGCGCGTATTTCGCGGGCATCTCGCGTGCATCGATTATTTCCGCGTTGTATACACGATATTTATTTACCATTCCGTATGCTTGAGTGCGAGGAAATAATGCGCACACGCGTATATGTGTTTAAGCACGAAAAGAATTTGACAGCTACATGCACGGTCGAAGATCGGTGTAATTAATATCGCACAATCTTCACGCACATCGCGTATCCGACGATGGAACGTTAAATTCCGAATGGTCTTTGCGAATCTAACACTTGCGCCGCGCAATTAACTATCTCGCTCGCGTGCATTTATCGCGTTTGTCTAATCCCCGGTAAGAGATATGGTGGAGTTTGTTTTTAGAAAAAACGCACATTCATTTTCTTTCGGATCACAGGTCACAATACTTGCTAGATACGCGTATAATTGCGTTTTTATAATACAATTAAGTAGATGCTTAAAACTTTATTATGTGCGATTTAATCTTAATGAGAGATTTGATATTCAATATCTTGTGTATTAAAAATGTCAAAAATCTACGTGAAAAAGATTATAATTTCAGATCACAATCTTATTTCAATTAGTTGATTATAAATAATTTTTTTCGTATTTATTTTATTCTGAGGTATATATATCTTAATATGTCTATATATCTATATCATATACAACGAAGAAAAATCCAATGTTTAAAATAAACAAAATACAACAATGTATAAAATAAAGAAAAAAAAGTTTAAAAACATTTTGAGCCTTTTAGTTAGTGTGTCCATAATTCAAACTCGAAAATAAGAAATAGGACATCTGTTTTTAAATGTGATTTTTATAAATTTATTAATAACAACGCAATATACAGTTTAAAATATTTTTTGTTTCCTTCAAACAATTATAGTTATAATAAAATGATATACTTTGAAAATAGTTTCCAAATAAATGATATAGTAACTATATATATACTACTATCTCACTCCGATCTGGAATTACCCATGAGAAGGAAATCTCTTCCTTTCACTTATCGAAAATGACGTATACGAAAACAAGGAGTTTCGTCCAGATTTAATGGACACTCGACAAATTCGCACGATATAACTGGAGACGAGTGAGACAAACGGATAGAGAAAGTGGGGAAATCTGGAATATTAATAGAAGATCTCTGTGTGTCCTCTGGCTAATTTATCGCTTCCGTTCAGCCGAAGTAGCGACTAGTCTCTAGGTATTGAAACTTTGTCGGAGTCATTGTCCACTTATTTCTTGATTAATTTAATAATTTTTAGAATGGCTTATATATTTGATTTTTTATATATTTTTGAAAGAATAAAAAAATAGAGGGATATAGAAGTTAATAAATTATCCTTGATTTCTACTAAAAGAACTAATAGAAGAGTTAAAATAAAATTTGGTATTCCTCACATTTTAAATCGGATATTAAATCGGATATATCTTCTTCTACTATTCGAGGACTGACCTTGGCACAAAATTCAAATTTATCGTACATGTATAATGAAGCGCCGCATTAAAGTATTAATGAATCGTTTAATAAAGTAGAATTCTTAATATTCTTTAAATAAAAAAGAATAGGCGAGAAAAAGGATAAAAAAATATAGATATTAAATATAAATATTAAAATTTAATACAGATATAAAAATTATTGATAATCAAATTAATTAAAATCAATTCTCTTGGTAGTAACTTGTTTAAATGGTATTTAATGTAATTATACAACTATGATCGTAATACATTTGTACATACATATACATATAGATGTAAATGTACCACGATTAAATAATTTATTCACCGTTATATATTTTATCTCTTTATCCGTTTCGACGAATAATTCCGCCCGTAATTTAGTTACACGTGCACAAAGTAAATGCGGATGTTATCACACGGAGCTTAAATAACCGCGAATGATATACAGGAAGGAAAAACGAATCACACCGTCCCGTTCGGTCGCGTTGCCGGTAATTGCACGTCACATTATTCAAACGATCCGCGTGCGTGCGATCGCGGTGTGTTTACACGCGTTTGCGCACACGCATTTACGGACGCTGCGACAAACGTGGGTGCACTTATGGGCCGTGAGTAACGCGCGTGCATTGACGCAGGTAAATGTGGATCGTTTCGCTCATACTCGCAGGACATACGCTATTTTCGTACATTTTGCACTTTATCTTTTCATGACACTAAGCGGTTATTTTATGCGATCATCGATACATTTAATTTGGATAATGTAATTAAAACGCTTAAGCCATTTTTTATGTACAAACAAATTAGTTTCAAAATTTTAAAAGCGATAATGATTTTCCGAGCGTTTTAAAAAGACAGTATGTACACGAATGAAAATACAAGATTATACAAATCCATTTTTAATCATTTCCTGCAAATTTAATATTTATTTTAAAAAATTTAATATTTAATATTTATTTTAAAAAATTTATTTTTATTATATTATATTTATTTAGATAATATCATTTTTAAAATTTTGAAATCAGGAAATGGCTGTGCTTTTTGTAAATTTATTTTTAATCGTTTACTTTCTGAAAATTTATAATAGATTTAATAAATTTTATTACATTTATTTATATAATTATTTTTTAAATTTTAGAAGGAGATCAGTTTCAATCATTTCCGAATAAATATTATTGTAGTTGTTTTTCTAGATTGTCGGAATTATCCAAATATTGTGTTTTTTAGTGCATGAAAAACTACTATCCCTTTTCATATCATTAAAAAAATATCAGTTGTCGGTAGAAATGCTCTTACGATATTGACTCGACAAAAAAAAAGAAAAAATATTTTTCAATTTCTACATAGAGAGAAAAATTCCAGTCGAATTTGCTAAATGAACGGTCACGGGCTGCCGAATCAACATTTAATTACGCGAGTCAGTTATTTCATTTTCTAGTGTAACGAGAATTTTTCCGTTCCCGCCTCGGTGCGTCCCGGCAAAATGTAATAAATCGTTTGAGTAATAAAATATTTATCTGCTAGCCGGTTACGTCTCTACCGAAAACATCTTTTTTCTCGATTTATAGCATGAGCGTCATCGATTGCCTCGCTTTTTAAACGGAATGAAGTTCCGGCAGTATCGTAAATTTATCGTTAATTGGACGGCTTGTTGAAAAAGGAACACGGACCACAAATATAAATTTTACCGTTGAAATTTTTATTTTATTAAATAAATTAGAGAGAGAAAGAGAGATGCATTTGTATTAATGACAGGAATAATCAGTGCGATTGCATGTATGTTATAGCTATTTTATTTATGCATGTCGATATAAATTTATCGAAATTTAATATTTTTAATATATTATTTAATATATTATTTAATATATAATATATTATTTCATTTAATTATGAGATTTTACACATATATATGTTTGACATTCAGATACTTTCTCGCAATCGTAATTAAAATACATTAGATAAATATATATTTATCTAATTATATATTCTAAATTCAATGAAATATATTCTATAATATTGTATTGTTATAAGTCAAGCGATGTTTGATTTTAAAAATATAAATTTATTTTACACGTATTCATATTTGAGGGTAGAATAAATTATTTGTGAACTTTAAAATATATAGAATTTTCGAGAGTTCTCATCTGAACGATTTAAACGCCAGTGATATAAAAATCTAATATAATTGGTAGATAATTCTCGAGACTGCTACTCATGCCAAGTTGCGTTCATGCTTCACTGGCAAAATTCACTACGCAAGAGATTCTCGTTGCCATGTTATCCTGCAATTTGCGTCATCTGGTACTCGTCTTCTCGCGTACATGCGAGAGAGAGAGAGAGAGAGAGAGAGAGAGAGAGAGAGAGAGTCCGATCAATGGAAATCAAAGAGATTTCAACAGCTTCTCCTTCCTATCTTCCTTCGCTAATGATGAGATTAAAAAGAAATTCAATTAGTATTTTAGATATATTTAATAAAATTTTAGATATATTTAATAAATATTCAAGTAATGATTCAATGATATCAAATAATTGTAACATAATCATGAATTTATCGCGTGAAAATGGATCTTCATAGCGCAATAATAAAATAAATATAAAATATAAATACTCATGACATTAATACTTGACAATACTTATAAGTGCTTATAAGTACTTATTATAATTAAAATGTCACGTGTATGAAGCTAATCTAAAGTGTAACATTTCAAGTGTTAGAAGTCTCAAATGAACTTTAGATTTATTTACATCCAGTTCCACAGTTTCTGAGTTTTAATAATAGTTTTAATAATAGTTTTAATAATAGTTCGAATTCACACTATTAAGAGTACACTTTTGAGAAATGAGATGCTAATCATGGGAAAATAAGACACCGTCGAGTTCCTAGACACATTCTATAAGTAATTTTGGCGATTAAACTCCATAATAAATATAAATAATTTATTGTCACAACACGCATCTAATCCGCTAAATATCGTAGGCTTTATCGAGGTTTACATGATACAGTTGATCTGCATCTATCATGATCAAGTATTTGAAATACGATGCTATCATATGTTGCTGAAATTTAGCATTTTCTTCCCTAAAAAATGTAATAATGAATGAGACAATGGAATTATTATCAAAATCTATTAGGAATTAAGGAACTATGGTGGATGCAAGTATATCTGATGTTTGTGATAAATGATTTTTTTATAAATAAGAAAATACGGAAATGAGGAAAATTGTATAACATTTCTCCCTTTATTACAACATTATTATAATATGTATAAAAATAATTATAATATTATTATTACTTATTAATATTAAAATAACATTATAATATATACTATTGATACTACATTCGCATAAAAGTGTAGTATATACCAAAATTTTGATACATTTTTCTGTATCGATATACTTCCCAAATATTAGAAACTAAACTCACAATACAAATGTTAATAAATTACGCAAATATATGTCACGTAAGTGCAAAGATAAAAGGATCAATCTCATGTCACGTAAGTGCAAAGATAAAAGGATCAATCTCAAACTTGATGATACTATCGTTACTAGTTTCGATCGTATAATTAGCGCTCTCGCGTGGCGTTCTCTCGTATCCTTCCACATCCACTAACTAAATTAACCGATTGCAACGGTGCACCGTTGCGCGGCATACACACGCACGCACGCACGCACGCACGTACGCATATTGCGCCGACCGATCCGTGCACCGAGCCGTGCGCATATCCTCCGCATATGAACGCCGTACGTCGCGTCGCGTCGCGTCGACCGGCCGCAATATATTACCGCGCGCAATGTCTCGTGCAATTTACGTATGATTATGCAGATGCGCCCACGTACGCCACGGTCCGTGCGACGCGTGAGGGGGTCGAGGGCGGGAAGAGAAAGGGCCAGGAGCGAGAGAAGGAAAGAGGAGGGTGGATTTTGCGTTTTCCTCGTCGTGGAACCTTGTGTGGCGTTCCGTAAATTTTTCGCGGATATTTTCCTAAGTCTCTGGAATTTTTTTCAATTATTGTTATATGAATATTTTCTTATCACACGTTTTTCTATCAAATTTTCGATTAATATTATACTCTCCGTAGATAAAGATATATTGTATATCGGATATTTTTTTTTAAAAACGCGTAGTATGTCGTGATAAAAAAAGACTGAAAATAATGCATGTAATATAGCGCCTATAAATAAGATGGTTGCATAATCGATTTTACGGTTCTCTCGCTCCTTCAGCTTCTTCTTTTCTTGTTGAGAAGCACTTCGCATTGACAGGCAGCCGAAGCGAGACTCGATCGAGTGACTCGATTAGTCCATTAATCTCGCATTTGTTGTTTATCTTACGGTATCAACAAGTTTTACGCATCAGCTTGAAGCGCTGCTCGCAAAATATGCATGCGGTTCGGTTGAAAATCGCTTGTACTGCAAACTGCTTCTCGCTTTGAACGCAAGACTTAGAGTTGGAAGAAATTTCTGTTAAGAAAATAATTTCTTTTAAGAAGATTAAAAATAATAATTAACGAAAAAAATAGATTTTTAATTATTTCTATGTGAAAACAGTCTCAATATATTAATACACAAATAATTGTTCGATTTATTTATTACAAAAATAGCACAAACTTTATTTCTGAAATGTCATCTATTTTTTTCTTGGACAAGAATCGTATGATATTCGTTCGCGTAATTATTTCGTCGACTTCAGTCTGCGCAAATCGGCAGAAAGCGCAGGTCGACGAACCTGCCAGAGTCACTCTCGCAGGCCGAGCACAGAAACGACATTTCCGGCGGTACGCGAAAGTAACTTTTTTTCTTCTTCTTCGGAGACGACATGTTTACTTGTATAAACTCGATGGCTAACCAATCGGGTCACGTGTGTCTGCTTAGTAGAGAACCAGCCGTGCGACGACAGTGTAATTGCCTCTTTAAAGTTAAACCTACCTAAAGCATGCTTTTCCGTCTTGGTCGTTCGCGCCTTCTCTAAACGTTCTCGGGACATTCCACAGACCACAAGGCGGGTTTCTCTGTAATTTTTTTAAGTACACATGAGCTCTTTGTAGCAAACAGAGCTTGTGGAAATTAACGAGAGGTAAATAGCGTACGAAAAGCAGAGATTTGTATCATAATTGAATAATAGTCGGATAATTATTACAAACACAATGAATCTATTTAATCATATATAATATAAACAGCACTTTTAAGTTTTCTGATTTAATGATATTTTTTTTTTAATATTGGAAAAGATATTTTTTTTACAATAAGAATTTTTGACAATTTTTTAAATTAAATTTTCAACACAATAATTTTTTTTTTAATAATTCCAATTATTGCACAATTTAATTCTTTCAATTAAATATTTCCTTTGTATTTGTATCGACCGTTTTCTTTTTCGGAAAGTTTTCAATTAATATCTTATTTAAACAATACTATTTAAATTTGCATTTGAAATGTGTCTCTTTTTTCCCCAGCAGTCGTGCTTTGCCGCAGAATAACATATTCTCGATAAAATAGAATAAAATTCAATAGAATGAAATTTGAAAGAACCCTTTTTTTATTCATACGTTATCGTTCATACGATATAATACGTATCATGCATTTCGCGATAACAGGAAGAGCGGCAGAGGGGAAAATACGAGCGGACACACACAGATAGCGGTCCCCGGTTGTGTACGATATACCGTATAACCATGCGGCCCATTAATCCGCGCGTGTCGCATTGATCTATCATTGTCCTGTAGCCCACGGGTGATATACACGCATCTGAGGTTGATACATAATAGATCGCAAAGCGTGCGACCCGACACGACGCAAATAGCGGCTACGAGCGCTGAATATACGTACTAATATATGTACACGTACACACACATAACAAACATTCTCGAATGCATGACGTTCGTGGGTCGCCCCATGTCACCGCGATATATAAAAATCCAGTAACCCAGTTCTGCCTTTAACCCTATCAGTGATACGCTGTCCGATTGTGTCGTGCATACGAATGTACCAGTACCGGATTTGCATCGGTTGCGCAGTTAAATGGATCGCGCGAGTAAAAGTGGAAAAGACATCGTCAACTGAAGATAAGAATGAAAGTATTTCTAGACATTACGCAAAAATATTAGATCTTGTTTTTATTACGAAATACTTATAACAAGATACAACGCATTAATGGAATAAAATTTCGTATCTTAATAAATAATAAATGAGCTTATTCTAAATTTATATTCTTAAGGTAATCTTCTTAGATCATGGTAAAAATCAGGTGTAATCCCATTTGTGATGATAATTTTTTTAATTCTCTTCTTGATACGAGAGAATTCTTTTGATTTACTCTTTGATTACATATTATTTATTCCTCTATTAAAGATATGTTTTTATTTTACACATCATCATCTGAGTTTTCTTGTAAATTTAGTTTATGTTAGAAAGTAAAATCTGTTTATAAAAAATGTTTAGTGCTATTCATCGCTAACTGATTTATTCTCTTGTAACAGAATTTATAATAAATATTCTCCGATTGTTTAGTGATATTTTTTAAATCAAGATTCTGTCAAGTCAATGGGATCATTCTTATTTTCCTAATATTATAAATTTATTATGATGATTAAATGTGGTAATTCCGGGAATTCTAGATTTTAATTTCAAAAGAGTAGAATGCGCTCAAACTAATGAAACCAATAATCCAAATTCACACAGATCAAGCTCGTAGAACGATTCTCGTACAATGATTTTGATTTGCGTGAAGTGCCTTGACCCGGAAATTAAGTTACATTTAATTCACGTTGTTATCCAATTTAATTCAATCTAAGGATCGACGTATCCGCAAATTGATTTGTGTGCTTTGTAAAGGGCACTATTTATATCGTGATATTACTTTGCAACCTCAGCAGTTGCTGCAACAGGCGGCAATCTGATCTCGCGATCTCAAGTGTGAACTTTATTTCGATAAAATTATTTTACCTCGCCACGCACAAGACAAAGTCGTGATCTCGCTTCCCTCACAATTTCTATTCTATGCATTTCTTCGTCACTTCGCCGCGTATAAAGTGACTATCCGGTGTATGTGTCTATGTGTGCATGTGCGTGATTATCCCGCTCGCGCAGAAACTAGCGGTTTGCGGCGTCGCGACCAGTTTCTTGAATGAGGCTGCGACTGGACTTAGGCACCGTTTGCAAAACCTGAATCCTGTGCCACAAACACGCGCAAGTTTCATTTCGAATCGAAGCGGTATTATTACTTATCTTTGTCTCTATTCTTTACTATTCGCAGACTTTCTTGATCAAGAACGATCGCGTAAAGAGAACTGGAAACATATTTTATACGAGGCTCTATTTATTGCAAAATTTTATGACACGTGTCTCTTATTTTATTTAAAAATTATCTAAATAATTTTATATACATGTTTACAAAATTATGTCTATTATTAATTGTAATAATCTTTTATATTATACTTGCCTAGTAAAAACATGCACATATCTGAACTTCGGGATCATAAAAGGATTTGAGATAGAAAAAAAGCGTTACAGAATGTTCGGATTTCAAAGATCTCTTAGCCTTTACATAGCGCAAAATCCTCTAAGCAAATAGGCAAACACCGAGAGGACAGACGCATTGCGTTGAAAGCTTCTTACTAGCTCATTATGCGGAACGCGAGGATGCATTATACAAATGTATTCCTCGATGCGTTCGAGGTAGACTTTTCTCCAGCGGAAATTTAAATGAGAATAATTTAACACAGCGCTAGAAATTTATCTCACAAAGTGACTTCCGAGTTTCACGAGGAGTTCGACGCATTTACGCGTCTTGCGATTCACCGTCCCTACGTTTACTATTATCCATAACATTTTTGTAGATAAACTTGGCAGGTTAATATTCGTCGAGCGCGATTATTCTGTAGTAATTTTAATTAATCCGCCAGCGAGACTGACAAATGTCGAAATTTGCGCAAGAGCTTTTGAAACAGAGAGAATATGAGGTAGAAAGAGAGAAAAAGGATAAAGCTCGTTCGTTGGTGCTTTTCAAACTCGGGAGGTCTAAACCGCGCCCTTGGTTTTAATGGCAAGCGAACTTTCCTACTCTCCGAGTTTGAAGTTCCAGGTAACTCGATTAATGGATACTCGGTTTGCCTGGGATTACTCGCGGCCGTGTAATTGAGTCTAATTCACACCGTGGCGCACCCGTGACTAATGATAAGGCAAGCATACCTGAAATTTAGTTTATCGGACTCGGACAGCTTTTTCTTTTTTCTCTTTCTCTCTCTCTTTTTTTCGCTCCTCCTCTTTTTCATTCATCCCTCGTTAATTCCGTAAACCCCGCGTTGCTATCGCGCGCGTTGTGATTAAGTGGCGATTTAAACTTCGTAATGTATTTAAAATAGTTTCGCGCACACGTATCGGTTGAATTTTCGCAAGGCAATTCGCTTTCCCGCTGACAACGATCGCGATAGGCGTGACCGGTTATGGGATAATTGGCGATAGTGAAAGGGAATGACATTAATATTTTTTTTCCATTTCCTTCGTGTTAATGAAATTCACGAAAAAATATATATGCGTACGAAACGATATATATTTTATAATAAACAGGAAATTGGCGAATTTAAAACTTATTTATGCAAAACAATTTTTTTTCTTAATTGTTGTTTTCTTGGTGAGTTTTATGGAGATTTTAATCATCAAGCATATCGAATATAGTTGTTGCACTAAATGCATAAATTTATCAATATATGTATTTTTTAATTTATTCGCGTAAAATATTATAAGATTATTATAATATTAGATATTGTAACATAAAAAAAATTATAAAATTGACGAGGAATATACCACATTTCTGACCAGATTATTAACAAAAGAAGAATAATTACTAAACACTAAACTAACATGTACAAACGAGTATGTACAATAGATGTAATTTCGAAGCATGAATAATACAATTGAAGATAATATCGGTTGCCACCTGAAATACAAATACGGATATTAGTCATCATTTCTACACGTCGCTTCTAGAAATACATGTCGCCTTGAACACTATATTTTCTGTGGTCGACGTTACTGAATATCCATCGCGCTCTTCGAACTATCGCAAGTGTTGTCGACGAAAAAAAATACGCTAGAAATCTAAAATTACCCCGCTATTTTGCGGGATCTATTACCATGTCGTAAACATTCCATTATATTACGTGACGCAAATACGATTTTTCGCAACAGTCAAAAATATACTTAATAAATCGCGATATGTCAAAACAGTCTGCGCTCGCAAATTTGAAAACCATAGTCGATTTTATTTATATAAGAAGGGAAGTCGCAAATATATACTTGAGTTGAGTGTTAAGAATAATTTTCTCGGTTACGAAAGAAACAATTTTGTCATTACGTATATTGGATATATCACATCATTGTTTAAGGGTTTCTCGTTCGAAGATTTTCGAAAGAAATAGACGTACAACGCAGGCGTCATGCGGCCGGATGTCGCGTATTAAGACGAATTAGCGTCATTTATTTAGAGAGAAAAACCAGGAGGATAATGACCAGTCGTACGGTATAACAAGTAGCGGGTAATAACAAGGCCCGGTCTGGATCCAGTCCTTAGACAACCTCCCGCAGGCGAACCTTCGTCTATCGACCCATCTAAGGACTACCTTTAAACTTTCGCGATTTCAGCCGAACCTTGTAATCATGCGCATATCCCTTCAATTATTATGCCCATATTACCTCCAATTCGCCGGTAGTATTGTCTGCGAACATGCCGCCAGTTAATTTTGCAAAGTCGAATTTATTTGATTTCTTTTTTTTTTTTCTTCTTTTTTTTCAATATTCTAGCGATGCTCTTTTTCCAATGGACAGGTTGTTTTCACAACGTTCCATTGTATCGTATTCTAAAAGCATAAAATAACACCAGTTGAATATAAAATTATTTTTCCTCAATTGATTGACTTGGAAATCGGAAAATTTTTTTATACGATTAGACCACGTATTTAGAAAAAAATTTTTTTATACGATTAAACCACGTATTTAGAAAAAAATATACAATTTAACATATAATACATAATGATCGTTAACGTTCAATGTAAGCGTTTTACAGGATCGCAAGATCCAACAGTTTATATGCGAGCATCTGATAAATTGCGGGACTTTACGAAACGTTCCGATTAATGAGCTCGTTAAGAACGGCGCGTTATTAATTTCGAGCAAGTCGCGAGCGAGTCGCAGGTCACAAAGACAACAGGAATTCCCTCGGCACGATCGCGCTCGACAATAATTTCTCATGGAATTGCGGGGATCGCCGCTGCGTATGCATTACCTGTACGGCGTTCAACCCACGCACTACTCTTTTACCACCCGATATATACGAGCCATTGTCTCGGAAACTCTCGTTATGGCTACGCGATGTTGAAATTACGGGCGGATCCGTGGCGCGCGATGCAGAGGTATTATTTGCTAATATTCTCTTGGACGAACGAACCAACGAACGATTCTCATCGCTGGATTATCAGCTCGCAATTAAAAATGAAACATGGAAAATCGCGAACAAAACGCGCCATTCCACTCGCAACGTCCGCGAAATTCTCGTTACTTAGTGCATTTTCGACTCAGCTCGCACGTGAGTTAATTACCGGTGCAACAATCCTGCCAGGAAATTATCCTGTCGTCGTAAATTATGGTAGAGCGTAGATAAAGTTCGCATGCAAACTAAATGGCGCAGGATGCGATAAAAGTGCAGCAGGAAGCAATTCACAAATTGCGACTTGCAAAAGCGCGCTGGTCGTTGTTATTCAATCTCCCTTCCCATACGTTATTTGACATCATTTTTATATGTATGTGTAATTTTTGTAGAATTTGTACATGTCATTATCGTTATGATATGCAAATTATTATCTTTTTCCTCGCGCGAAAATGTTTTTCATGTTGAAGTTGATTTTCGTAGTGAATTTTTCATTCCACGATACGATAAAAAAAGAATGACGCGGATGTTTAATGAGCACGGTAGATGTTTAACGTGCACGTGTTATAGTCAGAAATTGGTCGCCACGCGCGTGCAACAGCGTGCGAATAACAATTGCAGATGTGTGATTCACGCGTCATTAACGGCTGCGGCGCGATAATGCAACGGACAATTGTCCGCAAATAGATACCGGCGTGCCGTATCTAAAATCGTATATATTAGCGTATGCGAAAAAGCTATATGTGGTCGTAGCGCATTATCCGATGAATTTTGATTAAGACAAAGCGCAGAGCGAATTCTGGATGTAACTGTGTATTTATAATACTGAACATTTGTGTCTCTATTTTGATTTCACACGTATTTGATCATAAAAATCGGAAATTTCGCTTTAGACAAATAAAATATAAATAGGTAAATATAAATGAATATACAAAATGAAAATAATAGAGAGTGAGAGAAAAGAATTGAAAATGAAAAGAATTGATTACATATTATTTGTTTGACAACTGTGTAGACTCTTTGTTTAATCCGATGGTGATTACAAGATGGGCTTTACGAGGAGAAGTAATTGAATTTTAATCAGAGATGGACAAAATATAGTATTTGTATCCATGAGATAGAAAATAGAGAAAGAGAGAGAGAGAGATGTATATAAATCGTTACATCTACATGTGTATATAAATGTGTATATAAATGTATATTTTTAATATATGACAAATTAATATGAAATAATCATTTATCTGCATGTTAATTAAAATGATATTTAAAGTTAATTTATGAGTTAAAAATAAATATTTTAAATATGTATTTCGTTTAATATACATGGACTCTAAATAATCAATTGAAATAATAACTTTTTTATTGTATGTGTAACAAAATATTTAAATATTATTTTTACAAATATGTATTTTCATTAGATTTTATTTATCTCTCATATCTCTTAGATCCGATTTTATTTATGTCATTAAATCATATTATAATAGTTATTTTAAATTAATATTAAAATTAATTATTCTTCACATAAATATCACTTTTGTAATTGTTTCTGTTTGATTATTTTTCTTGTTTTATTTTCTTTGCTTCATAATATATTTATTCGAAATAATACAAGAATTTGCGATCATTTTAAATTTACATGCATTTTCGATAATTGTATTAAAATTATTATTTTAATTAATAATCACAATTATTACGTTCCATATTTTATGCATAATTGTAACTATCATTCTCATTTATAAGGAAAATAAATAAATTTTCAAAAATTATATTATCTAAACGGTTGTGTTTAATAATTTGCGTCTGAAGCATGTCCACTGATTTTCATCGATGCACAAATGAAATATGAAACATTACAAGACTTCACAGTCAATTCATTAAAGATAATGCATTATACACCGTGGCACTATGGCGAAGCGGCGCATTACCGGCATTTCTGTGCGAAGAGAAAGGTATCGCCGTCGACATAAATCTTGGCGCAAAGCATACGCATAAGCATGTATCCGCGCGCATAATCGTGGCGCGCAAGAAAGCACTCTCCACGCCTTTCTTCCTCGGGTTCTCTCTTTCTGTCTCTAACGATCGCCGACGTCGACCGCGTGTCATGCGGTGTATTATTATAGCAGCGTTGTGTTGAGCACATCCGCTTGGTATATTCCATAAACAATATTCAACTTGAAGCGGTCGGGACGCGAAGTAGTAAAGCCCGTGAAATTGATTTTATCATCCGGTGGCGTTTTAACTGATCATTTAGGGTAGAATATGGAAGGTAGAAATATGCGAAATTTATATGCGATATTAGATTCAGATATCCAGTATTTGATTTTAAATTATAACCCTGTTAAAAATATCCACTTAAATTTTGAAAGAGATCCGCTTCAATTAAAAGGGAGATGAGATTTTTCTATTTATTAGTAATAAAAAGTAAGTTTAAAGTTTAAATTATAATTTGAAAATAATCTTAAATTATTATCTGAATGAATGAAAGCTAATACGTGAAAGAAAATGTGGAGAGAGAGCATGATACATTTTCTCTCCCTTTCTTTCCATCCTCTCTCTCTCTTTCTCTCTCTCTCTCTCTCTCTCTCTCTCTATATATATATATATATATATATATATATATATATATATATTTTCAGAGATAAGACATTGCGCGAGCTGAACGTGGAAGTTTGCGAATCCCTTTGCGTCGGCAGATAGTACCGTGTTGTACTTGAAATCCGAAGTTTCGGGATGCTAGCTGCATCTGTTCTTGCAGTTTCTGCTAGTCGGAATATTCGCGTGACAGAATTTAACATCGCGAGCGATGCTTACTACTGTTTATCTTTCCGAAGTAAAATTACGTAAATCGAGAATATATACATATATATATATGTATATACATTTCGTTTCGTCCGCGTCTCATCAGCGTTTCTTCGCAGATAGAATTAATTTCTCGTTAATTAACGAGCGTGTTAACTGTCAAGCTCGCAAAAAGATACAAATACAGAATTTCTCGATTAATATAAAGTATGAATGTACAATAGAAAAATTATGAGACGTTATGTATCGCAATGACAATAGTGACTAATTGTAAGTATTAAGAAAATATTTTTTGATACAACATTTATAATATAAGCGAATAAAAATACGACATATATTTCTAATTGTCAAAAACAATTAGTATGAATTGAAGAAGAATATTTTATAATAAAAATAACAATATTGTAGTTTAATCTAATGTTAAAAAAAGTGACTGACTATGTTTTATCTTAATATGTAATGTTATATGTGTCACGTAATAATTAATTCTATTTTTAGTATTTAGTTATTTAAAATACTTTAAAAAATTTCAAAAGAGTCATTTATTAACTGTGATAAAATTCATTCTTTAAAATTGTTAGAAAATTTTCCACAAATTATTATTAATAATTATTAATATAAGTATTCAAGTACTCAAGTATACAATTGCAAAACAAAAGATAAAAAATTTTGCGAAACTTGATGATTAACAAAGATGAATATCGCTGACATTCTACGGATCCTTGACAAGTCGTTACCTTAAGCAAACAGGGGATTTCATCGACCGAATTGCGCGAGGAACCGTTTAAGTAAGATGAGGTCAATAAAGCGCCTCATTAATGCTGAGGAAACACGTACGTCCCGACGACTTTGGCAGTAATAACTGATGTAAACGAGCGTCTGCCACGATGACGATGACGACGGGTTTAACGACAGCTGTACCGAGGGGACGGACAAAATACGATGCATTCGCTGAGTTATCGTTATTCGCCCTAATTATCTCATTTAATTATCGCGAATTATTAGCCCGCCCGCGTCTCGCGTTCGAAACGATCTCGACACCCCTTATATTCGCCGATATCGAGTCGGCGATGAGTGATCGCGTCGACGATCGATCGATCAATTTACGATTTCTCTCCGCCTTTCCCTGCCCTTTTCTTACACGAGGTCCCCCTTCGCTCGCGCGTTCTTCGTCTTCCTCCTCGAGCGCTTTAGGTAAGATCGCTATCGCACTTCTATTGTCTAAATAATGACGACTCGTAAGAGTCGAATGGTTGTGTCGACGTGTATGTGCACGATCGGCGATTTAGCATCGTTCGTCGGACATTGAAAGATGACGCCAGCTCAAAGTGACGGCGATATCGACGGGTTATATCAGGCCACATCTGGCGCAAGAGTGTAGTAAGATTTGCATTGCTTCGTCATTTTTAAGCCTTATGATTATACTATTATAATCACATGTGGATAGCGTACATATGATATAATTTGAATTATAAATATGTATTATTTTTATTAATGACAGCCCTGAAAGCGTCAATTTCCTTATTACTCGCCGATCATAAGATAGCTAAAAATAGTGTATAAAATCATGATAAAATATTCAAACAAAAATTAAACTACATCTTATATTATGTATCATACATATATTTTATTCATTATGTAATCATTATTAATGATATATTAATAATAATGATAATAATAACATTTTATATACATATGTATTCATATCCATATATGAATAATAATTAATTATATCATTATATATGTATAATTGTGTTATATGTATTATACCTAACGCGATTTATGTATAACACATTTACGAAATATTTTGTATCATATATGATTATATCAGATTCAATTTAAAGTCATGATACAGCCGTATAAAATCGTTCTTAATCTTCAATTTGAAGCAAAATGAAGACATAACGCGCGCATAAATCTGTTGTATTATATTTAAATAATACATAGACGAGAATAAATAAAGGCAGACGGTTGGCAGGCGGCGGTAACAGGAACTTGAGTATTTATTCCGCCGGCATGCGTTGGACGTGTGGCGTTTATCGCGTCGCATTAAAGATCGATCGTCCGATAGTATAGGTGGCTTCTTCGCGAAAGGATAAAAGTGCAGACGTGCACGCTCCACTTAGAATGCAAAGTAACGCGCACGTTTGTTAATGGACGCGGCGTTTCACGGAATTCACGGCCGAATTAATTTCGATCGGGAATCAAACTGTCATCGATCAGCTGTCGTCGTTCGAACGTAAACCGCAATATCCCGCTGCTCTTTTCGCGGCGCGATCACGTCGATCGTCGATTCGGTCGCCGAAGGCGCGGCCTGCGAATGCAGATGCGCGAAATATACACACCGTATGCAGAAGGTGCAGCGAACACTCGGAGGCGACGGTGAGTCACGCAGCGTGACATTTGACCCCCACCAATGCGTCTCGGTCGTCGTCGCGTGGTGCATCCAGGGATTCTCAAACGAAAATACGAACCGAGACACAGTGTATACAAGCTGTATAAGCTGATCGATCATGCTTACGATCGCGCGGATTCTTTGAGTAATTTCCAGGTGATTTTATAACGAAAACGTCGAGTCATTGATAATTTACAGACGACTAGAAAAAGATATGTAATGACGAACGTTCTCACAAATTGAACTTTCGAGCTGCGATGATGACGAATTCTCATTCAAGAATATTTTCCAGTTGATCTTAATTTAACGGAATCGTGATTTAAGACTTAATCTCATTCCCCGAAATATCTGATGAATTTAGTCAACAAAGCGACGAACGTTTATAGTTTTAGCTAGTTTAGATTAGTAAGTATATATTGAACTCGATCTCCCATCCGTAGATAGAATGTCAGACAGTGACTAAAAATATCGCGCATGAAAGGATAGACAGTTCAATCAGATCATCATGGTAGCTGTCAACTTCCGTTAACTGTTCCCATCCGTTCCCTCTCTCGGTTCTCTTACTCGGACTTTTCATTGCTTCTACTGGAAGACATGAGACTTAACGACCTCGCACGTTGGCCGATCGCCAAGAGCAAACTGGAATCTCAGAATCATGCCTTTCCGTTATGGTCTTCTTGACTAACTTATAGCGTCTTCTTCATTTATCTTATGATTTTTTTATACACGAATAATCAATGAAGACGCGTCATACATTGATTACATTATCAAAATTTATGTAGCACGATTTGCTTCTTTTGAAAAATGAAGTGATATAGCGTAATTGTATTATATTTATCTAGATTTGTCAAATCAATAACAGTTTTAATAAAACTCTTTAATATAATATTAAATAATATTAGCTAATTCAAATAAAATTTAAATATTGAAAATAAATATATATCAGCAAGAAAAAAGAATATATATAATATTTATTATGATATATAGAGATTATATAAAAAGCAAATTCGTCACAATATAAACACAAGTACAAAAGAAGTAAATTAACAATAAGTCGAACTATGGAAATGAGCGAGTTTTTAATTCCAAGCCAATATACCTTTATAATCAATTCCCAATCATTACGATACTATCAGTAAATAATGTTACGAGCAGATATTTCTCTACTTGCATTCTATATCCACAGAATTTTCGAAAATTAGAAGAGAAAACGCACCAAACAAATTTAATAATCTCGTAATTATGCGCGATAAATTCTTGAAATCATTCTCTTTTTCAATAAAATGTGAATGGATTAGAAATCATTGTTATTATATTGTAGATATATGTGTAATACAATTGCGTAAATCGTGTGTTACCGTACTAACGAGACAATCAACCAAGCTACCTCTCTACCTAGCTAAAGAATCATAAACGGAGACACGAGAGAGGAAGCAGGCTTCCGAAGCCTCGAGACCATTTCCACGAAGAGGATTCTAATTACGACCGTGGATGATATCCCGTTTTCCCTCCGTTCATTTTTCTTCTCTTCTCTTCTCTCTTCAGCCTCTCGTTCGATCCATACCCGTAGAATCGTTTCGAGAACCGAATCTCTTCCTCTTTCTCTCCTTCTCTCTCTCTCTCTCTCTCTCTCTCTCTCTCTCTCTCTCTCTCTCTCTCTCTCTCTCTCTCTCTCTCTCTCTCTCTCTCTCTCTCTCTCTCTCTCTCTCTCTCTCTTTCCTCGTCTCCTCTTTCTCTCTCTGCTTATCTATCTATCTATCTATCTATCTATCTATCTATCTATCTATCTATCTATCTATCTATCTATCTCTATCTATCTATTTATCTATCTATCTATCTATCTATCTATCTATCTATCTATCTATCCATCCATCTATCTATATGTCTTTTCTCTTCTATCTTCTTCCGACACGAACTCGTCGGATGGATTGAGTTTCGGTCGATTTTTTTTTCTTTTTTTCTATCCCTCCACGACACACGCTAGGCAGCGGCGACCTCGCTAGGAAATCTAATTTTGCGTCTGCTTTCCTTCCGCTTCCAACGATTTTTCTTTGTTTTGCATGTCGCGCGATCAGTCGATACGCGAAAGACCGATAGTAGGAAGTCTGAAATCTACCATGGGATAAAAAGTCAAATCTAACACTAGCAGTGCGAACGTGTCGAAACTCAAGGGTGCTAAAATATTTGTACGAAAAGGCTAATCACTGATCAGAAATATACCGATTCTTTGTAGTATAAAGAATTAAAAATTTTAATAATAGAACATTTTACTATTTTAATGTTAAAATCTTAAAATTAAAATTAAAAGTCTTTTTCAGAGCTTTTAATATATTCTTATAGATAACAACGTTATTATTTAATTTAATGCTACAAGAAAATTCATTGTAAGAAATTAATGCAAATTATTCATTTCAATTTTATTTAATTTAATTAAGTTTAATTTAATTAATAATATAATTAATTTATTTATTTTAATTATTCCAACACCTTTTAACTTTTCACATACTACATACACCCATACTTTTGTGTCTGAAATTAATCTTTGTGCCTTCTTTCTCTCTCTATATCATTTTCAACTGCTCAGTTATGCGTGTAGAGTTAATGATACTTGGTTTTGACCATCGATCAGCGTTGTACATGAAATCTTTGTTCGTCCGGTTGATTAATTCTTCAAATTACCAGAGAGAACCGGCTCGTTTACGCGTGTCTACCTCGGATAATCCGTGGTCACTCGGACCGCAAGATGAGGATGTAGGGCGAAGCATGGACAAGAATGGGAGAAGGTATACAGCTACATGGCTAGGAGATTTATTCGCGAGTTTATCCCGTCGCCACCGAGTGGATACGAGATGAGCTCGTAGAAAGATAAAGCGAGAGACGGAGAAAGATAGAAGAAGAGAATACATGGTAAGGAAGGCGGGGGTGTTTGCGGGTTGAACGTCCTCGGTATCGAATATAAATAGCGTCCCGACGTCCGTCTCTACCTCTTCCTCTTCGTCTTCGTCTTCGTCTTCTCTCGCGGCTCTTCGTCTTTTTTTTTTACGTCTACTTCTTGCTTACTTGACCCGACTGGTCAAATCTTTGCGCGTAACTTTCAAAACTCGCTGATTATTTTTCTTATATTTCTACTACGCTAATAACACAAAATACATAGATTTTGTATCCATCGGTATTTTGGGAAGAAAAATAATTGAAATTTATCATACATGCGGTTTTATTTATTTTAATATACTTGTGATAAAAATATAAAATGTAGAATCTGATAGCATCTCAGTCATGATTATAATTGATATATAAATTTTTGAGTGCGTATGTAAATAATAATAGCGACATATACGCACGTAAATTTATGAATAGCATTTATCGTACATCTGTATATCCTAAATGAAACAAGTATAATACGCGGGAGTAGCGAACCGTTGCTTCTTTCACGAATATCCGTATTACTTGGTCCGGGGTTGAGGAATACCTGAATGTGGGAGCTTTCGCAGGTTGCACGCTGATGAACTTTCCGAGTGGGCGACTTAAGCCGCGCCAAGCCGAGGCACCGAGTCGGCGAATTATCGCCGCGAAAGC
The DNA here is from genome assembly GCF_003227725.1 of Camponotus floridanus. Classification (NCBI taxonomy): domain Eukaryota; kingdom Metazoa; phylum Arthropoda; class Insecta; order Hymenoptera; family Formicidae; genus Camponotus; species Camponotus floridanus. Next base: position 121,825 of record NW_020229839.1, read on the forward strand.
AGAAGCAACTTGTCTGGTATGCCAAAATCGATAAAGCGCATCCACCTGCTCTCTCGCTCGCCGTCCCTGTTGCCGCTGATCCACCTTGGAACTTCGTTCTACGACCAGCAAGATGCGATTTATTAGCGTTTTATTAGGATTTTAAAATCGCCGTCGCGGGGGAAACGAATTTCGCGTTGTCGTTATCGGTTACCGTTGATCGTTCGGAGATATACGTCGGCCGTATTTCTCTTTTTTTCCCCGGACATATTCTAAACGCGAAGAATAAACGTTGGATTGACATGTCACGATGATGATAAACGTGACGGTCGTCTAGCACGAACAGTCGCGTGTGTCTATCTTGAAGATCGCGAACTGGGTTAACCGGTTCCTCGTTGTATATAATGAAGCTCTGAATAATCGGAATTAAACCTAGAATTAGCATCCAACCGGTTGAACATGGTGGAATCGCCGGCAATGTGAAACGCGCGGATGTTCGCGAATATTTCAGTTCTATTTTTTACTCGGCTTGCTTGTCGCGATTAAGTGACGTTAATTTCGTTAAATCGCAATGTGAAGAGTACTAGCGAATCTCGAGGATATAGCGAGTGGAGTGTCTCAGGATCTTTTCAATCTCCGTTTTAAAGGCTATTATTCGAGGAATTTGATGTCATAATTTTTTTTCCTTCCAGAAAAAATTTCTCCGGAAGGGCAATTATTTTAAAAATATTCGGTATTATAATAATCTCTCTCTTAAAGTAATTAAATATCGCATTAAAATATTAAAAAAGTAAGTTTATTATGTGGATTATAAAAGTTGGCAAAAGTTACTAGCGCCTCGATATTTTCACTCGATAGTTTTTAAAGTCCAACTTAACTGAAATACAAAATTATCATTATTATTTACTTAAATTCTTCAGATTCCTTCCTGAAATTTTTATAAATTCCTTAGATCTTTTTTAATTATTTTTTGTCCTTGATCTTGTGATTATTATCTTTACATTAATTTTTAATGAAATAATGGCGTATCTTAATCTGGCCTCAATGGTCGAACGAGTAGCCGATACATTCGAGATACTCGACACATGTAATGGCTATCCTGGGGGTTCTATCTCAAAAATGAATCTGCCGCGATAAACTAATGGGAATTAAAAGGAGATAATATCGCTCTTCTCCGTAGGAGGAGGCGAGCGGATCAGCCGATCTCTCGACATTACGAGCGGCGACAGATCAAACGTGTCGAAGCCGATCGCTCCACATCCGAACGCGGGGAATTTCTTATCGATCAGTTTCGTTGGGCGGGGAAGGAGTTACCTCAAGTACGAGGGCTAATTGAATCGGGCCGATGATCGAGCTCGGCGTTTGACGTCCAGATAGTGCACTATTCGAGTGCTCTTGCCAAGAAGATAAAGTCGGCAACAGAGCGGCACCTTGACCCCAAGCCTCTCTTCTTCTTCTCTTCCTTTTTTCTTTTCTCTTTTTTTTTCTCTTCGTAAAGCTCGCGCCAGAAGAAAAACTAAAGAAGTCGATACTCTCTCCCAGAAGAGAGCAATAGCGTAATTAGCGTGATATAGTTCGGTGGAAAAAGTCTGCAGGACGATTGTGATCTTCGAATCTTGAAACTTGTTTCTGTCGTTTAAACTTGCGATAAAATACGCGAAGAAATAGAAAAATAGCTCGCTGCAATTTGTCTCTTTCTTCTCTTTTTTTCTTTTACTATGTTACCGAATAGGATCAACATTGAAGGTGACGAAGAAACTTCGTCCAGCTAGTCAGCTAATTCTCGTTTCTCTCCTGCTTCTGAAGATATATCTATGAAACAGAAGATACGATATTATTTTTTTCCCAATTCTCTATATCTGCCTATCTATTTTTTCCAGACATCTCTTTTCTGTATCCTTCTTTCTTTACTTTTATTCGTCTCTATCTCGATCGCCGACAAACGTAACAAACCAAAATTCTCAATACACGCGATTATTCTATCTATTTAATTAAATCTAATTTTATGCAGAATCTTTTTTTTGTAATAAAAATAACGTATAGTCAAGATCGGTCTTTACTCTATTTGCAAAAGCTTCATATAATCTGTACCTATACAATACATATACATGTATGTATACGTACAGCACGCGAGTACCTCGGTCGGTCTCGGGGAGTTAAAAGGAAGTGGCATCAACTCGCGCTGAATCGCTGATCCGTCGACTAATTGACGGATCATTATCGAAATCCAGACGAGAGACGGGACGACATTGTCGGGTCTACGGAATTGCCCCCGGTAGGTTACACGTACATCGTTCAGGGCCACGGTGTGCGACTATATACGAGATCGGCAATGCGGTGTGCGAGGGGATGGTGCGGCGGAAGAAAGAGATAGGGTTGGCGACGTGGTAGTGGTGGTGGTAGGGGATGACGCGGGGTCGAACGGAGAGAGGATGGAAGTGGGATATGAGGGAGCTGCCGGTTCAGCTGCATTAATTAAACTAGCGGAGGACAATGAGCCTGTCTGCCGGCTCGCTTGCCTCGCCGTGTAATTCACGCCTCTCACCGGTGAGGAGAGGAGAAGAGAGGCGCCCTTCGACTTTGCTTTCCAGTTTGAACCTTCCTACGGTCCTTAATTACCTACGTCTTTCTACCTGTCTCTCTCGCTCTCCCTTTCTTTCTCTATTTATTTATCTAACGTGTACGAACGCGCGTTTTCGCTTCAGTGCTTGTGACTATGAGACGGCGATCCGAGCAAGATTTATCGAATCCGCCGTTTTATTAAATTATCTCGTCTCGCGCACACGAATATCGTTTGTAAAAAAATTTGCAAATTTCATTATTTAAGAATAGTTTCTATGTTATATATATATATATTAAAAGATTATAAGATTATCACAATTTTAAACATAATTTTATATGTTAAACATTAATATTTGTTCCCATGAAATAGACACAAAGAATAATGAAAGTTTAATTCCAGTATTTCAATTAAAATCTTTTCACATAAATTTGGTCAGATAACAATTCAAAATATAATAAAACAAAGTAATGTGGAGATAAATATTAATATAACATTCAAATAGTTTACATGTAAATGATATAGAGATAAGGACACCTTTTATGAGTCAATTATTAAGAATCAATCATATAATACATGATGTAATTATTACACTTATAAATATTTTCAAATATTAATTATCTTGAATATTAGTATCTCTTTCTCTCTCTATCTCCTTATTTGTTTTAATATCGAACATTTTTCTGTTCTGAATAAATATCTTTCTGACAAACTTTTCCTTTTTCATATCTCTCCGAATAATATTTACATTAAATGAAAGTTGTAAAAAAATAAATTTTAGTCATGATATATATATTAATAATAATAGGAATACGGTACAAATATGTCGCGAACAATATCGCAACTCAAACAAGACGTTGCCTTGCTGCCGCAACGCTCATAACGCAGTCAAGAGTCAAGGCGATCGATTACAAATTGAAGACGCTAATTTATACACGGTTCGACGCTCAGGCCTCTGCCTTGACACCTATCGTCGCCTCTATAGTCATTGCTGTCGCTATAGTCGTCGCTGTCACTCGGGTGTGTTGCTTATTAACTCGCTCAAGTTTGCCAACCGAGCTACAACGGCTAACAAGGTGAACAATGTTTGGCAATTATCTCGGTTAAATGATCCTCCTGAGATGCGACTGCGGCATCCTACTAGCTACGTTACCTAAAACATCCACGCATCCAACGTACGTAGTATACATACATTGTTGTAGGGTTTCCGATTTGAATCAACTTCCTTGAAACAAATGTGTAGGAACATGAGGTATAACAAGCAGATGTTATGCTAATATATGATAGCATTCGTTGAGTTTAATAGAGGTCTTGAAAGTTTAAGCCACGATTAAAATCGCGGCTTAAAATATGTATGTATGTATGAAATGAATATTAAAATATACAAAATATATAAAATACATACACAATTAAAATATACAATATTATTATTGGGTAAAATTGTATATTAAAAATTTTCTCAATTTTATTTAATAAGAAACAGACTTCACTTTATACAATTTTAATTAATTATTAAGATATTTGTGCTTTTATAGAATCTGAAGCACTCTCTTATCATCTTTAATACTTTCATCAAGTCTTTATAATCATATTTAAATGTTCAAGATTCTAAGATTTGGGACATATTCTTACTTTTCTGTAATATTACATGCACATTTTACATTCTTGTAACAAAAAGAAAATGAGTTCGCTCATTTTCAGGTCAACTGTTGCAGAAAATCAGCGTTCACGTTCATTGAAGCGCGAATCTTATAGATTCTTACCGCGTCTCGAGAAGTAACCTACCTATCCGGAGTTAACTATTCGTTGGCGTGACCAGCAGAAACCTTATATAAGAAATTACGGTAATAATCGTAGCGTAAATAGCGACCGCGCTTGCGTATCGCTTTAATTCGCGCAACCCAATTTTGCCGCTCACTCTCCAGTTTTTTTTTTTGAAAGTAGAGAAAATGACTCATTTAAAATTTTAATATAATATAATTAATATAATAGAATATATAATTAATATAATATATTTCATAAAAATATAATATAATAAATTAATATAATATAATTAATATAAAATATTTGATAAAAATAAAAAAATCGGATAAAAGTCCAAGATTAAAAGCGATAATAGTTTTATCGGTGGATGTTGATAGACAACAGAAATTATACGCGTACATTATCATCAAGATATCAGTTCACTGAAATCGGAATCGATCTATCTCTGTTATAGAAACATGAAATGTATATCTGTCATAATGATAAAAACTAAAAGACAAAAAAGTTCATTTCTCCAACGAAATCTCAACAAATTAAAATTAATGCTTAATAAAATTATACGGATCTGATTCTGTTAAAAACAAAAACGAACGCGATAAAGCTGATTATCCGAGCTGTTTACGTTGGCTTTTAATTCCTCTCTTTTGCCGCTTACTATTTCTGGGCAGCGGTGCCGACGCGTTTCCTGTTTTCTTTGCGACTGTATCGCGTAATATGCACCCGCGTAATTACGCGAATTATGCCGCGTATCGACTTTTATATCGCCAGACTGCGCGCCTCTTCTTCTGCCATCCGCTTGCTCGCGTTCTTATTCGAGAGACGCAGCCACGAAACGGCGATCTTATGCAAATCGATTAACGGTACATGCAACGCGCAGTATTCTGCCTTTTTCTCGACGTATAAGGCCGATATTGACTGATAAATATTCAAGTCCCTCTTTCTCTTTCGTCGCGACTGATTCTCCGTCGATTCGCTCCTCTCTTTACCGTCCCTTCGACGGACACATCGTTACTCGAGAGTCGTTATAAAATAATGAACTTCTTAATAAGAGGAAATTCTCTCTTCGTCGCATCGCTTCGCGTGATATTCGCATTTGTTTCCCGGCGTCTTTTAAAATATGCTAATGAAATCAAAATACCGTTATAGCTCGCTTTCAAAATCTGCAATGGGTAATTCAAGTCAAAGGAAATCTTTAAACATTATTATTCCGGTTGTCTGTTTATACATATTATTTTTCTCGTGAAAATAAATAATCAATATATTTCACTTAAGTTTGATACATTTCGAGGCAGAAATTGTTGAAGTATATATTCTATATCATATAAATATATATTATCGATTGTAAAGGATTTGATTTACTTTCACGTCTTTCGCGAAGAAATTAAAAAAAAATTACTCGCGACTATGTCGGATTTGTGTCGGACTGCGTCAAAGTAACGCGATCTCTAGATCTCGTCATCGCGCGAAACCAAACAAGGATCCTACCGGACGATGATCCGCCACCGTGGATCGTGATCCGAATCGACGAGAGGTGCCGCCGGCAGTCGCTTTGTCGTGCCTTGATGATCGTTTCTCCCTTTTTTCGATCGTGCAACGACACGAGAACCTGAATGACGTAAAGTCGGGATGGGATAGAAGATCTTAGAGGGGAAAGAGCGAGGAGGGGGGAAGGGGAGGCAGCGGAAACCGGTTGTTGGCCTCAACGGCAGCTGTCTTCTCGACGAACGCGAAGAGCGAAGAAACGCTACACGCTCGATCGACGGCTTCTATGCGTTCGTCGAACTAGCTTCTGAAAACAAGGAGAGTTTTGGTGCTCTAAAGCATCTCGGAGGGAGAAGGAAAAAGAAAGGGAGAACCACTCCCTCGCTTTTGTTCTTGCTCTATAGTCGTGTTATCCTCGGGTTTCTCCTCGTTGTTGCTCGCTGTATCGAAAACTGTAAATCAACACCGTGGATAATGTTTCTCCCACGGGACCGAGGAGAATCAGCTGTTCGTCTTGACAGCGGCGAATTGTAAGGACGAAGGCTGAAGGAAGTGATTAGAGAAAGACGAGTCGAGTTAATTATCTCGATGGTGACGAATTGCGAAATTATCGATAGGATGTTGCAAATCTTGCAGCTAAAAAATAAATCTAATATTATATACGTTTTTTTTTTTATTTAACCAGAAATTTCTATAATTTCAATAATATAATGTAGCCATCAAATACAATATTTATGTAACATTTATTATAAATTTCAATAATTTTCACGATGAGATTTCCAATGTAATTTATTTGTTTTATAAAATTAATATAAAAAAATCGATAATTATAAAATCATGATAAAAATGTCAGCGAAGAATTAATTTCCACCGACACTTCAGCTTTGTATTTCGAAGTTTTTCGACAATTCCATCTCTTTATCTTTTCCTCTTCGTCGTCATTCTCATATTTTCTTGACATTATCCTCTCGACGATTTCTCTACTTCTTCCTCAGTCACGCTCTTAAGTTCCTCGCTCGCTTAAGTTTACCGTCATGTTTGCCCGACACACATGCATACAATCTCAGTGTTCGTCTAGTTCGCGTCTTCTTGTCTCGAGAGCTTATTACGCCGGCAATGTCGCTGCGGTTTTTGACGGAAGATTGCATTATTCGTCATTAAAACCGTATTAACCCTTACCGCGACGCACGCACACGCGCGGTAAAGCAAGCTGATGGAATTATGCGAACCACGAGGATTCGATATTAATCCCGTCGCCCGTTCTAATTTGAGCCAACTCTATGCCGATTATTTCGCAAGAACAGTTATTTCGATACCGACTTTAATGTATCTCAAAACGCGAAGAAGCGAAATTGCATCGCGCGATTATTCCCAACGCGTTCGAAAATAACTCTTCATTATGTACATACGTATCATTAGCTTCTAACAAATATATAGTACATAAATTTATTTTCAAGTTCTATCTATACACACGTACTCTATATTTATACAGTTTATATATATTTTCCGTTTTTATATACTTTAATGAAAAAGAGATGTCTTTCTTTATCATATTTTTATAAAGATTGAATTTCTTCGAACATTTTTGTAATTAAATTTGAAATTAAATTCTAGTATATAAAAACAAAATTTTACTATTTATTTATAGTACATTTCTCTCTCTAATTGGATTTCTAGAAACTCTCTAGATATTTAGTCACTTGCAATTCAAAAATTATATTATTATTGTCTCAACATATTTTCATTATAAATTCAAATTCGACTGGAAGATATTACATCGTAATCGCAATACTTTATATAAATTTTCCAATTTACGAGCCAAGGCGGTCTCGAAAGTAAATAGCGCGCATTATATTACGCGACCCCCCGCAAGTTTCGCGCGGTTAGTAATTTTCCCTTTAGCTGCGCGCGCTCTCATTTTCTACAAATATAATGCGGTTAATGATTCTTCTCTCGAGGTTCCCGGCGACGGCTCGCGCGCCCTGTTCTTATTCTCGAGGAGCATTCAATTATTGACTTCAATTCGGAGCCGACACACATTAGCATAGCCCTGAATAATTCATGGTCGAACGGTTAATCCTGCAATATGTAAATTAATCCCTCTAATTGCGCGCGACAATACGACGAGCGTTACAGCCCAAACACGATCCCCGAATCATCCGATTTATGTACATATTCCCCCGGTTTGCTTTAATGAGACGGTGGCATAATTTTCTCGCCTAAGCTTTACAAATTATTTCGCTCGTAATTGTGGGTGGGATATGCGGCTCGTAAAATGCAAAAATGCTGTTCGATGGTTATCGAAATTAAAATATCTTGGCGAAATTAGTCGCGAAATGATGGTGTTTAATATTCGCCGCTTAACATCTTCGAATCGATCGCGGAGATGTTGGATGCCGCGTTATTTTTCGCGAATTTTCTCTCCCGCGGGACTCCATTCTTCGATGGAAAATTGTCTCGTTCCAATTTATCCCGGGATCCTAACGAACTGGTCTCGGAAATACCCGATAATTACCGCGGCAGTTTTCGCTAATCGCCTTCGTGCAGCGTGAATCTCACTCTTGAGGGAGCCGAGTCATTTCGATTCCCACACCATAATCCTTTTCCGCACATAATAGACAAACCATGGTGGTCCTTAACGATGCGACGAATGCGCGCGAAGGCAAGATATTTATATTGATTTATATTATATTGATCGCGGAAAAACATTATCGAGACCTCTCTCTTTCTCTCTCGTCGAGAACGGGACTCGGCAAAATTGCTAATTGAAGAGGTCGCGAAAGTGGCTTCCGTTTGTTGCGATTTCCATCGCGTTACCTCGTTTCCGCGCGGATCTATTCTTTGCCGGATGCATCGAACTGTTTCCCGTGCTGCGCACGCGGGTTATCGTATTTTTTTTTTGTTTCTTTTTCCGCTTGCCAAGAATTAAAGAGGTGAACGCACCGTAGTTGGACGGAATCGCATTGTTTCGTTTTTCTCTCCCGGGGCGCGTTCCGGGGATCTGCCAATATTTTCCGCACGATCTCTCCTCCTCCTCCAGGTATACCCCTCTCGCTAACCCACGCGCTCTTGCGAAAAGCTTCAAGTGCGTTTATTATTTTTCCCTACTTTTACCTCGTCCTCCCCGCAACGTCGTTCTCGTTGCTTGCGTCTGCTTTTCTTTTCAATCGCTCTAGCTTCAAATACAAGAGAGATGATTCATCCCGCGTTTTCGATGCTCTGCGCTCTCGTAGAACGAATGAATACGGGAACACGATATGAGGGGAATCGAGCTCGCTGTTTTTCATTGAACCAAACGACGATTAATCACAAATCGTCCGCGTATCGAATAGACGCACCTGTGGCTGCGAGGCAAGTTTTTCATCGCTCGATTGGCACGAACGTCAAAGAAATTGTACCGCTTGACGCGAGAACACTTATTATTTCATTATCGACAAAATTAATAGTTGGAATTTTCATTAACCAGTAAATTGATATGAAAAGGAGAAAAATAAAATAGGAAATATAAAAAAAAAATATATATATAGGTATAAATTGATATGGAAAGGGGAAAAATAAAATAGGAAAAATAAAAAATATATATAGATATAAATGTAGAAACATACAAGAAGAAATATATTGTATATTGGTATAAATATAAACTTTAATATTGAATTTAAATATGAATAATTATCATAGTTATAATCTAGAAATGTACTTGCTGGTGATTATGTAGCACACGTTTTTCTAAACGAAATTTTATTGGTATTTAATTGAATCAACGTAAATATAATTTTGTTTTATTCGTTACTTGATCTGCTATATCGCTCCGCGTTAAAATCACGAGTGCATTAACACGGCTCAATAATTTCTGCGCAATCGTCGTTTCAGCAGCTTGCGCCTTTAACGTTGCTTTTAACGTGATATTTTATCTAAACCGTATAACGGGCACTGAACGATTAAGCCTGATTCGTCGCGGTCGATTTATATAAAGTCTATATCACGCACGCTCTTTCACCAACTTTTTACTTTGTCCCCATGGCTTTGCGCACGTATAATTGTCCGATAATATCGAAACGTGGCTCGTGCCAGAACCGATTAGAATTCTTAATGGCTCGCATAAAAGGCGGAGCACGGCGCGAGCGCGTCGTCTCTTAATAAATTTTGCGGCACGATTATTCGCGACCGGCATCGAGATGATAATTAATTTTTCCCGGAAATTTACGTGAGAGAGGAAAAAGCCTCGTCACGGTGATATAAAAATTATGATTACGTTTTTATCGCCATTATCCAACGTAATGTCGTATCCTCACGACACAGTATTATAACAATATTACAATCTTTTTTATCATTTGGCAATATTTGCTACGTTGAAAAATATTCGCGCAACATAACTTGTACTCCTTCAACTGATCTTTTCTTCCTTAGCAAGAAAAAATGGAGATATCGATCATTTTTGTACAAGTATACAAAAAAATATAGAAAAAAATAAAATTTAAATTAAAAATGTTTAAAGCTATAAGAGCACAAATAAAAAGATTAATATTTCAATTAACATGGAATAATTTCTGAAAGTCTCTTTTATGGTTTCTGAGAAGAAACTATTTTCTATTTTAATATTACTTTTAAAATTATAAACTATTACTACAATTAACTCTTTCGGATCTCCTTGATAAGATCAATGCTGCCGCTTCTTTCAGTATACCGCAGAGTATACTCGACAGGAGAAGATGATAAAGCCAGATGTGGAATAACCGGCAAACTAAATCGGACTTTTCCATTTTCACGCGATCGCCGATAAATAACTATGTATGTAACGCTTCGCAAAAGATTCGCCGGCGTTATGAAAAGGTCTCCCGGAGACCTCCCGAGTGCGTTATCGGACACATTGTCGTCATCGTGGCTAGATTGCCGTACATATATGCATCTGCGGAGGTGTGTTTGCACACGTTATACCGCTCTCCGCACGGCCAACGTAGGGACAAGAGAGGCGATATATAATGTTCCGCGATATTAAACGGGACGCATTCCACCGAAGCCACCCTCTGGTCCCTGCTATGAATGCTTCTACGCGACCCCCGTCTCCTGTCTCACCGTCCCCCTCCTCCCCCCTGTTCCGCCTGCCGCTCGCCCCCTCGCCGACTACCTCCGAAAAGCGGAACGAGGAAGCGAGAGGGAGAGAAAGAGAGAGAGAGAAATAGGGAGGGAGATAAATAGATGAGTAGAGATAGAGAGAACAGACCTGGCCTACTCGACCAGGGCCACCCCCGAATGGTTATACGCCAAATTTACAACTTAGCCAGTGCCACTACCACCCCATATATGGCATTTACTATCATCCTCGCAGAGTGCAACTGATACATGTACCTGTGTATACTACGTATGGTTCGAGGATAAAGCAAACGACATTTTCCCGATGATGAATTCGCGTCGAAAAGTCTATTCGAAGTTTGAAGGAATAATCGTTTTTTATTAATTTCGCGAAATTTTCGTGCTATAGTATTCTTCGATTGAAGCATAAAGATGAGATAAAATTCACGAGTAATTTAGATTTTGCTTTCGCATTTTTCTATCAATATGTTTTGTGAAAAATTTAAAAAAAATTATCGATAATTCTATTACTTTGCTTGTTGAAAATATAACACGTATGTGAATAGTCGCAGATAGAGTTATGAAATAATGCGTTTAGCAAAAAACTTAGAAGTTTTTGACAACCGTAAGGTTCACTGCACACGCGATATATCGCGGAATTAAACTCGCAAGAATGTGTTGAAAGATGGACGTAGCGATCTCATTCTCGCGAATATTCGCGACATTCCAAAACGTTCATCTTTCTCTCTCTCTCTCTCTAGTTTCTTCATTCGTCGCATTGTTGCAACCTCTACTACAAATGTTCTACGTTACCTATAATTCTCATTTCAGTAGAATCTCGACGAGATTCAGTAATTTAATAGTCTAAACACAGTTGAATTAGTGTAAAGTATAACAACAAAGCACACAATATTAAGTGTTGAATTGAGAAGTTTTATTTAAGACGCAACGTCTTTTTTTCTATTCTTAATAAATTTTATTATTCAGCTGCATCGCTAATATTTTCTTCCCGATAAAAAAAGATGAAAAGTAAATTTCTTTGTGGTCTTTTAAAAAATTTTATTATTCGGCTGCATTGCTAATATTTTTTTCCTGATAAAAAAGATGAAAAGTAAATTTCTTTTTGATCTTTTAAATTAAAATATTTTCAAATAGAAAATCTCAGACGCTTATAAAAATGTGACGTATGAATTTTTGAAAAGAATCCTAAAGATGCAAATGCAAAAAGATTGATGTCGCTTTGCGTGCGTAATATGATTCATTAAATATCACTTTAAGTATACCGGTCCGAGTAGAAAGCTAAGCAATTTACTGAATCCGGCCTATTCGAGCGACGCGCGCGCGCGCTCGCCACCGTCCCTCTTCGCGAGCCGAAAATTTGTCGCGACTCGATCATTACTCAACAAGCCGGACCGGACCGGGAGAATCTAGCACCGTAATATCCTAGCGGAACGGATAACAGAGAAGGACGTGGCACGTTCGCGATCTCTACCGCGATCGTAGTAGTAGCCACCAGGACATTCCGAGGTTTCGCCGACGAGAGAGCGAGAGAGAGAGAGAGAGCAAGCAAAAGAGAAAGAGAGAGAGAGAGAGAGGCGCCTCCCTCTCAAAGTTCCTGCACCCTATCACGACCGTGTGCCCGGTCATACCCTATCCTTCATCCGAACATTTCCATCCCTTGGTGGGTAACCTCCCCCTCTCCCCCACTCTCTCTTTCTCACTCTCTCTCTCCTCTTTCTCCCTCGTCTACGAGCATGCCGAATGCAACCATACGTCATCCTCTGTGATCTATGTTTTCTGTCCGTTCCGGCACGGACTCGTGCACGTGCACACGTGTAACGCACACATATCGGCGCGCGCATACATACGTAACTCGTACACGTGCGTCTCGCGTCTCTATTAAGCCACCGCTCATTTTGTAGACTGCATATTGCACTCGCATATTTCCCCGTTGACCGCGATGATCGCCCGTGCATTTTCGCGAGAAATGTACGTACCGAGGATTGACACCTTTTTTATACGGCATGTCACACATGGACTTTTTATACACTTTTTATACATTTCGAACAATTTTCTAGTCGATCGGATAAAACGCGATGAGTATTTTGAAATATTTGCTGCATGCACTTCCATGGATATATTAAAGTAATACCAAGAAATTTATTCTAGAGAGTAATGCATTTTTTAAATACGAAAATAATAGATTAATTGTAAAGTAAATATTAAGAGAAAAATATTATATCGAATATAGACATGTAATAATAATACAACGTGACATATTTCCTTGCAAACGCGTGAAGTGGAACATCGAAAATCCGCGTATAATTAACAATTATTCGTCTTGTTTCTCTCCGAGAACTGGGATATGGTCGGCACATGCGCAGGCAGCCTCCGCGAATGATTCCCCGATGAATTTCGTCATCGCGATGAATGCCACAGGGGGATGGGGAGGAGGGGGATGATGTAGAGGGAGAGAAAGGGATCGAACGGGGACGGGGGAAAGGGGGAGGTAGGGAGAACACTCGGCTTTCCGGAGTGGTTGTTGCTACGGATCGGGATTCGTACCGCCACCGGCAACCCCGTCGGGGATAGGGGTCTCTTCCGGGGGTTTAACACACGCACTCCACCCCCGGTAGGCGGAGTGTACCGCCTACGAGCTATCCCCACCTGCCATCGTGGTACTGATACGCGATATCAGCGAACACTTGTTGCTCCGACGAGCGTAGAAAAGCGACGACGACGAGGTGCCGTCTCTATCCTCTACCCCCTGCCTTCACCACCCCATCCTCTGGGGTCGCGATTTTTTACGCGCTGATTTTTTTCTGTCATCGCTCCCACCCCGAACCCCCTGTGTGTATAACCCCCCGGCTCCCCCTCTTTCTGTTCCCTTTCCCGTAACTAATCCGATAGGATAATATTCCGCTCTGTCGAAAACTACCTCGCCGCGCGATGACCAGCAGAATTAATTCGTTATTCCGCAATGCGTACATTGTTAGAAACAATAACGAATGTGAAATTGGAAATTTATAGGCGGGGTGACCCGGAAGTACCATAATGGTTTCGCTGATAAAATTGCGAGCGATTGAGAAATTTTATTTATTTACTTTTCCCTATATTAACATCGCAATTAATATTCAAATCATTATTATTGCCTCCCTTAAGAGATTATTATCATTATCATTGTTATATTAGGGGAAGAAATATGAATCTGACAAAATCATCAGATTGCTCTCTTCCATTGCACATACCGCTATTTATTTCGGTAATTTTTATTATCATTTTATATATATTTGTTATCTGTATCTTTCGATACATGAGAGAGAATAAGACTGGTAACATTTATGACTTTCATGGGGAGTTAATTTATGGTTATTACTTTCCGCTGCGCGAGATAAATTCAGGTCATTTTCGCAATTTCATCTCGCGTGCGCGGGCACAGCTTGAGACTAGGATTTTTCTGAGAAAAGTTAATAAACCAAAGTTGTTCCTCGTTTGTTTGCAGGCAGTGCGGTGGCTGCAGCCGACACCATTTCCGCGCCGTGGACCCCCGCGAGTTCCGGGCCGCCGCCCGACGCCAACGGCTCCGGCTCGGATACGAAGAACCTCGACGTTGGCGAAATTAGCGATGTAAGTCAACTATCTTAATTAAGAATGATTACGTCAAATACGAAGGTAATAGTGTTTGTTTTTAATTTTAATGAATTATTTTAATTAATCGCGACCGGAATTCGCAGGAGCGAGCTTGTTCTTCCGGCTCGTGTTTACATCTGTCATGAACATTTCTTAGTCCTTTAAACTGTCGTAGTTTATTTGAAGTGAATATAAAATAGTTATCAAAGGGTATTTATCATTTACGCGAAATTGTAAACAAAAATCTCTGCAAAGTATAGATGTAATTTTTTGGAGTAGTAAAAATTGAGATTTTTTTTTATCAAATATTAGCATAGAAGATTTATTAATTTATTTTATATACTTTTTGATCTCGTAAAGAGTTTTTCAAATGTAATTTATATAACAATTTTTTTAAAAATCATTCGCAAGTTTTTTTGAAATATTTTAACAAATTGTTTGGTTTAATTCCGACTATGTCTTCAATCTCATTTCGCGCTATAAGCGAACAAAATCGCGTTCTGCATCTCGAACGAAATGCGTGTCAAACAAATGGTCGATCGGTTATTAAATCCTTTCTGTTTTCGACGTTCGAGCACGCATCCACTCGTCTACAGTGGCATAACCATCCTCGATTGGTCTTGGCATCCGGTGTTTCTTATCAAACTCCGCTCGCTCGCGAACGGCCACGTTAGTATTCGCGTTAATCATCCAGCCTCGCAAAACCTAGCTGGCCTCACGGGCTTCTCGCCAATCGGCGAAAGATTCATCTCTCACGCGCGAAAGAAACGTACGATTAAATAGCCGCGTCTTTAACAAAGTCGTTAGAGGCTTATTGACCGCGGATGCTGCAGACGAGTGAGTGCTACTGGACACGCGAGTATCCACTTTTGAACACCTGGCCGGATGTCGAGGACTTGGTAACGTCACTTTGTTTGACCCCGTTTTTAAACGGTCATTCATCTTTCATCGTAACACGAGGTCATTGTAATTTGGCATATCTATCATTATAATAATTGTATTTTTTATACTGATCGGATTGTTTTGATATTTGTGTTATTGTAAAGAAGAAATCTATACGTAAGAAGATCACTTACTGCATCATTTCAATTATTTTAATTGTTTCTTATCAGATAAAATTCCAGTTTTTTAAAGATCATATGATGCATATGATATAAAAATTATGTTTTAAAAAATTATTTTTTTTCTAAAAGAGTTGTAAAACATTTGTCAAAAATAATTTTCTTTTTGAAGCGGAGGATGATACATTAAAACGATGCATCCTATATAATAATTTTTTTAAATTTTGAGACATGTTTTCATCAATGAAATTGATATTTTTTATCATATTATTGCTTTTTAAAATTTTAAATATTTTTCTATTAAAATATAATTAAATATAATTAAAATATAATTAAAATATAATTTTTTCAAGATTTAATTAATCTTAAATCAATTAAAAAATACAATCTTATTATTCATTTATGCTTGCAGAATATAATTAATCATTTATAATATTAGATAATTCTCTAATTAGAAGATACTTTTGATTTTGGCAGAAAAAAAATTATTTCATAATTTGATAAAGAATTGCGATGTTAAAATCATCATGTAAATTTTATAAGAAACCTAATATATATTACACATATGAAGAAATTGAAAATTGAATAATATAATTTATAATAATTAATAAATAAACTAATATATTACGATAATATATTTTATTCGATATATTTTATTCCGAAAATATATTTTATAATATAATATATTAATATATTCAATGTTTGCATAGGCTTTCATGCTAAAAAAATTATCCGAGATCAAAGAAAGCCTTTAGTGAGAGATTAATTGTGCAAAAAACAAATTCCAACATCTCTCTCTAAGCTTTGCTATCTCAATTAAATCGCTTTATCCATTATTTTTAATTTATTTGTACAATTTATTTATTCTATTATAATAAAATCGAATAGTATCACGAAAATTCAGAAAATTACTTAGGAATGTATTAATTTTACCACATGCATACTGCTTTAAAAGTACGAAATAACTTGAAAGCTAGACGTCGCGTTTACAACTTTGTCTCCTTGCTTTCTTCTACATTTAATTTCTTCGGCGCGATGCCAAAAGGCATTTAAATAGTTTACTCATTTATTATCCATCACATCTCTACTGTGTTATCTATTATATATTATTTATTTAAATTTATTACTATAAATTATTATTTATTATAAATTTATTATTTATTTAAATTTTATTATTTATTTTATTATTTATTTTTTATTTATTTTTACAAGGATATAAATAATATTCTTTCTTTTGTATAACACTTTTGGTAAACTCTGTTATCATTAATTTAAACGATTCAAATGAACGGAACATCACTTCGCGATAACGTTTATCGGTGATCTACTCTTAGCCCTCGATCTTCAAAGCGGACGAGATCAAATCGAGAATTTTTTTCGTACCATCTGGAGAGTCTCGCGTTCTGGATTGCGTGCTCGACGATATTATATCGAACATAGCGAACGTGACTAGGGTTCTCGGAACGGACAAGCTTGTGTTTCCTCGCACCCTTTCCACACTTCTCGGTATCTAAACGCCCGGGATAATCGTCCGTTTCTCGGCTCTTCGTGCGGCACGGAGGTTTCCGATTCGTTGAAATTCCGGTTCCAACGATTACCGTGGACTACTAGATGTTGTTCCCGTGTATCGTACATTCGCGCAAAAAACCTCCCCTTTACCGGATCGAAATAGAAGACATCCTGTAGAATACCGTGCCACGAAGCTCGATGAGACGGACATACGAAAGAAAAACGGAAATGGAACGCGAGACGCTCGATTCGGCGAGAAAGAGAGGATACGTTCCGGACGTGGCTCCTGAAGGTCCTTTTGTTTCGAAGGGAGGAAGGTCTTCGAGGTCCAGCCACGCTCGCGATTGACCCGGTGGATAAATCGTTCGCGCGGTCAACAGCGGAATCGCAGATAAATGAACTTTTCTCGTGTCGAACGTGCCCAGATCGCCAAAATACATCGCGGCGAAGACACCCTTCCGCAAAACGAAATGCGATCGCGAAGAACGTGACGAGTGTCCACGCGATGGAATTGGTAGCCTCGAAATATTGAGAGAATGCTTCGATCGGAAATTGGCAAGCGTTCGAATTTAATTGCATTTATATTCATAGAAAAAGATATTTGATAATAATAATTGCAATAATAATTACTTATTGGCTCGATTATTTACGAAAAAAATGCATAGAAAATACATAATTTAAACACTATGCATAAATACTATACATTAACTCTAGAGTTTACCTTTATAACGAGAGCGCGTGAAGGATTAATTAATCATTCAAGGTTATTAATCAACTGTCCAAATAAAAATAGTATATTGTAATTTAGCACGTAGCATGTTTTGTCACGAGCGTTAGGCGATATTAATCTCTTATTATATTTATTACATGCTACGTAAAATTAGCCAATTAATTTTGTGTAGTATGTTACATCTTTTTTTGTAGCCATTAAAACTTTATTAAAGATGAAAAATACACGATCACAAGTGACGTGTTGTAATTGCAGACATAGTCGGCTCTTTCATCTTAGATTGTTCTAAATTAGATGATCGTATTTTCCAGGACGAGAAGGACCTGTCGGCAGCGGACGCGGAGGGTGTGTGGTCGCCGGATATCGAACAGAGCTTCCAGGAAGCTCTTACCATATATCCGCCATGCGGTCGACGCAAAATCATCCTTTCCGACGAAGGGAAGATGTACGGTGAGTCCTGCAATTTCCTTGTCTATCGTTCTTCTATCTTTATTTTATAAGGACTTTTTTTTAATTACGAATTTGAGATTTTATAAATACCCTATGCGCATACACACGATGAAACCACGAAATCTGACAAAAATATATTTCAGTAAATAGACTAAGCTTGAACACGCTTGTAACGTTTAAAAAATAATTTAAACTTGAAAAGCGCGAAATTCCTCATAGCTTTATTTTACGAAATTAATGTAAAAGTTAATTTAATCGTAATTGTTTTTTAAATTAATTTAAGTAATTAACTTAAGTAATTTTAATTAGTTCTAAATATAATTTAAACAATTAATATAAAAAGTATCAACATGAAAGCATAAAGAATTAACAGAATTGCAAAGAAATTTCTTTGTCTTTATTTTTTTTAAATTAGCTTACGATTCGAACAATTTTATGAATACTTAATTTTAACGATCCATCGATTTTAATATATTCGCCTTTGACAATTTCAATCTCGCTTGACGATTAAGCCGCGGATTTGATTGTTTGTTCGCGTTCGTACAAAGTGCACCCAAGACCACCTGGAGAAAAGTCTGAGGAAAAAACGCTGTTCACCGTGCGACCGCCACCAGGAAGCAACCTTCTCCGCTCGTTTTCTCTCCCCTTTCCCTCTCCTCCTATCGTACGTACGGGACGACGGCGGCGGAGAAACGTCCAGACACGAGGCGTCGTTATTGCTCCGGTGTTGAGGTCAGTCTACGTGACTGACCAGATATTGCTTGGTACGAGACCGGCGGTACCGCCGTGTGGCCACCACCGTAAACCATTAACCGCCATGAACTCACCACCGGGGCAATAACGTCTCGTCTTCGAGAAGGAGAATATTCGCCCCTTCGGCCCCAACGCGAACTCCTACTTTGTCCTTCTTTTTGCACGTCTTTTGTATTAATTTTCTCCCTGTCTCTCTTTTTCTTTCTCGCTGAATTCGTCGTTATATATCTTCGTATATTTTTGCAAGAAATAATGAGGTGAATCGGGATATGATATTTTTAATAAATGGTTAGGTAATAAATGGAATAGGACTTTTGTCTAATAATGTGTTTAAATTTTTGAGAAAAGAAATGAATGATGAATAACAAATGAACGCAATTTGTACATGCAAAAGTGAATTTTAAATTTTATACATCTTACAAAAGCATTATGAATTATTTATACATTCATTTAGGCGCGATAGTTGAGAGCCTTTTGAAGAAGGGGAGAAATACAGAAATAGCATCTCTCAAGATATTTCATAATTAAATAGACTTGTTTACGCTTGTATAAATAAAACATTTTTTAAAATAATTCTTTTAAATAAAAATAAAAAAGAGTGATTCTTTCTCTATTTTTCATGCAGACAAATAAATTGAGAAGTAGGCAAATTCATGCAGACAAATAAATTGAGAATTTAGGCAAATTCATGCAGACAAGTAAATTGAGAAGTAGGCAAATTCATGCAGACAAATAAATTGAGAATTTTCCTCAATTAAAAAAATTGAAATCGAATTAATTTTCTGGCAATTCCACAGGAAGATGGATAATTTACGTCGCGACCTTTATTATTCTCGAAAAAAAAAGACTGCAAACGAACCCTGAAATTGACTCGAGTCCCTCCGCATTTGCGGGGTGCAACCTGCGCGTATACTGCCACTTTCCTTTCATTCTTAAGTCCTGGTGAGCGAATTTTCCAGACTGTTCGGCAGGAGAACGTAGGCCGCATTCGCATGAATCCCATTCGTTAGGGCACAATGTCGCTTAATTTCCGAAAGCACTTGGCGCGAAAAGCCAAGCGGGTGGCAATTCAATCGTGGTACGCGCGCTCTATGAAAATGGAGTTTAATTCAGACTTCTCCGTGTCGACGGTGCTGGTGGATGAAAACAGCAACAGCGACGACGATGATGACGACGACGACGATGATAACGACAATGATGTCGATGCGGCGCCGTATCGCTGCTATTTTCATTTCATTCTCACTACACAGGAATTTTAATAGTCGTAGCGTGCGGCATCCACCGTATTTTATAAACTGAAATTGAATTATTATATTTTTATACAACATCTATTTATAATAAAATATCTTGGAAAATTTAAATCAAGATATAGAATTGATATTCTAATTTTTCTCTTTAATTTTTACTTTAACAATTTTTAACAGTAAGACGATTATATGTCCGATATTTTGAAGATTAGACGCTTCTGAATAGAATTAAATTTCAATAGATATTAAATTATATATCTTGGATTTTAAATGTCTTAGATTTAAAAGAAGGTTTAATTAATATTGTTGTATTAATATATTTAATTAGGCTTAATTAATATTAAATTGTTAAATATTATATATCCGTTAATAGAGTTCTCTATTGTCATCTTTAACGATAGTGTAGCTTTTTTACATGTAAATGCACACATACACATATACATATTCCTAGCTGCTGTTTCGAAAAGTTTTCTTTATCTCTTAAATCAATTAATTCGTGATATCCCGAGATGAAACGAGTGATTCCCAGAGTACAAAGTTGCGCGAGGGTGTATCTCAATTGGAAATCGCTTTCGCGCGCTATCTCGTCGTCGACTATCGGAAAGTCGAGTGGATAAGTCGCTCTTTCTCTCTTCGGAACGCAGTTTACCCCTCAGGGGTAATTTTCCCCTAGCATTGAGGAATGCGAAAGTCAGCGATTCTTCGTATAGACGATGAAGGAAAGAAAGAGAGGTAGAGAGAGAGAAAGAGGAGAGGAAGGCGCGCGATATAAGATCGATCTTTCGACGTCACGAAAGACGAAGGAGCGTCGCCGTCGACGAGATGCAGCCGATCGTCCGCCGGATGGAAACAAAGGATAACGAGGCGCGAAAATCGCTTAACGCGATTGGCCATCGATCCGATGGGGAGACTTATCTCGCCCGTCGTTGCTCACTCGCCGAGCCAATAAAGGAGAGATCCCTCGGCCTTTCCGCGGGATTAAATATCTCAGGGCAATTTACCTCCTTCAATGCTCTCTCTCTCTCTCTCTCTTCCTTCCGCACCTTTCCCACCTCACTCATCTCCTTCCCTCTCTCGCTCGTTTCTTTTTCCTGGTTCTTTCTCTCTTCCTTTCATCTTAGACGCCGACGCCCACGCCGAGATTTCACCGGCGAGAAACGATACGAGAAGTAGGAAATCCAATTGATCAATCATAGAAATTTTATCACGCGCAGCGCGCTATCATTATTGATAATAAATATAATGAAAACAATTTGAAGATTTTACGAGATCATGAAGAGTCATATTTCCGGATGCACGAGGAGAAAGAATAAATCGATATAACAGCTGATCTTTCATTAACAAAAACGCCAATAATAATATCGAAATTATAAAATGAATAAGAAATTTGTTTACGAATTAAAGCATATATTGTATTAGAGAAGATGTACATGATACATTATTTAAAAATGAATTTATATATATATATATATATATATATATATATATATATATAGCTAGTGAAATTCATGGAGTTTCAGAAAAATCATATTCTATATATTACAAGTTGAAAGAAATAACAAAGCTAACATGCGTGCAACTGCACGAAACGTCAATTTAAACGTAACAATCCTCGAAAAAGAGAGAAATCAGATCTGATATAATCTGGCCGATAAAGCACGTTCGGGGCGTTTTATAGAAATTTAACGAAGACCTGTTAATTGTCCTTGATGGGAACATCTGAAAAAGCGCCCGGGGGAATTCCAGTCGCTGTAAATTCCACTTGTTTCGTCTCATAAAGCTATCGCACTTCACAAAAGAGTGAGACATTACGAAATCACCGTGATGATCACCCACCGCATGTACCAATCTGGTCTTTTTCGAAAATCTCTCGAGCCTCGCTTGTCGCGGTGAACGCGACAACTTTTTGCGAGCGCAGTCGATAGTCTACGAACAATGTCAAAGTGGACTTCCTGTGTCGAAGCTGCGGCATATCGGATAGGCGAGGGGAAGGAGGAAGGGGCTCGATATTCTTTGTGGCCGTTTTGCCGAGGTGGAAAGGAGCTTCTCTCTCTTTTCATCGTCCGTTCCTTCGTCCAAGCGGAAAGAAACCGCACCGTCCCTTCCCACGGAAGACTAGATCCTTCGTCCTTACGTTCACGGCATCCAATAAACCAGCAGAAATAAAAGGCTCAGCTCCGTACCATCGTCGTCGTCGACGAGCTATGAAACAAGTAGCGAGGACACGTTTAGAGGAGCGTTTTAGGTTCTTGCTTATACATCAGAAAAGAAAAATTGCTGCTGCGGTCTCCCTCCGAACACCTCCGGAGCACCAGCGGCTTCCAGCGGTGTAACTTCTCTCCCGCGGGTCAATGTTCCGGAACGAACTCCGTAAATATAGTTTCTTGCAAATTTTCTCGTCCCTTTTCCCTCCTCTTCCCATCCTCTCCTCTTCTTCCCGTCCGTTCGCCCGCTTGTTCCTCTGCCAGTTTCCCGCGCGTCCGTCCGCCCGCTGGCGTTTACCAAGTAATATTACACGATCGCGCCGAGATACGCCGCTCTGCGAGCGACTACACACAAGAGAGAGCTTTTGAATAGATTTTCCGATCTATCGAATTTCCCCCACCGGGACGGGATTCGTTCGATATCGTCGCGACCTCTCCTCTCCCGCGATATATCGCTACGTTTACGCTAATCGAGAACGTCGGATGTGAACGAATCGATGAATAATGGAGGAAGAAATAAATTGGTTTCTCGATTGCGAATTATGTCTTTATATAAATCAACATCATAAATATTTATCAACTAAGAGGGGACAATCGAGGAATATAGAGTATATTTCATACTGATTTAAATTAGTGAGATTTAAAGTTATACGATGCTTTTAATATCGTGATATCGAAATATTGCCAAATTTATGGAGGGAATTTTTTTGACAAATTGTACGATTTGTTTACAAATCTGCTTTATTATTACGTATCGGAAGTGACAGTTTGTAAAAATAATGGAACAGATTGTCGGGAACGAAATTGAATGCAACGGAAACAAATCAATGATACTGACGCGTTATTATGCCCTTCCCCCAGATTACGTATTTAAATATCTTTTAGCCGGCTTCGCGTCGATAGCTGCCAGGTAAATCGAGACGAACGAAGCAAAGAATGAACGAGAACAGGTAGCATGCTTGTTGTGAATCCGAGCTGGCGAGCCTGCATCGCTCCGGGTCGTATATTTAAACAGATAAATCGACGGACCTACCCACCTAGTCTTTATCCACGACCGCTTAAATGATCCGCGTGGCAAATCTGATCAATCTCCTTCTTCGATATGAATCACGAAGACATTCGTGCTAAATTTATCAGTTGAACAAATACCTGTAATCTTGCGTAACAGCATACAGAATATCCTGCACTTGTCAAAATAATTTGGAGATCTTTTTCCGTATTTTTTTTCCACTGAAATTTTTTTCACAACTTTTTGTAGATATTACTATTGCTTTTTACTTCAGGACATAAATGTGTTTTATGAAAGCGATCTGATTAGAAATTATTTTCTTCTTGTACAGAGCGATACTATCTCGCAATCTCTTGACGTGCATCATATATATATATGCGGATTATTTCTCGCGTGCGAATCTAATATGAAATACAGGAGATATATCCCTTATGTGCGGACCATGAGGCAGGAACGTGCGAGGATACAACAGTACGCCTCGGCATTTATCTGATCGCTAATAACACGTAGAGCGCTATCCCCGTCCGTTACCGGGATGGCACGTGATCTCGCGATCACGTACTTTCGCGCTCCTACGCGCCTTATGAGGCCGAGCCGTACGTGCGCCATCGTATCCTGGTTTATGGGTCATCGAGTCCGGGGCGTCATCGCAACCGAGAAATCGTGGTGGACACCCCGATCGTAGATCAGTTCGTCGCAATCGTATCGTACAGTAGTATAGCTCGTTAATCTGCATTTCGTTTATGATGACGTTTCATACGCGAGAGTAATCACAATATTTTATAATGAAGAGATATAAAAAATTTGTCTTTACAATTGCGGCAAATGCCTGCTGAATTATTATGCATTCTTTAAGAATTGCTAGTAGACTTTAAAAACAAAATCATTTATTTCGTTTCGATACCAAGGAGCTTTAGAAAAGCTTTTAAAAATTCAATTTTCCATGAATTATTTCCAATTTTTTTTGGACACCGTTTTAAAATTTCATATGGTGATATAGCAAAACACTATTTGCATGATGTATTTAGTACGTAAAAAAAAAATTTCTATGTAGTACATGGTATGCAATTTTTAAAATTTGGAATTGAAATGTTATCCTTTTTTATGAAAATAATCTCACTCTCTTCCATATACATACATATACACATATTTCATTCGGATAAAATTTGTATACTTTATAAAACATCGAAATGAAAAATTAATGTAGCAAAATCAGTCTTATAATATTATATCTATACTGTATGGAAAAAATTTTACAGTAAAAATTACAGGAAAATACACATTATTTTTTACATTTTATATACAACTGAAATATAACAATAATAGGATATATATTACTATAAAAATTGTAAATTTAACAATTATCTATTTGTTTCGTGCATTAAAATATTTGAATAATTACAATTATAATATTATTGAGCATTAACATTGTGATTTATTATCCTGTAAGTTATTATGAGTCATAATTATAAAAATTATATTGTAATTTTTATCACAATATTTTCTCCATATCCACAAAGGAAGAATAACCGATATAATTCCATGATGTGTAGAGGGCAAAAAGATAAATGACCTACACCTATTCGTGCAATATTTCTTATTTCTTTGTGACATAAAGCGATATCGATTGTTCTCGTTTCACGAGCTACTGATATGATTTTCTTCTAGTTTTCTCAAAGTTCTTTGACGCAACTTTTTTTCGTCTTTGATACGCTTTTTCTTATCTGCCCCGTATCTCTTTGTATGGGACATCCGTGCATCTATCTGAGAATACTTTAGACAAAGCTGTATTCTGGGAACATATTTAGATAGTTTGCTAAAAGCTCCTGGAGAGATTAGGTAAGGCTTACTGTTGTGTATGGAGTGCATCACCGCGAGTAACGAGGAGATTAAAGGGGGAGTAATAATATCCCTAACGTAGTCAAGTGCTTCTTCACCTTGATCCTTTAAAGTAAGATATTGAAACTAATTGTTCGTAGAAACGAGAAATTTTTATAATAATACTATGTTCCTGACTTAATATAAATAACAAAATTTTTATAATTGAAAAAATGATTTTCCAGATTTTCATTAACATTCGCAGATAAAACAAATATTATAAATATTATAAATTATAAATATTATAAATTTTGATAAGAGAAAATTTTTAAAGTATACTCGATTTATGATATTTCCAATACAACATTAAGGAAAAAAAGTATTTTTAACAATAGATACATGATAATAAATCCATCTTTAATTTTTTTTTTTTTTTCAGAATTTGATTTGAGATAAATAAATGTTTGATAGAAGTGAATAATGTTAAATTTAAAGAAAGAACTTTTCACTTTTAAATCAACAACTTCTGAAAGAGAAAAAAACGTTTCGAAAAAACCATTCGAGCAAACATTTTTAAACATTTATGAGTATTTCAAACAGTTGATGCAATTTTCGTGGTGCGATAGAATCCTTCATAAATCGGTATAAGTGCTCAAGAAGGTATAGTAGAAGGATCGTGGGAGATGGTGTGAGTGCGCGCAAACCGCGCTGTTGAGAGTATAGTGCGTGGAAGAGGAAGAGGAGAAGAGAAGGAGGTGGTAGTGTCCAGTTATTGACCGGTGGAAGGAGGGTGTCTCAAGCGTCTCCGACGCTTTCCCCGGCAATTCTGGAACCTTTGGTCACCGCGGCGATTCAACAGTCTCAATGAATTTCGAGATTCACGGAGTACGTCAAAAGTCGTGCTCTGATTATTTCTCAGCGAAAATTTCATTGAAAACCGCATCGCATTTTTTTGATACTTTTTCTAGTTATTTTTAGCAGAGATTAAAATTGTATTTAAAGTCCATTTGCAGATAGAGAGAAAGAGAGAATTAGTTGAATAAGACTATCTAAAACAGACAGAAAGTAGATCAAATATTGTATATTACGAAAATGTATGTGTGTGTGTGCATTTATTTATTTATTTTCAAATTATTAAATTTTGAAATCGAGAATGGCGAAATTAAAAAAAAAAGAACTTTCGGATGCTTATTCAATATATTGATCACGCGCGTACGATTATTTGATATTACACATATCGAATATTTCATTCGTAATTTGATATAGGAAATGTTCGTAGAATTTTATTAACTAAAAAATCCCAGAATATAATGAAAGTAACATTGCATCATGCAGTCATTTCATTACGCACATTAAACGATATGAAATCGCACTTGTAAGTTTACATTTATGCAAATTCAATGTTCAACAAACATGATGTTAAAAATGATTTCAAAGTACCACTTTCATTGTCAATGACTAAAAACGAATTTTACAAATAGGATGATTCGGGAAAAAAAGATCTTTTGATATGGAATGTCTCGATAAAGGAAGAAATGGCTGTCTAACGTTTGGAATCGGTGTCGATTACGAAATAAAAAGCTTCAGGTGGATAATTTCGCGTAGCGAGTCCGGGAGCGCGTTAACGAGATACGGAAGCGCAATTTCAACGTCCTTTCATGCTTCCCGAAGCGACCGGCGCGGTCCCTCGAGGGAGCTTCTTCCTCTTCCTAAGAACATCCACTCCGCTTCTTTCGCCGCCGTAGCCGGCGACACCGATTGCCGAGCTCTTCTCTCTTCTTCCTTCCTCCTCGATATCCGATCCAATAATCCGATACCGAGCGGCCGTCGAAGCGTGAAATTATGGGCATTGACACGACACTGCGAACTCTCCTCCGCAAGGAGACTCCGTTCGGACGAGACGACGACGAGTAAGACGAATCGCCGAAAGATCAAACTTTCTCTACCGGATTCGCCGCGCGCAGATACACATGGCTACAGAATAATACAATGTTCCTCAATTTTTTCCGCTCGACAGGATACCCTTTCGAGTGATAAAAATATTCATGGAATATACAAATCGACAAATTTGATAATTTTCTATATATAATTATAATACTTTGTAATTTTATCAATTTTTCCAATTCTCTGACAATAGATTAAAAAAAAGACAGCCGTTTAAAAGTGTTGTGAACTAATTTTCATAAGTACTTTTCAGCAGTTTTTGCTTTTTAACATGTGTAATTTTTTTGTTGTAAATATATAATTAAAATTATAATTATATATTATAATCCTCTCAAATCAAATATAGTTAAAATAATTAAAAGCAGAAAATTCTAAAGAATTGTTTGTGGATACGTTACAAAATTAAAAAGCATCTAAATAAAACGCGTTTAATATAGTATATTTAACAGTTAAATATGATATCTTCACATCACGTAATAAACAACCGTTATTAAATAAAAAAATACCTGCACCAGTTGAACAACAAAATAGAAATGTTTAGAAATCTACAAAAATATTTAGAGGAATTATTTTTTATCCAAGGAATTATTAAATTAATCTATTTAAATTATTTGTAAATTTTGACAGCTTACATACACTCTATATTATTGTTATGCACGTATGTCGTGTGTTGTGCACGCACTAAAATATACTTGCATCAACGTAAGCAGAGAGGTGCAAAATATTCCTGGCCATGACAGAATACGCGTATATATACATACATATATATGTATATGTGTATATGTGCATAACCACGAGCGAAATTATATTCATACACACAGTTTCCTTGGTGGTCCAGCAGACGCGGGTGCTGGACCATCATAGGTCGACGAGGGATGTAATAATCTGCGTCCGCATTGTCCGTCTTGCCGGGCATGGCCAAGTCCTTTGACATCTCGCAGAGTTTAATTAAACTCGAGCGTATAATAGCTCCCGGACGACAACGGCGACGACGACGACGACGGGGAGGCAAGCAAGGCAGGCAGCAGGCAGGCAGGCCAGAGCGAGCCGTCGTTGTCCGCCGACGCTCGTCGACGCCGCGTTATCCTGCCTGGCATTTCGTAGTCGGCGCCTTGGTTGTTTTGCCGAGACCCCGTGGGGACGTCCGCCTGTCGTTTCACGAAACGCGAAACGCGAAAGAATCGCCAAGAGATCTCTCACTGAGAGACAGTTCCATCAATCGAACCATTTTTTTTTAATTCTGCCAAGGATTGAATCTCATCGATCCTGATATAATCAACTTCAAATTTTAACACGATAGATATGAGAATTTTCTTTATATAGTGATAATAAAGAGAAGTGCATACAATATATGTACAATTTTCAACAAGACTGCGCACATCAAAATAAAATCTATGTTTCATAATCTGAAACTTTATAAACTTGGACGCTATAAATGTGAAAATATATATTATTTCTATCGTTTTAGAATTTCATCACCACATAAATTTTTTATAATCTTTAATTCGATTCACTTTTGCTTTTACGTTCTCCTTCATTTTTTTACTCTCTCTAGACCTTGAAATTCGCACATTTACATAGTAACTTTCAATTGAAGGAAATGAAAGGAAGAGAAGGCAGATCTAATAAACAATACTTATATATTTTTCAATTACGAAATATTAAAATTACTTAATTTTCATTTAGAATTAAAAATTCAAAATAAGTAAATCTGCCAAATCAACAAGATTCACTCATGTTGATTGCATTAATTAATGACTGTACTTTTCCAATTTTACAATCCAATCGGTTCCTTATTTTTTGCTAGAATTTTTCAAAATTTCTTCTAGATATTTAAAATTTATAAATTATATATCTATATCAGATATCTATTAATCAACTATTTATTTACAAAGCAATTAAAAAAATATATCATTCTTGCAATTAAAATATGTATGCAAACAAAATAAGATATAAAATCATTAAAATTTTGTTAAATCCGATTGTTGAATATAGTGGCAAAACATATTTTTCTCAGGTCGCCCTGTTTAAATTTGATTTCGCTGATATTAAAATGCCTCAAAGGCGTCGATGATGCAAACACCACCCGTTGCGCCATTAATTTCGCACGGGAACCGTCTCTTCTTCCGGGTATATTCGCGAAAAGATGAGCGAAAGGATGAGAGGGCGGTCGGTCGCTCGCCTCTCTCCGCCCAAGAAAGCAGCCAGGTATTTTAATTAGCGCAAGTACGTCGTTTCATATTTGTACAGGACGAGAGCGCTTTGGCGCTACGCGACGTAATGAATATTAATTCGCGGAGGACGCGTTTTTCTTTTTCTCTCTTTATTCCGCTCGCACTTTCAGAAATATAGGAAAGAATGGCGCGGACAAGGCTTTCGAGCCGGCCGAAGCGATCACCCCTTTTTTCCCTTTGCCTCTTCGAGATTATTGCTATTCTCTTCTTCCGCCTTTGCCGTTTAATAATTCAAATTGCGCGGGTATTTTGCCGTTGTTGGCTGCTCTCGCCTCTTGCCGGTCTTTACCTAAAGGCCAACGTAAAAATGGACAACCGTGTCCCTCAACGAATGGTTGATGCAATAATCGGCTTAATACTCGTGGAAAAAATTCTGCAATGTATAATATAATAATACTAGAGTATATGAAATCTCAGAAAACGAAAAGTCAGATTGAGGGTGACTTAAATAAAAAAACTTGTAAATTATTAGCGAAAAGGAAACGTTCAAGAGCAAGATAAAGAGTCAAAGGAAAGGTATATAATAAGATTGCATAATAATTAGATATTACAGTAATACAGCAGATAATGGAGATGTCGCGTAAGAAAAATGCCGTGTAAAAGAAACGATCAGAAAAGCAGGAAAGTTAATAAAGTGCGAAAGATACGGTTGGCAATAAAATTACACAATTTTGTAACGTTTGAACGCGATGTAGCATAAAGATAAATCAAGACGGTGGAATAAGAAGAAATGCGAAAATATGAAAGCATATAGATTGAGGCCAACAGAGAGGAAGAAAAGGAAAATAAAAATGCACCGTTGTACTGTAATAAAGTCGCGACAATTTTATAATATTAGTGCAGCGTAGTAATAGAGAGACGGAACGAGATGGAGAAAGAGATGCAAAAGGAAAAAAAGATCGTATGAAAAACAGAAAAGATAAAACTGTCCACGAAACAATGTAAAAATGGTTAAATATGTTCAACGAACGAACAATATAATGTGTAATTAATTTAAAATTCGTAGAAAGGGAATTCGTGGAGGAATAACCTTTGCTAAAATATATAGAGCGCATTAAAAAAATATTAATTATTATAATAATTATAAAATCTGAAGAGAAAAATATAGGGAAAGGAAACACAAAATATATAATACGTATTCGTTGAATAAAAGTACGAAAACATTTAATTTAATGTAATGATAAAATAATTAATATGTATAAACAACAATGTGTAACATAATGAATTGCTATTATTTCAGAAAATTTGAAAAATGAAAGAAAGAGTATTAATAAGACAAAATGGTCGTGCAATTTCGCGCAAGCAAAACTTTTTATGTAATGAGAATATTCTCCAAACATTCTTTAGGTGTTTCATAAAATTTGTTCACCGAAAAGTAGTTTTTTCCATAATTCTAACAGTTCCATCTTTAACTTGTACTCAAATTTAATTATAATACTTGGTTTTTATTATTTCAACACAAAATTATATAATGAAAGTCAAAAAAATAAAATAAATGTCCATTTAAGTATATATTATATAAAAACTTTTTTATTTTACAATAGAGAGAGTGTGACTAATAAAAATAAACGTATGTTATTTGATTATCTAATATAATAATTCTTTTCTTTAGAAATATATCCTTAAATAAATATATCCTGTTATATTTTCAAAAAATCGGAAAGAGCACATGTATTATAACTTCTAGTTGAAGATTGCAAAAATGAAACAACGCGGCAATAAAGTCGCGAGGATTTTACAGCATTGCAGCGACATCGTAATGAAGAGACACAGTGAGTAAAAACGGTAAATGAGAGACGCGGGTGCGAAGTGAGATAAAAGATGAAAAAGAACGAAATGGATGCAGGACAATCGCGCGAGCGAGAAAAAAAGGGATAGGATCGCGAAGAGGGCGGAAGGGGAGAGAGGGTGGAAGGATACGGCAAGAGGACGGAGAGAAACATCGCCCTTACGCAAACTATGCGCTCACTCGAAGGATCGTTTCAAGGTTTACGGAAGGCGTATAATCCCGTTTATCGTCCTCGTAAATCCGTGGATATATACTCCACGGCATTCGTCGCCCACCCATCTACTCTCCTTCACCGTTCCTCCTTCTCTCCTTCTCTCCTCTCCCTCCGCACGCACCGCCACCCACCTCTCATGTGTAGGGAAACCCTGGGTGGTGCTTTAATCCCTTTCCATTTTACGAGCGCCTTTTACGAGCGCGCCTTGCAGGACCGCTCACGCCGATATGCAGGTTTCGGAAACGAGCGGGTTGCCTTCCGGCGGCCTCATACATCTAGTGTCCCAAAATCAGACATACAAGACTAATCTTCGAGTATGATTTTCCTACAATTTTTAAAATTATTTACATTGAGATTGGGCAATGTTAAGATCACTTTACATAAATCAAAGGTGTGAATTTCATCTTCATAAACAGTTTACTTGAAGCTTGAGAGATTATCAAATATTTGAAATACTAAAGTAAAATATTACACACAAAATTCTCGAAAAAAATAAAAGAAACAAAAGGACAAACTCCGACAAATTTTGCACGTATCTTTTTTTGTATCGAATTTTTGTACGTGTCGAAAAAGAGAAAGAATAAATGAAATTCTTGAGTTTCTTTCGGAACACCCGGTGTGTATACGAGTCGGGGCGTATCCTGCATCGTCCGCAAAACTACCACGGCGGGATAAAATCGTCCGCCTGTATATCATGAAAATTGCGCACGAAAACAACAACGGCGCGGTGGCATCGTAAAGGGAAGGGAACGACGACGCGATTCGATTCTTCGTTTTCGTTGCGTAGGAGTAGCAAATGGGATTTAGTGAATGCGATTCCGTCGCGTTGCAACGTTACTCTTCAGGATATATTTTTCAGATATATTTTATACGGTAACCTAGCACTGTAATCTGCGCGTAAAACAGTCTGACGATAAAGCTTCGACATTGATTACATATCAAACTTATTCAAAGCAAATTTGGACATACCATGCATTTCACGCGTGTCAAATAGATATGTCTTTGTCGTATATTTATTGTAATCAAATTCAATCTCGATATTTATTAAATAATATTCATCTTTTTATTACATAATTTTTGTAAAAGAAATAGATTACAAGATAATTAATGAGGAAACAATTTAAATATAGAAATTTCTTTTCTATCTAAGAGATTACTTGAGCAAAGTGGCATATTAAAATGAAAGAGAAATTACTTGTCAATGATCAATTCGACACATCTTTCTGCGATTGTATTTCAAAGTCATTTTAAAATTCAAAAATTATGATAATTGATTTAAAAAAATAAATATTATATATGCATATAATTAACGATGTTTATTTTTTAAAAATAAGAGAAAGAGAGTTACATTTAAAATATTTATTATTGGAAATATTTGATCTAGTTTTTTAATTTATTCTTATTAATATTAAAATATAAAATATATAAAAACAAACAGATGCTAAATATTAATATTAATAAAAATTTTTGCTCAACATCACAAGAATTTCTCTTGTTTTTCTTTTTTCTTTCGAACATAAAAATGTGATGCTTAAGTGACTCTTGCTTCCCCGTGTCGAAGCTAAGTGCGATCTTACATCTTTGCTGGCTTACGATCAGAAATTGAATAGAGGATCGTGAAGAAGCAAGGAAAACCGGATAACTTGAGACTGGTATAAGTGGGAAATAAATTTTCCGCCAGTAAAATCCGTCGACATAAAGATAGATATGTTTGCTATTCGTGTGTGCACCTGCTGTTACGCTTTTTGTTTATTGAACTTTGTAAAGTTTTGAAAAAAGATAAAAGAAAAAGAGAGACTGGCTGCAATAAATCGTCTATCATTTTCAATATCGCGATGCAAGGATAAATTTACATCTGTTAAAGTGTAAAGATGGATGTACATTTGATATTTATATCTTGAATGATCAAAGTATCAAATAAATATGCGGATAAAATTTTTGTTGATTGAAACTCGAAATCTCGCGATATTTGTTAGAAAAATAAAATAAATTTTAATGTAATTACGATAAAATTTCTCGAAGCTATGAATTATTCAGGGTGAGAGAAAAAGAAAAACTTGATGCTACTGTATTAAGTATCTCAATTTTATGGTAAAGACAAAAAAGAATATACTCTTTGAACTCGCGAATAAATTTCGCAAGGTGTAGTCTATTTATAAGATGATTATTGAACCAAAAGAACTCAGCATAATTTTTTTTCTAAATCTTTATATGCAAATATGCAAAAAAAACCAAGAAAAAATTAAAAATTAAATTATTATTTGATTCATTAGCTATCGAAAGATACAAAATTTGGAATAGCTAGAAAGTTGTCTTTAAAATTACTCAAGTCGTTTATTTAAAATATATTTTTCAGATATATTTAAAATATCTTTTCAGTTTTCTCGCGTTTTGACATGTGAAATTTCATTTAAAGAGTATAATAAGGATTTATGTCACGATTTTTTTAACCTATATGCTTTTTACGTAAAATGCAAATTTTGTTCTCGGCATTTATCCATACGTGTATATCGCATATTTGTATTATATATAGCCTAGTAGTGACGTAAGATGCACGAAGCTCGCGCGCGCAACCGGCTGCTTCCATGGGATTGTTGTAGAATTCGACTTCGCGAACTCTGAAGAAAATCACGCCTACTTGCGCGCACTAATACATGTCTCTCTGGCGAGCACGCACACAAATACGCATGAGAGAGCGAGGAAAGACTCACTGAGTTAACGGAACACGAAAGTAGAAAGGAAGATGCTCGCGCGAGGGTTGGAAGTAGCGGTGTGCGAGGAGGCTACAAGGTGAAACGGGTCGACAAGGACGTACGCCGAGGGGAAGGGAGGCATATAGTACAAGGTACATGTGAGTTGACGAGGAGGGAAGAAGACGGAAGGTCGTAAAAGGAGAGAAGAGGATAGGAAGACGGAATAGGGAGAGAGATAGAGAGAGACACACACAGGCGGTAGTTGTATGCCGAGGGCTTGCTATCCCTCCCCTCCCTCCTTCGACCTCTCTCTACTCTCGAGGAGAGGGTTGGCGAGGGGACGGGGATGGCGAAACTATGCGAAGAATGTGCAATTAGTGAACAGAGCATGAGGTGGAGTCGGGGATGAGGGTCGGCGGGGGGAAGGGGTGATACGGGTCCCGGAAAGGGAGCGAGTATACGGGGCGCGGAAGTGGAGAAGGAGGCGAGGGCGGGTTGTGCCGACAGATCCTGGTATGGTGGTGCCATGCCAGCGAATCTCTCTCTCTCTCTCTCTCTCTCTCCTTCTCTCTCTCTCTCTCTCTCTCTCTCCTCTCTCTCTCTCTCTCTCTTTCTCGCTCTTGGTGTGTCGGTGGCGATATTGAGGATAGTAGTAGTGGTTGTAGCGCCGAAGAAAATGGAAAGAAAGGAAGATGGATGGAATGGCGCCCAGGGATGATAAGAAGAAGGCACTGGGTTGCGGGGTTTGCCCGGTGGTAGTAGTAATAGTAGTAGTAGTAGCGGTAATAGTAGTGGTGTTGTAGTAGACTTGTAGTAGTAGGAGTTTGTCGAGGTCGTCAGGGTGGGGGTCACCGTGTCAAGATGCGAGGGGATCCTTCTTCGGGCGCAAGGACACTTATCGACTTCCCAACCTCTCTGACTTTTGTCTCCCCCTTCGCGTTTTCGCCTCGAAAGTATACACGCCCATATAGCTTTTTAGGGTGCCTTTCGAGGCCACGCAGGAGTAGCTCGACTTTCTCGTTCTTCGCGCGATCAGATAAGTGACGACTTCCTTCGTTGCCCTTACAAATGTTTGAGAAAAGTTGCCGCATATTGCTTCTTTCAAAACAAAGAAAATTTCAAAGTAGCGAGTTCGAGAAAATTTCAAAGTAGCGAGTTGTATTAATGTTTTTAAGACATCGAACAAAGTAATGACATCAGTTATAATTTCAGAGATTTAATAGGCTGTAACATTTCATTATCCAAATTCTTCAGAAAAATTTTTAATTTTCTTTTCTCTCATTCGCCTATTGTAAAATATTTGACTTTTTCATCAAGTACGTAATTTGCTTGTTTAATATGTCACCTGACAGCTCACATTTTTCAAAATTTTCTAAAGCTTTTAACTTTATTTGATGTTAGAATTTTTCACAGTATGAAACATTGAAAATATAATACATAAATATTAACCATTTTACAAGTTTATAGAATATTTTATAATTTTTCCAAAAAGATCGAGATATTATTTTCAAAGAGACTAAAGAAAATTTTTTTTTAAATAAAAGTATGCGAGATTCTCTGATCCGGAAATATTTTCGGCAATCTAGCCGGTGTGAATATGGTTCAAGAAGCTTTTCGAGTGCTTATCCCTCGTGGTCGCGGTGTGTTCGGTAATTGCTAATTGACCAAACGAGCTTAAACGCACTTCGCTGGTTGAAGGACCGGTATGAGGCGCACTGTTTGTGAACCATCGATTAGCGACGGTGCTTCGTGGTAAAGTCCAGGATACCCCGAGGACCATTGGTGAGCCTCTCGGGCCCTCGACATGTCAAAAGCGATCCCTCTTGACGACGTCAACCGAGCACCAAGGTCGTTCGAGCGAGTGCCCTCCGTTATTGCAGCTCGTAACTGCACAATTTGCAGCTCTGCTCGATAACGCAAGAATCCCATAGAAAATAAGACTGTCGAGAGGGTGGAACTTATGGAAATGCTCGAGAGAAAATACGAAAATTAATTGACTGATGGTTATATTTATGTTAATTGGAAAGTTTAATCGATAATTTGACGAGTAAAAAAGTGGAAGTAGCTATTTAAATTAAATATATATATTTGATTATATAGTTGAAATAAATATAGTTGAAATAAATGAAATAAATTACGATGTAATGATACTTCACCAGAAATTTATCCAGTCAGAAAAATGTATTTGTTTAATTTGTTCGAAATGATGTGGAAAACACATCAATCGGAATTCATAAATTTTAATAATCGAGACTTTGCATATCTTATTTAGCAATTTTTAATCGCTGATTAAGTATATTTGAAAGATAAAAGATATATTAATAAGCGAAGTAGCAAAAACATATCTGTCAAAACGTTTTATGAATATATAATAATTTCATGTTGCATAGCTTCTTTCTCTATTTAATTTTACAGAAAAGTCCACCATGTCCACGCATATATTTCTCCGTTATATAATAACTCAGCAGATACCAATCTAACGGCTGAAGATTTATATCGAAGCACGGTTTAACGATGATCACTAAATCTAATATAGTTAATGAGCCGCATGCTGACCGCACGCTGGCCTTTATAACGTCATCTCCGGGAATACAATGTGTTTACGATGCTGTTACGATGTCAGTTTGAAATAGTTTTCCCATCTATGGTACAAAATGATTTATCCAAATACAAGCTAATGCAATCAATCACGTGAAAAAAAGGATAAAATTTAAATTGAATTAGCAAATAAATAAATAGCATTTACATAATGAGCATTTAAGCATTTATTTTTAAATGCTAATGTATGATAAGAATGAAGACGAATAAAATTATTTATAAGCAGGTGATTTATATACATAATCGCTGTGTGTCAGGGGAGAATAATATTTTAACCGATTTAAGCGCGGACGCTCGTAGCGTGATTAATGACGAGCTATTTGGTACACGAATTGATTTTGCAAGGTAACATCTAAAAATTGCAAACAGATGTGTTAATTAGCGGAATACATGTGTCGCCGAATCGGTGAGAAATCGCGCGTTGCTTCACGTTTCGTTAACGAGCCTGTAATGGGACATATTTCTTTCGCGTAAACTTCTTGCCGTCATTTCCAATCAGCTGGTAATAATGCCTGGGGGCTTCTTAAAATAGCGTTACGTATGTGCAACAAACTGTATCTTCTTACTCAGGATCGTAGATAGTTTATATACTTTGCTATAAATAAAGGAACAAGAGAGGAAGAGAGAGAGAGAGGGATCCTTGCGCTCGTTACTTCGAGTTCGTGATCATAATGGCCCTTCTTGTTAAATTGAGCATCAGCCAAGTGATTTACGTTGATTGCTCGTCGCGTCGCGCATCTAGCAATCCCTCTCTCTATTCCTCTCTGCCTTTCTCTCTTCCTCTTTCCCATCCACTTTTTCCTTTTCTCTCGTTCGGCTGCTTTCGTCCCACTCCGTCTTGTACATCCGATGTCGATCGCTGATCTCGATCTCATCTACATGCTCGGGCAATGATCGATCTTCGGCTTGAAGTGGGGAAGAAGTGCCTCGGGCACGGCTCCTACATGTTCCCCTTTTCTACCCTCGTCATCCGACGCTTCTCCCTTTGTGAAAAAAGGGCCTTACCTTCTTTGATAATAAATTGCTTCTAAGCTTGCACAGGTAGATGCCGAAAAAGACGAGATTGTGCTCGATAATAGCCAACAATGGAAAATGAAAACACTTAATTGTCGATGTTAGATTACATAAAGGAACGTTTTATTAAAATTGCATCTCGATAAAAGCTGAATATCAGATCAAGATTGAATTAAAACAAATATTATTTGAAATTAAGGAAGTAATGAAATTTTGTTATTGATCAAAATTCAAGGAATATGTTTTTGAATCTCTTGTGACATAACACATATTACGAACATCAATCAATATTATTTAATTAATATAACTATTTTATCGGTTCTTATACAATCATTTTACTTATTAATTAAATTAACACGAGTATCGTAAACGAGATATCAATAATTTTTTAATACTATTCAAGACTATTTAGTTTCATTATATATGCATATCCGCATTATAGTATATTGCATGTTTTCAAAGATTAGGAGATTAATCAAATTCGAAAGAGCACGTCAAGCTCGATTTGTAATTAAGTAACACGTGCAACGATGATTCGTAAGAATCATCGATCGATCTGACGCGAGATAAGAAAAGTCAAATGAACAGGGAGCTCTTCTTTGTAGTCGGTTCTATGAAGAGATACCTAAGCCGGCATAACCGACCCCCTGCGAAGAATGTTCGGCCTTCAAAAACAGAGAAGGAACGCGGCCGGCGGTGGCGCATGGTTCATAGCGGGCCATTTAACGGTCTTTGCGAAATTGAGTCATCACGCGGTTCCCCTGGAATCTCGAATATTTTCCTCCCGATGCTTCTCCGTACCGCCTCTCCCTCCCATCTTCCCGTTATACCCCCTTCCGCCTGACTCTTGCACATCTCTCCCTCCTCCCTCTCCCACGTTACTATCCGACGAAGACAGCATATCCTCATAGATCCTCGTAATCTCCGCCAGGATATCGCAGCTTCCTGCGAAAGATTCGCGGCGGATGCGAACAGATTTCCGAATTTCCGCGAAACCGTAGAAACGCTCGAGCGA
Source organism: Camponotus floridanus (assembly GCF_003227725.1). Taxonomy (NCBI): domain Eukaryota; kingdom Metazoa; phylum Arthropoda; class Insecta; order Hymenoptera; family Formicidae; genus Camponotus; species Camponotus floridanus. Next base: position 160,592 of record NW_020229839.1, read on the forward strand.
AACGTTACCCGAATTCTTTTCCATGCTGCATATCATTTCCGCAGCGGGTGTAGAAGAAAAGGTAGAGAAGTGCTCGACTGTGATCGACTTGAGACCCATCAAACTAGTTTAATCGTACGAATCAAGTTTTTTAATCAAGCACGAATATCCTTGATCACGTTTCTCACCTTTGTCATTGATGCTTAAAAAGAGAAAGAGATTTATTCCTTTTTGTTTTTTGTTTAATTTCCGTCCGAATATCGAGCGCGATACTTTTTCCAAAATTGGCACAAGTGACGCAGTGGCCAGTTATTTATTACAAAGTCTGCACAGTTGGAGTAATTCAATTTCTCCGTGTCTGTACCTCGTATTTTTAACTTCGCAGTAATCGTGGTCACGATCTACCGTCATAGCGGCGACATAAATAAGAGGACTTCGATCGATTGCGCGCTTATATTACGAACAATGTCTGTGCACTCGACAAACTTGGCAATGCGGGAACGATATTCGTTACTGCCGTCGCCTACAAAGTCCGGGACGAAGACGAATGCGCGTAATTTTGTCCGACTTGCGATTTGCAATGCAAAAAAGAAGATTCGGCTTTTCACTTCGTCCCCCGTGTTTTCCTCGACGTATTGCATCGCTCCTCTCGCTCGAGTAATCGATGAATCATTTAGCGAGCCATGTTCACCACCAACTCTTAATCGAGTCTTTCCGCAAGAAGCAAGACGGTAATCTCTCTCGAAACTTTCCGCGAAACTTGGAGATTTATAGGGGAAATAATTTATTTGCCGCTGAAAGCGGCAGGTCGTGCCAGGATATCGCGATTTTCAGTCCTTTTTGTTTCCCGCCAAAATACGCACGTACTTCGATAATCGAATCTATAATTAATCTCGCGATTATGTCATAGGCGCTTAAGAGAGATATATTTGATTTACTGTAAAAGACTCAAATATTATTCACCATCCGAATATCGCGATTAAAGAACTTTTTCATCCGACGAGAATTTAAAATCGGCAACGTAAGACGTGATTTTTGACAGAGTGCACAACTTCCTCTGTATAAGGAACTCTCGAATCGTTCACGTTCGTGTGATCAACGTACGATCTCAAAGTGTTCCATGTTGTCGTTAGGATTCTATACGTCTCGTCGCGTCTCGTGAGCTTATCCGCCGGAATCAAAGTGCTGGCGTGATTCTGCTTACCGTACAGTTAAACGTTATTTCAATTACGACACGTTTGATGCCGTCTGGCGCCGGTTTTACGGTCACCGGCGACCGTAAAACCTTAACGGCTGTGAAATCTAAGCGTCGATAAGGTGGCGCATAGAACGCCATTTACACGGTCCAATCGGTCAGAAATCAATTCATCGAAAGCAAAGAAAACTCCCCCGCAAAGAACTCCAATCTACAATTCTTTTGTTTCGTCGCACGGAGTTATATTGCATTTGTCATCGCATATTGACCGTTGAACATTCAACGCGTAGCGCACTGAGTTAACGTTATGGCAGTTCCGCGATTAAAGTCCAGGCAAAAATAATTTAGAAGAGGATCTTCTCCCCTTTTTTTTTTGAATTTCTGTTTATTACAGATGATTCTTACTACTTTTAAAAGTGCACTTTGTGGATAGCGTGCTACTATAAAATTATTGTAATTGAAATTCTTTAATATTTATTTGTTTATTTTTTTTTTAATATTCACAAAACGAGCATCATAAATTTAAAAAGTAATAAACAAATTAATTAAGCGAGAAATATTCGCAGATATTGCCTTTTTTTTTAAACACACACGTAGAAAATTAAAATCTATATAGATACAATCGTTCATCAATATTTAACAATAATTAATATATTGTAGAATCTGTATCTGTGTGAATTTCTTTTCTTTTTTAATTTCACAATCTGCACAAAAGGAATCGCGCATTTAGAGATTAGTCCTTCAAAGATCTTTCAGAAACTTTATATTCGCACTCTTTGACATTTTCATGACTCTTGATACACGAGATTCGCATTAAAACAAAACATTCTAATCTCTCTCTCTTTCTCTCTCATACATACACATACATACCATGTACGATGCATGCGTGATGCATTGTTATATAAAAAACGGAACGGAGCGTGCAAATGGAACATTCGTGTTGTTAAAGCCGACGGAGGCAGTTGGGTTTTCATCGGGGCACGATGAAATCTGAATGCCATCCTCTCCCCCCGCATTCGAATTGATTCTCGATTCCTTTCACTCGAGTTTGGAAATCCGTCTCTCGTTATCGACAATTTCGCGAACGGTTTATATCCACGTGTTTATAAGCGCGCGAATCGAATGGAAGCATTCCGTCTCTCTTTCTCTCTCTCCCTCTCCCCCCATCTCTCTCTCTCTCTCTCTCTCTCTCTCTCTCTCTCTCTCGTGTCGTCTCGCCTCGTCCTCCGTTCCATCTCACGGAATAACATTTCTCCCGCCTCGTTTCCCGCCCGCTTCGACTCATTACGATTTATTACGCTCGTTATCGTGCCGAGTCGCGAATTACGCGGCCGCGTAATTTCGCGCAGGTATCCGTCGGATTGAGTCGCCAAACGACGCTTTAGAGCGCACTTTCTCGCGCACTCTCCCGCTAATTAGAATTTATGACGAGCGCGCTTTATCACCTGCTAAATTTAGCCGCGAATTTTGCGCGAAATAGTTTTCCCGCGGTGGTGAAGCTGCTCTTTTTCGCGCGATCCCGTAAATTGTTCGTCATTTAGCATCCTCCGCGTTATTGTCGAGACAATCTGTATCATCTGTCACGAGGTGAATCGTGCGATTAGTGTGCTCGTGCTTTTAATTACTTCCTTTTTTGTCGATTGTGTGCTATTTTTATAAATTATCACTTTTCATTATGTATCACATTATTCGTATTGTGCCCGAAATGTTAATGTAAAAGAGACACTGCATCATTGTAAAAATCCGTAAAATCACTCAAGAAAGAGATTAAGGCACATATGTTAATTTGTAGTAATTCTGATTACAAATTTATAAATATATTTTCTATATAATACAAAGATCGTAATAGCCGTTAAATGTCATTGCATTTTCAAGTACGATAATATAATAAATCTCTAAAGAGCAAGAACCAACCGTGGACGGGAAGTCTGACAAGATATATAACTTCCAGTCTAAAATGCAATCGCTTGATTTAAATACGTCGATGATTGGTTCGACTCTGTTTTAAAGCGCATTTTATCTGACGCTTCTGCGAGGCAACTCTCTCAAAGCCTATTTCGAGCGGTTGCTCGAGAGTTTGTTTGAATTCGTTCGATCTGCTTCTCGTCAATTCTAGAAGGAATTCCCGCGAGAACTCCATCCGAGATTCGCGAGAATGCAATCTTCGTCACGGAGCTTTAATTTCCTAGGACCGATCTTGACGCTTCTGCGGATACTGCGCTTGTTTGTTTCCATTCCCGGCGAGGAAATCAGAATTTATTGAAGCGTCCAGGTTTTTTTTCGTGAAAACGACTCGGGAGAAGGGAAAACAGGCAAATAGCGAGGAAAAGAAACGGATTTAAATGATTTGAAAAGTCAGATAGTGTTTTGCGAAAGCTCATTCTTATGGAAGAGTCGATTCCTTGATTATTATTAATTATAAAAGCATTGATTCTATCTCTAAAATGGTTAATTTGTTTGGACTTTTAAAATAATGTACGAAATAAAAATGTATGACATCATATTTTTCAAACATCATTACATTTATTTATAAATGTTACTTAATGAATCGTGATTAAATATTAATAGATTAAGAGCCTGTATGATTTTCTTTAATTGCGAAGAATAAACTTTTATTTATTTAGATGATTATGTAATGAATTAATTTACATTACGTTCTATCAAAGATTCATGTTTAATTATATGTTTGTTAAATAATTATTTAATAGATACATTTTTATACAATGTGCATAATTATTTTTCTTATGATTATAGGAAATAAATAAAGCAGTTCAGATAAAAATAATAATAAACTTATATTTTTAATATGAGAAAAAGCGAAATAAATTGTTTAATTATCGATTTACTTTTTTTTGTTTTTGATACATTGTATAATAAAATATTTCATTTACGCAAAAATGTAGCCATAAAACTGGACAAAGGTAATAGAACTTTTTCTAATCATTCGTGTTGCAAATTTCTTTTTTTCTTGTTTTCACAAAAGAATACTGCGCCTGACTGTATGCAGTTTATTTTAGCAACGATATCAATAATGAACTTTAATCTGATACATAATTGATTGTGTTGCAGGTCGCAACGAGCTGATCGCCCGTTATATCAAATTGAGGACCGGTAAGACGAGAACGCGAAAACAAGTATCTTCGCATATACAGGTTCTCGCGAGAAGAAAACTCCGGGAAATACAGGCAAAACTCAAAGTGGTAAGTATTGACATGTATATATTTCTTAATCAGCGTTCATTATTTTATCTAGTGTTTTTCTTAAGGCTTTTCAATAATACATCGAGTCCGATATCGCGCGACTCGATTGTGTATCTTGCCTCTTTCGTGAAGGGACAATCAATTAATTTATTCTTTTTGTGCAAACGATTTAAATTATATTTATTTGTATGGACGCGTATATTCTATGATTACCGAAATAAATTAAACGACAGCGGCGGTTTAACATGACGCGTTATTATGATAATGAAATGCGAAATAAATACGATTATATGTGATGATTTATTTAACAATATTATAATACTTGATAACACATCGCATTGTTTGATAATATATATTCAATAAAATATTGCACGTTTAAACACGTTCATGTAAACGTAATGCATTGAATTGATATTTCAATCTTATGAATGCAAACTTTCATTTTTCTTTTAACGTACAGCCGATATATATTAAATTTGTTTAGTATATAAAAAAATTTAAAAAGCAATAAAATAATTATACATACGTGAAATTTATTACATGACATTGCATTAATAAAATGAAATAAACTTCTGCATCAAAGAATGGCAGATTGTTTCATGTTGACTTCTGGATTATTTCAGAAATATCTAAAAGATAAAAAAAATATCGCGCATTGGAAAAAACTAAAGAATATAATTTTGATAATTTTGATTATATAATTCGATAACTTGAGTGTATTTTTGTAGGATATTTTTTTCTTTTCTGTATTGTCATTTTTCATCTCAATTTTCTCAATTTTTTACGAGATTCAGGATTCGAGAATATTGTATTCAAAGGATTTGTATGTACATTTCTTTGTATAATTGTTCTTGAACAATTCTTTTCATCAACAATCAAACATTCGATCGGCTCGCTCGGCGTCAAGGTAATCGGAATTCTGTTGTATTTCGCATTTTCTACCTCGCAGAATCCTACGTACGGATAGTAGTAGCGATAATATTAAATCTCGATCGCGCGGCGATGTGCGAGCATTAACGGGTGATAGCCTCTGCGGAATCATTTTCGACGAGAGGGAGGGACACGCATATCGAGAGGAGCATTGCCGCGGGATAAATCACGCGTAAAAATGAACCCAGCCCCGTTTAATCAACAGCTGAATTATTAAAGCGATTCGCGAACAATTGCGCGCCGGTTAATAAATCAAAGCACAGCGGTGCAATCGCTGGTGCCTCCATTTCGCCGATGGGCAGTAAAATAGCGGGAGACAGAATGCACGAAAGAGAGCAAGAGGGAGGAAAGGAGGGAGAGAGGGGAAAGAGAGACAGAGAAATAGAGAGTATTGTGTTTATACAGGATCGGTCAATATTCGGAAATAGAAAAAAGTGGAAAAACAAGCCGAGCGTGTAAATTAACCGTGCGATTGCATGCAACACTCCGGTAAAATTCTCGTTCGAAGAGAAAAACTTGCATTTAATCGAGGACGATAAATCAAATTTTTTTTCGGGATATTTCGCGCAATCTGGACGAGACTACCAAATAGTTGGATCGTTAAATTATATCGTAAACGTATTAAAGGATCATTGAAAAAACATATTAGTTCGTTTCTCCGATATAGATCTAATTAGTAAAATTTTCAGAGAAGAATCGGAGATTTTCGCGATACAATCGGAAATCCTTTTTCGAAAGTAATACTCTTTGACACGAGGTAAAGAATGTCAAAGTATCGATACTTTCTGTAGTACAAGCTATCGAAAATGAAAGTTTTCGCGAGCTAAGTTTCAAGGACACAAATGGATAACAAAACTTCATTGTTCATTCAATTTCAAGTGAACTTTAACCGAGTTTCGAGTCCAGATTTAGTTAGAAACAATGTGCTGCAATATAAATGAGGCTGTTTCTCAATACTCTTTCGTAAGAATTGTTGTCTCAAGTTTAAATAACAAATGTGCGACTCATTCCACGTATGATAATAATATTTAATTTTTTTTTATATTCTTGTTATTTATATATATATATATTTATATATCATTGTATACGCCTCGACTTTCAGAAGCCACGGAAAGTTAAAAAAAACGCCGGCGTTCCTCGAACAATTTTAATTACATATGCGACATTCATGTAATAAGATGTCGTCTGTTTTCGCGCGCGCGATTCCGTGTTACCGTGCCATTTATGAAATACTTGCGCGGGTTTCCGTTTTTAAGAGTATGGTCAGCCGCAGCTGCAGCAGCAACTGCAACTGCAGTGGCCGCATACCACGGACATTATTCAGGAAAGTAGCGGGTAGGGTGTACGGTCCGCCGTGACGTAATTTTCTGGTTTCCGCTTTTCAGGAAGGGTAAACGCCGCGCCGCGGCTTTTGTTTGTTGCTCAAGGGGGTTGCTGTCCCTCCCCCCCCTGCGGTCGCGGATCGCGCGATCTATTCAGCCGGGAAGAGAAAAAAAAAATTCTCACGATCTGACAAGTTTTGTATTATGAAGTTCGTATATACGTTTCGAACGCACCATACTTCTTTATGCAAATCATGCTCTTTAATTTCGGACGTATTTTGCGTCTTTTAAATATCTCGATTTGAACGAAACTATATCTCTCGAAATTCGCATAATTGAAGTAAAATTATAACCCGTTAAGCATTGAATAAAAGGCTCTCTTCGATGTACGTGATCTTTTTTCATAAAAAAGATTTAATATTTTATATCTGATATAGTTTATTCGCTTTTCAGTTTTAAAGATAGATTTTTCTTTTATGAATTAGAAACAATTCTTTTTAAGATACATCATTATTTCTCACAAATTTTAAAATTCATCTGCGTTTTCACACCTGCCAGATTTTATACCAGCAATACAAAAGCAATAAGCGAAATTAAAATTTTAAACGATATTTACCCTTTCCTTTACCCTTTTCTTTACTTACTTTCTGCTAGACGTATAATAAAAATATATTATATTCTTTGAATAAATATTCCCGAGTTTCCGATTTCAATCCCATTGTATTTCTTTCAGCGCATTTGTCATTTTCTTTTATGTTAACAACACGTAATACGTTTTACGCGGGTTTGATTTAGCTTTTGTGCTCGCGAATTTTACACACACCGCGCTCATCAAACGATGTTACACCGACTATCATGGTTTATCGAGAGAGATCGCGTCCGCCGTTTTATCTATTTTGGAAATAATTGCACCGGGCATTACGGCGTAATTAATTGTTGCGGTGTAAACGTACTCCCGATAACGGGGCGGTAGACGGGGGTTGTAGCGGTTGTAGAAAGGGGTCGCGGAGGGGGTGCCCAAAAACGGGCAGCGTTTCAGAATGTCGATAAACATGTCCAACCCGTTACCCGCCCAATCCTCTGCATTCCTGGCATGTATTCGAGAGATGAAGGGTGAGAGAGAGATAGAGAGATAGAGAGAGAGACAGAGGCAGAGAGACAGAGAGACAGAGAGAAAGAGAGAGAAAACGGAAGAGAGAGAGAGAGAGAGAAACGGCAACGTGTGGGACGAAGGGTGGAAATTAAAAAAAGCGACACGGACTGCACCCTCTCAATTAACCGAATTGATTTTCTGCTGCAAATTCAGCGCGCGCTCCGCACAACGTGAACAACGGCCCGCACAGCGAAATGGACTTTTCGCGGGTAATCGATGTCATCCAACATTCATAAAAAATTGCATTCTATCCAGCGAAATTCGTGCACGGCTGAAAACCGCTTTGTAAATCGACCTTACGCGACGGTTAATCTGCCAATTCGTTGCATCAATTGTATTTCGAATTAAAATTAAATAATTACGGTAAATTAAATTATAGTCTAATTAAGAAGAACATTCGATATGTATGTATGTATCTGTGTGATTTTGGAAGGCATGATAATGTTGTGATGTTTTTGCGAAACTTAAGAGAAAATATAATTGAACATGCTATCCAAAGTTGCTATCTCTGACAATTTAATAAAAATTATAGAAGAGAGAGACGAAAGTTACAGTATTAAAACACAAATATAATTTTAAAATCGTTTTATTCTTTTCAATAAAATAAAATCTCTATTCATGTAATATCGTTGCGAGAATCCCTTAATTGCAAAGATGCGTTATCGGACTTGTTTATTAATAATTGTCTTCATTGTAAATCTGATTAATAATATGCTAAAAATAAAAAATAAAATCTCTTAATATATGTATATATCCATCATACTTATCGAAAATCATATAGATCGATTGTTTATATAATAAATATATACGAAATTTTTTTAATTAATTCAATTTGAAGTTTATTGAAATGTCCACGAGAAACATCTTTTTCATTAAAATTTTTTTTATAATTCTTCTCATTTTTAATTTATTGCATGCTTATTTAATGTACGCATTTTAACGAAACATCCAATTTTTAAGCCGAAGATATATATTTTGCAAAATATTTAATTTTTATACATCACTATTTTTAAATTAAAATATTGTTAAGCAAAATTCACATGAATTTAACTAAAGTTAATATTGTTCATTTAAAGTTCTGAAATTCAGAGATAAAACTTCTATTTTCAATTATTTCAAATCACAGAAACGCTATCAATATTCTTACGCATCGACAATTTTTTTAATTTTTTAAAATAAAATTCACCTGTGGATTGATCGAAAAACCGGTAAATAATAGGAACGGCGGCAGCTCTTTGTGTGCTTCGAAGCGAACACGCGAGGGGCGTAAACAACGTCGAGAGCAAAATGCAACCCGTGATTTTCGGTCGCACCGTCGGCTAAATTCTTTATTGCTCGCATCGTTACGCGGGTGGCGCTTCATTCCGGTCGACCGGCACTCGTAGTGACTCCTCCATTACGGATTTATGAACGAAATTGAAAATCCCCGTGGGGACGAGGGCGAGAGGGTGAGACGAATAAGCGCACGGGGGTGAATCGGCGAGGAGAGATTGGATGATGGTGGTGGGCACGGCAATTTTCCGAACGTCACGGCAACGAACCACCTCTCGTTCGCCTCGTCAGCGATTTTCGGTCGGGCGCTGATTAAAACGACGGCTTTCCGATAAAAGCGCGCCGAATTCCCGCGAATTTCTGTTGCAACCGGACTCGTCCCCGTCGCCGGTTTGTTTCTGCAATCAATTGCGCTGCGCGATCGCGATCGCGATCGATTTCATCGCGCACGATACGACGACGCAACGCGCGATGGACAGAAACGGAAAAAAAAATTATCGCGGGTGGGGGAGGAAAAAAAGAGACGCCGGTAATCGCGCGTCCGAGAGCAGCAAATTGATTCGCATCATTGAGAATGTTACGAATTTATTTGTCGGCTGTTGATTGATATCGCGAGTGCCGAATGTCGCGAATTCTCCGATTTTTCGATCGACATTGCGTTTGTCCCTCCACGAAGTGAACGATAAAAAAAATACGCACCAAAATTTATCAGACACGCTATTAAATATTTATATATAAAAACGGGAAATTGATTCCTGTATTTGCTATTTTAATTATACATATTTATATATTCTATTATTTGCTATTTTATATATTTATAGAAAATATATAATTTTCATATTAACTTAAATATAATTGTATCTTAAAAATTAAACGATATGTTCTTTTATCAATTTGAGCTCGATTTATTTTTAATCAATTTACACCACATTAATTGTTTTTTTATTTATAAATAATTTAAAAATGAAAAGCTTATCACAAGATAAGCTTGCTTTCTCAAAATTTTAACTATGTTCGCAATTTCAAGGATTGCATTAAAAAATTGCCTTTCGATTTTCATCGAAATATTTGTTTGCTAAAAAACATATCAAATCTGTTGTTAAAATTTGTCGTAGCAAATTCTGAAGCACAACATATATTAATGCACCATTCTAGAATCCATCTCTAGCCTCGACGACTTTTCGACATAGTGCTTAAAATTAAAAAAAGAATACAAGCAGATATCGATAACATGATACTATTTCGTCCGGTAATCGGTCTGAAAATTTGTCAGGATCATGCCGCCAAGGAGAAGGCACTCCAGACAATGTCGAGCATGTCGAGCGCCCAGATAGTATCAGCTGGAAGTGCGATACACAACAAGATGCCCCCCGCTCTCGTGGGGCCCCTTGCCCTTGCTTCCACCCCTGCCTCCTTTCCCGGAGCGGTAAGTCCTGATATCGGAAAAGAAAGAACCCCTTGAGACTTTTTTTCTTTTTTTTTATCGGTCTTTTTCTTTTCAAGAGAGCCACGAGCTTTAGGGTGAGACGACGAGACGTGAAGTACAGAGTAATTAAGTTAATCACTATGATACATGTTTCATATGATGGAGTCATTTTTAAGTGAAACAAGCAATTTCGATTTCTTCTGCTTTATTGTATGAATTATTTTTGAAGCGATGTATTAAGTGCTGAAGAAGAACGCATTGAACTCATTATTATCATCAAAGATCTATTACACTTATGAAACTCTGAATTCACTTCATGAAACTGCATTTCAGGAATATTTTCTAATATAAGATAATTTTGAAATTGATTTTTAAAAAATAAAATTAATTTTTAATGAAAAAATAAAAGCGAATTTATAATGGCGTAAGAATTGATATAATTAAGTTCATTTATTCAAATAAAAGAATTGATATATTAAGCTCATTTATTCAAATAAGAAAAAAGGACAGGAACAACTCAAACTTTGTGATACCAGTGACTAATAAATGATATATCTTTAAAATACTGCCATGCATCGGGGAGAGAAATCACATTTTGAGTTTAAGTGATATCGTCAACTCATCAACAGATGAAAATACAAGACATAAAATGTCTCGTCGTCTTTGAGGATATTTTATTTTTGTTATCAATATTACCGATTTGGCTTTTTCTTTTGAAATTCGTGACTTGTTTCTAACCGCTTCGCCCAATAACTAATTCGCCAATTAAAGGCGATCAGTACCGTGTGGTTTGCCGACTGACAATCAATTTTTTATGCTTTTGACGAGAGTTTGAGATAGTACCGTGTGATTAAAATGATGCGCTGCAGAAGAATTGTAGCGAATGACGCTGACTTAACAATGTTGCATTCATAGAAACAACGTACATTGATAAACTGTTTGACCTCGATAAAGATATATTCAGCATTAACTCTTACATACAAGACAATAGTTGTATAATAATATACAATTCTTAGCTTAAATAGTTGAAGTTATTTATACTGCTTAAACAATGCATTACTTTTTCTTTGTAAAAAGAAAAATTAAAACAATTCCTTGTCTCAAATTTGAAAATACTTTGAGATTTTTGGATCAGATTTTAACTGCGTTGTTTTTATTTTGTCTTTCGTATATAAAAAAGAAAAGAAAAAAAATAATATCGATTATTATATAAATAGTAAGAAAAAATTAGCTTTCTCATCTCTTTTTCAATTGTATTTTTGCTTTTTCACTATTTTGTTCTTTCATGTTTTTTCGCATCTCTGATTAAGAAAGAGCAAGAACAAATGATAGAAGAAAAGTGTGTTTTTGTAACATCAACTACGAAAATTTTCTTTTCTTCATCGCGCGAAGGCTTTTGCATCAAAAACTAACCATCCTCGCAAAAGTGACATCCCCCCTGCTCTCTATTGCTGCTACGTTGCCCCTGGGGGCCCTTGTTGTGTATTGTTGAATATTTGTCCGTCGCTCTAATCTTATATATATCTATCATCTAGGCAACATACACACACACACACACACACACATGTATATGCTAACATACATACATGTATATACATTTTGGACATATGTGCATAACGAGAAATGTCGTTGTGGTTTATCAAATGTTTCACTTTTTTTCTTTTTACATAATAACACGATTAGTATTTTGTTGTTGTGTTGTTGTTGCTCTTTACTATTTGTGTTCGTTGATTTCATTTCCTATCGCTCGTTCCTCGCCCAACGGCTCGATGGCTTAAAACAATGACGGAAAACAAGAGGATTTTGTGAATTCTTTGTTTGTTATCGAAAGAAAACGTGATATTTATAAAACATATATAAGAAAAAAATATTTATATGATACATTTATATATAAATTATACCTAATGCAATTATTTATTCAAGAAAATTCTGAAAATATTTAAGTTTTCTCAATATTTTAAATTTATTTCCTTTAATACTAATGTGATTATAGTATGATCGTATTGATATTCACAGATTTGACGTTAAAAAAAATTTGATAACATCAATTATTTAATATTAATTAAATAGTAATAAACGAATCATTATTAATGAACATCAAACGCGTGGAAATCGTTTAATTCTTAATCATTAACGTATCGCTTAAACTCGCTTAAATATTTTCAGCAATTTTGGCAACCAGGCCTACAGCCTGGAACGTCCCAGGATGTCAAACCGTTCCCTCAACCTGCTTACACCGGGAAACCGGCGACGGCAGTTTCGAGCGGTGACATAGTCCAGGCACAACCTCCACCGCCATGGGAAGGACGCGCCATCGCGACTCACAAACTCAGGCTCGTCGAGTTCTCGGCCTACATGGAGCAGCAAAGAGATCAGGACATTGTGAGTAGTGCCTACAATGCTTAAGTAATAATGTAATAATATAAATCTTATTATCTTAATGAAATCTATTATCTCTTAGGAAATTTCAAAAAATTTTCTTTTCAAGAATATATTGGCATCCGATGAAAAATATGATAGGTAGTAAAAAATTGTGAGAAATTAATTTTTAATGATTCAATTAAAGACTCGAGCTGTAAATGATGATTTCTACATTACAAAAGTCGTTGCTCCGATCAATTACAATATCGGTAAAATATTTGTCGCTCAGTTTTCAGATAGTTGATACAACCAAAACGATAAGCTTAGTCTTATACGAATGAATTTCTCTCTTTTTTTTTAGTACCACAAACACCTATTCGTCCATATAGGAGGTTCCGCGACTTACGCGGACCCGCTGCTGGAAGCGGTCGATGTTAAACAGATATACGACAAATTCCCCGAAAAGAAGGGCGGTCTCAAGGAACTTTACGAAAAAGGACCACAGGCGGCTTTCTTCCTCGTTAAATTTTGGGCTGATCTCAATAGTAACATCCAAGACGAATCTGGAGCATTCTATGGCGTCACGAGCCAGTGAGTAACTTGTTCGTCGCTTATATAACTCTAGACCGACATGATGTTTATGTATTTTGTATTATGATAGATATGAGAGCAACGAGAACATGACGATAACGTGTTCGACGAAAGTGTGCTCATTTGGAAAGCAGGTGGTAGAAAAGGTGGAAACGGAGTATGCCAGGTTTGAAAATGGCAGGTTCGTCTACCGTATTAGCCGTTCACCTATGTGCGAGTATATGATTAATTTTATCCACAAACTGAAGCACCTGCCAGAGAAGTACATGATGAACAGCGTTCTCGAGAACTTCACCATCCTCCAGGTGCGTTGACATTATTGTCATGTTAATCTTTAATATCCTTTATATCTTTAAATTAATAGTTAAACCTGTTTAAAATACTAAATCATGTTATGGTCAATGCAGGTCAATCTACTAATTTATATATTTATTTATTCATTTTTTTAAATCAGATTGCATGTGCGCCAAAATATACCTTTGAATTTTATTAATTTTAGATAAACGTTTTTGGTTTTACAAGTCTTATAATTCTTTATAATTAAAATACAAAGAGTATTCTATTAATATATATGATTTTCGAATATAATATATATTTAATTTTAAACCTCAAATAAAATATAATGTTTTACAGAAAAAAAATCAGAATTAAATTTGTGCATTATAAGAATTATAAAATAAATAGATAGGGCAATATTTTTCTCATTTTTATTTCTTACCTTTTCAGGTTGTCACGAACAGGGATACGCAGGAAACATTACTATGCACAGCATATGTGTTCGAAGTATCGACGTCTGAACACGGTGCTCAGCATCACATATACAGATTGGTCCAAGACTAGCCTGCTTGAACCTGCTCGCCATGCAGCCATCCACCCCCATCAGTGCCTACCATCACATAAAAATCATCCATAAGTATATATATATATATACACATACAATGAAAATATATACATACACGTATACACACATCTCAATCGATTTTCTCTATTCTAAAATAATTGAAAGCAAATATTTCTTTTATTCTAATATGCCCTCTATCTTTCACTGACTTTCTCATTCTAACGTAAATGTAATGTAATATAATGGGAAAGCAACGTAAGAGAGGAGAAAAACTTAAAGAGAAACAACTCATTCATGATAAAAAAAAGACTTGCAATAGAAAAACGTAGAATAGAAAATTTCGATTGTACATTGTGCGCGCGATATATTGCGTGAATACATTGATATAACACAACATGCTTACACTTAAACAGAAATATTTTCGCGTCCATAGTTGGGTGAGTTTCTATGGAAAATATTCGATCGATGGTGTTAGAAAAGTTCTATAAACATGTGTAAATATTGGGCAACTAATGAGTGTTATAAATAGATCTTATATCCTCCATATACGATTTGGATGAATTAAATCATTGGTATAATTTGTATAATTTTGTCTGCACAGACTATTATATGAGCCGTTCAGAAACTAAAGTGATTAATTCCACTTGCACTAAAAGCATTGACTGATCAATCAAGTGCTTTAACATTAAAATTTAAAAAAAATCAAAAAGTAAAGTTAATCATTTTAGCCTGTGGATTCATATATGATTCATATATTTAATAAATATATTAAATATATTGTTTTTTTTATAGGTTTAAATATTATTCAATAAAAAATGTAATTCTATTAAAAACGGATTTTCACTAGAAACCAAACAATATCTCAATCGCTTACAATCGGTTGTGAATGCTAAAGGGACAAAGTTAAAGCTGAGAGATTTAATTAAAAGTGAGAAACCTAAGTATTATAAATATTTTAAATGCTACAAAAGTCGCATTTTTATCTCCTAGAATTCTCGTGTTTTTATAACGTGCTGTAAAATAACATAGATAAAATACGTTGCGAACGTTTTCCTTGAAACTCCTTAAAGAGGACTATATACACACATATATATATATATATATATACACACACACACACACACACACACATACAATAGAGTACTGGCCAGCCCGAGCTTGAGTTTGATTCAAAGTTTATACTTTTAATAACTTAAGTCTCTAAGTATTTGTGACATATTGTAAGAAGAGATTCTTGCAATGCGACAATGTCTTTAAGATATATCACAGTAATAAATTTTATAATAAAATAGATATAAAAAAATGTCGCATATATATTTTATGATCGCGTAATCACACATCATCCATTTAATCGATGAATTCGTCGAGTTTAATAAAGGGGATACAGTAAATTAAGTTAAAATCGACAATAAATTTTGGTATAAAACTATGTGAAGAGATATAAGCAATGCAACAAGAGCAAGAAAACGAAGAAACAGACTCTGATCTCGGAAAGGCATGGTACCCCAACATGATTTAGTATTATAGTTTTATTATTAAATTAGACGATAGAGAACTGAGACAAGACATCCACACACAGATATACATATATTATGTATAAGAATATATATGTTAAATATTAATGCAATGATTACGATTTACATTGTTATAAATCAGCGTGTATAAAGTTATCTAAGTGATTTCTAAGTTTTAAAGGAAATGAAGGTTTGACCGAGAGATATGCCATTATGACTTTTTAAGTATCGTAAATTACATTATAATTACATTGTTTTATTTTACCAGAATTAGATCAAAAACATAAGAAAAACAAAACATCGTGTATCAACAATTTGTTTCTTTAAGCTCCATTGCAAAACTGTTTTCACACACAAGATTTATTATCATTGTGAAAATTTTTACTGCAATGATCATTAATGACCGATAGAAAAAAAAGAATGATAATCATTTTTATATATTTTTAAAATTCGATCTTTTAAAATGCACTTTAATGTGCAAACCCACCCATTCTTATTAGGCAGCGACACTTAGGTTAGAGGGATGTGTTTGTATTTCTTATAATCGCCTTACTTTGTATTTTAAGGTCATTTTCTATAGTTCTTACTGATGAATGATTTTTCTTATTTAGTACTTTGTTTGTTTTTAATATCTTTCTACTACACATTTACCAAGCGATATATCATTACATCGATTACAGATAGAAGAATAGGCCACCATCATGGGATATAGCTATGTGATAAGAACTTAGATCTCTCAGAAACCTGACCTTGGCATTTTTCACCAAGAGTGTATTGAAATCTATCTCGAAAAATGTAATAAGACATACACATATACACATGCACACACACATACAAACACAGGCATACGCGATAATCGTCATAGTGGCACAAAATGTTGATATTTCAATTACAATATATTATTCGATCATTTGATTTCAATACAACTCTGCAAATCTCTGTAAGTTAAAAGTATTTTACAGAGCATTGATAAGACAATGCCCCACTCTGCAAAAATATTTCGTACTTAATAATATAATTTATACGTTTCTCTCACATACATGGACCATAGAGAACTTACATACAGAGATTTTTCATGAATTCAGTGGCAATTGTTTAAATGAGTAGAGGACCATATCCTGCAGTTGATTTTATTTAATCGCATCTCTCATATAGATAATTATATGTAAATGCACAGAAAATTTTTACTTATTTTGTAATCCGATCTGTTGTGTGTTCCCAAAACAGAACTTGCCTATCCAGCAGTAAAATATAAGCAAGGAAAGATTGTGTATATTTTAAGAAGATAATATTATTTACTGTATTCTTACTTTAATTAACTTTTATGGAACAAGTGGCAATGTATTT
This sequence comes from Camponotus floridanus, assembly GCF_003227725.1. NCBI lineage: Eukaryota > Metazoa > Arthropoda > Insecta > Hymenoptera > Formicidae > Camponotus > Camponotus floridanus. The sequence goes on from NW_020229839.1 coordinate 177,723, forward strand.
TGATCTCTTTTAGTCAGAAATATGTCGCTTTTTATTTGGGGTGAAAAGTGAATTTACTATATGGTTGACTGGAGTAGAAAAGAATTTATATTTAATGATACGTGAATGTTTTTTTCTAACTGGCAGCTTTCACATATCTTTTACATATTGTTACCGTTTTTTTTTTCTTTTTTTTATAAGCTTGGTGTTCATTTGGAAATAACTCTCGAAAATAAAAAAAAAAGATAAGAGGATAAAAAAATAAGTAAGAGAGTAACTCTCTTTTTTCTTTACTTTTTGAATATCCATTTGTATGATTCTCGAGAGAGTGATTCGTTAATATAATATAATATTATTCTCAAATGAACACTAGTAGCCAGTAGTAATTCATCTCATGTCATTTTTTATTACTTATACTCTCTTTTGACAATATAAATTGTGATTTTGTGCAAAATCGCTTGCATATCAAACTCAAATTGTAACCACGACCACGCTTTGCATGAATGTTTTTTTTGCAATACTTTGTTTTAGTATATCTATTAAAAATAGTTTTTTATTTTATGATTTTAGACATTTCAATTAAATATAATATATATAACATAATAATGTTTTCACAATGTTATATGTCTATGAACAAGGCAGCATCTCGTGGTTACATATCGAATTGCTTAATAATGTTGTTATTTCCAAAATTGCGTAATATCATTGAAAGATACTCATAGGAATTTGATAAATTTTTATTTTATATGGAAATTCAAAAATAAAATTGAAAAAAGGAGCACCGACACTAATATTATTGATATTTACGCGTAATAATTTTAAAGTAAGCGAATTACATTTATAAGAAAAGATTATGAAAATATATATTTATCTATGTCTTCTGTGAAGATAGAAAATAGTACTCTTTCACTCTATATTGATGATATCGGAAATCGAGGCCCGACAAAAAGATACAAAATGCAGAAGTAGACTAAGAAAAAGAAGAAAAAGAGATAACTCGCACTGTACACAATATATACGATATGATCGATCGATTGATTCAAATTTGTTAAATATCTTTGTATATATTTACACAAAGACCACATGAAAAATTGTTCAAGTTCCAGCAGTTACATTTTTGTAATAAGTACTCTTGCAAAAGAGAAACTTTTGCTTGCAACTCATTACAAATCCAGTTCCATATTTTGAAATAATATGTAAAAATTAATATTTTCATAGAGATCACGATTTCTATAGAATTTTTACAGATATTTTGATATAAGATAAATTTCAACTCTTTTATTGGCATATCTCAATTCTGTTATGTTTATCTGAATCAGTGTTAAATGTAAAATTACAAAGTGTTATATGTACATCTTATAAACTATATTTATGTACAAAAGTTAAGAAACATTTACTTAAATTGTATAATTTATTTATTTATTCATATTTATATCGTTAAATATTTGATTTTAAATATAAAAAATATTTCTTACTCTATGTTTCATAATTTCAATATAATAAAAAAAAGATATAGATGAGTAAATTGTATGTGTTTAACAATTTATAACTAATTATTTTATGTTTCTTAACATTTTTGTTGATAAATATAATGAAAAAAAAACTAACTATATTTAAATTGCATATTTTTCTTATTAAATTCATTTCTTTTATCTCTATGAAGGTATTAAATGCAACAAATATGCAACAATTGGCTAGTTAACTAATTCGGCAAATTAGAGGAATTGCATCTTTTAAATTTGAAATTCTTCTATTTATTCATATCCTGGAACTGCCATATCAAAGAATTGAGCTTGATCGTAAAGATGAATAAAAAATATTGAAGGAATATTGGAGGGAAAAAAAGGAAATAAGATCTACCTGTATATTATCATAAATGAAACGAAATGAGGATCAAAGTAGTTGTTTTAACGAGTAAATGAAAATAAATAAAATGATATATCATTAAAATTAGAGGTTTAAAAGTATAATAGAACTCAGTATATATGTACAGTATTTGAAAAACATGTTTATAATTTGTATGGAGAAAATAAATGATTGATATAAAACGAGATTGTATTTTTACTACAACTTAACTATTTATCGCCGCTTTTTTTTGTATACTCACGTAAGATTTTCCTTTCCCCTCTTTTTCTTTTCATTTCAAAATCAAATATCACGATGTGTTGCAATGATAGGTATACTATCAGTGCAATGATAGTTATATTATGCTATTTTATATGTGTGCAGAAAATATATTAAGATATCATAAAATTATATTTGCATACTTATCTTTAATACGTATCTTTATTTTCCGAAGTTTAAATTTATATACACTTGCATTTCTCTCTTGATTTTCTTCGCTTTACTAGTAACTGCTTCCACTTCTGCGCCTATTCTTTACTTTTACTATTTTATATTTATCAAGATTGCGCGCCAGCGCAGAATAAAATCATTTCAGGGTGCGTTCAGATATTACCCATGAAGTAGTGTGAGTGTCAATTGACCAATCGAAACAAAGAATTCTTTATCCCTCTTGCCCTGATTGGTCAACCGAATGTTACTCACGGATAGAATTTTCGAACGCATCCTTTATAATAATCATGTGTGCATTTTTATTTATGCGCGGGAAATTTGAAATAATAGCAAAACATAATACAAAAAAGGCAAAACGAATAAAATAATTAATGTTATTTAGAGATCAGATTATATTACCGAAGATATATAAATAACTTCTACTATTGAATAATATTTTTATATATCTCTTGAAATCTCTTAATTAAACTAAATATTAATTGTTGTTAAAATTAATTAGAATAGTTACATTACATTTTTTATATGTAGAATTTCTCAAATATCTGATTAAGAGAAAATTATACATATCATTTTTTTTAATTTACAGATTCTTTGATTAATTTAGAATCAATATTTTTTTTATTAAGACTAAAAAATGTTGAGATTAAAGAATAATTGACTTATTTAACGATTGAAAGAGAAAAATATTTCGCGAATAAAACTTTAGGAATATAAATAGCGAATAACATAAGGAAAAAATAGCGAATAGCATAAGGAAAGATTTTAATAAAATTTTAATTTGAAGTTAATTAATATGTGATAAAAGAAATTGGAAGTTGAAAAGTGAAAATAAATGATTTTTTATCTTAATTTTTTGGTATATAATAAAAAAAATTTTAATTGATTAAAAAATCTGATTCAAATGATATTCATTGACTGGATTATCTTCATAAAATAACAAACAATTAAATACATAATAATAATAAAATTATAAAAATTGTTTGTTGAATGTACATTTTGCCACATGTTCTTCTTTTGATTTGTGAAGTGGCAGCGGCACCTGTTTAAACTCAGCACGTGGTTGCTTCTCGATTAAAATTAAAGAAACAATGTCGGTACCGAATTGGGAAATGTTTGATAAACGAGCAACCGCAGCGGTAAATACTTTTATCGATTTATTTTTAATATTCTATTATTATGTTACAAATTTACGAATTAGTTCAGATCCCAGCGCGTTGCGAGGTTATACGACTTATGTATGTACATGTCTGATATTGCAGGAAAAAGAGATAGTCTATTTAAAGGAACAAATCCAATGGTTGCATCAAAATATCACGAATAATACTTCGCAGACCGTTCCCGATGTAAATAAGGAAGAGTTTGAGAAATTACAACAAGAGAATATTAAGCTGAAGCACAGAATAGCAATACTTACAAGGGTGGGTTTTCAATAGCAGCCAAACTCTACATATCACTGTAAAATTTCTATTTAAAACTTTATTTCTAATATATTCGTTTTTTAATAATTATATTTTGTTAGACTATAGAAGCAGAAAGAAATAAGGCATCAGCAATGTCTAATACATCTCAAAGCAATATAATCAGTATAAATGATACTCTTTGTGAAATCTTTCGGAAGGCTATCACTGCTGCTTATCCTGATGTATTAAATCCACCAGTGATAGTAACTACCAGCAATAATCCCAAATTTGGGGATTACCAATGTAATAGTGCTATGCCTTTAGCACAACAATTAAGTAGTTCTGGTAAAAATTTTCTTAATATCTTACTTTATATAATGAATATGTACAATAATTATGTTTATCACACTTACACACACACACACACACACACACACACACACACACACACACACATATATATATATATATATATATATATATATAATATAAATAATTATATATTATTACAGGTAATAAAGTAATTCCACGTAATATTGCTAACAACATTATGTCCAAGCTGGAAGAATCCCCTCTTGTCGATAAATATGAAATAGCTGGTGCAGGATTTATAAATATATACTTAAAACGTGATTTTGGACAACTTGTCTTAAGCAATTGGTTAAAGATTGGTGAGGTACTTCCACCATATGTCAAGAAGAAAAGAGTAATTGTGGATTTTTCCAGTCCCAACATTGCCAAAGAAATGCATGTGGGACACTTAAGATCTACTATAATTGGAGACAGTATTTCAAGGCTATTAGAATATTTAGGACATGATGTATTAAGACTCAATCATATAGGTGACTGGGGTACGCAGTTCGGTATGTTAATAGCACATCTTCAAGATAAATTTCCCAATTACTCAACTGTTACTCCTGCAATTCAAGATCTTCAGGTAACTATATGATCAAATTATTGTGCATAATATTTTTAACAATAATGTGGCAATTATTTTATAAATAAATATATCAATTATTTATATATTTACACACATGTATACAGGCCTTTTATAAAGAATCTAAAATTAGATTTGATTCGGATGAAGAATTCAAGAAACGTGCATACGAATGCGTCGTTAAATTACAGGCTTTTGAACCCAATATAACAAAAGGATGGAAAATGATATGTGATGTATCTAGAAAAGGTAAGTAGAGCTCTTATTAGTTGTTCAGTTGTTTATGTTATGGAAGAAGTTGTTTAAAATAATTACTCTTTTATTTGACACAGAATTTGAGAAACTATATACTCGACTAGACATCAAATTAATAGAAAGAGGTGAATCGTTTTATCAAAAGCGTATGGAATTAATAGTCAAAGAATTAGAATCAAAAAATTTACTAGAAGAAGATAATGGACGAAAGGTAATGTGGGGAGAAAAACATGGTGTTGGAATACCTTTAATTATAGTAAAATCTGATGGTGGTTTTACATATGATACATCAGACATGGCTGCTATTAAACAACGTATTGAGGAAGAAAGGGCAGATTGGGCAAGTATTTATCTCATACTATAAATGTGAAATATATTAACATTATGAATGACAACAAATTCCTCTATAACAGAATGTATTTTACAGTTGATATATGTGACAGATGCTGGCCAATCTTTGCATTTTCAAATGTTAGAAAGTTGTGCTAAAAAAGCAGGTATCTTAAAAAGTTTCCACAGGGTGCATCATGTCGGTTTTGGTGTTGTCTTAGGTGAAGATAAGAAGAAATTTAAAACACGGTCTGGTGAGACTGTAAAACTTATCGAGTTATTAGATGAAGGTAATAAAACAGTCTTTATTACAAATTTAATGTCATTATTTTTTATTTTATTTTATTTCATTTTATTACATGTTATTTCGTTTAGGTTTAAAGAGGACATTGCAAAAATTGAAAGAAAAAGAACGCGACAAAGTATTGTCAGAAGAAGAATTGAAAGCGGCTCAAGAATCTGTGGCATATGGTTGCATAAAATATGCTGATTTGTTGCATAATAGAAATCATGAATATGTATTTTCATTTGACAAAATGTTAGAAGATAAAGGCAATACGGCCGTATATATATTGTATGCTCTAACTCGAATTCGTTCTATCGCTAGGATGGCGAAAATTACGCAAGATGAATTGCGGAAACATGCGCGTGATATTCCAATTTCATTGGAACACGAAAAAGAATGGAAACTAGCCAAAGTATTACTAAAGTTTCCTGATTTACTTCTTGACATTAGTAAAGATATGTACTTGCATTCATTATGCGAATTTTGTTACGATATTTCATGTGCATTTACAGAGTTTTATGATAAATGCTATTGTATAGAGAAGAATCAAGCTGGTGAAATTGTAAAAGTACATATAGGACGTCTTTTGCTCACAGAAGCTACGGCAATGGTTTTGGAGAAATGCTTTACTTTGTTAGGTTTAAAACCTGTTGCACGAATGTAAAGAGATACTAAAAATCATACGTACTTTTACTTTTTAATTACATAAAGTATAAAAGAAAAGTATATAATGTATTTTTCTTTTTTTTTTCCAAAAATGAAAATAATTATTTTTATTTATTGAAGTCTAATTATAATTTTAATAAGATTAATATTTATGTGCTTTTTATTTTTTTGTCATATTATTTTTATTTTTTTTATTTGTAGAAGATAAATAAAAATAATGACATAATGTTACTTAACTATAACTGTTAAAAAAGTATTTTATTCTAAGTTTACAATCTATTACATGATGTAAAGAAATGAAAATAATACCGAATGTATACTTTTAATTAGATAAAACATACAACTATAAAATATTTTTAAAAAAATAAATATAAAACTTTTTTTAAATTTAATACAAATTTTATAAATATGATTTGAAAAAGATTTTAATATACTAAAATTTTTATTTTCTTTTAAATATATACTAACTCTATGTAATTTTTATTTCTTGTACTAATATATTTAACAAAAATTCAGTAAATTAGAATTTTAATTTATATGCCATATGTGTTTATTATATATATTTATTTCAAACTGTTCACATACACATATGTGTAAATCAACTAATAACATCTTTATATTTCAAAAAATATTCATGTACAATATAAATTCTTCAGCAATCAAATGTCAATATCTTTGTGTTGGCAATAGAGAAATTGTTCATATATATTGCATTATCACATAATTGTAATTATTTCATCATATTTTTTTTATATTGAAAAATATTTTAGCAAATTTACATTATTAATTTTTAATATTTCATATCAATAATCAATAACATTTTTAATTTTTGCTAAATATTTTTGGCTATAATTTTGAAAATTGATATATATATATGATACAGTATTTTCGGTATATCGAATCGAATAGTTTGTTCATTGATAGTGCCTGTCTGTAAAAAGTGTAAACTGTGTCCGCATGTTCCACGTTGTGAAACGCGGCATATGTAAAAAAATTTAATTATTTCTATTTAAAACACATACGTGTGATTAAAATGGTGAGTATTGAAATTGTATTAATCAATTGAATTTTGCTATCAAATATTAATACTTTGTATCAATTTGTATCAATATTTATCAAATACATGTGTATCTTAACCTGTATCCGTTGGTATCTATTAGATATATATAAATAAGTTTCTATTATTTTTATGAAATTCACTGTTTATTAACAAATTGTACATGTACAATTTAAGCATAAAAGTAATTCTCATCATTTTTCAGTATTTTCTTCCATCTTTCAGACAAGTTATGAATTCTGAATTCGACAGGAAATCTTCACTTGCGATGAATTCATCAAGTTATTTTCTTATTTTTTTTTTGACCTTCTTAAATTTTCTTTAGATAGAGCCTGCTGCATCCATTAAAATAAATAACAATGTAAAAGTATTATGTTTAGTAGGACAAAAGAACTTGGAGTCAAATTTCATTAATGTGCCTTGATAAATTTTACCACATGAAGCCAAACAAGAGAGATATGATTTATGAACGTGATGTGATGAAATAGTAATTGCAGATTGCTATCGTCATCAATTATTTTATTTGAATAAGGAATTATTTGAAAGGAAAATGATTCGTTACAAAATAGAATCATTGATCAGTTAAGTTAGTTTTTGCAGGATAATATTTGGCCTCATGCAAAATTGATCAGGACACATTATTAGAATTTGGTTTGGCTATTTTGTTCCATCCATCTTATTAGATATAGTCTTCAGACAGAAAAATTAGAAATGTTAAAGAAGTAAGAAAATAATTTGATGAATTTATCGTAAGTAAAAAGCAAACTTCTTATTGATTTGGAATTTATAACTTGCCTGAAAGATGAGAGAAAGTACTGAAAAATGATACTTTTATAAATTTTATATTTGCAATTTGTTTATAAACATTGAACTTTGTAAAAAATAATAGAAAATTTATTTGTTTACCTATCATAATCAATTCTAAATTGTCACAAATAAGATAATTATGTTATTTGATATGTCTACTTCATTATAATAGTATATATTATTACTTCAATATTGAATCAATTGCTAAAAAATTATTATCTTATATACCAGGAAGAAAAGAAAGCAGAGAAATGTCAATTTAAAGTTACTGTTATTAAAAACATTGAGAAAGAGGTACAAGCATATTGGGAAAAGCATAATTTGCACGAAACGAGCACAGTCGGAATTAAGCAGTCACCTGATGAAAAATTTTTTGCAACCTTTCCATATCCTTACATGAATGGACGTCTCCATTTGGGTCATGCTTTCTCAGCATCAAAGTGTGAGGTATATTTCTATATTTTTCTCTTTTCATATTTTTATATATTAACTTAAATATATATAATAAAACTATTAAATATATTTGTTAGTTTGCCATTCGATACAATCGCTTATTGGGAAAGAAAGTACTATTTCCTTTTGGCTTGCACTGCACTGGTATGCCTATTAAAACAAGCGCTGATAAACTCAAAAGAGAAATGGAAATATATGGCTATCCACCAAAATTTCCTGAAGACAGTGAGATGGAAGAAAAAATAAATGATGTGTTAAAGGATAAAAATGAATTTCCTGAGAAGATGGTGAAAGAAATAGATGAGGATGTGTTAAAGAATAAAAGCAAAGGAAAAAAGGTAAAAAGAGAATTTTAATACAATGACACAATACATATTTTTTGAAAAAGATATAATTGGTGTTAATTTCAGAGTAAAGCAGTTGCTAAAGCAGGTTCAGCAACATATCAATGGAAAATTATGCAGTCCCTTGGCTTACAAGATGAGGAAATTAAAAATTTTGTTGATACTGCATATTGGTTAGATTATTTTCCACAGCATGCTATAAATGACATAAAATCTTTTGGTCTTCATGTAAGAATAATAAGATAAAGAAAATGAAATAATTATCTTTATGTTAAGTTTTCTTCTATCTCCATTTTCTATATTTTTGGAATATTCTATACAGGTGGATAGGCGAAGGTCATTCATTACAACAGATGTGAATCCATTTTATGATTCTTTCATACGCTGGCAGTTTCATCATTTGAAATGTAGAAACAAAATCAAATTTGGAAAGAGGTATACTATTTATTCACCAAAAGATGGTCAACCATGTATGGATCATGATAGATCCTCTGGTGAAGGTGTTGGACCACAGGAATATACATTGATTAAGATGAAAGTGCTATATCCTCAAAAAATTAAGTAATATTTTTTATATCAAATTATTCTATAATTTATTGAAGTTCTGTAATCTTGCCAAATATATAATAAAAATATCATTACAGGGATTTTGGTAATAAATCAGTTTATCTCGTAGCTGCAACTATGAAACCAGAGACAATGTATGGTCAAACAAACTGTTGGGTACATCCAGACATTAATTATATAGCATATAATGTAGCGTGCGGGGATGTATATATTTCTACAGAACGTGCAGCGAGAAATATGTCCTATCAAGATTTCTTCAAAGAAGAGGGAAAGATAGACATTGTTTACAAACTCACGGGCAAAGTGCGATCTATTTATTTATGCAAGTTATATTAATTATATTTTCAGATTTTTAAAACAAAAGATTTATATTTGTAGGACTTATTAGGATTAGCATTGGAATCCCCTCTCACAAGTAATAAGGTGATCTATGCATTACCTATGTTGACAATAAAAGAAGACAAAGGTACTGGAATTGTAACTTCTGTTCCCAGTGATTCTCCCGATGATTATGCCGCACTAGTTGATCTGAAAAAAAAACAGCCGTTTAGAGAAAAGTATAAAATCGCCAATGAAATGGTGCTGCCATATGATCCAGTAAGAATAGCACTACTTAATTGAGAATAATAAATAAAAATTTATAGTTTGTAATATTCCCTGATAAAACTATTTGTATTTTTATTGTATTAGATTCCCATAATCGAAGTTCCAGAATTGGGCAATTTAGTAGCAGTAACATTATACAATCAGTTCAAGATTCAATCTCAAAATGATAAAATCCAACTCATGAAAGCAAAAGAGATAGCATATTTGAAAGGATTTTATGATGGTGTAATGTTAGTAGGTCCATACAAAGGCAAGAAAGTACAAGATATTAAGAAACTAATTCAAAAAGAATTAGTTGATAGTAGTGATGCAGTAATCTATTATGAACCAGAGAAAACTATTATTTCGAGATCAAATGATGAATGTGTAGTGGCTCTATGTGATCAATGGTACTTAGATTACGGAGAAGAAAATTGGAAGAAAAAAACACTTGAAGCTTTAAAGAATCTTGATACTTTCCATGATGAAGTTAGAAAGAATTTCCTTAGATGTTTTGACTGGTTACATGAATATGCATGTTCTAGAAAATATGGGCTTGGTAAATATATGATTTGATATAGAATTGTTTCATATAGATAAAGCTATTCTTCTGACTCTTGGATCTTTAGGTACCAAATTACCATGGGATGAAAATTGGTTAATCGAATCTTTGTCAGATTCCACTATTTACATGGCATACTATACAGTAGCACATTACTTGCAAGCAAACCTTAAAGGAGATAAACTTACTAGACATAAAATAAAGTGAGCAGAATTATAAGTATATTATTGTTTTATTTATAATTACATATTAATATTTAATCGTTTCTCTTCAGAGCCAATCAAATGACTCCAGAAGTATGGGATTATATCTTCTTCAAAGACGCTGACTTCCCTGAGACAAGTATAGATAACACTATTCTAAATGATATGAGACGCGAGTTTCAATATTGGTATCCAGTAGACTTGAGAACATCAGGAAAAGATCTGATACAGAATCATCTCACATATTTTCTGTACAACCATACAGCAATATGGCCGAATCAACCTGAATTATGGCCAAAAGGAATAAGGGCAAATGGTCATCTACTTTTAAATTCAACAAAAGTAATAATGTTTAATTATTAATCTTAAAATATTTAAAATTTTTTTTATATGTAAAATTTTAATTGTTATATTATAACACAGATGTCTAAGTCAGAGGGTAATTTTTTAACACTTGCTGAAGCTATAGAAAAATACTCGGCTGACGGAACCCGTCTTTGTCTAGCTGATTCTGGTGATTCGATAGAAGATGCCAATTTTGTTGAAAATTCAGCTGATGCGGGAGTTCTTAGACTATATACTTATCTTACTTGGGTCACAAGTATATGCAATAAGAAGGATCTAATGAACTTTAGATATGAAGGGCCATATACTTTCCATGACAAAGTTTTTGAAAGGTATTTTTTACTTTTATGTTTCTTTTATTATTATTAGATAGAAATGTGATACATTTATTTGATGCAGCGAAATGAACTTAAAAGTTAAAGAAACTGGTGAAAATTATTCAAAAATGCTTTACAAGGAAGCATTAAAGACAGGATTTTATGAATTACAAGCAGCAAAAGATAAATACTGGCAATTAAGTGAAATGGAACATTACAACTATACTCTTATTATGAAATATATAAAACTTCAAACAATTATGTTAGCTCCTATTTGCCCACATATTTGTGAACATATATGGAAACTTGTATCTAATAATGAAAAAGTAAGAAGAGTTCAATGTTAAAATAAATATTTATATATTGTTTTATATAGAAATATAATCGTGAAAAATGTGATTTACTAGTCCCATAGTATATTCAATGAAAAATGGCCTGCTGTGGGAAAAATAGATGAAATTCTAATAAAATCATCCCAATATTTAATGGATGCTGCTCATACATTCAGAAATCTTTTAAAAAATTACAATACATCAAAGAAGTCTTCAAAAAAAAATGGTGACATAGAGAAACCTAGGCAAGGAATTATATGGATAGCTAAGACTTATCTACCTTGGCAAAATATTGTTCTTATGACGATGAGAGAAATGTATTTTGTAAGTAATAATATTTTATTTAGTATGCGATAATTAATTTTTGTCCATTAACATTTTTGCTTACATTACAGAAAAATGGAAATAAATTACCAGATAATAAAATACTCGTTACAGAGCTAGGAAATAAAGATGAATTGAAAAAATATATGAAAAAAGTAATGCCATTCGCGCAATTTGTAAAAGAAAAAATGAAAGTTGTCGGTATTAGTGCCCTAGATTTGACACTTGAATTTAACGAATTTGAAGTACTTAAAAATAACAAGAATTATCTTAAAAAGACATTAGAGGTATGAAATTGTTGTATAAATTTCAATTTAATTATTATATGTTAGTATTATATGTTAATTTATTATATTCTCGTTTATTTCCTGTTAGCTCGAACATATTTTCATAAAATATACTGACAAAGCTCCAGAAAAAACAAAGGAAGGATGTTCTCCAGGGTCTCCATTCATGAGTTTTTCTACGAAGCCTGTACTTCTAATACGCATGAATAATCCGCAAATTTACAGTGGTTTATTTGAACTATCTATGAATATTTCATTTGCACCAGATACAGCTGAAGATATCGTATCGTATATTGTAAAAAAACATAAGCACATAAATGGTATATAATAATTTCTGTATAATTTTAAATTAATTAGCTACATAGAATTCACATATATTAATTATATTTATGTTTAGATCCTGCTTCCATAGTATTATATCGGTATGATGATCCAATTTTGGGTCCAAGAACTAAACCAGGACCAGAGAATATTTTGAAGGGAAAAACTAAAATTCCGTCTAATGCTATATTTAATGTAAATGCAGAAACGCAAAGTATTGAAATCAGCATTGGAGATAATACGTACCCAATAGGCGAGTATTTAATATATATGGACAAATCTTTGGAAAAGTAAATACAGTAGATTTGATTTCAGTAATGAAAAACTATATTATTCATTATATTGATCATGTAAGAATACAATTAATTATTTATGAAGTAATTAAAACTATATTATTGATAATTTTACAAAACAATATTTAATGAAATAATTATTATGCATTCATAAAAGAAAAAAATAATATATCTTAATTCCTATAATACATATCTTTTAATCCCTAAAATACAAATCTTCTTTAATTCCTATTTTATTAATTCTTAGATATCGAAATGAAATCTTTTGTGATTTCAAATTTATAATTTCTGTTATATCTTATTAACATGCACTTTTTAAAATAGGATTGTACATTTAGTGTCACTATGTTTCCATTTATTTGCGTCATTTGCCTTTGAAATTATTTTATTTATAAATTTGTTTTAGACATATATATAATTAGAAGTAAATTAAATCTTGTGTATTATAATTCAAGAATTTTACATTCTTCATTATGTCATCAAAACATTCTTTTTAATATTTTGCCTTTTTCTTAAATTATATGCATTATTTATATATAATATGTATATTTAGTTTATAAAAATGTTTAAAAAAATTTTTTTATATATTATATATTTTTAAAAAATATTAAATCATCAAAAACGATAGAATCTCTAAAACAAGATATTATTTAGATACTTATATTGATTTTTCAAGATCTAAGCAATTAAGCCTTAATAATAGTGTATATTATTATTAAGTCCCTATAATACGTATCTTTTATAATCTAAAAAAAAGGAAAATTACACAAGATCTGTGTATATAATTTTATTATCAGTAAAAAATATTACGAGTAAAAATACACTTTATATTTTTGGGATTAATATAATGCTCGATTTATATTTATTTATTATTTTTTGTATGCAAAATAAAAAATCAAGATATAGCAAAATGTAAAACAGTTTGCTTCACAAGATATGGCACAATGTGCATTAATTTATTGTCATGGAAAACACATAATAGGCACTTTCAATGTAAAAATTCATTCTATATGCTGTTCTTGCCGCTGGTCCACTTTGGATCTTATTTTTTTTATATCTGTAGCATATGTTCTACAACATCCACCAATGTAGCAAACGCCAAGATCCAACCATTCGTCGATAAATTCGTGTAGAGATGGAGCCTCTCCTTCCTTCTTCCATCCCTCAGATACTATGTATTTTTCTCCACTGTTAGGATACACCACTAATGGTATAAAATCGTCCGAGTTTTGATTAATGCCTTTTAACAAGGCAGTAACGTACTGTGGGGAGATACAATTAATGCCAATCGCTAATAGCTGTCCTGGAAGTGCTTTCTTGTAACATCTCATGGCGATCTTCTGGAAGTTGCTGCCATCCGCTATACTCTTCCCGTCATCTCTACAGGAGAAGGTCAACCATGCGTATGTATCCGGAAATTCCTTGAGTAAATCAATTATTGCTTCTGCCTCGCGAACGCAAGGTATTGTTTCTATCGCCAATAGATCTACGCCTTTCTCTATCAGTGTGCGTATACGAGGTCTATGCCAATCGATCAAAAATTGTCGCGATACATTTGGACAATACGAACCAGTGTACTCCGAGCCATCGTGTAAACAAGCACCGTAAGGTCCACAAGATCCAGCGATCAGCGGTTTTCGGTTCGTCACGATGTTTGCGTTATCCTCTATCTCTTTACTATAAACGTTCACAGCATCTTTAGCGTAATCGACAGCATTACCAATTATCTGAAGACTCTCTTCTTCTGTCATGTTCAAGTATTTTACAAAACCATCAATTGTAGCTTGATACGTGTTGGTCAATATAATGTCGGCACCGGCTCGCAAGAAGTCTAAGTGCGTAGCAAAGACAGCGTTCGGGTCGGTTACGAGGAAACGTGCGGTCCACAAAGGATCACCATCGATTTTATCACCTACGTGAGTGGACAATTGCGTAGAGAAACCAGCATCCAGCACTTTTATCTTCATGATTTTTCTCTCAAATTTGAAAAAATCTCGAAACTCCGGTTGATGTACAATCGTACAATTGATGCGCTTCACTTCAAAGTAAGATGTTGGCCCAACTTGTGCAGATTTTATTGCCACGAAGCTAATTGTATCGAGGATGACTTGCCGTTATCGCTGCAACATTTTGATAGTTTATCATCGACAAAGTGCGTGTCACCAAGCCAACAAGACAAACAGAAATGATTGATAAGACTTGTGCATCTTCCGCATAGCGCATGTGCTCTAGATCGTCTATGTTTATCTGTCACGTGCTTATCTATCGCTGATGTAACATGATTATTTTATTGGTGAATATATATTAGCCAGAAACTGAGAGAAAAGTCAGCACAATACGAGAAAAAAAGATATTCCACGACGATAAAATATTATCTGACAATCCACGCAAATGTTTGCCCTCTTTCGAATAAGTCGTGATAAAAAGCTCCTCTTATAAATTTATTATAAAAAAGGTCACAATCCAAAGATAATATAACGGAGGAAGTTCTTTTTTGAACAATCATTGGGAGAACATGAGAAAGAAAGATAATAATGTTTACCTGTAATGATCATTTCATCATATTAAATATTTCATCATATAAATATATTCTTCACGTGTCAGGGAGCTGTAAATATTACGTTTTATTTTTGAAACATTTTTATGAATGAAGATACTTTCTCCAATTAGATAAAAAAAATTAATATGTTCTGAACAAAATACGCGACACAGAAAAACATGCTTTTATCTTTTTATATTTTTTTAAATACATAAATAATTTTATTTAATATATATATATATATATATATATATATATATATATATATCTGATTATATTTATTTTAATATTATATTTTTCTTCAAGTAGAAATATATATTATGTAGAAATTAATATAAAAATTAAAAATATAGCTGTATAAAGTATTGTATAGATATTATACTTATGTATAGATATTATATTATATATACATATTATACTTATGTATTATAAACAATTATTGATTGTAACAAATTGCATCAATATTCACAGGCTTTTCATATTAAGAATAATCATTGGCCATACAAACATTTTATCAGCTTTAATCTTCTCAAACTTACTTCATATTTTCAGCTAATTAAGCGCGCGCTATCTTTAATCAGTAGCGAGAGAGATTTTAATACGTAAAGTAATATTCGTAAAAATGTGTATCATACAGTTTCGAAGATCATTGCATCAGCTTCCTTTCAAAGAAATCACACTGCTGTGATTTTTGCGCAATATTGGTCAACTTCCGATCGAATCACTTTTATATCCTCTGCGAAGATCTTGCAGCAACCACCAATGTAACGAACTCCCATGTCCACCCATTCTGATATAGGTAGTTTTAAGGAATGATCATCCGGGACTGCGGTCCATCCGTCGATCGAGGAGTAACTACCACCTCTGTTAGGATATACTATCAGAGGAATAAAATCTTGCGACGATGATTTTCCGTTGACGTTGATTCCCTTCAACAGAGGAGTCACGTACCTCGAATCAATGCAATTAATACCAACTGCAACAATCTGCGAGGGTAAAGCTCTGTAACAACGCACAGCTACTTCTTGGAAGATGCTACCGTCCGCTAACAGCTGACCGTCTCGACAGGAGAATGACAACCAGGCACGAGCATGTGGGAACTCTCGCAGTAGCTCTAGCAAAGCTTCCGCTTCCTCGATGCAGGGTATAGTTTCTAGAGCCAATAAATCAACACCGGCGTCCAATAATGCTTGAACGCGCGGTCTGTGCCAATCGATCAGCTCCTGTCGAGATACGGATTTCCCATAGAAACCGGTATATTCCGAGGAATCGTGCAGATAAGCTCCATAAGGACCACAGGAACCAGCTATCATGGGTCTTGTATGCGGTTTCCGAAGATTATCCGTTTCTTGTATATGAATGTCTACAGCCTTCTTAGCAAGGCCCACAGCCTTGGCAAGCAGATTCAGACTTTCGTGTTCGTTCACGTTCAAATACCTCATGAGGCCAGGTACGGACGCCTGATAAGTATTGGTCTCGATAATATCGACGCCGGCACGTAGAAAGTCCAAGTGCGTGGCGTACACAGCATCGGGATCGGTCGCGAGGAATCGTGCCGTCCACAACGGATCGCCGTCGATCTTCGCGCCTACGTGACGTGACAGTTGCCCAGAAAAGCCACCATCTAGAATTTTTACGGTTGTCGTCATTGTTGGCGATACAGTGTTTGTTTGACGTTGATGGCGTTTTTTTTGAGTTCGTTCTGAGAAGAGAAAATTGTTGATTTTCAGGTCAGTAAGTGATTTAATTCGCTTTCAAGTATTCTCCGGTTTCCTCGGATTATCCACTCTTTCAATATACAACACTTACGATCTTCTTGGCCAAGGTCACTATCTTGACAAGCAGATTCAGACTACCTGACTAATTTCGTCAAACCGGATACTGACAGACACCTGATATTGCTTTTTTTTAATAATAAAATTTAACGTGCTGTCAACTGATTTTATCTCTTATGTTTTTTTACATATAAATATTAGTTTCGATAATTTAAGGTTAGCTCTTTAGTTAAGCTTAATTAGAACGAATACATTTCTTCTTTCGCCTTTTATCGCAGACAATACTGTCACAGAAGAAAATAATTTTCTAGATTTGATACAGTCCGTTGCCAAATAATATAAACAATTAGGAAACACTTGCACTAACAATCGAATTTGTTATTGCTTAATTAACTTTCACATTCTAGCCATTTTGGATTACACATATCAAAATTTTCGAGATATCGTGATGCGTCATGTTATGTCGTCCTTGATGTCGAGTTGACAAAGCGCTCCTTTGAAAGTAGAATCATCAAAATATAATACATACTATATATTAATTTTGATCTATTAATAGATCAATAAAATAATTAAAAAATAAGCTTTTCACTGTTAAACATTTTATTTATTTTTTTTCAAACATGTCATTTTTGATAGATGTACATATATCAACATATTAAGTTTTATAAAATTTTTTGCATGTAATTATTGATTTTCCAGAAAGAGAAAAGATACATTTAACTTATAAAAACTAATGTTTATTAATAACTCTTATTTATTTTATATTAATTTGCATTTTAAATTAAAAAATGCAATTTCTGCATACTTAATTTTTATAATATTCCAAGATGATTTTCTACAACAGCGTGTGGCTGTCCCATTTGTTCTCTGAATTCTGGCGTATTGAAAATATCTTCAAATCTAAAAATAACAATACAAATAAACAAAAATTGTATAATATATAAATATATAATATATAAATTGTATAATATATAAATTAATATATTAGTGGAAAAATAATTATTATAAATGTTTTACCCTATATCTTGATCTCGTCCAAGCAAAACATCCCGCATCACGTTAGATGATGATAAGAACGGAAGTCTTCCAATCTTTTCAGTGGCTTTCAATTCCATCGCTATACGCAATGGTGCATGTAATCCTTGTGTATTTCTAAGTAGTGTCATGTTCATGCGATCTTGATTTTTTACATACTGAAATAAATAATACAAATTACAATTTAATGTTCCAAAGTTATATCCAGTATTAATGAAATATAATGAGAAATCTTACATTTCTTTCTGAAGCTTCCAAAGGATGTGTGTAACCAATGCTCTGTCTAGTTGCTGATAAACTAAATAAATAAAAATAACATTAGTAGACTCCTATAGAAAACATTACTAGTATACTACTATAGAAAACAAACTAGAAACAATCAAATAAATTATTCAAGCCATTTTTATAGAAAAAAGAATATTTATACTATATAATAAGTTTAAAAGATATTTATACTATATAAGTTTTGAATTCTAATTATTATTATTACAAATATATTTTTTGCTAATTACTCTTTAAAAAAACATATAATTAAAGATACATTCATTTTTTAATAATTTCACTTATCAATTAATTTTAGTAATAATGTACTCTCATACCCTGATATCATAGGATTGGGTATATCATAACTAGTTCCACCTTTAACGTCAAATTGCTCAGGTACAGTAGACTTAGGTATGATTGATGGCAACCCGAAACTCTAAAATAATAATTATAATTAAAATAAGTTTTTTATATGTCAAATAAACTTTCTCAATATGAACAAAATTAGATCAAATTTTGGTGATAATTTTGGTGGTTTGAAGACTTGAACTATACAATAATAAACTATTTTTATATAATATACACAAGTATGATTTATTCTTGATTATACACTGACACTATTAATTATTTATTTTATAATTATTTTCTGCATTATTCAATAATAAAATTTAAATGGGACAATCAAAGTTGACTGTCATTGTCAACTCATAACCTCACAAACG
Organism: Camponotus floridanus; assembly: GCF_003227725.1. Classification (NCBI taxonomy): domain Eukaryota; kingdom Metazoa; phylum Arthropoda; class Insecta; order Hymenoptera; family Formicidae; genus Camponotus; species Camponotus floridanus. The sequence goes on from NW_020229839.1 coordinate 197,003, forward strand.
TAATCATACAAGTTCATGTAACGAATTATACAAAATAATTTTAACACTGATAACTTATTTATGTGCCAGAAATACATCGTGTAAAGAATACCAATTATTACCATTTTATCGCTCGAAAAATTCACGCACGACAAGAAATGATTTGAAAAAAGAAAGATCAACTGCAAGTAGTCACGAATCTACGAGTACTAAATATTAAGGCGCATTCATAACGCTAAAAGTGTATTTTTCGAACACAGAATCAAGAATCTCATCCAATCGAATTCTCGGAGTAAGATTATATTACATTTCTCATACGACAAGCTTGTTAGATATCCTGATTGGCTATCAAATAGGGAATTTCTAATTTCAAAATATCCAGGTTCTTTTCAACCGTATAGTCACCGAAGAGATATTGGATCTGTTCGTTTTAACTGCACTGTTGCACTAGCGCAATAAGTTAGAAAGAGACAAACATACTTTCTTTCACTCTAACTAATTGCACTAGTGCAGCAGTGCAGCTAAAACGAACAGACCCATTATTAAAGATCACTAACCCTGAGATCTCCTTGGAGCCGGATCTACACTGCGCGACAACGATTCGTTCCATGGTCCCTCTCGCGAGGCAAGGGGAGCGTAGCCTCTAACCAATCAGCCATTGCCACGCTGCCAGCTGATTGATCACTTCTACGCTCTTCTTGCCCCGCGAGAGAGAGGTCACGGAACGAATCGTTGTCGCGCAGTGTACATTGGTCATATCGTAACGTCGCAAATAGACCAATGTAGATCCGGCTTAAAATCTCTTTGTAGACGACGCTTAACTGCCTAAAAAATAACAAGATAAAATAAATTAAAAACAGGATAAATTTTTATTTAGTCAAGTCATTATTTTATTGTCGAATATAAAGATCTTTTTAACTATAATAGCGCAGAACACGTTTCTTTTCAGCCCTGTTAAATTTCGTAAAATCAGGTCAGTGCAATAATGTCTTGTTAGTGGTGTAATAATTATGTCTATTGTAATTGTAACCAATGGTCATCTGTGAAGCTTATATTTCGAAGCGCGAGACTCGCAGCCATATGTCTTTCATGAGATTCTCATGTATCGTAACTAAAATATATATTAATATTTGTCATTTTTTTATTAGTAAGTTTTGTTTCGTTGTGAAAATTGAGTGTACGAATAGTACGTATTCACGTATTATTTGTATTATATTGTTTAAATAATTGATTTTTTCAACTGTTCATTATCCCGCGTTTGAATATTACGTCATTTTATTGCACATAAGTCACCTGTCAAGGTAAGTTCAAAATAATTTGAATATTAAATTTATACAGGTAACAATTACAAAAGTACAAATTAAATTGACAAATATTTAAAATTTCATTTTTTTCTTAAATAATGTTTGAAAATGATTGACTTCTTCAAGTGTTAATAGGTTTATTGCTTTGCATATAAATTCCGATTAGGAATTTCTAATTTCAAAATATCCTGGTTTTTTAAGCTACCGCGCGAAAAGATATTATTATAAAGATCACTAACCCTGAGTAAATTTTTATGATTGATCAAGTTTCCGATTAATTCGGTTTGATAAACTCGAAGATGATAGAAAAATGATAATATTATTGACCATTTTTTTACGGACTGCATTGAAAATACGAATTATTTAAATTATGAGAAAATTATTTAAAGTTTATCCAACTATTGTTTTATAATTAAAAGTATATAGATCTTTTATATAACTGCCTTAAAATAACAAGATAAATTTTTATTTATCAAGTCACTATTTTATTATCGAATATAAAGATCTTTTTATCATACAATAGCGCGCAACACGTTTCTTTTCAGCCCCGTTAAATTTCATAAAACCATCGGTCAGTTCAATAGTATCTCGTTAATGTAATAATAGTGTCTGTTATAATTGTAACTGATGGTCATTCCGTGAAGCTTATATTTCGAAGCGCGAGACTCGCAGCCATATATCTTCCATGAGATTCATGTATCGTAAACAAAATATATATTAATATTTGTCATCTTTTTATTAGTAAGTTTTGTTTCATTGTGAAAATTGAGTGTGCAAATAGTATGTATTCACGTATTATTTGTATTATATTGTTTAAATAATTGATTTCCTCAACTATTAATAGTTTCATTATCCCGCGTTTGAATATTACGTAATTTTATTGTACATAAACCACCTGTCAAGGTAAGTTTAAAATAATTTGAATATTAAATTTGTACAGGTAACAATTACATAACAAAAGTACAAATTAAATGCAACATTGACAAATATTTAAAAATTCATTTTTTTCTTAAATAATGTTGAAAATGATTAACTTCTTTAAATGTTAAAAGTTCATTGCTTCGCATATAAATTCCGATTAGATTAGTTATTAAAAACCTTATTAAAAACCTATTTTATTATAGTTTAAGAACTGCTTTCAAAAAATATGTACATTATTATTCTATATTTATTATGTATATGATTTTCAAAGTATACTATTGATATTCAATATTAACAATTAGTATATTTAACATTAATAGCAATATTAAGCATTGTTGTAATTAACAATAAATATAAAAAAATATTAAAATATAAAAAAAAAAACAAAAAATAACAATATTTAATCGGAAATGACGTCGAACTATCGAAAATAATATTGAAAACCAGATAACGAAATAAATTTAAAATTCTAATCAAACGACATGTACAAAGCAAAATATACAAATTGAATTTTCAATTATCATTCGGCGAATTTTCAGTTATCATTCGACGATTTCAACATTGAATTATCTAATTATATTTAAATGCTTTGCAAATTAAAAATCTTAATAATAATAATTTAATAATTTTGTATAATAATTTTGTTTAGGATATTTCATGACAAATTAAATATAGAATTCTATTAATTTTACTAAATAAAAAACATTTAAAAAATAATTATAAATATAATATATTTATATTTTTTATATATTTTATATATTTTTATATTTTATTTATTACAAATGTAATATAATAAATAGAATTCTGTCTTAATTTCTATCGCAATTATATTATATCTTGTAAGAAAAATTTTATAAAATCAAAAGGAAAGATTTTTTATTACTCTAAATATGACATAATTTTACTATCAATGGGAGAATACTACCAATTTATTATAAATATGCAATGTTATACACAAAACTCAAATAGCACAAATTCTTTTCATGCATATTTTCTTAATGTATCCAATGTTGTTAACTGTCAAGCACCAATAAGAAACCTCTCGATAGAATTGCTTATATATATATATATATATATATATATATATATATATATATATATATAATTACATATGAAAACATATGTTAATTTTTATTTTGAAATATATGAATATTCTTTTTTTTTTTGAACACATTAATAATCGTTCTAGATAGCATATCACAAAGAGATATTAAAATTAGGACATCGTTTTGTTTTGTCGAAAAGACTATCTAAAAAAGATCTTTCATCTTTTTATGATTTTTTTTTCTTTTTTTGCAAGGCGAAAAGATGAATAAAATATGTCTTTTTAAATAAAAAATTTGTTTACAGTTTTGTTTATCTCTATGGCTATTTATCTTGTATTTTAGGCCAGTATTCATAGAATTCGTTATTATATAAAATTATTTTAAGTATGTTCTTAGTGGCGCGTCTTTAAGATTCCATTCATCTAATGAAATGCTAATAATATGTATGACATTTTCCTTGGCTACAGCCATGATCGATTATTTCAAAAATAATTATTTATGGTTGGTGGTTTGTTTGTGACTTACTATTTATTATAGCGGAGGTCTAAGCGTTTCCTTGACTGCAGCCATAATGATCGATTAAATAAATCAACCGAACCTGAGTGACGACAGTGATTTTGTAGACAGTGATTATTTGTAAAGATAAAAAATTAATAGTATTTATAAGAAATAATCAACATTTTTTTTTAACACAATGTCCTTATATACAGCAAGAAGAAGTTCCTTACGACATTCACTCGCATACAGATTATTGCCAAGAAAGACTTTGCTACTTATCAGGGTGAGAAAGTCTTTATTTCGATAATATTTCATAGAGTTTTGATTTAGATACATATTTGAAATCTTAGATTTAAAATTTTTTATTGCAAAAATATTTAAGAAATTTATAATAATGTATATCAAAAGAAATTTCTTAATTGTACAAATAACACATTATATATAATATAGCAACAACACATACTTATTTAAAATATTAATTTATTCTTTTATATAATATTTTTTAAGTAAAATTTATAAAATAAATTATAATTGAGTTAAGAATATTTATTAATATAAAAAATAATATTATAGTTGAATATAAGGTTATAATTTGATATTGCATATTATATGTGCTAAACTGATCGTTACTATTTTAATATTTTATATTTCCGATAAAATATGTTAATTTAGATGAAATGCAGAAAAAATTTGTCTAATGTAACTATTTGTAGTTACACTTATGTAATGGATTAAAAAATGTAATTAACTAGTAGTAACTAGTTATAATAATATAGTTATAATAATTATAGACACACACAGGGAATACCTATATAATATAACTATATTTACATGAGTATGTGTGTGTGTGTGTGTGTATACTTCACATTTTTACTGAACATTGTTGTATATCTTTATTTAGGTTGAAAGATTGAAAGGTCGTTATTTGTTTCGGTCAGCAGTGCGACGTGTTTTAGAATATATAGAATGGATAACGGAGATACCGATAATCGAAGAAATTAGCGATGATGTAGCGATTAATATTAAAATGACTCAACAAAGACACAGACTAGAAAAGAAGCTACTCACATTAGAGGTACTTGATGAAGCATATATGTGCACGAAACTTATTAAAAAATATATAAACCAAAATAAAAAGGAATATCAGAACTTTGTAACAGACATCGAATAAATAATTTATTGCTGATTTAAGGATCGATCAATACTATTAGTGAATCCGATTGAAAGATCCTCCACGGACAAAGCATACATATACGATCTTATTAAAAAGTTGCGCGCATTCTCGAAACATTCAGAGGATTTGAGAGAAAATTTAGCCGCGGTATGCATTTATCAGTATTTACCGGCTGGTCGTGTAATTGTTCGTCAGGGTCACAAAGCGGAAAACCTTTATTTTATAGCGAACGGCGAAGTCAGTCTATCGAGAGTTGCGATTGATGAATTTTCAGGTGAGGAAAATAACGGCACGAAATATATTTTTGGACAGTAAAATTAATTATATCAAACGAAATGATTTAATGTTTATATTGCAGTTTTAGTTAGAACATTTGCTGAGTCATGCGCAAGATATACTTCTATTTAGGATTCTCGAATATAATTTGTATTTAATAGCATATATTGTGAAAATTAATTCTTTCTTATCAATTTAACTCCATGTCATGATTAACATTTTTTTTAAATTTATTATCGTGAGAGAAATCATTCTGCCTATATATCAAGGAAAGAATCATTATAATTATATATTAAGGTTAACGTTGTATAATTTAATATTAAATAAAATAAGTTGTACAATATTTTGTTAGGTGACGAGAAAACTATAGACATGGGTATTATGCAATCAGGTGATATGTTTGGTGAAGTTGCACTATTTCATTCAATACCGAGAACATCAACTGTGATTACTAACAGTTAGTAAAAGTGAATAAAATCATAGATTTGATGATACATATATTATTTAGATTGAAATTCATATTGTTTTCCTACAAATATCATTTAGCATCAGTCGATTTGCTTCTAATTAGACGAGATGATTTCAACAATATCTTACGCGATACCTTGACAGAAAAATGGGACGTTTTGCGGGACGCATTAGTTCATTTCAATTATTTCAAAGCATGGGACGAAGAAACGGTACGAGAGTGTTGTATTCTAAGCAAACTGAAAGACTTTAAGCCTAATGAGGTAAATAATCTCTCTGGTGTAATAATAATTTTACGTGAGAGATCTCTCGATTATTTCCCCGCATTCTTGATTATATAATATAAATCTAGCAATAAGATAGTAAAATAGAATACACATAAAAAAAGGAATAATAATAAGAATGTCGATAAATTTGGAAGGTCCTGTTAGGCGATGGAACAGGCATGGTGAATTACGTGCATTTTGTTTTAAGTGGCGAGTGCCGTCTTATCGAACATATGCTTGTTCGCGAACGTCCTTCTTATCACGGAACACAATACGAATTATATGATCCCGAAATTTCTTCAGGTCCGCAAGAACAACCAAAAGAAGTGTCAAAAAAATCTGACAAACTGCGTGAATTAAATTACAAATTTAATCAAGTACGAATGTTATAAAAATATGCTAAATTTCCTGTAGACTAATCATTACATTTGAACTTTTTTCCACTTGCACTTGTATTTTTTTCAACTAACACATACACTTGCACACATTGCATTGTGTTGATCTTTAATGTGAAGAAAGCATTTTAAATAATAGTCTTTCTCTCATACATAAGCTTAGAAATAATTACTTGGTTTATATTAACATTTTTTTAGATATATTGTATTTTTTATAGAATAAATTAGCTTGCATTTATTCCGTAAAGGTACAAGAGTATTTTACAAAAGTTTTGTTTCTAGTGTTGTGTAAAATTGGAATAATGTGTAGAGAAAGTCTGTATTAACTAATGATCGTATAGCAATTAGTTATTTTAATCATTATTAGAAAGACATTATTAGAAATTTGGTTACTTTTAATCGTTATCAATTAAAAATTCATACAATATGTTTAATTCATTTTTTTTATTATTACAGAGACCTGCCAACACAGATACAGATGTTGATCGATTAAGTATAGTTACTACTACGCTTTTGGACGTCGTAAGTATTTACAACATAACATAATATCTTATTATTTACAATATAACATAATATATGTCTTCCTACCTAAATAGAACCACCGAATATTATATCGAATTATATTATAATATAATGAAATTATAATTTATTAAATTAAAATAGCTAATCAAGTAATATATTGAGATAATTGATTGAAGTTTAGAATTCAATCAAATTTATTGAAGTAAAATAATTACATTCAGATAAATTCTATTCGATTCATTATTATAATTTAGGACGGTTGAGAAGTTTGCGTGTGTTAATAGATATTGAAAAATCAAGGTTAAAGGGTGGCATGAAATTACTGATGTCGCAGCAATGTTGATGCGAGAACCATCTATTACGTCTCAGTTACGTTATCCGAACGACGTTCGTACTATATTTATGCAAGTATGCACTTTTTCTCGAGGTGCATGTTTCGGTTTAGGTGAGAGATAAATGATATAACATTCTTTTCTCCACCAATGCGTATTGCGATTCAACAAACCAAACTTTATAAAATTAGGAGAGAAAATGCTTCATCGAAGAATCGTAGCGATTACACCGGTACGATGTTTTCTTATTCCCCGATATTGGTTGCTCGAGCACAATCGTGCTAATATCTGGGGACGCGTAAAATTGTTCATGGACTCAAAGTATCCAACTAAGAAGCAATTATTCAACGAGTTTCTCCTTAATCGAAAGTACGTTAAATTGTATCAAATAATATTTGTTTTTTTTTTAATTATCAATCACGATTTAGACAAAAATTATTGCTACTACTTTGGTTTCCATTTTAGATGGATGTCATACAAGCAAAATTTAGTTGAAGATGTTATTAAACGACGTGGTCGCTTTCGTAATAACACAACGATACATGACGTTCCGTATTCTATCAGAATTACAGATGAGATAGATCCAAAAATATAATTATTCATTTCGCGATTTTTATCGAGTTAATATTACTTTAAATTATACAAATGTATTATATATTAAGACAGATTAATAAAATATGAAAATTATATATAAAAATAAAGAAAGTAGAAGTAAATAATAATAATCGACAAATTGTATAATTGTACATTTGCAAATCAAGTGATTAACTATATATAATATTAATATTTATGTTCTAGATCAGATGATCAATCTTTACTAAAATATAATTAACTTTCATGACCAAAAGATACATATCGATCGACCATATTTTGTTCTTTGTTATTCTTTTTTTTTTATTTTACGAGAAAGAGAGTTTTTTTATTAATGGAAATAAATAAGTATCGAACAGTTATTTTTTTCAATTAATAATTAGCAAGATATCCAATTCGTAAGATACTTTATAAAAATATTTATAAAGATATTTACCTTATAAAGATATTTAAAAAAATATTTTGTGTCAATGCTTCTGATGATAACTGTTAATAACAATGAATACGATGATATTTAGTTTTTCATTTTTAATATATGATATATTTAATTTTTAAAAATCAAAATTGACACATAAGAGCCACAGCGCGATAGTTTGAGCACAGAGAAGAAACAATATTTCCTTCTTTTTTATTATAAGTTTATTACAAAACTCTAATCACATTAACTAAAAGGCGAACGTTTCGGATCATATTTGATGCTTTTTCAGCGCAAAAATATTAACAGATTATATTACATTAAACGCGACGACACACATTCATACATTTCATCATCGAATTTCAAATTGATATGAAAGACACAACGGCATAAAAAGGCGGAATCTGATTTGTTGTGATTGATACATTGGCATTGTATCATAATATCCATTTTATAGAATAAAAAAACATCGACTATTTTACAAGATTATTTACAGAAACAGCATTATGTTAAATACTTTTACTATGTTCATACCATATACGAAATTTTAGATTTAATATTTATATTACTGTTACTTTTATGAAACTATGCTTAGAAGAAGTTATAGAATTTATATCACATTTTTTGCAAGATCTATCAAAATGAGAAAAGATTTATCAAAATGAGAAAAACATATATAACTTACTTCACCCAACATTATCTTAATATATACACGGACAAATATTAACGGACGCTATTGAAACAATGAATAGGCATTTGCTATTAACAGTAAAAAAGTTTCCTTGTCGTATTAAGCATTTGCTATTAATCTTTGTCGAATAGGCATTTGCTATTAGTAACAGTAAAAAAGTTTCCTTGTCGTATTTCTTCGAGTAAAATCGATAAATGTGACTCAATGACAGTCGTGATACACATGACCACTTTATACTTCTTACAACTACACATGAGGACACACGCATACATATGTATGACAGATACAGCGGACAGGTTGCCAGATCGCGTTAATTACCTTTGCAATTTAGCGTAAAAACGATGAATACCAGAACACCATCGTATTTAATGCAGAAGCATTTTCGTTTCTCTCATGCTTTGCCGGATTCTCACATGTTTGCATGTTGCTTAATGAACATTGTTGAACGCGAGTGCGCGCGAAAATAGACCCCGGAGTTCTTCGAGAACCCAATTCTCTACTATGTTCTATGGTCACTTTCACACTGAATCTCTTGCTGTAGAACAGGAACCATCCGTTCGGTTTCTCGTTTGAGTACAACTTATCGAAGACATCATCTCACGTCTGACACTATACGCCTGCTAGTACCAAGAGTTACCTACGTCGAACTAATTCTTCATAGTCTTGCATGCGATCGGCCTACAATAATAAGTAAGTCAAGTTTTTATTACAAATTACACAATCGTATAACTGAGATGTTTGCTCCGATTTTGTAAAGATTACTCATGTGTCTGCTTTATATAATTATTATTTTTTTTTATATAATTATAAGATATATTCTTTTATATAATTATAGGACATATTTATATGTTAAATATTTTTATAAAAATATTAAACGTGATAGGTAAGGAAAGGTGACAGAAAGACACTCGTTAACGTACGCTTTATTTTATGCACTGTGAAATGAGAGATGTGTCAATCGGCTTACACAAGAAATGCGTACTGCAGTTGAAGAATAATAACGAAAGTGAGAATAATCTGTTAACATTGCGCCGAAGAAGCATATGGTCCGAAACGTTCGCCTTTTAGTTATTGTGATTTGAGTTTTGTAATAAACTAATAATAAAAAAGAAGAAAATATTGTTTCTTCTTTGCGCTCCAACTACTGTACTGTGGCTCTTATGTGCCAATTTCGATTTAATTTTTAATTATTTGAGCCAAATCCCTAATTGTTGTATTTAATTTTTATTTCAATTAATTAGAGAACTGTGCAATATATACGTTTGTACTATTATTGAATTTACATTAAATTTAAATTTTATATAAATATTTTAATACATTTATTGATATATAGTTGAAATTATGTCGAAATAATAATCATAGACTCGTCAATAATTTGTATTTGTTAATAATTTGTATTATTTACTTTCGATTAGAATTTCAATTTTACTTGAACATTTGGTTTTCAATGTCACATCAACTACATATTTTTAACTGGATAAAAATCATATCGTGATTGATTAAAAATCACACTGCAGTCGATAGATTTGTTGTACATAAATATATATCATACTATATATCATACTGCTCAAATAATATTGATATAATCATTATTTAATTTCTCAATCATTCCCATCATTTCAATCATTATTTTCTTTTTTATAGAAATAAAACACAAGAATATTAGACATTAAATGTTTAATATACTTCACGCTTGTACAAAAAAATTGTTCTTAACTTAATATGGCTGATTTCCTAAGGATAATTTTCTAAGTTTTGAAATAATTCTACTTCAACATATAATATTATACATATAGTGTTTACAAAGCAAAGTGCAAATATTATGAGTATTAAGTACAAATTGACAAGAGATTTTGTATGTATCTTACGTTATATAAAATATATAATATTATGCAATATTTGAATTTTTCATAATTTGCTTATTTTGTGGAAAAATAAAAAAGAACTAAGTCTTGCGCGCAAATATATTTAATAAAATAGAGAAATAAAAAACTAAAATGTTAATGTTTTGAATAAATTATAGTATCAATAAAAATATCTTAGTAATGAAATCGAAATGTGCAATGCATTTTCTTACCATATATTATATAATATACTATATATTACATCTGTTCGTTTTAGCTGCACTGCTGCACTAGTGCAATTAGTTAGAGTGAAAGAAAGTATGTTTGTCTTTTTCTAACTTATTGCACTAGTGCAGCAGTGCAGCTAAAACGAACAGACCCATTGTTTAAGTATTCTATATTGTACTTTGCATATGATATTGTGTATAACGAGAAAAATTTAATGTGATAATATTTTACAATGTTATCTAATATTCTAAAATATTGACTAATTAGCTATTAGATTCCAAAGTCTTAATAAGCAACAGATGAAGATGCTCAACAATCTGATTACTTTACGATACATTTTATATACGCAATAACCATACTACTAAAAATTAATTCTTAATTTCAAAAAATGCGTTTATCGATAAAATATAATTTCTTCACAATAAAATTTTATTTTCACGAGTAAACTATTTTGCAAACTAAAAATTCATATCATATAAATTGTATTAAAAATGAATAATTAATATATATATATATATATATATATATATATATAAAATAGAAGATTTTAATTTTCTTATATATATATATATATATATATATATATATATATATAAAATAAACACGAATATACTGATAATAAGTCTTTATATGTGTTCTCTGTGATATATATTCATAAAAAGTATTTCTTTTATTTCTACTCACTGATTCTTGTTGATGTTATTAATCACCATGGCACATTGATTGAGAAACATTTCACGAAATATTAAATTATGTGTTATTTCATATTATTAGATACTATGTATCACAATAATATTATGACATATGATTATAATTATAAGAGTAGAAAAAGTCAGTCCAATACAAAATTACAAATAAATCACTAAGTCACATTCAGTCCTGTTTTTAAAGCGTAATATTCACAAAAATATACGATTGAAGTCACTATAAGCGGACTAAACACGCTGGTCCATCTCGCGGGTATTCATCATCACGTAGCTAGGATTACTGAAACCGTCTGGTACACCTAATCTTAAATCGCTCTTCTGTTTCGGCATGTTCACATAGTTATCCTGAGTACTGATGATGGGTGGCACATAGTCCTTCTTCGAGTCCGCATCCGCTCGATGAGCCGCGTCGTTCTCATCCATGTCATTCAGGTCGATCAGATGAAGATTTCGCGGCGCGTTGCAATAACCGGAATCTCGATCGATGGACCTCTCGGTCATCTGGTTCTTCATTGCTTCTCTCTGTCGCGCGAATTCTGCTCTTCGCTCTTGTACATTAATCGGCTTCAGATAGGGATCTTCCTCATGCTTCAACATGGGCGACAATTCGACCGCATCCTCCGAGTCTGATGCGGGCGACGGGAATTCAAAGTGCGAACGATCCTCATGTGGTCTAGGACTAAATATTCCGGACTCATTTGTCTGACAGTTGGGACTCATACACAAGTATGACGAATCTGGCGCGCCCTCCGAAAATGGTGAGTTCGCATAATGTCCCGGTGACGATAGAGCCCCATGATCCGGCGCGGACATCATCGTTAAATAATCATTTTTACCACTCTCCAGAATCATCGTGTTCATATCCATATACGGGGTATTCAGACTGATATAATGCTGGAACAGAAAAATATAATGCTTTTATATCTTGCTTAAAATGCAAGTAATTATTCATAGAAAATTTAAATATATATAGTGCTTTGGATATTTATTTTTAAGCAAAATTATCTCAAGCTTGTTGCGATTGAATTATTAATAATATATCTTTAATTAAAATATTAAATTATTTAATATTAGTGATAACTTTCTATTGATGTTATTATGTTGTTCTCTTGAAAAATTGATTTAGGTATATATTATACCTTTTGTATCATGACGCAATAATCTAATTAAATAAAAATTAACTCACCGATTTCACGCTTTCCTCCAATAAATTACCAATGCTTTCCACGAGGTCTGTAAAACTTGGACGTAGGGTGGGTTTAGCTTTCCAACATTGCGACATTATTTCATATATTTCGCGAATGGAATACTCCGGCTGTTCCATTCTGTAACCCTCTATCAGTTTTTGATACAATTTCTCGGCTTCCATGCTGGGATACGGTGTTTCAGACAGGGTGAAAAATTCCCACAGAACTATACCAAAAGACCAAATGTCTGACTGCGTCGAAAATATTCGATCTCTGATTGATTCGATGGCCATCCATTTTATAGGCAACGGACCATCACCTTTCTTTTTGTAATTATCATCTTTATACATAGTTTTTGCGAGACCAAAATCGCAGATCTTTACTATATTATTCTCGCAAAGTAAGATATTTCTTGCCGCAAGATCACCGTGCAATACCTGATAACGTGTATTATAATATTATTATAATAATATGAAAACTGAATATTTAAATATAACTTAAACAAATTAATTCTTTTAGAAATGTAATATTACAAACTTATATAAAAATTTTATTTTAAATTTAAAATTAACTCTAATGTTATATATATATAATGTTAAATTATAAAATTAATTAAAATATTAAAACTTAAATTTGTGTATGTGAATTGCGATTTATCTCGATTATTTATCTATTAACTTTACAATTATCCGATTTTACCCTTCTTTGGCTGAGATATTCCATTCCCCTTGCTACTTGAAAGGCATATGATAAAAGATCTTGAGTGCAAATCGGCTTGAGATTTTGGTCTTTGTAGTCTCCACGATAATTTGTCCTCCAGTCTGGTTGAAATGAATTATTGCTGAGGACGCAGCCATCTGGCGAAAAGTTGATCTCCTGAGTGTCCGAGCTTGTTCCCGGACAATAGTGTACCACCGTATCGGTGCCTGAATTCGCACTAATACTGCGAGAGAAGGATAATGCTGCATATTTTATCCTATCATATGGGCAGAAGAAAAAAGGAAGAATTTTGTTAAACCTCAGCCCCTTGCATGCATCAGTGCATGTGTATGTATGCATTACTTATGTTAGTACTCAGAATACACATTCATATGCAGGATGAGATTTCTGAAATTAAAGCTCCTAAGATTTGATGTAGAATTAAATAATACACAAAAGTAGCATTAGTGTATAGAAATATGTTGAAAAAACTAATTAGAAATATTAATTTTTCAATCTATAATTTGATTAGTATTATCTAGGACATTGTTTAAAACAAAGAAAGAATATTTGCTTTTAATTAATTTACATCCACATTTTACCAAAACCGTTTAAGCAATGATCGGTAAAACATAGTTTAGAACACATTTAAAATATTTTTTGAATGTATTATATTGTATATATTTATTAATAAAATAAAAGACAAGTACGTTTATTAAGACAATTGATGATAATAGAATGTTTATAAAATATGTTTCTAACCTGTTATTACTACTGATACTAGCTGTTCTCGTCAATATATCCACACCGATAGTAAGATCGAGTTTTCCAGTGTTGGGGTCGATTTGATTAATAAAATTGCTTCTATGCTTCAAAAGGTAATTATGCAAATTTCCGAACCGACAATATTCGACAATCACCAATAATTCCCCTGTAATTCGTTGTAATATAATATTTTAATTTTTAATGATTTTTTAATAATTTTTTATTTCTATATTTGACATGTCAGAAACAGATATATTTAAAATAGAATACCAGTTAAACAATGCTTTTAATCATTGTTTTAATATAATTTTTTATTAGTACGAAACATTTCAGTAATACGTACGTTTTGAAATATTTTTAGTGCATGCACCAAGAAGATTGACGACGTTTAGATGCTTGCCAAGGTGCACCATGATCTTCAATTCACTGGCGAGTGCACGAACATAAGTCGGGTCGGTAGTTCGACGTACCATTTTCACAGCGACAGTTGTGACAGTCTCATTTTCGCTTATTCCTTGTGCTTCTGCTTTCATTACAACTCCAAAAGCACCACTGCCCAATTGTTTTCCTAAAAAATTAGTTAGAATGTTTCTATGTGTGTTACATTATAATTTGAATATTTATCTGATTAAATTTAAACTCTAGATTAAGGCAGCGCTTACCAAGTTTCAATCGTTCTCTTGGGAACTCCCACTTCTTGTCATAAGGAAGTAATTCCGCTTGATCATCAACCGTCAAATCTGGATTTAAACACTCCAGAGCACCTTCTTCAAAGTGCATAAGACCTGCTTCCATTAATTCTTTTCTCATTTTCTATGAAAGAATATAAATTTCATTTTATTAGTATGTTATACTTTCCATAAAATTTTATCGCAATATAATATCAAATTATATTTTATGTATAATTTTATATGAATTAAAGAAAATGAAATATATAAATACCTTTTCACGACGAACCTTAATCGTGAAAAAGATTGCTAAAATGACTAAGGTGATACCTAAAATAGCTATTGAAACAGCTAATATGACGTCAAGCTTCTGCACTACAAAAAGTTTTTTAATTTTTAATCTATGTGCCCAATGATATTATTTTCTATATATGATATATATATAATTTTCTAGATATCTTTTCTTACATTTTGCATTTTTCACCATTATCTCCTGATAAGTTTCATTTGTGCCTAATCGATTGATAGCGCGACACGAATACCTTCCACTATCATATTCCTTAAAATATTTGATATTAAGTTCTTGATAATTAAATTTGAACAAATATTGATCGTTTTCCACTAACAATACATTGTCCTACAAATGATCGAAAAATAAAATATAAGATATATTCAGTTTTATCAAACAAAGATAATTACATTACATTTACCTTATACCAAGCAATTATCGGTTTCGGCATCCCATCCGCAAAACACTGTAAAATGACCGTTTTATGACCTTCGGCAATTACGTCGATATTTTTTACTATAGTCTCGTTCATATTAGTTTTGGTAAAAAACGGCGATACCGGATCTATAAACAGCATCAATTATATGAAAAAGATAAATTACAATACATTTTTCAATAGAAATTAATTTTAGTTAAATATAATAGATATATCTTTTATAATAAACGAATTATATTATAATCTGGCTAATAATTTCATATCTAAAACATTTTTTTTTAATTTATTATATTTAAAAATTTTTGATAGTTTAAAATAAAATATTTATGTAATAAATTTTTTTTTAAGTTTATTATAATATATAATAATTATAATTAAATTTTTAAGATACTTTTTTTAATACAATTACATTAGATATGTAAAAAAATCAATTATTGTAATTACCATGGATTATTAATTTGTAGATGGCATAATCAGAAAGAATTGGATTACTTAAATCTACATGAGATAATCCATTTGTGTACTTGCCAGTACAAATATAATCCTGAGCATCTGATTCTTGAACATGATGAATTTTTAAAGTTGATCGATACGTGAATAGAGTTTTATTATGTATGATTTTTAACCTATCTAAAAATAATAAAGATTATGATTAATATTTATGTTAAATTATTTTTATACTTTCATTTTTTTATGTATAGAATCACATATATAAATACAACAAAATGTAAAAGTAAAGAGAAAGATAATAAATTAATTATACATAAATACTTCTGCGTCTAAAATAATATAAATATAAATGTGAAATAAAATATGATTTATCAAAAAGAATGTAATCATATTAATAAAAAAATATATAAATACACACACACACATATACATATTTATATATATATGTATTATATATATACATGGACGTATATAATACATATATATATTTTTGTGTGTGTGTGTGTATTATTGTAAATTATATACATAAATAATAATTTTTTTTTACTACACATGCTTTCTCTTACATATGTTTTCTCTTCAAAATGTTAAATTACGAAAAAACTTATAATTTACATATTACGATTAATATTCTAATTTTTCTTTTGATTTATTCAATTCTTTATTTGAAATAATTACTTGTCTCTATAACTGGCGTTTCAGTTTCATTTTCCAATTTTGTCCATGTTAAATCATCTGTATAATTATAAACGGAAGCCGCACAAATCAATTCAACAGTATCGTCTTTTGTTACCAATTCTTTTGGTCCGATAATACCAAAAGCGCCTATTCCATCTGCAAAATTTAAAAAATGAAAAATATTATATTATTAATTTATAATATATTAACTTTTTTAAATTATAATTTTTTATTTACTTTGCATTTTCTAATAAGATAATAATTGTGCAATGACAGATTTTATAAACGAAACAATAAATAAAAATTAATTTAATATTTCGCAAATTTATAATGATGAGATATAGAAATATATATATATTTATTTATTTATTTATTTATATAATATATAATTAGAATAGTAATAATAAAATAGATTATAAGTTTTAGACAAAAGCATCTCCTTACCGGAAACGAAAATATTTTCTGTCACAGCATCGCAATCGAGGGAATTGCAAGCTTTGCATGTTAGTTTTCCCGATACTTCGATAAGCATTTTTGCTCTCGATTCGTATTTATAGGAGCTGTAAGCATTTTCCATTACATCCTGTAAAATCCACAAACATTTTTCATTACAATATATAAATACAAATAAATATTTATTTAAAATCAGGTTCCAATAGGATTGCATTACTGTCAGTTTCACGATTGTTGAATTTTCAAATGATGGATAATTAGGACATTTCATAAAATCCCATGTTATATTTGCTGTAGGATGAGATAATACTTCACAACGGAATTCCGCAGTTTCATTAGGTGCATAATAAGATTCAATCTCTGTTAACAGAGCAGCCGGCTTAGCTGAAATCGATAATAATTAAATAATATATGTAGTCTTTTTTTATATAATCCTAGAGAATAATCTCAATACCTATGATATCAAGTGTAAAATTGAGCTTTTTTATCATGTAATCATTTTTTGCTTCAAGGATATAATCCCCTGCATCCGTTATTGCTAAGTTGTTTATCCTTAAAATAGTAACTGTTGTACTTGTATTCACGAAATACTTTTGACTCGGTGTAATTTCTTGACCTTTTGGTTCAAACCTTTAATTAAAAAAAAAAGATAAATATATATGTGTGTGTGTGTTTAAACATATTTAAAACTTTTGTTGGTATTAATTTATTATACACTAATTAAATAAATAAAAAAGCAGATGATTAAATGTAATTAAATACGCTTTAAAATACATATTTGCGTATATATAATATATATTAAATAATAATATATATTAATATTAAAATATAAAATATACTTTAAACACTGGAATCTTCGTATACATTGTAAGTGAGAAAGAATAAGAGAAGGAGAAACGAAAAATTTACCATTGTAAATGAGGTCTTGGATATCCATCAACGTAAACGACCCACTGTACATTGCCGCCTTTTTCTCCTTGATAATATCTTTCACTATGTTGAGACGTAAGATTAATATACTTTATTTGAGGATCTAAAATATTAAATAATAATATTAGAAATATTAGAAATATTAGAAATATTAAAGATATTAAAATTAAGATTTATAGGCACGCAAAAATACTGCTAGCATTAATACGATTTTCTTTTAATATGTAGGTTCTTCAATATAATGTAACCGATCAATAGAAAGAGACTTACGTTGCATACGGTTATATTCCACACAATCATGTAATTTTCTTATTATAAATAAGCGCATTTTATATAATCATAACTAAATTAATGATAAACTAACCGTGTATCGTAATATTTTTCTTTGTATCCTTTGTGTCATGAATCGATCTAATGATGCATTTATACTCTCCCGCGTCTTCATCCGTGACGTTAAATACCGTCAATTGACACGTAACTAAGAGATAATTGTCGTCGAGCTGTTTCCTAAACTGTTGAGTGCTTACTCTGCTGTTGCTCTGCAATTAAAAAAATACATCATAATGGAAAAATAGGTATGCAAACTTTGATTGCGCGTACATCATTAAAATATACATTTTTAATCCTTAACAATCTATCTTAACCCTCCTTATTGAAAAAAATCAATATGTAATTAGAGAATTTTTTTAGGTTTTCTTTAGGAGCTGTCTAAATAGACATATGAATATTATATACATATACATTAGAATATACACATTAGAAAAATAAATTATATTATATCCTTTTACAAAAAGATTTAAAAATAAAATAAAAAATTTTTATATAAGATACTCACTAAATTTATTGATCTTTCGATACAATTAATTAAAGTGTCTCCAATGTAATCTATTTTTACTGTACGAAATTGAAATAAGTAGTTATTTACCTGTGGTGTGCTCCAATTAAATACATATCGTACAGATGCATCAATCTCAACGGTGCAATTAACGAACAAATCTTGCCCACGTGTAACGTGACGCAAAGTGTCGTCGTGAATTTTTGGATCAGGCAAAGTTTGTCTTACTATATAAATAAATAAATTATATCTTATTTATATTTTACCAAGAAATGTCGGTAATTATGGCTGATACATTGCGCGCTTTCAACTTATGTACTCGTATATATATATATATATATATATATATATATATATATATATATGTGGCAAAATTAACATCTCGAGTTAACCATACTTACGATGTACAGCCAAGACGTAATTGACCTGATGCTCTTCATTATCCTTTTGTATTGAACACTTGTACCAGTCGCTGTCCTTTACCGTCAGATTTTTAATCGTGAAACCAATTCTGGGATCAAATGATGCTTTTCCCTCTAATTCATCTTCCTAAATATTAAACGCGTCGAAATGTAGAAAATAGTTAAAAAAGTATCTAATAGTACTAATGATACTAATGATTTAATGAAAAATGTAAGAAAAGTATATGATAAATAATGATCATATTAAATTAACACAGCTATTTTTAATGTATTATAATGAAGAATTTGAAACAATAATGTGCTAAGGATATTTTTAATATTTTCCGCAAAGTGCGATTTTTGAACTTATCCCTATATTTCTCTAAATTTCTTATTCTAAAAAATGTATATTGAGAGCTTAGACGAATTTGTAAATAACTATAAGTTAATGATCCTATAGAAATTTCCGCATAGATGCTTATGTCACCGCATAATATTCAAATCTTTTTCATATATTATATATATTTTTCTAAGATTGTAAATTATCTTCTGCTAGTCTATTGATGATACTCACGTTGTTGTTGGACAAGTCAGGGTCTAGATCCGGCGATGTAGGTCTGCATGGTATTACAATACTGTCGCCAGCAACAGCGTTCAAATGAGCATAAGTGTCCGCTTCAACGAATAAATTCGTATTAGCTGTAACAAGTTAACGCAATTATTCTATGCAAATTGTATGAATATATTATGGACAAGATATAAGCACAAATATTTTTAATTAATTCACAAAAGAAGAGTATGTAATTTCATCTTACATTTTACATAAACGTATAACCAGTTCACCTCAGAATTATCAAAGAAATTTGGAATTTCAACATTATAATCGGCACAACCGTACCAGCCTGTGTCACCAAAAATGATTTTTGGTCGTTGGAAAATATATTTGTAAACTCCATTTTCCTCATTCTTGCTTATTCTCGGCGTTGAAGTATTAAACTGTTATAAAAATAATGTAAAATTTAATATATATAAATTTTGCATGCGCTTTTAAAATATAAATATATTGTAATTTCCATAGATAACATATAAATAAACATTTTTTATATAGCAACTTTCATGAGATACGCTTCCTACAGCTAACCTATAGGAAAAAAATGAATCTTATAAAAAGATAATTAATCTAATTATTAAAATTAGAATAGTTTAATTTTTTATAGAATTATAGAATTAACCAACTTTTCTCTAGAAAAAGGAAACTTATCTTAATATCTAAAATATAATGATAAAACATACTTGGAAAAAGTCAAATAGGAAAAATAAAAAATATCAAAACCTATTTTAATTAATTTTATAGTGCATACCACTTCTTTATCAAAAGTGTCAGGATAAACAAATTTAAGTGGTGCTGTGCCCGTGCATATAATTTCTAAAAATTCCCCTTCGTTTAATACAATTTCTTCTTGGTTTGGTGAAATAATTGGTTTGTTACTTTCCGAAACTGAAAAACACAAAATTTTTCATGTAGTTTAAATGTGATTTAAATTATTCGAATTTATTATAGAAATATTTTTTTATATGACATAATATATATATCTTTTTTATTTCCGAACATTGGAGCAAATCTTTTAATTGTTCATCGATATTTTTATATTAAGAGTTATTAATGAAAAACTTATATCACAATAACTGTTCTAAATGTTTATGTATAAAGTGAGAATATGATTAAGAGTTTCGAGAGAAACGTCGTCGTGTTAGCCGCAATGTCCTGCGGATGATTGGCTTTATCTGGCTCTCCTCGTTACTCTTCTGTAGAAAAGAACGCACGTGCCGTTTCAGTCTCTTTCTGCGCAAATGTAACCCGTAGGAAGGAAGTTCTTTTTTCCTCTCCTGATAACGTGGTCATATTATCAACTAACTCATGCTTATATAGCAGTTGTAGAAAACACAAGATTGTGAACAATTGAAATTTACGAATAAATGAGTTATTCTGGTTAAATATATGGGTTATATATATATATATATATATATATATATATATATGTATATGTATGTATGTATGTATATATACTATATGTATATATACTACGTCATAGTCTACAATAAGAAAGATTGCATATGATGCAAATTTATGACGGGAAGTTTAGATGTATTTGTGGGTAATCTTTGCATCATACATATAAACATGATATGATTAAAACATATTACATTTACGCTGAATTGCATAAAAATAATGCTACTACATACCTCAGAATATCCTCGTATTATTTTATATCAATATGGTATCGTATTTAAAAATGAAAATATTGCGAGATGATATATAATATATAAGGAATAAAATAAAAACTTATTGATCTTAAAACAAATTTGATTTTTAAATTAAAAGCTGGAGGTTTAACAAATATTAATTTACCGATCAAATCATAGAAGTTTGTTACATTAAATATTAAAGAAGTTCAATAATTTAAACTTTACGTGAGTGTCACATAATAAAAAATATTATAAAATACCTTATTCTATATTTTATTTTGAAAAATTCGTTAATAAAGAATGCACGTGCTGTTTCTCTCAGAATACTTTTCTCAAAATATTTAATATTTTAAAATGTTAATTTTAATTTAATTTATTTTTTTATGCTTTCTTTATATTATTTTATATATAAATAAAATTCATTTAATTAAAAGAAAAATCTCTTGCACATCTCTATATCAAAAAAAGATAAAGGAAAAAATATAGTACAATTATATACAATATTTTAATTAAAACAACTAGAACAATTTATATGTTTGTATTTCAGAAAAAATGTAACAGCGAAAATCTTTCAAAATTTTTGATCTAATATTGAATATGAGAATATCAAAATGTAATTAAACTATTTTTTGGGAAATTTAAATATATTTAAAATGTTTTTAAAAAAATTATCCATGAAAAATTTTTCAAGAAATACTTACAATTAAGAAAAAAAAAAATTAAATTTTATCTTTCACAATTTTTACGTTTGCAAAGAAAGAATGAGATAAAAAGATTGTAATATGACAATATTGTAGTATCAATAATACGCATTTTTTATAGAGCTACTCTCCATATGCTGTCATCGAATGAAATATTTATTGCGAATAAAGTGACTAATGCAACCAAGCATGACTCGATCTATGTAATCAATATCATCGACACTTTTTTTGTAGACTACAGACATTTCAGCAATAATTATTTTTTTATAATTTATCATGCTTTTTATAGAGCATCTTTAGACGCTACATTGTAATGTTGATTGGTCATATTATTAAACGATCTATAAAATTATCGCCACTTATTAAAACGCCAACGTACGCCAAATTCAATGAAATTTTATGATTGATATACTGCTGAGAGATAATTGACTCGAAAGTGCTAGTGTAATAAATAGATGTATTTCATAACATATCTTTATTCGATATAACGTTAACTGTAAGATTATGTCAATTTGTGAATATAATTTAATAACAGTTACGTCAATTGGTTACTGAAATGCAAGTGCTATTGTATACTTTTTTTATTTTTAAATGACTAATACTTGTATAAATAACAAAAATTTACTGTAGTTTGATTTTCTATAAATATTGTGTTAAAAGCTTATCATTTTTCAAAATTTCCTTCATCTAATGGTATCATTAAAGAAAATAATGAGTTAGCTACAAATGAGTTCTTCGGGCATGATTCATTCGAGCATTCGTTTCATATGCTTCATAATATCCATTTTATAAGATAAAAAACCATCGACTATTTATAGAAACAGCACTATTAAATGCTTTTATCATGTTCAGATGTAGCAACATTTACAACAAAAATTTTAAGCAAATACAATTTGCAGTTTATAATGATCTCTTCATACTATTTTAAAACTATGGTTTCAAGAAAGCAGCTACGAAATTTTAGGTCAAGTTTAATATTTATACTACTATTTCTTTTATGAAGCTATATTTAGAAGAAGTTATAGAATTAATATTACATTTTTTTGCAAGATCTATCAAAATAGAAAAACATATATAACTTACTTCACTCAACATTTTCTTAATTAATATATACACGAACAAATATGAAAATATTATCTAAATATTAATTGAGATTTGAAGCATATGAATATATGTCCCTTCTTTCAAATGATTTAAAAAACTACTGAGACGCTATTGAAACAACGAATTGGCATTTGCTGAGTAACAATAAAAAAGTTTCCACGCCGTATTTCTTCGAGTAAAATCTGACCGCGACACCAATAAATGTGACTCAATGACAGCCACGTGACCACTTTATACTTCTCACAACCACACATGAAGACACACGCACACATTTGTATGACAGGTACAGCGCGGGCAGGTATGCCAGATCCCGTTAATTACCTTTGTAACAGAGCGTAAAAACGATGAATATCAGAACGCGGTATCGTACGTAGTGCAGAAACATTTTCGTTTCTCTTATGCTTTACGGATTCTCACATTTTTGCATGTCGATGTTGCTTAATGAACATTGTTGAACGCGAGCGCGTGAGAGAATAGGCCCCGGAGTCGTTCTTCGAGGGCCCAACCACTCTCTACTGCGTCTGGTCACTTTCACACTGACAATGAGTCTCTCGCTGTAGCAACAACTAAACGAACAGGCCCCACCCGGTCGGTTTCTCGTACGAGTATAACTTATCGGAGACGACGTCATCTCGTGACACTATCGGCCTTCTGATGCCAAGAGTTACCTACGTCGAGCTAATTCTTCATAGTCTTGCATGCGATCGGCCTGCAATAATAAATCAAGTTTTTATCGCAAATTATACAACTGAGATGTTTGCTCTGATTTTGTAAAGATTATGCGCGTGTGTAATCTGCTTTATATAATTATTATTTTTCTTTTATGTAATTATAAGACGTATTTATATGTTAAATATTTTTATAAAAATATTGAGTGGTACATGTATAATAATAATCTTTAGCCAATCATTTATTCATGCATTTAAGAAAAAATTACTATTAGTTCCTGAAACGTATTTTTAAAAATACTCTAAATAAAGATACAGTTGTTTACAACCGTTCCCTACGAAAGTCGTGAGTTATATACAATTGGATATTTTAAGCACAAGATTTTTGCCTCTCTCTCCTAAATGGCAATTTTTGATGAGATTATAAAGTGCATTCTTTCATACATTTATCAATTTAAAAATTTTTACAATTTTTTTGGCTAGAATAAATTTTTTTTACGATGAATCTTCATTCATAAAGTTTAATACAGTTTATGTGTTGAGAAGGTATTTTAGATTAACATAGTCTAATTGTGAAGAATAGCGGTTATTCACTTAATTAGCAGAAAGAGTTGGCACAATTAACTTGTTTTCGTTTCTTGACAATAACTTTTTCATATTTTTATTTAATTTAAAATATATACAGCAAGAAATAAATCGATATAGCATTTCAACAATAGGTTCAATAATCAGTTTAGATGATCAGTTTAAGAGATATATTGTTAATATCTGTAAAACTTTTTAAATTATTACAAAGGCTATATAATTGATCATCGGTAGATCATTGTTAATTGTCTGGTACATGTGTTGCAGTTTATGAACGCTATATATTGATGGCGTTAGTCTATCAATTAATTACCTTAATACATACTTTTTAGTACACAATCTTTATTTTAATAAAAAAATTCAAATTGAGATGATTTTTAATGTAATTTTATTTTGTAATTATTTTAAATTTAATGTAAGAAATGACCATAACGATAGAGTATAGATAGAAAATGAATATTATTCAAATTTCAAGATAATATAATACTAACAAGTTAGGTTTAGGTATGATAATATTTGTATTGTATAATAATATATGATAATATATGATAGTATATGATAATATCTATTAATAAGTTTCCTTATGGTAAATCTTCGAGATATTTCTCTATTTCTCAAAACATCAGAGTTTACAATAATCTCCCTAAATATAATAAAGTGCGGATTATAAACCGCAGTTTCCGCTTATGTATCATATCTCTAGACAGTCTTTTTGCATTTTTCTCTGTGCAGCCGAATATTCTCGTAAAGGACTCTCTCTGATGAAATAAAGTGTCTTTGTACAAAACATCATTTCCTTAAAATAATTAAAATTAAAAAAAATATAATTGATATTTTGGAATAGAAAATTAGAAATATATTAAGATATAAAGGATGCCGATTCTAGAACGAAAGAAAAAAATCTAAAATTTTTTGGGATACAAAATTGGTATTTTGAATTAAAAAATTAGGAATATAATAATCATCAACAATTTAACAGTATAATATAATAATCATTAAAAAAAAATTTAAAAGCTACATCAGAATTAAATGTGACAATTAATTGATAAATATAATAAATATGATATCACATGATATCACATATAAAAATTACATTAAAAATGTATAAGAGGGTAATGATAATATTTTTTATTTAGCATATTAAAATAAAATGTATATTAAATTCGTTATTATGAATCATGAAAAGATAGGCAAAATTTCTTTACAACCATTAATCAAAATATTTTCGTAAAGGTATAAAAATCAACTATAAATTATTACATAAAAGTTTGAAATATAGCAAATTTTTTTCAATTTAAAATAAATTTTTTTCATTTTTTCATAATGCATTATATTCGACATATGTCAATTTGATGGACAACGAGTTAAATTATTATCTGTCAGAACAGCGACCCTAAACTTAAGATAGGGTGCTGTAGACCCCGTTGCTATGGGCAGCAACAGATTTTTGATCATTAACGCCCACACTTATCGCGTAGGAACTGCTTTATCAGTGACATATATTATCTCCAAAGTTTTGTTTTCGTCTTGTTAATATCGTCTTTGTTAATATATGTACATTTCTGTTAATATCATAGTTCATCAAGTTATACTCATTTTTTTATGGATATAACTCTTTAAAATTAATTTATATATGCAGTTTTTACTTTGCTTAGCGTCACTTCATGATATTAATATATCTTATAAGAGAGTTTTATTTGGAAATTTGATAAAATAAATATTCATATAAAATTAAAAAATTGTAGTATCTTTAAGATGTTTTTATTGTATATTATAATTAAGATTAAAATCTCGATTTAATATGACACTTTATCTAATAATAGTCGGTAAAGATGAGAAAAGATTATATATATTTATATACTTATTTATATATTTACATATTTATTTATTAAAAAATAAGAATTTTACATTTATAAAAACAAGAGTTAATTTATTATTAATACTTAAATTAATTATTGAACTATTATTATAATTATTTTAATTTCTATTTTCGACATATTATATCGCTCATAAATACATACTTATTGATTAATGTTTTATAACATTTGTATTTAAAAAGAATTTTCATTATAATTATTATTTAAGAAATTTTCATTATAATTATTTTTAATCTTCATTTTAAAATAAAAAACACATTTTATATATTTTATTATTATATCTGGAAGAAATATACATACAAGAAATATATATATATATTTATGAGTGATAAAATATCATTAATATACGATATATAGATAGTATACGATTGAATGACGCATATTATACGACATTCATTTTAAGGAACATTGTACTGAAAGAAATTATGAACTTGTTATAAACTATGTATATATATATATATATATATATATATATATGTATTGAAATTAGTATACTGTTTATTTGATAACTAACACATATACTACCCAAATTTGAAATTTCTAGTCATTTGATTATCTATTTTGATATTATATGTACATTTTGTACTTAATACTAGCTTGCAGTCTTCTTGTTAAAAATGTGTACGTACATATCACGGCTCGTATTTAATCTTGATATTTTTAACTGCCAAATATAATATTGATATTTTATAATGTATTATTTTTAAATATTACATTAGAATAAAATTCTTTTTCTATGGTAAAAAATAGGATGCAATTTAAACATTCTTGTAAGTCTTTTTTGTTTCAATTTGTGTTGTTTAAGTTTTGTTTAAGTTTGGGTAATATTTATATTCTAATGATATTTTTTCCAAAATAAAATATTAATAAGATTATAGTATTAATAAAAATATGGCTTCTAAAAGAAAAAAATTGATATCTCTCTAATTTCTTGATGGTGTCAAAAGGATAGGAAATATTTGATTATTGTACTATTTGTAGTAAAAATTAATAAATTTTTGTTTATATTTTTTTTTGTAAAATCCTGAATTGTAACTTCAAAATATCGCGATATTCAATGTGATGAGCAGAATTGTATGTTTTAAGCAAAATAATGTCACGTAAAAAACCTAAACAAAATTATTATTTGTGAAATCAAATAAAAATGATGTTATATAAGTTATGAAGTATCCATAATTTTTTATAGTTAGTTTTTGTTTATCTTACTTATTATAATTTTTTTATATTAATCAAAGATAGTAAAATTTTTTGCCGCGATTATATAATTTTTAGTGTCAGAGATAAAAAAATATATGTTCTGATATGTGTCATTTCTATGAAAATTATAAGAAACAAAGTTAGCTAGAACGTGCTATGTCGTTCTCGTCATAAAGAAGATACAGATATATTATATTCTAGAGTTAAGATACGATGCTGCAGTCCACATGCTTGTTATCAATAGTTGCAGATGTCCGGTACTTGTAGATATCCAATCGTTTATAATCATCGCACAGGAGTTACATATCAATATTACGATGTCTGCTCGCTGTTCAAGCGAGATGTGTTTTCGTTCATCAGATCGTGTTCAGATTTGTCTGCTCTTGAATCGCTCCTAACAGTCCTTACTACAGCTTCTTCCGTGTAATTAGTAAATTTCTCTAAACTAATTGCACATGTGGTTGGTATTATCTCTTTTTTGTCGTACTTTCTACTGACCACATTATCCTTCTCCGATTTGCACGCATCATCCAAGAAGTTCTCTCGCGAGCAACATTGGGAGGAACTGCAGTGTTCTCCATGACAACGAATTAGGCAATCAGTTTTTTCCATATTCGGTTTCATCTGATAATACATATCATTATTCGATAAAGAGATTTAAAAAATAAAAAGATAAAATATATTAATATATTCTGCGTACTTTATAAAATTCTGGCTGTATAGTAACTTGCGTAATGCCCATTTCGACAAAAAAGGTGGTGACTTGATCCGTAATACTAGCATAAACCTAATGAAAAAAATGAGGAAATGTTTTCAATTAAACATATCAAATAAAAATTTTCTTCTTTAAAAATTATTAAGTAATTTCTATCAAATGTAACTTATCAAATGTAACTTATTTTATAAATTAGTTTAACTTATGTTTGATTTACCTTACCGTTGGATCTAAAAATATGATATGTGCTGTAGAAATGATTTTTTCTCCTGCTAATTGCCATACGTGTAAATCATGGACATTCACGATACCCGGAAAAGCTTCTAACAATTCTCTTTTGAGAGAATCGATGTTTATATGATTCGGAATTGTTTGAAGTAGAATTAAACCTGATTCTTTCACTATAAAAACAGATAATGAGAAGAAATTGATTATTTTCAAGAATTAATATATTAGTCACAATAAAAAGATTTAATCAACTAAAGTTTAAATCAATTACAAAAAGTTCTTTTATACTTATAAGTATCACATTTTATATTACTTTATTATTCTAAATTTATATATTAAAAGAATTATACTCACTATATGGATAGCAAAGGACAAACAGTGAAATTGAGGAAATAATAGCAAAGACCGGATCGATGTATTTAGCCACATCGGAATCGTTGAAATAAACTAAAATTGATACTAATATGACGAAAACGCATCCAAGAACATCCCGACATATTTCTCTAAAGCCTTGGTTTTTTGGTATTGCTAGTGGACTTCGTCTAGTCTGTGCCGACAACTGTTGCTCGCCTTCCTTTGTTTCTTGCGAATTCACATTCCTAAATTATCAAATAATTTGTGACAATATGGATTTTTTCGTTATTTGTATATATATATGAAATCGACTTCTATTGAAATATAACAAATTCTGGTATTCTATTATTAAATAAATATGTACAATGAAATATATTTCGAGAACTATATATTTTGAATGTTTAATTTGTGAAAGAACATATATACATATATATTAAAGTGCTTGTAAAGATTTAAAGAATGGTCAACTATGAGTGCGAATTATCATGCATTTCTTTGATTGTTTGTAATTTGAATTGCTATCAAGACTCACCTGCAAAGTATTATATCTCCTTTTTCAGTGACATGCACGAAAATTCCTTGATTGAACGTGAATCCCCCAATTAAAATGTAACATAAAACATTCAAAAGTATTCCGGAAGCGCCTATGCACAACACGGGTAATGGATGATGCATTTCATCCAAGTGATCGATGTGCACCAATGTCTGCAATGCCTCCATTAGTAAAGAGAAACAAAAAGATGCTAAAAAAACGCAGCAGACAAGCATCGTGACGATGTCGATTCTGGCCCATCCAAACGTGTTTTTCATTCTTCTGTCCGACCATGATTCCTGTAAAGTAAATTTTTCACATTTCAATTATTAACAAGTGCTTATCAAATCTGCAGTATGCTTTAAATAAAAATTTTATTTTTGACAGGATGTTCAAAATTTTTAAATAATTATTATTTATGAGAGTTTATAAAGTTATTTATGCTTTCTAAAATTTTTACTAAAAATAATATATATTGAAATTTCTTTTTTATATCAATCTTATTTAAGAGATTCTTTTAAAATTTATTTCAAATTTTTATCATAAATTTTATCTTACAATAAATGCGAATAAAATAAGCAAAATTCTGTTGTTATAGTATTATTAGTTTTCTTACCATATAATTTCAAAAAGAATAATAACGATAGTGTTTATATTCTAAAAAAGGTATTTTATACATCATGAAAGTACTTTATTGCATCATGCATGAAAGTTTTGACATAAGTTTCTTAACATAAGATTTTATTTTTAGGAAGCAAAAGATATTTTTTTTCATACAATGATTTTAGAATTTTATATACAAAATTTTTATTAGAATTAGAAAATTGAAAAGATTCCAAGCTTTAACCTTGATTTTTTGTATCTTTGAGTATACCTTTGTTTTGGTTGATAAAGATGTGACAGAACCCTGTTCCTCCCCGTTAATGCAAATGGACGAATTTCCCACTGAACTGCAATTACTATTGTTGCTATACCTTTCTCGATAGCTATACTGAAAACAATGCAATTATGCGTAATTATAAATTTATATTATGAAGATATGTTATTCGATAATAATTTCAAGATCTTATATATCTTTATATCAAGAACAATCATATATGTTGCGTTTGCTAAATTCAAAAGATGAAGTGTCATTATAAATTTGTCGCATTTATAAAAGTTACGCGAAATTTTTTGCGCAATGAAATTTTTTAGCTCTAGATTTTCTCGTATTTTTCTTCGAAAATATCTGAAAAATAAAAGATCGCTTATATCTACTTTTGCACGTTGAATATTATTATGTTATTTATAAGATAGGAAGTTATATAATTTATTCTATAAAAAAAAAGTTAAAAAAGTTAAGAGAGAGAGAAAAGGAGTTCCTCTTCCTTTAACTTCTAAAATATTTATGAAAATAATGATTATATGAAGAAGTATCATTCGAAATCGCGATGGGCACGGAGTAGATCAAAAGCTTAATTACATCATTGTCATTTCATAAGCGAGATTTTTGAATGATTTGCGAATTTTCGTATTTACCTTTATCGAAGCGATACAGCCGACAAGTGCCACAATGTTGCACAGCATGTGATATGCATTGAGGAGCAATGTCAGCGAATGCGTCACGTGACTAGCGATGATCTCGATTAAGAAAAAAGCTGTGGTAAAAAACAGCACCAGGTATAGCTGCACCGGTTGCAGCCTTCTGAACCACTCTTTCACAGCCATGACCCTGCTTGCAAAGTCAGTGGTGAACGTTTCTATTCTCTGACGATATATCACAACAATATATGAAGAACTGTTATATTTCACGATCGCACGATATCACTATATAACGACCGAATGTTCTGTATTATCTACAACTGCATTCGATCTCGCAAATTTATTTACAGAATTTGTTTCAAAAACCTGTAGAAAAAATGATTTCTTTTTGATGAAGCTATGATTCTTTTTGAAAACTTCAAAAGTGTGTTTATTTAAAAGACTATAAGACTTGTGAGTAAAAAATGCAATCATCTTTTTATTCGCAAAAATAACTTACGTGTTTCTCCGAATAAATGAAAATGAATTTAGGTCCTGATATGTAGAATATATTTGATTATTTATTTTAAATTACATTTGGTTTTTTTTATGTAAATAATAGCTTACATACGAAAGAAAATTAGCATGATTGAATAAGTAAATTAAATAAAGTAAGTGCTCAATTCAAACATTTGCTTTCATCGCTAATTAAGAGAAAAATAATCAAAGTGCACTTTTATAATATTGATATATACATATAAAAAAATTTAATGAGGTCAGATTATGTATTGTGAGATTTTTCTCAGGCAATACATCGTAAGACAATCTACAAATTTTTATAAATATTTAAGAAGACAAAACATGAACTGTTAACTCTATCGCGTTTCATAAGAGCGTATTAGTGAATGCAATTAGTTTAAATCATTAAATTACATTGCGAATAAAGATTCTTTTTTATAAATAAATTGTATGATTGCAATATTTAAAATATATATATAATATATATGTATATATATATATATATATATATATATATATATATAAATTAATATAAAAAACTTTTATTTAGTCAAAAATTTTTTAACTAAAAAGTTTTTTTATTTTAATTTTCTGTTATATAAGCAGATATACGGATTTAGCATAGAGCGCTGAAACAATAAATACGGAAATGCAAATTATCTGGCAAATTGACAATGATTAATAGTTCTTGCACACCATTAGAAATTATTTACAATTTTATATCTAATTCTTTTTTACTAAATATAATCGAAATATTTTTTTCTTAAAATTTTAATATTAAGATATATAAAACAATACTATACACACACACACACATATATATATATATATATATATATATATATATGCTTTTTTATTTGATATTATTCGAAGTATTGCTTATTTTAATATTAGAATTTTAAAAAAATGTTTTGATTATATTTAGTAAAAAAGAACTAGATGTATAAAGTTATAGATAATTTATCATTTAACGTTGTCACTTATATACATCCACGTAAAAACGCGCTATCACTTAATACACATATTGCTGCTTTTAACAGCAAAACTTTGCAACTTGAATAATATTTAACACGATCTTTTTTTAGCAAGTATCGCATACATATAGTGAAAAATTAATTAAACGTAATCGTTGCAATCTTCACGAATAAATGCACAGCGAATTATTTTTTAAACTGAACAAAATTCACGACGATGTGCCTCACCGCGGATAAATCGTCGAAGGAGCAGGCACCCGACTGAACTGTGGTCAGCGAATGGACAAAACGATATCAGAACATGAAACGCTTAGGTGTCTCCATGGTTCTTTAACTGTTGAACTCGATGACTCCAATACTCAGGATGTATCCGACCGTTACAAGTTTTTCATCAGTTGTAGATTGCCTCACACAAGAACGCGGCGTTTGTGTCCACCAATAAAACTTCCACAAAATTAATCTCCATAGGTGTGCAAGGGCTATTAATCACTGTCAATTCGCCAGATAATCTGCATTTCGTGGTCGCGGTCGTGTTTGTCGTCTCTCAGCGCTCTAGGTCCTAAATCCGTATACCTGCTCGAGAATACAATTGTTATCCGATCGCAGAACGAAATTTATCGCGGCGAACGCTTGTTGAACTGACAGATGAATAAATTTGTGGTCGTCTCTAAAAAGTTTACTTTACGAATTCGCGGCGCGAATTTCTATCTCGTCCAAGAACACCGCGAATAAAATTCTCGCCTACGCTAAACGTTAATGTAATAGACGACGCAAGATCGTCTCTCTACGCGGCATTAACCGACGACAGGACAATTTAGCTAACTGTGCGTGGATCCGTTTAATCATTTCTGTTACACCATATATGTACGATAATTTTGATAAACCAAGAAATTCATGCGACAAATGTTTGGACATCTAGTTACTTAGTACATTACGCGTCGCATACAAAGTTAAGAATTCAATTTTGTTGATTATTATTTTATTTTACATCATTTTAATGCAACTGTAGATACGATTGATTAGCATAAATCAAAAAGTAATATCAGAAATAAAAGCAATATAATTTAAAACGCTCTAATTCTAACTTCAAAATAATTACATTCTTCTTTAATATAACATTTTATAATTTCAACTAAGATATGTTTCGACTTTGTCAGTGCAAAATTTATTTAATTATTTTAATATATTTTCCAAATTTGTGAACAATTTCTGATTTATAGCATCCAGTCGGAAAGTTCGAATTTGATTGCAAAAATACACGACGGAGAACGTACTTTTCACGAGTGTCTTCATCATTAATCTAAATTGAGCGTGCAAGCTTCGCGACACATCGCGATGTCACATCGACACAAGCAGTACGATGCATATAGCGTGTCGGATCCAACATCTCTGTATTAATTCCAGGAGGGGGCTATCAAAGCGTTAGTTGCGAACATCCGGGCGCGGTAATAGGCTTTGAACAACGAAATACCCGCTCCTCCAATCATTAGAGTCGACTTCATACTGAATGGGCAACGCGAGATGAGTGCACTGAAATGTAAAAATGCGACAAAACTGGAGCGACTAATCGATTCCGAGTTGAGTCTTCAATTTTTCCCTCAAACTAATCGAGAGCTTCTGAATAACGCCACGATTTTTTGTTATCTTATCGAAAGACTTACGCGTATAATCGCATAATACAATAATAATGTAAAGATTGACGACATTCCTCCCAATGTATTGCCGAATTCGCGAATTTATCGTTTCAAATTATATTATACGAACCGTGTCTCTCTGAAAAATAAGTATTAAATTATTGTACAAATTATTACTTTTACGAATATAATTCTCTATCTACGCGAAAGATTATGAATAACGTGTTTTTGTGTATGTATGCATATATGCTATCAATTTTTTTTCAAAGGGTTGTCTTATCATTATGGTGATGAGAAAGTACTGACCTTTAAACTCTGAACTCTGGTAAATTTTTAAAGATATCTGACATATGCACATATATCATTCTCTTAGCAACAAAAATATAATTAAAATCACGCTATATTTGATATTCTATGTCACTTTTTACGAACGAATTTTTAGAGAGAGCGATCAGATTGCGAGATGTACACATATCGCAGGCGAACTAACGTTTGTCTCCAACTACGCGTAGATTATATCGGTTGACCATTGTAATAACCGCACAAGTGAATAGTAGCCGATAACTCACTCTTTATCTGTATCGAATAATCAAATAAAAAGATTTGAACAGAATATATCGTAAATACTAGCAGATAATCATGAAGCTACACAGAGAAAAAAATATTCTTGTTTTGAAAATATCTTTAATTTTAACATGAAAAGCTTGAATAAGATTATATTGTATTAATTGAAGAAAAAATATATTGCGTATATATGAGAATATATTTTTCTTGATTGAACTACATAAAATAGTTTATTATAAAATAGTTCTATATAAAATGGTTCAAGCAAGTTTTTTTCAGTTAACGCTATATAATCTCATTTCAAAATTTCCATATTGAAACTAAAGATATTTTCAAAACAAGAATATTCTTCTACTCTGTGTATCAAGAAGCTATATTTGTGATTAGCATTATCAGCGAATTCAATTTCTACTGCAAATCTTGTTCGTTACACTAATAAAAATCATAGATTGGGCAAATTACAAAATGATTAAATGATTCGAAAAAAATTCTCTTATCACGTGGAGCACAATGAGTTAGCCTTGTCTGCGCATGATTAGCCTTTTTTCTGTTGCATGCACACAGCCATGTTCTTTTTCCGGAACATTGTTATCACAGAATACTGTGATATAACTGATTTATTAAAGCGAAAAAAATAAACATTAAGGATCTCACGGATGAGCACAATGCATTATGATTTTTATTTAGGTAAGTTTTCATCATTCATATTCCATGATCATTGTTCGACATAATTTTTAATAAGATTTATTTATCATAGGCATGTAATGTTATAATTAATTTTTTATTAATGCATCTCAAACATGTGCAATTGGATATATTTTTGTACCCAATACACGTACAATGTTTTTATAAATAAATATAAATAATTTCATCGTAGATTAATTTTTAGAAAGGTAACAATTTTCTTAAAATTATGCTAATTTTAAATTTTAAAGTGTTTGTCATAGCAGGTCTTATATAATTATGAATTATATTAGCAATTAATTTTAATTATAATAAATTAAAAAATTTTATATATATATTTTTTTTTCTGAAATTGTTATGTGTGTTGAATTGAGAGATTTATCTTCATATCTCAATAACAATTTTTTTAAATAGTTCCGATATCTTAAAATCCTTCCTACAATATCTCAGACTTGTTATTTGACCGTTCTTATCTAAGTGATATATTTGATAAGCGATTAGCTATCATATTCAAGTGTAATCCAATTTCTCATTGATCGTACAAATAATAAATAAAATCTATACATTTACTTTTTCGAAAATAATTTAATCCAAAACATACATTCATTGAAGAATGTATATAAAGTTTCATAGTTAAAAATATATTTAATTATTAAAAGACTAATATTAATTTATCAAAATACAAATCTTTTTGAGTGTAATTTTAAAAAAGATTAAGATATAAAAAATATATATACTCAAGATGTCATGATATAATCATAATTTTGAAAATTATTATTATTTTGATTATAATTATTGATTTGATTTTAATTATTATTATTTTGATTATAAAGCATTATTTTAATTTTTATTGGTTTATTAATAAAATGTCAAAATGTCTGTCGATGAAATTATATAAGTATTTATTAATAGAGTTTATATGAAGACTAAAATTCTTCCAAGAAAAACTCATGGCTATGATCCTCTAAAAATATTTTATAGTTTGGGTTTTTATATCTGATCTATTGTCCGAATATATTTTATTCCTGTATTAATAAATGTATATGTAACTCAATATGTGCCCCACATTTTTAGTAAAAAAGGATTTTAGAAATTCTTAAGATTCTACTTACAATTAATTTATTGATCTACACAATTTAAAAAAGATGTTAGTAATAATTATAATTAATTAGTAATAGTTAGCAATAATTATTATAATTATGTAATTATTATTTCTATTAATTTATACAATTTATTTATTAAATATATTTATTCATAAAATTTATATATTTACATGCACACATGTATGTATGTATGTATTTATTTTATATTTATCTATCAAGTAATATTATGAAAAAAAAAATTTCTAATTAAAAAAATTAGAGAACAAAAAAATCATAAAATTATAATATGTAATAAAAAACCAAGAATCTTATACAAATTTTTATTTTTGTTTTCTATATCATGCGTACAAAATAGAAATGTGCAAAATGATTAATGAACTATTTCAGTAGCGGTATCAAACTAATCGTACGATATGGAGTATAGTTGATGAATTATTTAAGTGATAATATTCTCTCTAATATTCGCTCTTCAATTAGATATTTGCTTTAAATTAGATATTTGTAAAAACAATTATAAATTTTTATTGAAGCATATTTTATACTATTATTGCGTGAAAAGTGGAACATTGGATTAACTGTCACAAAGACTTTCTATATAAGGAGAAACTACAATTCACGTAAATTCATCATAGTATAGTTATCTAATCAGTTTACCAACAAACTGATGTTTTGTCTGCGTAAGGTCAGCAATCAGTTACTTTCTAGCAAATAATAAAGTAAAGAGAAATGTTGCAATTTAAAAATTGTTGTCAACTGGATATGCCTAGTATCGCATAATAGCGATATCTTCTGTGTAGATATTGCTGCATACACGGTTAATTGAATATCAAAAATAAATGCGCATTGTAAATAATTATTTGCCGAAGCAATTCAATCGACAGTTCATCTAATTCACGCATTTATACTCGTATATATGATGTAAAATATTTTTTATGTAAAAAATTATATATGTATATATATTCATATATATAAATTTCTAATGAAAAATATATTTTCCAAGTTTTGTAAAAACTACTTTCTGTCTCGTTTTTTGCATTTTACATTTTTATATCTTGTTGATTTCTGTTACAAGGATTGGATCGAATACAAGATTATATTCTAAATTAAATTTTCTGCAAAATATTATATATTTTACGTTTAATCATTGAGCATTTACATTATCTATCATGATTAATATCAATAGAAATCATTTAAAATATCTACGGCATCAATGAGAAATCATATATATATCGGTATAAAGAGATTCATCCCTGTCCTAGTACAATAAAAATGAAAGTCGCTAATCAACGTTGTTACCTTTTTGTATGTTCATTCCTGACGATGAAGTGGTATATCTGCGTGCATATAATTGAGGAACCCACTGACTCAAATCCATTCGAACTTGATCACTCGACCACATCCTTTTAACTCGTTAGCTTTCACACGTGTTACGCTCGTTCAATTACGATCGCTGACTCGTAAAATCCGTATCACGATCAACAGGCGCGAAAAGCGACTCTAGGATAGATTTTTGGATAGGTAAAAAATACGAAGGCTTACCTAATGTTATATTTCTCGTCCAAACGCGGACAAGAAAGAGACAAAATGATGCTCATCCAAATCTCTTTTAACGACGAAATCCTTATGTTCCCTTGCATCTTTGCGTGTTAGCCGTGCTTCCACTGACGATGTCCGCTTCAGCAATGTCATGCACACGATATGGCGAAGATGTTACGCGATATTATATATGCACGCTATCCTCCTTTCCACGACGATCCCCATCATTAGGACCGAGGAGAAACGAGAAGATGTTGAACTACATACGTGATTAAATGCCTCAAGTTCCTAGCAGTGGGACGCATTTTACCTACATACTTTGACAGCTCCACTTTTCCGGTAAATACACAAAGGATCAAAGAGCGAAAGTAATCGCTACTATTTTCGCTACTGTATCGAAAAATGTAAACTTTGATTTCTCTCTAACTAATTAAAAATAAAATCAGTAATTTAAAAACTGTAAATAAAATTCTTCATAAAAAATTATTCTTTGTCTTAAAAAATCCTATGTGTCAAAGTCAAGATGAAAGAATACTTATGGAAAGAACACTTATGGATATCATCTATAAGATATTAGACAAATATAAAGAATATTTTGTATACTTTCTATAAACACACAAGTACACAATTTTTTTTTTAGAAAAACAGCTTAGAGACTTTTATATGACAAGACCTTAATCATAAAACAGACAATCGCGAAGAAAAACACATTTACAATACATTTCTTAAAATATTGTTATTAAAATTGACATCAGTTACGTATATATCATATATTATCTGTTCTTTAAATTATGTAAATTAATAATTTAACGAGATATTGATAGTTTAGCTGTCATGGTGATACTATCTAACTTAATCGAAATATTGGTTCACAATATTGTTTGCTGAATCAACGAACGCGTAATCTGCGTTCTTACGACGAGGTTAATAGAAAGTTGACTACTGTAGCATTGTTAGTTTCATAATAAAATCGAAGAATGTTTGTTATGATCATAATATGTCTGTCATAATACTGTTGTTACCGCTACCTTGCAGTTTCCATTCATTTACTTTTAAGGACAAGAATAAATTATTGCGATGAACAAAACAGAAAAACTCTATCATCTGTTTTTTATCAATTATCTGTGTGTTTCAACTTTCAGAAAGCAGTATTCTAATTGTATATTTGATTTGTATAATATATGTGTGTTTTTTATAGATTACATACATTGGATGAATTAAGAATATTATTTTGTGCTTAAATTTAAATATTAAAATTAAAATTTTAAAATGATTTACAATCTATACATTTACAATCTATACATATATTAGATATATGCCAGAAAAAAATAATATGATAATTTAAAGATTTTGTAAAAAATGAGATATTGTATCGTATGACAATAATACTCAAAATAAGGATATACCGAAAATTATATTAAATTTATAATTTTTTTTTACAGGATCATCATACTCACATTTGCATATTAACATGATCAGCATAATAAATCAAATGGACATAAATATAGTGTACTATGTTCTAATTTTTGAATCAACTTCTATTGGATTGATAAGCATATTAATTAATTATATGGAACCCTATTTACCTACGTTTATATCTCGTGGGTTTCGTTATGGGAGGTGTAGCTCGAAAAATCATCACGCTATATTAGCAAAACTTGAAATGCCTAAAAAGTAAGTTAAAAATTAATTCATAATATGTAATTCTTTGAATATTAAATAATAATTAGCAACTAATATAAACTAGAATTAACGATGCATAATATTTTTTTTTCAAAACAATTATTTCTTGAAATTTATGTACATAACATATTTTCTTCAATTCTGAAATTTTTCTCTTTCTCTCTTTCTTTCTTTCCCTCTCCCATTTCTTTCTTCATACAAACACACACACATACATATATAATCTGAGATTATTTTTCATATTATGTCCTTTCGAATTAAAGAAAATATTCTACACACACCATTAAGTTTCAAGAATTAAATTTTTAAAAACATTTGAATTATTGTGTATCGACACAACACGACCTACGCTTTAATCATCTTGATTGATCGTTCTTAATTATTAATCTTTCTTAATTATTAATTATGATAAGTCAAATAATAAAAATATATATTTTAATATATATTTTAATAATATAATTTACCGTAAATATTAAATTATTTATTTACCGTAAATTTAAAAACGCTTTTTCTACTTTAACGTGCATTTTGATAATATCGCTAAGTTCAATTCTTTGGAATTTTTAGGTGGTTCGGACATTATTATATTATTGCTGGACCAATATTGATATTTTTATTTTATTTTGCATTAAACAAATATTTTTATGATGAAAATGCTCCGGAAATTATACTTTCGTTATTGGATACATTATTAGGAATATCAAGAAAAATTTTAGGTATATTGAATTTGAATTATCTAAGAATTTATAACAAATTATATAATTATACTTATATATATATATATATATATATATATATATATATATATACGTGTATGTATACATATATGTATATATATAATTATCATTTTAGTACCAGTAGAAACTGCAATTCTGGCTATTTTCGTGTTTTCTATACATATTTGGAAAAGAATATATGAAATGAATTATGTCTGTGTATTTAGCGATCAAAAAATAAATATATTCCATTATATACTTACATGTTTACATTATTTAACAACATTGTTATCTCTAATTGGGGAATCTGAAGGATTTGTTAGAGAAAAAGGTATATTAATCTGATAATTTATAAATATGTTACTATTATAAATATATATTCTAAATATATTACTAGATACACTATTTTTTATATAATTTATAATTTATATATCTAATTTCCTTCTTATCAGGTTCACATACGGATCTGTCCTTACACAAATTAACAACCGCACAACTGATATGTGCATTTATATTCTTATGGTCGACATATATACAACTTAAAAGTAATTTTATTCTTGCGGGATTACGTAAGAATCAATATGGCGATGTTGTAACTAAAGAACACAAAATACCATTCGGCGGATTATTTAATTATATATCAAATCCGTTGCAATTGACGGAAATAATAATATATTTAATGTTGTCTGGAATTCTTTATCAAGCTTCCACATTCCATTATATTACTCTTTTTGTTATAATAAATCAGGTATGAAACAGTTTTATATTTCTTTTCTTTTTAGTAATAAATAAATAAATAATTAAAATAATTAAAAATGTAAATTTCTATTTTTTTGCAGGTCGAAAGTGCAATTTTGTCTGATCAATGGTATCAAAACACTTTCAAGAATTATCCAAAAGGAAGAAAAATTTTAATTCCTTACATCTGGTAGTTTAAAATATCTTCCATTTAAGATAAATTAATTTCTTAACAGAAATTATTAAAAACTTATCGTCTAAAATATGTATCTTCCATTTAAGATAAATTAATTTCTTAACAGAAATTAATAATATTTATATCATATTATTATATTAAATATCACATATATTATATTATATAAAGGTTATTTTTTACATATATATTTTAAATATTATATTAAATTTGTTTAATTTTAATTATGTTAAAAATAAAGATATAAATCAATAAATAAATTGTATATTACTTGTATATTACGCATTTATTTTTATATTTATTATATTCATTATTCATCATATATGTATATGTATACATGGGATGAAAGAAAAGAAATAGTTGATCAACTATTACTTGTTCTGTTATCGCAAGAGTAGCAAAACCCTTCTGGTAATACAGAAATATACAGAAATATACGCTATGGTATATATTTTTAGATCTAAGAGTATACACCAATCAAAGATCGCGCAGCGTCACTTTCGCATACGATAATTTTTCAAACGATTTCAAGAATAGGGCCCCAGGCCACAAACATTGCCGTAACGCCTTAAGGTTGTAGCACACACTTTCCATAAGACATAACAGTAAGATTTCGACCAATCGCGTTGCTCAATTTGGCCGTCCTTAACCAAATTGAGCAACGCGATTGGTCGAAACCTTACTGTTATGTCTTATGGAAAGTGTGTGCTATAGCCTTTAAATTTATGATCTATACTTAACGTAACGTAAGGCCGGATCTACAATAGGCAATTTAAGTCTCGAGCCTTAAGGCCCAGTTCCACAATCCAGTTAATCCGAGTTTAAGTAGCGAATGGATCAATCAGGACCCAGTTTAACGTATTAAACTCGGATTAACTCGAGTTGTGGAACCGGGCCTAAGAGATTGACCAATCACAGTCAAGTATGAAGAGAATACTCGACTGTGATTGGTCAATTTCTTAAGGGCTTAATTATCTATTGTAGACCCGGCCTAAAGGCCGCAGCACACACTTTTGCATAAGTGCATAACCATAAACATAAGAAAATTGATTGGTTCATTTTCTTATGCATATACTTGGGGATCAATCAATTTCCTTATGCTTATGGTTATGCGCTTATGCAAAAGTGTGTGCTGCGGCCTTAATGTCATACGGAACACTTGTGCGGAGGCCCTTACGACTTGCGACGTCACGATACGACTAATATAGATCCGGCTTAAGCTTAAAGCACATAAAATTGCATAGGCACATAACCATAAGCATAAGGAATTTGATTGGTCCACAAATATATGCATAAGAAAATAAACCAATCAATTTTCCTGCTTATGGTTGTGCTTCTGCCTTTGAAGGTTTCTGCAATTTTATGTGCTTCCACCTTTAAGATGCTTAAAAGCAAACTTCCACTTTCCATTAATTTATAATCAGTTACAATGCTATAATAATCACACCGAATCTTTAATATCAAAACAGTGTGCTTTCATAATTCTATGATATCAAATTATTTTCAGTAAGTTTTATTCTATGATAAAATATTCTACTCATGTAAAATGAAAATGATTTACTATATTTTTATTTTGTAATCATTTTTTAAAATTTATTTATTATCTAAAAAAAAATTTAACAATCTTATTGCAGATGGAAACACCAAATAATGCGACTACATCTACTAACAATAAGATCCCTGAGGAAAGTGTAATTGTATGTATTTTTTGTAAAAACTAAGATATATTTTTTTTTATAATAATTTAAGATTGTTAGCATTCTTCTTTTCTATGATTGTGTGTTAAATAAAAAAATTAATTAATTTTTGATTATCAGACAAAACTAATTTTCATTACTAATTTTCACAATATCATGCCACTTGCTTTAAAGGTTTATACTAATATGGTCATGCATTTATAAATCCATTTGCAATTTCGTTACACACAGTGTCATGAGAACATCAAAGGCTATGTAGAGCCTAGATTTGAATGCTCCATTTGTCTATCATGGTTACAAGACCCAGTTTTAACATCCTGCGGACATAAATTCTGTTCTGAATGCATTCGTAATTGGCTTGAGTAAGTTGTATTTTATTTCAAAATCATTTATATATTAAGATCATTTCATTATTGCTTATAAGTTA
This sequence comes from Camponotus floridanus, assembly GCF_003227725.1. Lineage (NCBI taxonomy): Eukaryota > Metazoa > Arthropoda > Insecta > Hymenoptera > Formicidae > Camponotus > Camponotus floridanus. The sequence continues at coordinate 240,627 of NW_020229839.1, forward strand.
ATTGTTTATGTCAATCAGGAAAGGAGGTGTTTGTCCAGTTGATAATCAACCCTTAAAATCTGAAAATCTCTTTAGAGATCTTTATACTAGTAGAGAGATATCTGAGAAACGTATAACTTGTCGTTATCAGCAATTTGGTTGTCAAGTAGAATTATCTCCTGTGGATGTAGAAACGCATATTAATCAATGCACTTATAGAAGGAATCTTCCAGAATCTCAAGGTATTTCATATAAAGTCAAAGATATAAATTATTCCAATTTTCCAATTTCCAATTTTCTTTTAATGTATCTTATAATTGTTCAGCAGTACAAAATACCAATAATGCAATGTCTGCGGAATCAAAATTATGGGATCCAACTCCAAAGAATGGGACACAGATTACAGATAGGGAACCTTCTCCCGATTGGCAACAATTAGTCAAGTATTCTAAAATAATATAATTATATATAGAAATGTGTTTTTTGATATTATATTAAAATATGTAAATTGTAAACTTTACTTTCAGAAATCTGTATGAAAAGATAATAGCTTTGCAACAGGAAAATCAGGCACTTTCTATAATGGTATCTAATCAGAAAAATAAACTTGAAACTATGTGTTTACGAAATTGTAATGGAATTTGCATATGGAGATTAGACTCCTTTCAAGAGAAACTTACAGCTATGCTCAACGATCCATTAACAAAAATGTTTTATAGTCCGGATTTTTACACGAATCCGAACGGATATAAAATTTGCGCCAGACTTAATATATTCTCTCAAAATTCAGATTATCTATCTTTGGTTTTGCATTTTATGAAATCGGAAAATGATGATGCTTTAGATTGGCCATTTGATGGTAAAATGTACTTTATATTAGTACATCCACAAGATTCGAAGAAAAATATATGCGAAACGGCAAAATCGGTACCAAATGTCGAAGCGTTTCGGAAACCCACGTGCGACCGAAACAAACGTAGCTACGGTTTTCAGGAATTTGTACGCGTATGCGACGTATTCAATTTTCTGCAAAATAATAGTCTAATTTTTAGAATAGAAGTCTGCGCGAAATTACACAACGACAGCGACAAGGACAGCAACACAGCGACAGTTTAAGAGACTTCTAATATGAGTATATATATTTTTTTGCTAGGTTTAATCATAATATTAATGATAAGCTATTATAAATTAAAACGAAGAATAATCATATTTTAATATTTTAATCATTTAATTAATTTAAAATTTAATATTAAAAAAATGCGAGATTCTATAAATAAAAATTATTTATAAAAAAATGGGAAAGAGCCAATTAAAGCCTAAACACAGTAACTTATTTTACATATGTAAAGGTGCGATAAAGAACAAGGACATACTGATTCGATTTTAATTATTAATTTTCACACATTATAGTACATGTACATGTGTGCATGTAGTAGTTTTTGTAGTTAGTTTAATTTCTGAACTTATTTTAAAATAATTATTTAATAATAAATACTTATTTTAAAATAATTTATTTAATAATCTGAATCTGTTGTGATTCAGAATATTAAACAGATTATTTGAAATTAAATGGATAGATGGGAAATAACCCATTTATTATGTATATTAAAATATTGCTATTTGTATTTATATATTTTTATAAGTTTTCGAAGATATTCATCTATCAAAAACGAAAAAAGTAATTTAATAATATTATCGGGATATTACTGAAATCTTTTAGTAAAATATTGCATTTGAAATAATTACGGACATTGAAACATTGCAGAAATATTTCACAAATGGCTGTGAAATATTTCTGTAATATTGTTAATATTTCAAATAGAATATTGCAATGTTTCAAAAATATTACACAACAAATGAGTAATATAGATAATATTACTCATTCGTTGTGTAATATTAAATTGACTTATATTTTATAATTTTCTAGATCGATTTATGGATCTATTCTGTAAAAATGCTCTATAACGCTGTATTTCTATAAGCTATGTAGCATTGTAGAATAAAAAAGAAAGAGCTACAGAGTTACAGAGCTTACAGAGCGAAAATTTTCTTATCGAATATACGACTTATTTATTGATGTTAGTAGCTCGATTTATTGGCTATTAAAGACTCGATTATAAATTGACATTGAATTTAAATTTGAAGTAGACTGAAGTAGACTTCAGACTAGTAGTAGTCTTTCTTCTCAGTTCTTCGTCAGTGATAGTCAACTAACATTATTGGCTATTAGAGACTCGATTATAAATTGATATTGAATCTAAATTTGAAGTAGACTTCAGACTAGTAGTAGTCTTTCTTCTCAGTTCTTCGTCAGTGATAGTCAACTAACAATCGACTTGGTATTGTTTGGGTATTTTTATCATTTATTTATTTTATTTTCAAATTATGTTTGTATTTTTTGTTATGTCCATAACATCGTCCTTTATGTTATTTATACCGTCCGCATTTTCTGTATTTTTGACTCGATTATTTTTGTTCGTTTAATTTGATTTAATATTTATTTTACCATATATATGTTACTATTGAAGATTTATAAGAAATCAAAAAGTTTAGATTACATTGTGTATATACGCTTTTTAGCATATTAAAGATTATTATCATGCACCACTTATTGCATCCAAGCTTTAATTAGCTCTCTCTTTTTTAATTAAAAATATGTAATTGTTGAGTTGATAATTAGAATTTATATATATATATATATATATATATATATATATATATATTACATTTTTGTTTTAAAAGACGTTTTAGGCCGATATTCAAGATTGTCTGGTTTTAGGTCGTCTTAAGATTCTGTTCAGCCAATGAAATAGCCGTATAACATTTTCAAACCTTACGTAAGATGATCTTGAATATAAAATCGGATTATAAATTCCGATCTTAAGAACGTTTTAATAACGCATATACATATACGTCATTAAGACGTTTTTAGATGTCATCATGTTTGCTGGAAGTAAATTTTCTAAGTTTTTACATTAAATCATAAGTTTATTGATTGTCACAAATTCGAGGAAGCCAGAAAATGCAGATTGACAATTATCAAGATTTTAAATGTTATAAATATTTGTAAAAAATGATTGTTTTTTACAAAATGCTACAAAATGTTTTTTAAAGTTTTTAAAATTTGATGAAATCTTACTAAATATGTTACGTAATAAGTTAAAAACGCACTGGATTCTTAATGAAACTCTATCCGTCCATCATGACTAATAAAATTTTACTTTTCTTAAATATATCTTATCATGTTTAACAATTTGTTAAATGCATACATATATTAAAATTCTTTTATTTATGCGTGCGCGCACACACGCACACACACACGCGCGCGCGCGCGCGCGCATAAAATATACATACACATATATATATATCTACTAAATATATTTTATATTTTATCTACTAAACACACAATACCATGGAAAAGAATAATAAAAAATGCTAAAAGACAAGAATGTGTAATTTTTAATTTTATAATGAATTTATTTAATAAATTATAGAAATCTCATGTAAATTATTATATCTTTTTTTTCGTTTTCTATGCCACTCATACCAAATAGAAATATGAAAATTGATAAAGTACCAAAATAAATTTTTAGCAATACTGAGTTCATTCATATAATATAGTTGATAAATTTAGTGGCGTCATTATTTAATTAAATATTTGCATACAATACGTTTATGCATACAATACGTTATTGCATACAATACGTTTATGCATACAATACGTCTATAAAATTTTGTTAAAGCCTATTGTATGCCATTGTCACAATAATCTGTATTACACAAAAAGTGGAATATTGGAACATCTGCCAAGATTACTTTCTATTTAGAAAGTCTGTTTAGAAAAATTAACATGAGATCGTGATATTTGCAGTTATCTGACCAGTTTATTGATAAACGTTAAGAAATATAAACGAAGAATGGATATAAATATTATACGTTACGTTTTTATTGCACTTGCATCGATTATAGTATTATGTGGATTACTATCTAAGTATATACATGCTTATTTACCTCTAACGATAACAGATATTCACTATAGCAAGTATGCTACTGCAACGATGCATAATACGATATTAACGTGTCTAATAAATATTAATGTGCCTAAAAAGTAAGTTGAAAAGTAAAATATCATAAAGATAATTCAGATAATTACTATATAATTCCTCTCTCTCTTTCTCTTTCTCTCTCCCTCTCCATCCCTCCCTTCTCTTTCTCTTTTTCTCTGCCCTTTTTTCTCTCATTGTATAATATTTAATAATAAATTATATTGTTAAAAATATTTTTTTTAAAGTGTTAGAGAATAAATTAAAGAAATATGTACATGCATATATTTTATATGAAATGTACTTATTATATACAAATAATCTGTACAAATGTTTTTAACAATACTTATATATATACAATAATATACTTTATAATAAATAAATAGCAATTATCTTTAAATTTTCTTTTAGATGGTTTAAACATTTTTATATTTTTTCTGGACCAACATCGACTGTTACACTTTGTTTAATTGCTTATAAATACCTGTTTAATGGGAATATACCTGAAATTGTATTTACATTATTGGATATGTTATTAGGAGCATCCAGAAAACCTTTAAGTATGTCTTTCTTTTCTTTATATACATTATATTATTAATTATTTCAAAATTTATATGTGTATGTGTGTGTATATGTGCATGTAACTATAGAGAATTGATTATTCTTTTAGTACCAGCAGAAAATGTAATTCTAGCCATCATTATATTAAATATACAATGTTGGAAAAGAGTTTACGAGACACTTTATGTTAGTGTGTTTAGCGATCAAAAAATGAATTTGAGCACTTATTTCATTGGCTTTATACATTATGCAGGAATATTCCTGTGTATTATAGGCGAATCTAAAGGATTTGATAAAGGTATATTTTTGAAAGTTTGCAATTATACTATCTTTTATTACGACTTATATATATTGTTTTAATTGCAGATTCGCATGCAAGTTTACTCTTGCACAAATTAACAATTATAGAATTAATCTGTATGCTTATATGTTTATGGTCATCATATGTACAACTTAAAAGTAATTTTATTCTTGCGGGATTACGTAAGAATCAACACGGCGATGTTGTAACTAAAGAGCACAAGATACCATTTGGTGGATTATTCGAATATACATCAAATCCATTGCAATTTACAGAAATAATTATATATATAATGTTATCCGTAATTCTTTGGCAAGCTTCTACATTCCACTACATCACTATTTGGGTTATAATAAATCAGGTAAGAATACTAGCTTTATGTATTTTTTTCTTTCCTTGATGGAAGCTAATAGAAATAATTTTTCTTTTAGTTGGGATGTGCAATTTTGTCTCATGAGTGGTATCATAAAACTTTCAAAAATTATCCAAAAGAAAGGAAGATTTTAATTCCTTATATCTGGTAGGAGAAGAGAAACTAAGCATTTATATTATTTCCTGAAGACAACATGTCAATTCATAAATGATGTATATATATATATACTCACACACATCATATTATTTATTAGTAAATAGTATGCACACTAAATTAAAAGGTTCAATAAATTTTCATCACTGCATTAGTTAATACATATTTAAATAAATACTGTATTAGTTATTACATATTTAATTAAATACATATTTAAATACATAATGGTGCTTATTTCATTAAAGAACAATAGTATTATATATGAATTTTTTTACATTACATACAATCATATAATCAAGATATTGATGCAACATTTATAACAATATATAATTTTTTACCCTTTATTTGTGTAAAATCTTGATTTTCTTGATATTTCATATCAAATTATGTTTCGCATAATTATTTATAATGACAAATGTATGAAAATGTTTTTTCGATACGTATCTAGTTATTTGAACAATAAACTGAAACAGACAAATTATTCTTCCCTGGGATACAAATGTAACAACAATTCTTATAATAATTCAAACATGAAGCATGATGATATTGATATCTTTTTCAATATATCCAACAATATCACCAGGCTCCATCATAAAATATTATTAATGTATTAATTTATATTCAGATAAAGTATTTTTTACATACATACCTATATGGATAACCTTGTGCTTTATTCCTAAATATTGATAAGAGAAGACTGAAGAAAATTGCGACCAATCCCAAACCTATCACAGCAAATATCCTGCGCTTTTTAACGTCACCTTTACGAGCTGCAGCCTCAGTCATTAGAATCATTCCTAACACTACTGCTCCATCTTTTCATATACAATTAAGGTCCACATTATAATATAAGGTAAAAATTTAATTTTCTTTATATAGATTTTCTTTTAAATTAAGTAATTTCTGAGATTTAGGGAAAAGGATACTTATAACCATAACAATATAGGTCTCCAATACAAACTGTCCTTGAGAGGATCCATGAATATAAGCTACATTTCCATTTGGTGACTTGTGAATAAAAGGTGGACCTCTAATATGATTCCACATTTGTCCAGATGTCATAGTTAAACTGAAGAACTGAAAATGTAAGTGAATCAAGATTATTTGTTTGAAAAATAACAAAAGATATGTATACACACACATACACACACACACACACACACACACACACACATATATATATATATATATATATATACTTACCAAAGCACCAAGGCCCCAAATGGTTTTGTTATAAATAAAGTCCAAATTGTTACGTCTCAGATATAGGAAACCTCCTATGAGAACTAGCAACATTACTACTGCTACTGTGCCGGAGTAATTTGGTGGTCTAAATACCCTGATCTATAATTAATAATAAAACATTACAAAATTAAATAAAATAAATATTATGACAAATATCAGCATTATTTCAATGCAATGTCAGAAGAACTATAATAGAATTACCTGAATATCTGTGCGTTCACCAATCCATTTCGCTATCGCTTCTGCAGCAAATCCTACTCTTTGGATATCCATAGTATCAGCAACCTTTGGTTTCCCTTTGGGTGGAAAATGCATATACACTGGCGCAGTGTTTAGTCTCATCTATAATATACTCTGTATTAATAATATCCTCCTACATTATTGTAAATAATATTTTTTGCTTACTAATTGAAACACATCTGATCCTTCGTCAAAGTCAATAGAGACGAAGAATAACTTGTTGGAGTATACTTGAGAATATCGGAATGAATTGGCTACTATTGTAAATTCATCATTAGCATGCCTAAAATTAAGACAAAATCAATTATTTAGTAGTATCCAGTCGCTCTAGCATATTCATGTCAGTTTACCTGCAAATCTGACATTGCCTCTGAGGTGCCATGGCAGTAAACATAACTATAATAGAATAATTTCTCGGAGTGGCTTTAATATACTGCTTAAATTTGGGCCCATTAAATTTCAATACTGATCTCTTCATAGCCATTTCCATCAATTGTTGCACACGTTCCGTCAAGGAGGAACCTTGATTCTGTGAAAGAAGAAAAAGTTAACATTTCAGAAACACATGGAATCTTGATTTGCAAATAAAGATGAAAAACATATCAAAGAACTCTCACGTTTTTCGTTCTATATTGACAGGTGACATAGCCTAAGCTCAAAACAAATAGAACCAGAAGTGTAATATAAAGTTTATACTTCATCGTGAACCGAGGATTAATGCCACGAAATTTACAACTGGAAACGTCTCCTCTGTACCGGCGACACGACACGCATCAGCCAGTGTTAGCAACCACTGGTAATCGCACGCGATATCATGCGAAGCCTTATTGGTCCCTCGAATACAACGTGGCATTTAATGTTTCCGCGTGTTCGTTTTTCCTTTAACAGTGCTTATACTTGTGATATATTTTCGTTTATAATTATTAAAGAGCGTAAAAAGTAAACAAATATTCTTATTTCGCTTTCACTTTACATGAAATCTTTCCAATTTAAAGTTTATAGTATTTGTAAGGAAATAAAAGAGAAAAAAAAAACAAGAAAAAAGGACATCGCAAGAAAATGTACAGTGTAAATTCTTAATTCTAGTAATAATATATAATAAATAATAATTATACAATAATCTCTCCAATAATTTATCTAACAATAGCATATTTTAGAGGACGTAGTGCAATTTGCACGTGCCAAGTGCAAGCAACGTACAATGGGATGATGCAAACAAGTAGATCCGCCGCCTGATTGGTCGCTTGCGCGACGGGCATGCGACTTGTGCGACGAATCGCCATCATCCTCGCGGTCGCATAACCGTCATTTTAAATTGAATATAACCGATGCGACAAGCCACATCAAGGGTCCTGGAAGCGAGCAGTATTCGGCGCGTTCGAGAGCGGTTCGCATCTTGTTCCTCGCATAAGCGGGGTGCGTGACGCAGGGGACCATCAACGGTGAAGGAAAAAAAAACGTTGGTCGGTGCCAACGGCCGTTGCCTCTTATCGTGTGCGGTGACAATCTCGCAGAGCGAATTTGGATTGTCGATTAAAGAAGAAACGCACAATAAGACGATATGTCTTTCTCTAAGGCAAGGATACAGCGGTTCAACGAACTTGGGAGTAAGTTGTTATAACAAGTAACAAAGACTTGTTGCTTCCACAGTGTGTGGCTTGATTAATTCTCTTCTCAGCGAGATTCCTTATTTTTATATGTATAAAATGATGGAATTTTATGGAATTCTTCTTGATTGCTCGCGATTTTCGAACGCCCTAAAATATATAATGCATATAATACATAATGACGGTTTTTTCTTGAACGTATTCTTATTGATATATGTAATAATGTAGCTATATAATGTGGTTTTCAACTCTTGCAAAATTTTATTTTAAAATTTTATTTTAAATATTCATAGAATACAGTTTCACTGTAAGATTTTTGTTGATGAAATATCTAATCGATATGTTTATGCACAAATTATTTGATAAGACAAATTTTTTTTATTGGAATTATTTTAAAATGAGCTCAAAATTTCATGAAATTCGTCTTTATAATATATCTTAATATATTTTACATTTTAATTGTGTTAATGTATGTAATGTCGGATATGTATGTATGTGTATGTGGCGGGAAAACTATCGAGAAAATGAGAGGGAAGGGAGAAAAAGAAGACAGAGAGAGAGAGAGAGAGAGAGAGACTCATATATGCATATCATATGAAACATGAAACTTGAATAGATAAATTGTTTATATTATACTTTGTATTATATCTTATGCATGTACATACATTTATTATACATTATGTTCGATAATTTTCAAGTTTTTTATTACAAATTAACATTCCAACGCGAAATTGATATTATTATGATTATATTACATTATTCTACATATTTAATAAAAATTTTAAAAATTATATTTTCTGTATAAAAGATGAAGAAATTATAAAAAAAATATTTGTTAAAATATTTATAAAAAATTTATTTGTATGTCGTTTTCTTACATGTATGTATAGTTATATGTACTTATTCATTTTGTATTTTTCCATATAAAATACATTCATAAAATAAGTTGCAGTTTTGTACATATATTAATAATTTTCTCTTCATTATATATATAAAATATAATTTATATATATCAAATAAAAAATTATTATATTATTTTAACAATATAAAAAACAAATACAAATTTCTGTTACATATGATGCATATCATGTTTAATATTCATTTTTTTAATACTTTATATCGTTCTGTCTCTTTCGATTTCGGGATTTTTAAATTTCATATATTGATCTCTGTAAAGAGAATGCGCGCCAGACAATAAAAGAAGATGTTTTATCACGTAGGACACGATGGAGTGATGGGGTGGGAACGTTGTCGACTACACCTGGTTATTCTACGACCCCATAGAGATCCCATGTATCCCTCGCATTTAGAACAGCTGTCTTTCCCATTTGCGCCTGTTTCTCCCCATGCGCGCCAAAAGGAAGTCTATTTAACCGCGTCTTTCCTCTCTTTTGTCCTTGCATTGCGGGGTTGCATGATATTACAATATTATTACTTACAAGAAATTCTTATAAATCTGCCAAATTTGAATTACATATATATCTCGAAAATAACTAGAAATTGAAATAAATAAAAATTCACCCACTCTATTATTGATGAATGAATCTTCTATATTTTCTATTAATCTTCTATCTTGATAGTTCTAATTCTCTTGCACATGCACAATAAATCATTATAGAGATAATATGTAATTTCTTTTAAATCATTAAAATATTGACTTAGTAACCAAATATGTACATGTAAATTATATCGGCAGATTAATAATGATAATATTAATATTTGTAACACTAAGAAAATAATTATTTGAATAGATTTTAAATTATTATTTTGTATATATTATTCAAAGTATGTTACAATTTTACAGGCGAAGCACCTCCGCCAGGCGCTTACGATCCGAAATTCGATAATAAAGTAAAAGGATCTGTTATCGAAAAATCTGATAGATTTTTAGATGTTAGAAGCACAAGCAGTGCGGAATATAATGCTTCGAGTATATCAGGAAAGAGTAATACAACCACGTCTTCTCTTTTTCGAATAGTAAGATTTATCATAAATTTTGTGATCGATTAAATTGTAAAACTTTATTTATAGAAATAATGAATGAAATAGAAATAGTGAATAACTAAAATGAAAAACTAGAGAGAGAAATAACTGTGTATATTGTTATTAATTAATATATATGGTTTTTTTTAAATATTAGTTTTTGGTTTTTGATATCATAACTCAAAGTATATTTGAGCAAAAAAATATATCATCTTTTACAGAGATATATTACTATATTAAAATATATTATTGAACTTGGATACATTATGTAAATATTAAATTTAAATAATTAATTATAATGATATTTAATTTATAATTATAAATAATTAATTATAATGATATTTTTATATAGCCTCAGTTGCCGCGGAAACGATTGATCACGAAACCAACAGAATCTAAGACAAAAAATGGACAAACAATTTTAATTAAAAATCAAAATATGAAATATGAATCCAATCAACAACTTGCGGATCTTCGAGTAGAATGTTTGAATAAAGACAAAACCATACAGGAACATGAGAAACATATAGAAGAAATGAAGGAAGATATGCGGAAATTAGAAGCCGAGATAGAAAAGCTACACAAAAAACAAAATGAAATGGAAATGCAACATACGGAAGATATAGAAGCAATGGTTAATATAATATTCCAAATTGGAAAAATTATTTATTATTTACCAATATGAATATTGTTATGCTTTTTAATTTGTAGGCTAAGTTGCAACAGGAAATAATAAACAATCATGATGATAAACATCAAACAGAAGTGCAATTGCTTCGCTCTCAATTATTAGAAGCATCTGAAGAAAAAGAACGAGAGATCTCAACACGAAAGACAATGGAAACAGAACTCAGAAATCGTGCAACGGAACTATCAAGAAGAATAATAGCATTAGAAGCTGAATTGTGTACCAAAAAAAAAGAAAATAAAACAACGGTAAATCAGATTATTTTATTCTATAAAATATGATATATAAATTGCTATATTAAAAACTATATTTCTTTTTCAATAGATTGAAATTCTTGAAACGCGCATTGAAGAACTACTAAATACGTTAAAAACAATAAAACATGATCATGATATCGAAATTGAATTATTACAAAAAGAAAAAAGTCAATTCGATGTTTGTATAATGAATTTGACTCAAGAACGATCTAATCTTGAATCTAAATTGGAAATAAAACAAAATATTATTTTGGAACTTCAAGCTCAGTTGTCTGCTCTGCAGTGTGAATTAGATGAACTTAAAACAGAATACGAGAAACTTGCCGATGATTCCATTAAACGAATTTCCGATCTCACTGACAAACACGAAAAAGAAATTCAACATCTGAAAAATGACTTCCTGGAAGAAAAGGAGAAATTATTAACAGAAAATGAAATTTATAAGACATGTGAATCGGAAGCAACAGCGAAAGCAAATGAAATGGAAGAAACAAATTCTTTTCTTATCCAGGAATTAAAAGATATTCAAAGACTTTATAAAGATGTATATATCTTCTGTGTATAGACATATAAATGCTATATAAAATTATTTTAATTGTATAATTTTAATTTAATTTTCTGATTTATTTTAGGTCAGCCAACGATTGCAACAAGCTCAAACTGAATTGGAGCTCTCAAATGAGAAACATGTTATTATGGTAGAAAAATATAAAAAGAATTTGAATGATGTGAAAAATGTGCATATTGAGGATAAGTTGCAATTAGAGCAATTGATAAAAGACACCAAAGAGGAATATTTGAAAAAACTAGAAAATGTACAATGTGATATAAAAGTTTTTATTTTAATTAAATTGTAATAGATTTTTCTGTTGTTTATGTTTAATAATTATACATTATTTTATATAATTTTAGATAACAGTAATGAAGGATAAAGAATTAGATGAATTAAAACAAGCTACCACTAAAAGAATCGAAGAGGAAACTAAACGAATAATGAAACATGCTGAAGAAATAATAAAAAATGCAGAATCTGATAAAAGAAATGCGTTGATGGCATGTCGTACCGAAAGCAAGCAACAAGTGAAAAAAGTGATTGTTGAATGCGACGCGAAAGTAAGCGGACTACACGTGCGTAAAATATCAAACATCACTGATTAATTGCTTTTTGTCTTGTAGTACTTGTGTGAAGTCCAATTCTTTATTTCAGACATTGTAATTTATGTAAATGATATGTGAACTCTTTGTAGATGCTTGTCTGTAGATGTTGTCTTTAGTTTCTTGTGATGTTTGAGAAAATTTTTATTATAATGGAATAATACATCTTCATGAATATTAAAGTAAAATTTTTGTATTTAGGTCAATGCCATGATAAAAGAGGCACAAAACACTGTGGAAGATGAAATGCGACTTACCAATGATAGATACAAAGCATGTTTAGCTCGCATGGAAATGGAGCATGTTGTATTAGATGAGAAACTTTCACAGAAAGATGCTGAAATCGCTAAACTCTCCGCAACACTTGAGGAACTTAGAATGTCTATAGAAACTCAGGTGGTTATGCGTTACAATTGCTGACATTGTGTATAATATATTGCTGTTTACAATATAATTATAATAAATTATGATTTTTAGGAAAGTTTTAGTCAAAGTTTGCAAATTGAGTTAGATAGAGCAGAAACAGAATTAGCGGAGAAAAAGGAAGAATTAAGAGCTTTAAAGGATCACATCAGATCCGAAGGAGCTGAAATGGTTGCTAGAAAAAAAAGGTTGATATTGACAAATTTCATTTTTTATAATATTTAATCTCTAATTTATTTCATTTTAATAAACAATTAGTATAAACAATTAGTATAAATTGATTACTTTAAACACTTTATATAAACGTTTAGATTCGAAGTAATAATGGCTGAAAATGAAGCATCTGTTATCGCGCTTTCTAAACGTTTGGCACAAAGTAATGCTGAAGTGGAAAAACTACAAGATGAATTAAAACATAATGAAGATAGCATACGTGAATACAGAGATTTGCTTAGTGCAATGCGTAGTAGCTCACAATTGGCTGATGAACAAATTCATACTGTCATGGAAGAATTAGATACTCATAGAGAGCTGGTAGATAAACATCAGACTAATAATTTAGCTCAGTTTGAATCAATAAAATCTATTCTTGAAACACAAATTGAGGACCTGAAACTAAAAGCAACAACAGAAGTTTCAAGACTTCAAAATGATCTTGAGCAGAAGTCTTTACAAAATGATGAGGTAATTGCATTCATTCTACTCATTTTATACAATTTACAAAACATTTTTTACAATTTACACTATTAAAATATTTTTAAATTCTTAATTTGAATTATCAAATTCTAGCTAAGGAAACAACTTGATGAAATGAGTAAAAAATTTGATGACGTACAGAATCTATTACTTGATTTCGAGGAAAAAATTGATGCTCAAGAGCTTGATATTTCGCGACTGGAGTTAGCAAATAGCAAACTCTTAGAACAATTAAAGAGCAAAGAAAAAGAATTAGAAATAAGTAATCAATTATTTAAAGATCTAGTGACAATACGTGAAATAGCGGGAGAAATGGTAAGTTTGTCAAAATGATGAATCCTAGCTTGTTATAAATTGTTATAAATTAATAATTATGGATTTGAAACATTTATAGACAAATTGTCGGATAGAAGAGATCTCTCAAAAAGTGGAATGGTTTGAAACAAAAGAAAAAAATGCAGAGGTAATAATTTTCTTTGAAAATAGTTAAAGAATGCGTTATGTTGAAATTAAATTTTATAAAAGAATAAATTATTATGTTTCAGGAAACCACATTATTATTAGGGCGAGAACGAATCAAATGGAAATTTTTAGAAAATATACTTACGCAACAGTTCCAAGAAGAAAAAATGCGACGCGAAGAGGCCGAAGAGTTAGTATAATTTAAATAACAATTTAATATAAAAGAATTTTTGATTACGAATTTAAAAAGTAATAAATAACAATATATTTTATTCTGTACAGAAAAGTCAAGAAAATTATGGAATCAAACGCTCATCTCAAGAAGGATTATGAGGAAATTAGTGACAAGTATGCTGAAATGATCGGTCATCAGAATCCTAAACAAAGGATCAAACATGTTACTCATCTAAAAGAAAAGATTTATCATTTGGAACAGGTGCGTTCGGATAGGTTCTCTGTTGCGTTCGCATTTTTTATTACAATTTTCGCTGTTATTTATATATATTCTCTGCTTTAAAGTTACTACTATTTTTAATGGAATTAGCGCTACAATATCATTAAACAAAACAACGCTTGTATGCAGAACAGCATCATTTGCACGTTTATCTAATCAGTAATGCAATAACATGTAACATTTAATTTTGGCAGGAATATGAATTATGTATATATTCTAATATTATGTAAATAATATATCAATATTTTCTAGCTACATGTTTTATAGAGTTTTTTTATAGAAATAAATATTTTTATATTTAAGCAACTCTACATTGCGTTTTTATTTGTCCAATAGAGCATATAATATTGAATTTATTGTAATTATAAATAAAAATGTATGTGTAGTATGTGTTGTTTGTATTTTTGTATATTTCGCTTCTGTTTTTTCTGATTAAAGATCATGGTTTTTTTTTAGGACTTACATACCAAGAACAAATTAATCGAACAACAACAAAAGACTATAGAAAAGGTTAAAGCGGAAGAAAAACGATCTCATTGGAAAGGCAAGGAAAATGTAGGAATGGTACATTCGACCCCCATTTCTTCACCGCATAAGACATTGACGCCGTTAAGAAGTCGAAACGATTAATTTTAAACAATAATTCAATAGCTTGTTTTCTTAAATTATCAATTTAAATTATAAATGTTCAAAATGAATTATACTCGAAGTAATTTTCTGGGAACTAAAAAAATGTTTATCGCAAAGAATATTTATAATGTTAAAAAGAAAGAAATATGATTTCTTGAAAAAAAAGATATATATTTTTTATAAATTATAAAATAATTGTTAATATCTCTCTACTGTTAATTTTACCATTATATGTTTCAAACTCGACATAAACATATTTCGATAATATATTTTATTATGTAAAACATGTAAAATATTTTTAATATATTTTATTTTTAATAATTTTTGTGTACGATTTTGTATGAATTGATGATTATTAATATAAAATATGTCACATAATTTGCTTCTCAAACCTATTTTAATTTTATTTTTCATTAATAATTAGATTAGATTATCTACCACAATATACGTTATATACATAATTTCATGGTGGTGGTAAAAAAAATATATCCCGTATACAATTATTTTTAAAATAATACGATTTGTTATAAATTTTATATTTTATAATATGGTATATATAAAATATTTTTATACGAATACTCTTTCACAAAATTATAATTTCTGTTCATAATTTTATAAAGATAAAGCTATTGTACTTGAGATATATATGTTAAAAAAATAGAATTACATAAAATTAAATTATTTAAATACAATATAAAATTAATTTCTTATCAATAATAATTTAAACGCTATAAGTTATAGTAATTTTAAAAAAATAAATATACAATAATAAGGAAATAAGTAATATAGTTTAAAAAAACAGATCGAATATTTGATATATGTGTATGAGTTAATCATTAATATTTTATGTGGCAGTTTGTTCGAAAGAGATTATACGATGGAAAATTACTAAAATTATAAACTGATATACATATGATTCTATAGATATATATTTTATTATGCTCAGTCATGCGCCTGAAGTCGTCACAACGTATATAGCTCGTATTTTATACATTCCATCCGTAGCTCTTAACACCAGTAATCACTGCTCTTTGAACTCCTCCTCTCTAAGGTCAATAGCTACATGAATTTTAAACATCGCCGACATCCTCCACGATCTAATTAGTTTCCATCTTATCAACGTCTCGTCTATTTACCATTAATAGCAGCGGCTTGCCTGCTCACTAAAAACAACATTTTCGTGTCAAGGTGCAAGACTTACAATTAGATAGCTCGATCTCTATGACAAAACCTCACGGATGTAATTTGCGGGGCGGGAACAGAAACTTTGGGAAGAGGATTCGCTATATCATCACGTAATTTGGATTTTATGCTTCGCGTGATCCTGTCGCGCCGGATTAATCGCAATATATTAAGATTTTAAGATGAAATTTTAAGATGAATTTAAATGAATACATAATATCACGATCTTTATTTTCAAATGCAAAGCATATTTAATGACTTACATTTATTAATCCTTTCAAATACATTTATTATTCCTATAGCCTAGCTGATTTTTATGAATTTGGATGTTGCAATAATCTCTTGAGAGATTAGAGAGCGAATCGGATGCAAATTGCATATATCAAAGGAATTTTTAACTATTATTATAATTAATGTAAAATAAATGGAGTGAAAGTAAATGAATTGAGAAAGTTTTAAATACAAATTTTAAATCAATGCTAACGTTTAATTATGATTTGCTAAACTAGAAAAATTATATGTATTATAAAAGAAAGTTTATTAATCATATGTATTTCTCAAAATATTCATTAAATAAAATCTCTAATACTATAATTTTTTAATTGCATTTAAAATGCATGAATTTTATATCATTGAAACATAAAATTGTAAAAAAAAGAAATGGAATTATAGAAAAAAATGAAAAAGACATAAAGGTAATAAATAAAGCAAAAATACTTAGTACTAGAAACATGAATAATTATGTGCAAATAGATAAATTGGAATTAGAACTTTTCATTAAAATAAAAAATAGTTCACGCAAATCATTAAAAAACTTAAAATTTCAAAAATAACTTGGACGTGGACGTATCATATGTATAACGCGTGAAGTAGTTCACAAGAACATCCCAAGAAAGCGCTAGCATCCACATTTTCGTAACTTATAAAATATATATAATACTATAGAATGAGAGTTCTATAGAATGAGAATTAATGCATTGATTGATCATATGTTATTGCTTATATTAATTTTGAATTCACGAGCTTCGAACATAATGTATAAGATCTAATCACTCTAATCTGTTGATATAATTGCTTCATGATGATACATTAATATCGCTATTATACGTATACATTTACGTTAATATATTTTTAAACAAATCAACTGCAAATAGTCTGTAAATAAGAAATAATTTACTACATTCGAGACGCTTTGCACACGCACTGCAATAAAATATTTTTCGCCGCGCGCAATGCGTATTGTTCGCGAGAAACGAGTCACGTTCTCTCGATCTACGATTCTTGTGCAAAAAAAAAATCGATCACGGCTGTCGAGTGACCCCGCTTTCACAATTGACTCTACTTTTGCGCGGTTCGCCTCCGAAAGGAGAGCTATGTCTATTCGTCGACTCGCACCCCTGGAGCGGCGAAAGGGGTGAAGACGTCAGGGGAACGAAAGGAGTGAGCAACGGTTGGCTGCTGCGCTGCAAGGATCTTGCTGCAGAAAAATTACCGGTTATTGCCGCCGCGGTACAGCGTATGCACAGCGATGCCGACCTTTTTAAGAGGGTCAAGGATTGACGTGCACTAGCGGGCCTCCGCGCTAGAGCTGGCTAGCCGGAAGGGATTTGAGCGTGAGAGAGCTTTCCCCGGAGCCACGATAATTACCCCCAATGGTCAGCGGGAAAGCGGGTCTCACACCGCCTTTGGACGTATCCCCCGATTCCTGTATCCTCCTGGTCCTCGAACGCGCATTAAGCCGGACGGATTAACGGATATGTCGAATCTCCTGCGCCGTCGTGTTACTTCCACCCCCTGGCGTATCGATAGCGCGCGTGTCGTATGTGTGCGTGTATACGCGATATATGATTTCCTTGACAGATCTAATTTGCACGAGAGAGGGGTGGCATCTTACGTTTCGATTGATTTCCCTTGTCCTTGGATCGATTATCATCGAGATATCTCTCGTGTGCGCAGAGCTTCTGCCGATTAGTCCGTCAATCCCGATTTTGCGCTGTAAATAAATTGCCTTGTAATTATATATTTTACATAAAAAATTCTAGCGATATATCATATATTATCAATCGTCAATGTTTCTTCGATGACACGTGTTCATCAAATCATGCGCGACATGCAACTTGCGGAAAACCGTAATCACAATCACAGCTTGTGACGTTCGTTTATAACGTGCACAGAAAGAGATCGAGCGTGCGTAGGAACTTGGCGCAAATTCTGCTCTATACTATTAACCAGGTCTTACGAATGCAAAGGAGATCCGAGTAATCCCGCACGTGTGACGCTGTAATTAAATATTTGTGCAACGCATGGTGGAGAAGCGAGGGAAGAAGGCGGTTCTGCCGACGTAAGTTTGTGTGCCGTCTAATTAAAGAGACAATTAACTTAATCGCATTGTGCATGTTCGTTACGAGTGCATCTCGACCGAGATTCCGAGCACTTTTCTCATGCTATTCGACAGTTTCGCGAATTTCATATAGGATCGTATATTTTATATGCGTATGCGCTATAAAAAACATACCTGTATTTACGAGTCTCCATAGATATGAATAAAGCAAATATGTGAAGCGTAATATTAAATCAACAAATATTGAAAATACTTTGGAGATTATTTATGTTTACCAGGGATATGTGAGGGATTCCTTTTTTATTAAAATTTTTTTATTAAAAAATTATTTTTTTTTTATTTAAAATCGCTTGTCGTTGTATTCTAAAATTTATCCTAAAGTCTATCTTTCTAATTTATTTTTTCTTAATACATATAATTGATATAAGATATGTAGGATAAATATAATATCATAAATATGAAAGTAATAATTCTGTGACTAAAAAAAATCTATTTATGTGAAGATCTCTGTAGTAATATAACCGGAATAATGTCGTTTGCTGTAACATCGATTGCATCATTATTACATGTAGCCAGATTTATTAAGTGCGTTTTTGGCCACAATTCAATAATTTTTGTATGTAGTACTAGGAAACTAGTTTCGAATCAATATCGAAGGATAATAAATATACATGGTGTGCTCGTAACAGACAATTAGAGTGCATCATATATTCGACTAAAAGATTAATAACGAAACATGGACAATATTCTGTAAATTTGTATTTTATGCGTTTTATCTCGAGCAATTTTTTCGCACATATATGTGAGATATCGGATTTTCCACACAAAATATCAATTTTACATCAACATTTCTAGGTAACATTGGCGAAATTAACTGTACAATTAATTGAAATAATTTCCGTTATGTGTTTAAAAAATCAATGATATTCTATGCCAATAATATAATCCTCTTGTAGCGTTGCATACACATATCTAATGTGTTAATATTAATCATCGCGCACGTTTTCGATCATGGATTCATACATTTATTTCTAGATTGTTATATTTCCATTATCTACATTAGGCATTTTGTCGCAATATTCTACAATTCCGAAATAATAATTAGCAACATTAGCAAAATATCACAATCAATTTCTCAGATAATTTATATTTTATTGGAACGTTTATACAAAAAATTTATCTAAAAACTTGTATTTAAATATATATTTAATAAAATTTAATAAGATATTTAATGCAATCATAAATATATTCAAAATACATATGTGAAAGAGAAAATGGATAAATAAATGCATATAACAATGTCGAATAAAATCCAATTTGTCAGAGAGAGAGAGAGAGGGGGGGGGGGAAGAGAGAAAGAGAGAGACTTGTAGATTCGAGCGGCAGTTTCGTGACTCCACAACTCGGATCGTGACTCATTCGTGACCGGGATTGGGATCTGACCTCGTCGTCGTACATGGTCTAACCATTACGTTAAACTCCGCACAGTAGCCGAAAAGAAACGAATAAGGAGAGAAAAGAGATCGGCCAACGCGCCACTTAGCCGCCCGAAATTATCCCGGAGGGGATTTCTCGTTCTCCTTCTTCTTCATCAACCTTCTCTACACATGCCATAATATCGAAAATTATCCTCTCTCTCTCTCTCGTCGGATAGATAATCGAAGTTTGTAGAGTAAAGTGACTGTGCACGCTCTTGTCCGATTATGTTACTTCCGCTTCGCGTGTATGAGGAATCCTAAATAATTTTTGCGCACAAAACACGCGACATTGTGGATGAGAAATGATACCGACTCATATTCATGCTAATTGGAGCAGCATAAAAATCATATCCACATTTTTCTTCTCGTCCCATTATTATCGAGAAATTATCCGTTATCAGAAAATATCGGATCGTTATAAATGAAATATACGCAGAAAGATGCGAATTTTTATGTTTCTTTCTATTCTTCTTCTTTTGCAAAATGTGATCCACAGCTCATACAAGATTCAGAAATCTCATCATTAATTGTAACAAGATATTGACTCGAGAAATTACTAGATAATCTGTTAAAATTATTGATTAAGTTTCTCAGATATGAATTGTGAGTGTTGACTATTAATTCACTTTTAAAAGCATTTATACCTACTCTAACGTCAAGTGCTATGACAAAATTTTAATCCCAATGAAATTGCGGGTCACAGAGAATCGAATTACATCATTTTCGCTAAAGAAAAAGTCAAATGTAGGTCACTTTTTTCGTTTCGTGTAGCTTTCCAATGTATTATACCACAAGGAAACGAGTAATGAAATTTAATTACAAGTCGGAGGTATACAACTATTAACTGGGTCATTCAGCAGTTTGCGAAATTGTAGTAAAATGAAAAAGAAAAATCGCGTGTATAAAAATGCGGCTAGAAAAGTGCATATATATATAGCGTAATACGCCATTCTCTCAGACTGTGGCTCCAACCCAAAATAGACCGTACAACAGGCGTGTAACATTAATTTGCAAGTAGATTAAATGCATTTTCGTGCCGACGACGGACGTACGAAGCCACTCGCGCTTGCTTTCTCATATTTCCAGCCGAGGCCGTTTGCCGGCCATTATTAATCGGACGATATTACGAGCGCGAGCGCGAGTGCGAGCGCGAGCTATATCGGCCGCTCCCGTATTCCAGATTTAATATTTCATCCCGCGCGGGGATCTTTAAACCGCTCCGATTGGAAAGCGATGTATCGTTCTCGCGCGGTATATAGGGATGTGTAATTTTCTCGAGAATCTATCTTTATAATTCAGGTTAATCCGCGGTCGCGACCCGCGCACTTTCGCGTGATTAAGTAGTTAATTCGTTGCCACACGCGAAATCGAATCGATGCGGGTGCAGTTTTTAAAAGTTCGCGAGCATAAATCTCGCGGATACCATTCCGACGAGGATACCATTTCATCATGCAAACAGAATTAGTTGGTAATCAGCGAGGCTTCTTTAAATTCATCTCCCTAGGGATGTTGCGAAAAGATATCAAATCTAATTACAATTAACCTATTTAAGGCAGACAGCGATTTAATACAGTTTTAATAAAATAAATGGATATTAACTTACTTGAGATGCTATTAATATTTTATAACAGAATCCAAATTTACAATATTTATTCAATTTTATAACATACGTCAAAAATTGTAATTTATAAATTATTATAATTACAAGTTTATTTAAAAAAGAAATACACGTGAAGCCACCGTAAAGAATCGTAAAATCTCAATAAGAATATAAAGGATTCGAAAATATATTGGAAAATATTAATTTAATTTCAAAAGTATTGATTTTTTAACGACTAAACTTTATCTAAATAGATATCTCTAGAATTTAATTATGCACAAGTATTTATCTGAAGTATATTGACATATAATGTTTAAAATTATTCAAAGTTAAATACAAAGTTGAATAATGAAATAATAAAAAGTCACTGTGCATTACTAAATATGTAATATACTGACAGACACACTCATTATAGTATCTCATTATGAGATACATATGCATTTTGTACTGATAATTTTTTATTAATAGTAACACAAACGAGATTGACTTTGCATTTTAACTACAGTTGCTACAATTATCATAATATTGAAGAGATAAAAGAAAATCTTAAATCAATCGAAATTGTGATAAAACAATTTTTATAAAATTGACTTTAATTTAATTGTGTCGCGTTATTTTTTTGATGGCCAATTATACAATTATTTTTGTAATTTTAAGAAATTTCAAAATAAGTTAAAGTAGCCCAAAGTCCAAAGACTTTAAGCAGCGATATATTTAACAGTCTGCTTTGCTATAATATACATAGAGGAAAGAAAATTTATCTAAAACTATTTATTAACTGTGTTAAGAAATTACTAGATTGTAAACCGTTTAGTTCAATCCATATACGCTTACATCAGCCGTCAATTGCTACCGTCGATTGACGCAATTTATAGATTTACAGGCAAGATTTAATTGATTCGTTAGTAATTTAGTTGTCCGTGTCTCGCGGAAGAGGAAGTTCTCTGGTAGAGGCGTAGAGAGGCGGCTAAAGTCGTCTCGAAACTTTCGTATCGACTCCCGCGGTCGGCGCAGCGCGCGGATCTCCTCTGCGAATTAACATTTAAGCCTGCGTAAAATGCAAATGACCGTGTTCTCCAGGACGCCGTCGTTGCCCCGCGGAGAACTGCTACTCGCACAAGCGGTGGCAGCGGCGCTTGTTATACCTATCACGTTTTCGGAATTTGGTCGCACAGCGCAGCAGAGACTGGCTCGAGCTCGAGAGACTTTAGTAAACATCTCGCGAGACGTGATTTTCAAGGTTCGTTAAGTCCGCCATAGATAAAGAGGAACTTGGCGATGGGTGGTGGCGAGAAATGAGCCGGCTGTAGCCGCGGTCCAGAAAAAAGGACGGAAATATGAAAGAGACAGAGAGAGAGAGAGAGAGGGACATGGAGGCAAAACGAGCGGATGGGAACACATTTTGCGAGAGAGAAGAGAGAAGAGAGAGAGAGAGAGAGAGAGAGAGAAACGGAACGAGAAGGTGACAGAGATGGAGAATCAGAGAGAAATAGGCGGAATGAGTTCATCTCCGCTAATGCAACGAGCTAAGTTAACTCGCACATCCTTCTTAACGCGCGTAACCTCGCGATTATGCGAGCCGCGGCGCGTGTACCAATGAGGAGGGAACGCGCGAATATGTTTCTGCCATCACCGACACACACGTAACGTAGAGCCTAACGTAAGCATACCGAAGCCGGCCATTATGGATGCGGGAATGACGATGTATCTTATACAATTCGAGATGTGCAAGATAGATCCCACGCTTATTTATGCAATACATTGTATGCG
Organism: Camponotus floridanus; assembly: GCF_003227725.1. Classification (NCBI taxonomy): domain Eukaryota; kingdom Metazoa; phylum Arthropoda; class Insecta; order Hymenoptera; family Formicidae; genus Camponotus; species Camponotus floridanus. The sequence goes on from NW_020229839.1 coordinate 264,248, forward strand.
TGTTTCCGATTCGAAAATTGTAAATTACTTTAATGTTTTAAAGATTGCTTTTTTTTTGACAGATCAAAATATTATATTTAGAAAGTATGATCTTTTCTAAAAAAAAAAAGAAAATATATCTAGGACAAACACACAACTATGTAATGTGTTATGAAATGTGTTATAAAATATGATATGATGCGAAATGAAACAACTAACTGTAAGATCTACAACGGAAAGAAACGAAATATGTATCGTATTTCATTGTATTATTTCGTACATTTGTGGATGAATGAAAACATCCCATGACGCATAAATCGCAATAAGAGAAAAGAAGGCGCAAATCGTAAACTTGTAAAGAAAGACCCGATTTATAAGAAATATGAAGAATTGTATTTACACGCGATAGATCATATAAAATTTTAATGATAATAATAAATATGTTTTGCAAGCTCGCTAAATAAAAGTTGAAATATAATTAATCAACAAATACTGTGATAAATATGACTTCAACACAAATTTTTATAAAATACATGACAAACAATTTATTTTTTAACTTGTTTGGTCTTGCGATAATATTACTGTGACTGATTTAATTGTTCACCACGGAGGCAATTCAAGAAAAAAATGTTGATATATAACTTTCCAGATCATTAATATAGTCGTAAATTATAGCGTCGTTTATTTGTCAAGGTTAAGCTGACCTCATTATAACGGGATAGCACTGATTTTTCAGTTTTGTCACAGAGACGCTTTGTGCGTTTCTTTCATATAGAAATCGTCCGATCGTAACGGGTAGATGGTCGCATTTATCGTTTCGTTGCATTTATTTTTGTAATTTGATTCTGTATTTGCGTGTTTGTACTTTGGTTTCGTGCCAACTTACGTTCGCTCGTATCTAAAATGTGTAAAATTAACAAATACAAACAAGTGACATTGCTATAAATTGAACACTAGCAAAGCACTTTATTTTCTCGAGTGCAAGCGAGCAGGAAATCCTGCTGATGCATATCCACGTGTCTGACCGATATCCCGAAATGTATCAAATCTGCGTGGGAACTGGTTCCCATACCGTGCGTGGAAGTTGGATCGTGAACGTAGATCGTATGCGCTCGTTTCCAACGGTCAGTCTCTCGCGATTATGCGAAACGCAAAGCGTGTACCGTCAGCGAATACGTGAATATAAACGATCGCTTTCGGCTAGATAAGATTGCCGAAATAAGCAGCAGGCAAATATCCTTCGTTTGCAAAGGAATACATCATATTGCGTAACCATCTTTACCGAGAGTGTTTGGTGACAGCTACGCTATATAAATGTATTAAAAATAAAATGTATTAATATCACAGCGAATTATTTGTGCAACAATTTTGGAAGTTACGTCGTATTTATCACTTTATTCGTATTCTTTGTATCGAATCATGTACGCGACAAGAATATTCAGATATCATAGGTGTGGAATTTATAAATATACAACGAATAATACAGCAATAGTTTGTGGAATCAACGATTCACATATTTTAAAGAGATTTGCATCTGGATATAGCTTCAGGTGATATAATATTTCTACAGCAATGAAACTTAAAACTTGGTGTATAAAAATCGTTGATGTTAAATATACTCGACAATTTCAATATCAAATTTTCCGCATAAATTAATATTGCAAATTATCAAAATTTGAATAAAACCATAGATTTATGATTTATTAACTGAAATTTAAAAAATTACTAGAATAAAATGATTAAAAAGATCAATTTTTGACATGTATCTCTATATTCTCGAGAAATTTTTAATTCTCTAAAATTTTCAATTATTAAAAAACGATTAAAATTCACATAAGTTTCCAAATCAATAAAAATGTTTGCGAAAAAAGAAATGTCTTTAAATTCATCAAATGCGCATTTTATTATCTTTTATTATCTTTGTCAATAATTTTATATATATTTTATCTTTTTTGCATCATTATATGCTATCATTAAAATTTCAATTCTTAAAAAAATTAGAAATTCTTAATCGAATGCCTGCTTCATATATAATTCCTTTTAAATTATATCTCAGAAATTGAGTGGAGTAATTGTCGCTATTTCAGTGTGAATGACCTTCGGGAGATGTGGGCCGCTAGAGCCACGTGCAAATGCGAATGGACCTTTATGCGCATCCACATATACGAAAGAGGGAACACGGACATCATGGAACACATGCATCAATGAAGGCGAATAATGTAATACAGTAACCCACGCGCTTTCGTGCGTTACCCGTTTACGTTATCGAAATATTTCGGACAATATTGGAATATTGAGGTTTTTTATCACTCTGGCTTCTCGCAATAAAAAAGAAAATCTACGTAGGAAGCGCCGAATAAAATGGTGATCGTAAAAGATGTTTAGAAGCATCTTGATTTTTATATCTCGATTACGTGATATTTTTTTCCCTCTTGGAAACACTTTTTCTTGAATTTAATTAAATTTCATGTAAAAATTCACTATACTTTGAATGCAAATACATGCTAATTTTTCTGTTGGCAATGCTAAACTATTTTTTTTTAAATATCATGCTTATATAGAGTTAAATTATCATTATTCGTTGTATATTGTATATTATTTTTAAATAAATAGAAAAAATTGTTGTTTATATTTAACTTGATAGATTCAAAATATATTTTCCATACTGTATAATATCACAATCATTATTGCATTTTAAAATTAAATGAAAATAAAAAATATTAAAGATATTTTTAATACATATATTTTGTTATTTTCTCTTTCTATTCATTTTTAGAAAAATATGCGACGCATTCATCTTACAATTTTAACATTAATTATAACATCATTACATTTATTAAAATTAGTAAATAAACTTGTCCTAAATTGTTTTAAAATTAAATAAAAGATTATATATAATTAAAAGTATTAGTTTTCTTAAATATAAATATCATATTTGACGAAAAATATATATATTTGAAAGAAAGATTTTTCTTTAATTTTCATAGCTATACGCTTTAACGAAAATGGATCTGCAAAATATTAAAATAGTATTAGATTAAATAAATTTATCAAAACCTTTCAACCACGATATACAAAAATTTATATTGTAAAAAATTCACGCTACAGTAAAAAGCTTCAACATCAGAATGCAGAAGCGTCGCTACTACATATCTATTTGTTTTTGGATGTAATGAGTTTTCTCTTTCACTATGTGCCTTACATCTATACTTTGTACTATTTTTAAACACGTTTCGAGACTCTTTGAACTCCAAAGAAGAAAGATGTGATACTCACAGGATGAGATAATGCGTTCGAGAAGATAGACAGAGATACGTCTTGGATACTGGCCATTTCCTAATTGTATAATCTTTCTGGCGTCCAGTCTGGCAAAGCTTCTAACGGCTCTAATAGCTATAATAGACAGCACGCTCCTGTCTGTGTGACCAGGATCCTTCCAATATCCTATTCGCGTACGTACTCATTCATGTATAAGACTTTGGTAATTACTGGCGTATAAATAACAAATATGTATTCAAGTTAGAGGTGAATATTATAAGAGAAACTGATAATGTATTGACATCATCAAGGTTGTTTTTAGACATTTGACAATATTGAAATTTGTAAATACTTTAAGAATTATAGCGTAATTGTTGATAATAAGGGGGAATTCTATTTATATCTATATATGATATATTCACGTTTTTTAAATAGGTGCTTATCAATTTGTGTTATTTTCATTCATTCAGAAATTGTATTTCTTTAACTCAATGTTAAACAAAACATTTTTGCTCTGTAAAAACATAGAAAAATTGAATTTGCGTTATAAAACACTTTTTAAACTTTAGATATTTTCTCTGAATTTCAATTTTAACGTAAACAGCTTTTAATTTATTTTTATAAGAGAAAGAGTTCTTTACGATATCGATGTAATAATTTAAAATAAAACATCCCTATGTGGAGTCGAGTTGGAAAATTATAATGAACCTTTTTTTCACGTGGCCGGTATAGTATAATAAAAATGTAGATTCCACCCTTTTTCGTTAGCCCTTCTTCGTCTTTCTTCTTGAAATTCGTGAGGGACCGTTCGGAACGCGCGCGCGAACTTCCCCGTATTTATTTCCCCTTATTATACAGAAGAAGGTCGAGCTCACTTTTCATCTATGAGGCATAACGCGAGGGGTGGTAGAACGACTCGCGTAGCCCAATTTCCTGATAGGATAAACCGGTAACGGGTTCGATCTATGCGCGTAAGACGCGTGAGTAGAATATGACCGAGAATCCGAAGCGAGAGACTTTGACGACGCTCTCGAGAACGTTTGCACGTGCCGCAAAGAGAGGTAAACAACCGTCCGAATTAATTCCGACGCGCTTTTAAACGTCTCTCATATAAATCGGATAAAAGCAATTACGTCGGCGAAACTGCGAAATATTTCTGCGAAGATTTGCCCGCACAGTCTGCGTGATACAGAGTTGCTCACGAGTAGCAGTCTTGGAATCGATCTCGATATTCTTTACATGAGTTTAACGGCATGAGTTTAAAGTAACCTTGAGAAAATCTAACAACTTTACTTTAATAGCTGACTATTTGTAAAATTAATGTTGAACTTACGATATTCCGATAGATATTATCGGTGTTTTCTGAATCTAAAGAATCTGATTATGTATTTTTTCGCCTTTGTCAATATGTTAATTAATCACAGCACGAATTTTGTAACTATCCCCCAAATTGAAACTTATTATCTTTTAACGATATAAAACAGCAGAAAAAGAACCGTAATATCTGTAGTGCATTTTTCATGTTTTTATTGCTCCATGTAATTTATTGGAAATATTCTTACGAGATAAATAAGACGGATGATGTAAAAAAATGGAAATTATCATATTATTGCATCGCATAATTTAAGCATCGTATATGTCTTATTCGAAATAAATAACTAAAATAGCAACGCGATTGTATCTTCGCGTTATAGCGCATCCTTCCTCACTCGGCATTGTTGAACGGCGCTGTACACAGCTCAATTTCGCGAGGTATCTTACTCGCGGCAGAGTCCGACGCAATTTACAACCCGAATTTGAATAATTCGATCGAAGTCGCCGGGCCGTCGCCGTCGCAGCCGCCGAGAGAGACGCGAGTAAAATCCTCCCGCTAATTTATCGTTTATCATCTCCGCGGCGCGCCGTTAAAGCGGCCGTAGCACGTACTTAGCGATAAAAGTGCTTAACACTTGCGACTCGCAAAGCCTCACGATACGTATGTCCCGGGGGACGACTTTGCGCCCCTGGTTTACGACAACTTCCGCAACGAGCGGCCAACCAGAGAAAGAAAGAGAGAAAGAGAGAGTCGACTCGATATAACTATACTATCAACGTTAAATCCGCGCCGGATCCATCCGTTTCATTAACGACGCGAGATTGGCGACCGTTTAACACGTCAATTCTCGCAGAAGAGGGCTCGAATATGTCAGACATATCGTCGCCGAACGACGATTGCACTTACGTGTTTATACAGGCGGCAGGCGTATTTTATAGAAGCGACTTAAGCGCCGGGTGACGATCGAATCTCGTCAACGTCGTCCGGAAAAGATAAGATGTATCTCGGGTATTTGGAGGAGCGCCAAAACCAGATCGGTTGTAAGGGGTCCAGTGGACAGAAGGAGGGAAGAGGGGGTCTCCTTCGATTTCTATTAAACGCCCTTGCAGACCTCGCCTCGACGCAACCTGCGTGCAGGATGTTGGGGTCAAAGGGGCACCAACCAGATTGCACCGTGCAAGAGCCGTCTTCTCTCTCAGGGTTCGTTCAGCTCCCCGAACTGGATCGAAAGAATTGAGGAGCCACGTTGAGACTGGTCATGGTCGCTGAATAGTTGTTGAAAGAGCGAGCTGCGAGACACGGGGTGGAAGAAGGAGAGGATAAGACCTGGAGACGTGTAACCTCCGGTCGTGCAGCGACGAGTCGCGCGGGTCACGCGTGTCCGGAATCTCGTCGACAATTTTTACATTCATTTCCCGGGCGCGGATCATTACCCGTGAGACTTGCTCGCTGATCCTCCCCGGAGGATCGCGTAAGTACGTGTTAGCGATTTGCGACGGCGTTAAGATGATACGAGCTCGTCCTAGAAAGTAAGCAGAACGGCGTGATTTGCAAAAGCGCAAGAGCGAATGCGCGAACTTTGCACGCTGAGACGATTCGTTTGGTGAAATCGGGGGCGACGACGGAGCAAATGCGATTGTGATGTGCATACACAATATAATATTATATATATATGATTATTATATTTATTTATTGTATATAAAAAGACACGGTAGACGGTGAGAATAAAAATTCAAGGAGCTAAGAGGATCTCATTTATAATTTGAAAAGTATGAAATAAATAATATTTTACGTCAAACTGGCATGAGAACGGTGCATTAGTATTAGAACGATATAATATGAATATTTCTCCGATGTCTCTGAGAAAGCATTTATATTGGCGAATTGGGAAATTTTATTCTTCATGAGATATCTAACAGATATGTCTTTATTAATTTTTTATATACATATAAACTGACGTTACATTTACTAATTGATCAATTATAAGTATAAAATCAAATATATCGACTTTCGAACATAAAATCGAGAAAATTGAAGTGACAATTGATTTATATTATAAGATACGAGATGTATGACATGAATTATTGTTTTAATAAAAATGCATTTTTTTCATTTAATCTGTACCAATATATATATAAAGCTATAAATATATATATTTAGGGATACATACATGTATATATATTCCAGTAAGTATATCTATAAATATGCTTACGCGAAAAAATATTTCATCGCGTCGCGATGTTGTATAATATGTATCGACACTAAATTTTTCGCAACTGTATAATGTACCTAAGTGGACGTATCGCTTCAATAGCTTTTTCATGCTTATTGTGTGCGGTGTGTTTCACCATGCGGAAAAATATCTCATCGGCAAACGCATCTGGATACACGCCAGGCGCGCGTGTGCACGTCTGTAATATCATTCTGGATCGATTTCCTGGCATCCAGTCGCCGTTCGAGCCGAATCATTTTACGGACAGATTGCCGTTGTCTCTGGATACGGTGCCGACATATGATGTACGATTATAGCCGGCGACGACGACGACGACGGCGCAGCGATATTACAAGGAAACGTCTCGTTTTACGAGCGACGTATCAAATAATACGCTGATACACCGTACGACTTTAGCGGGCAATATGTAAGTAAACGTCTATGACGCGCCCCGGAATGAGTGTTTTGAGAGGCGCTAAAAGAGAACCTCGGCCCTTTGCGCTTTTCCTTCAGGTTGTACCGTGAATTTTGAACGACGTCTTTTGGCCGATTAATAGTCGACGACACTGTTTCAAGAACGTTGCAAGAGAACGTTACTTCAAGAAACGACGCGATAATATTTGTCTGTAATCTGCCTATAATCGACTGTCCTATGATGTGACACTTCTGTCCTCGTCTATGGTACTTTTTTATTCGATGTCGGGATATATAAATGATGAGTAAAACCCATGACGATTCTCAGAAAAGACCAACAAGGAGGAGGGTAGTTTAACTTGACGATTAGTCAGCCCCTGCACTATTACCCTCTCTGTCTTCCCTCTGTAATGCACAAGTATGTATGTATTATACATGGGTGTCCAGCGACTCCCTCTCTTCTTTCGTGAGTCACCGACGGAAATTACGATCGATCGAACACCAGCAAGCAATGAAGGAAAGTTACATCGTATAAGAGTCGTTTCATAGGAAAGAAGAGAGAAACTTTTTCTTCATCGTCAGTTCTAGCGTAAACGCGTTTAGGAGCTCCGATGACAGTGGATGACGGAACATCTCCGGATCGTAGAATTTATTCCCATCGCGTGTCGCGATGCCGCTGATCTCGTTAGATCGCGCGGGACGATCGCGCATCGATGGTTTCGCGTTACGTGAACGGGGACAAAAATTTCCCTCGAAAATATCGCCGTTTTCGAGAACCAAGAGACCTCAAACTGATGCGAACTCGAGTGGGTTTGTTCAATGGTAGCATTTGCAGCGAAGCGTTTGGGACATTAACTAGAAAGTTTCAACTCTTCATTTAGTTTACTTCTGACATTACTAAAAGAGGAAAGAAAAAGGGGAAAGGTTATTTGTGGCACACAAAAGTAATATCAAAAATGTTATTATCTTGTAGAAAAAAATCATGATTTTGTAGAAATGATTATTTCATAACTATTGTACGAAAAATTTAATATTAAGAAATATATGATTTTCCTTTGAAAAATAATTATAAAATTTAACGTTAATAATTATTGCAGTTATGAACAAGAGATTTCGGTGTTGCAAGCGTTAATTGAAACAGCTGAGTTACTTGATAGTCAAAGTATTTTAATAATAACTGCCTGGAGAGTAAATTTAGTACTAATATTGGAAAGAAAATTGGAAATTTTAAATAAAGATTATTTGGAAAATACTCACATTTTTAATGTTAATATTAAAAATTAGTTTAATAAATATGTCATAATTTTGCGTGCATAGACATATTACTATGTATTACTTACATACATATGCTAATGCTTGTCTGCATTTTATGTTAAAAAAATAATACGCGATTTTTCGCTCTAGATAACATAACATTATATATTGTAATCGAAAGTGGTGAGCACGTTTAATGAGGGACATCGATGACAATCAATGACGAAACGGCTCGTAATTTATTCTCGCCACGCGTGCCGCGGCCACTGATCTCGTTAGGTTCACAAACCGGTCATCTCGATGGTCCGCATCCCGACGACGTGCGCGGAGATAAAATACGTATCGAAATCTCGGCAGTTCTGTAAGAATTCGCCGGGATCCAATGAAAGCTGAGCAGCCGAGAAAAAGAAAGGAAGAGGGAGAGAAAGTAGGAGAGAGCGAGCGCGTGGAATTGCGACCGATCGAAGGCGGATGAATCCAATCGACGACGGGCAGGACTCCGACTAAAGTTTTCCGAAGGAATCCTCATTTCGCTCTTATCGTAAACTCGCGTCGAAAGCTCCGTTGACAAGTGGGCGACGGAATATCCCGATCGGAATTTATTCTCGCCACGTGTCCCGCCACGTTACCCCGTCTTCTCAAACCTCCTTACGACCATGTCAAAAGTCTCGTATACACTTCACCCTCTTATTTTTCTTTATACCTTCTCTAACACCCTTAGAAATCTGATGAAAAACTACTTTTCATCCTAACGAAATGAAGCAAGGTGCTATTATAATTATAGATAGTACATGGGATTTATTTACACCGTTATATGTGATGCATACATCTATTAAAGAGGTACAATTATTCCCTTTAATTAGTGTAATAGATACATTTCAGATGCAAACTATTGGAAATAATCATTTAAAATATGTAATTTACTTATAATTTAATATTAATTATTACATTTTAATTTTCAGTGTTAATTATTTTGTTATTACTTTATTATTTAATCTCTATTTTTTAAATATCTCTCTATATAATTAATACTTAAATCATATTTCAAAAGTTTACTTAAAATAAAAAAAAACGTAATTTTGTTATCGATATTTATTCTTAAACATTAATATTAAAAAATTCCCAGTTCTTTTATCGCGCGGAAATCGCATTGTTAACTCTTTATTTAAAAGATATTTACTCTAAAATATTTCGCGAAGGTAAAAGAAGATACGAGAAATCCCTAAGGATACCCAAACATATAAGGATATACGTGTACGTATATACACGAAATGAAAAGCTCTTACCATCGTTAGTATTCTGGAGCAGTACGTCCCAATTCGGTTACATGAGCGAAGGTGTAGCATACCTTGGCGCTGTAAAAGGAGTTATTTAGCGTTCCACGACTCGTCGACGCCGAGGAATTTGGCGGCGAATTTTTGTCGTAGCTCATCCGATGAGAATAATCGCCGGCGAACACGTCACACGCGTAAAGGAGCGATCTATTCGGGGGCTTTTCGCGCGCGTTTCTCGTGCGCGGCGCGTCCTCCTCGTTTGAATCTTGTCTTCGCCGAAACGATGATAAAGCGAGGGGGCGGTTACTGAATATTTACGCGAGAGAGAACCCCCGGTGAACTCGCGATCGATAATTTGGCCGTGTGGTCAGACGCGGCGGCGATTAACCTTTAACTGCTCGTGCGGCGCCTGACGGACGCCACAGTCGTTTCGCATGCGTTTTATTCCCCCTTCTCGTCCTCGTTTATCCCGATAATGTGTAACATCCCTCGAATAGCACGATGATTCTCTCCCGTTAATTCCGTAATAATTAACTAATATCTCCCCGCCCCCCTCTCTCTCTCTCTCTCTCTCTCTCTCTCTCTCTCTCCCTCTCTCTGTTGTCGCCCGATACAAGCGAATTAATGCCGAGAGTTGGTTAATAGTCTTCGGCAACTTCCCGTACAATAGGATGAAGTTCCGTTACACCGACACAAAAGCAACTTTGCGCCACAATGAATAAAGACCGTAGTATCATGTAATACTCAAGAAGGCAATTAGTCAGTTCCAGTCTCGATATTCGCGAGATTTCCCTTGTATGCCGTTTAATTGTCTCGAAATCTCTCGTGGTCTCCTCTAAAACATTTCTCTTGGATTGGATATTTAGCGCTATCGATGAGCAGGAATAAAATCGATAACGATTGTTAATAATAACAAAGTTATCGCCGCGATGTTATAATCTTACAGTATTAAAAGACTCGGTGTCTTGAACTACAACTCTTGCTCTAAAACAATGTATAACATCCCGAGGGTATTTGAAGCTCGCGTTCGCCAATTATTGCCGCGCAACATCATTGCTGCGCAGTTTCTTGCTGCCCGTTGGCGATAAGATATATCCGTTCACGATCGCGCCAGCGGATGGGAGCGAGAGAGTTTTTTTGTAATGTCTAAAATCAATATCTCGCGGGTCAAGTGTCATACATAACAATGACCTCACGAGTTCACTGACTAACGAGATTTATTTCGACAAAGTTTTCTCCGCTCTCCTCCGCTACTCGCCATTCGCATTGCCAAACTAAACATCACGTCCCTCCCTCAATTCACTCGACCTCCTCCTCGCCGCCACTCGCGCCCGTTCCCGATGACAGGAGTAATTACATTTTTATGTTGTTCCGACACGAGGCGGTACGTGACTGCAGCGGGATCAATTTGTCTCGCGGCCCCGACGCCGTGTTCGCAATGGCAAATGTTATTTGCTCGGGATAACGCCAGCGAGACGAAGAACGAGAAACTCAGACAACGAAATGCGATTCCGCGATTGCGAACGTGTACGAGGCACCGTCTCACGCCCGCGTTATTTTGTCCGTTCCGACGTAATTATCGCCCGACGCGACTTTCATCCGGCCCGGTCGAACCTTGGGGATTATCCGAAAAACACCTTTCTCCGAAAGTCAATATCCGATCTGCGCGAGCTATATCCTTGAAAATCGAATCATAGACGTAATGTATACGTCGTGCACAATTTTATTTACTCCGTTCAAATCTCGTAAAAAATATATTTCTCACCTTCCCTCTAGTGTCTTTAAATATTTAATTAATAAATGTATCTACAAATAAAAACGAAGATATGCAAATATATAGGATCAAGAAAATAAACGCGTATAGGAAAAGGGAGAAAAATCAAAAAAATTGCAATTAATTGATAGGGAGAAGAAAATCGACTTTGATAAACAAGATGCGAAATATGTTTCGCAAAGTTCGAAGATGTGCAGACTTCTATAACAATTATTAGATTCGAGCGCGAATGCATTATCGGATTTCGCAACAAACACCTGGCAATTGCTTATTTCGCAGCGATCGCTTCTTCGCCAGTCGATCGCGTAAAGTATACCCTGATTAATCGATTGCCGTCGTCGTAATCCCGACCGGCTTGTAAGTGGATCGTTTGTAATCCCAAGAGAGTCGAGAGCATCAGCGGAATGATTTAGTGCTCAAGCATACTGGTGCGATCGGCGACCTAGAGAGCTCGACCATTTCGCTCGCGACGGAGTTATCGGCGATCTCAAAGGCGATCTGTTGATCCGCTTTGATCCGGCCCGACGATTTAAATTCTCTATGCCAATCAGGGAAACACGGATACGATATGCGACGACGTCCATTAATAAGTATGACGTTAAAAGAAAACGTGATCGTTGATGAAGACAAACGACGTGGCGTCGTTAATTACTCTTGATTACCGGGGGCACACCGGTAATTAGAATTAATACTTCTCGCGTAGAATTAAATAAAACGCGTACTCCCGTACCCTCTCCCTCTCCGAAATATATTTGAACTTTGGTATACATAATTATCAGCTGGTTTTCTGTATCTCTATCTAATTGACTTTGCAACATCTGACTTTGTCAATAACGTAAATAATTACAAAGTCGTGTATTTCATTCGTGTCTATTAAATATTTAAAATTGATGAAAAATTGATACAACAGCGCTTATTTCCAACGTGCAATATTCAACTCAACAAAAAAAAGCTCGTCTCTATTTTGCGAAATTTTCGCATTTTTTATCATTATTATACATTATAATGTTATTTACTGCTACAGCTCTTCTATACTATCTTCTGTACTATCTTTATAATTGAGACTTACTCTGCTCCTTTTCCTATTAATATTCACAGATTCGAATTTAAAGTATGTTAAATTTTGAGACATAATAATAATTCTATTACTATCGGTGAGATTTAATTGTGCCAGATGATATTGATTAATTAAACTGCCACAGAAATTAGTTGACACTATATTTTTAGCGATATAAAACAATATGACTCAATGATATATTTAGCACGTGAATAAAACTGAAATGAAAGATTCAGAGTGAATCAGAGTTTACGATGAGAATCGTATTTGCCGTGTTGTTGGAATTTACCAGTTAGATTTGGAACACACTCGGCAATTAATGGCGATGTTTGTTTCTACGGAAAAAGTTACCGAGAGCTATCGACCAACTTTCCGATTAATTCAGTTACATTGGACAACAATACTCCAATATCAGTCAATTATTGCGCGAATTTTCGTGTGTGTGTGTGCAATCATATAGATTATTAATTAAATAAAAGAATGTTGCAAAACATATATAATTGCATATAATTTATGATTTATGTAATGAAAAAATTTAATGTTTGACAAAAGTATAATCTTTAAATGTATAATTATGTTGATATAACTAAATTATTCTTTGTTTATAAAATGATTGGCAAATAATAAAATTCATTAAAAAATATTTCGTTACGTTTTTATTCAATTTTTTATTCAATGAGAAACAAAAACCTGTTATTAATTGTACGTTGAAAAGTAATGACTAGAAAATGAAAAGATTAGATCACAATTTATACACTTGTGATGGAAATAAATTTTTTGTATATCAGAATTATAAAATAATCATGTAGAAAGTAATCATCATGTAGAACATCTTATGAAAGATCATACGATATGTCGACATTTATTGTAAACAGCTCTCGTAACAATCAATTACTCTTGAGACAAAGAAAGATAAGATAAACTAACGTTTATTTACTTCGTTTGTGCGTTATTTTCCCTGTGTTGTGTGTGAAGTGTACCTATGTTCCAATAATAACTCTATTTCATTGTTGCTAACTAGTAACGTAATGTGTATATATTTATATATGTATGTATGTAATAACAGGTTTTTTTTAGATTTATATTTATTTTCTAGATATTATATAATATTACAAAATTATATAAAATATCAAAAATAAATATCTGATAAAATTCACAAAATAATTATAATAATTGCCTATAAGATAATAATTGTAATAATAAGTTGAAAGAGAGGTATAAAAATATATGCAAGTCCGATTTACTCAAAATTCATAAAACTACGGTTTAACATAAATAAGAAATTATGTATGCAGAGAGAGACGGAAAATTACTAGAATTAATTTATTTTAACATAAACTCAAACGTATAAATATTACGCATTAATATAAGTAGATTAACGTAATTAACTTAAGTAGTAAATAATTATTAATTTTCATAGTAAAATTGCTTTAAAAAATTTTTTTTAAATGTAGCAAAAAATGTGGCAAAATGTAATATACATATAAAAGGGAAAAAGGGAAAAATAAAACAAGAGAGAAATAAGGGACAGATTATACCGAATGCAGAGTCAAAATTCATGAAGTTACAAAAAGATATTTTTTTTTTTGTAAAGGGAAAGAACGGAGCAATCTCGAATCCATCGATCGCCAGTTTGTTAGTCGAAGCAGTCGCTTAGAAAGTTAAGCGATCGTTAAGAAAATTAAAACCATAATTTTATAACACTTATAGTTCTTATGTATATAGGCTCGAGGTCTATCACTTTTTATTTGCGTCATGTAATCGTAATTTTTTTAATCGTATTACAAAAATTTCAAAGGCGTCGTGGAGAATTGTGGCGATCACTGTTATAAGCGAAGAGATATTATTAATTGGATCCGACAAGCCGAAAATTAATGAACGTTCCATTGGTACACGAACCCAAATATATAAAAAAATTGTGTGAAATTCATGAAATTGATAAAACTCCGACTGTCATCAAGTAAGTATTGTATAAAATCTACACAAACAGAGGGAGAATATCAAGGCATCAGAATTCGAACTCAAGATCTCTCACTCACAGAGCAATTGCTCTGCCACTGAACTACTTTGAAAGATAATTTCGCGCTCTCGTTTTTATTACTTACAATAAATTTCCGAGTATCGTCGTGTACATATATACAGGATAGTATCGGGCTCCCACGAGACCTTCTCGATGGTGCGATCACGCGTGGCGTAACGAGCAATTTTATCGCTACAAGAGGGATTATGAGGCTGGCGTCTTCTCGCGAAGATTAGGCGGCGGGCAGAGTAAAGCGGAATAAAGAGAGAGAAAGAGAGAGAGAGAGCAAGGGAGAAAAGCAGCGGTATTTTCGCGAGGGTGGCGGCGGCGCGATATAACTCGTGTGGTGGATAGGAGCGCATTTACGGGCCCCGTGGAGCGACGCCCCCGAGTTATCCACGAAAGTCGAGTTAGCGCGCGACGGGCCCCTCCGCCTGTAGCTTGTTATCTTATTGTATTGTTAGCGCGGAACGAAAGAGAGAAAAAGACTAAGAGAGAGAGAGAGAGAGAGAGAGAGAGAGAGAGAGAGAGAGAGAGAAATCCGCCGTCTTGAAGCAGGTTTCTTCTCCCCCCACACTCTCCCTTCTGTGCTGCTCCTTTGTACGGACTCTCGTCCTGCTTCGTCATCGGTATTTCTCTCTCCCTCTCTCTATTCATCTTTCTTCCGACGTCTCTTGCATCGCGCGTTCGACCCTCTTCTCTTGCCCTTCTCTGCTTCGACTCGTACTCTTTTCACTGCGCGCTCGGTGAATCACCGAACTCGCCTGTAAATCGTCCACGAGAGGCCACCATTCTGAAACCCCTTGAAATCTTGTAAAATTTTATCAGCGCGTTGTTCCGACGCTCTTCTGCGACAAACGCATATTGTTGTAAACCTACGGTATTTCTGCAAAGCAGTATGTGAATACACATACATATGTCAGGCTATAATTTACATAACTGTATCATCTTGCCAAGTTATACTGTTGTATTACAAATATATTATTTATATATAATAAATTAATATTATGTTTTTTTGAAAATCTCATCAGAATTTAAAATTTGTAAACTTCTAATATTACTTTTCAAACGAAAGAGATCAATTTAAAAATTATTATTAATTAATAATTCAAATTTTTATACGTTTCAAATAAATATCACATTTTCTACGTATTTCTCTACATTTGTTATTCTCGTTAAAAATATGTAAATTCTTGAATAAAATATATATTTCTTGTGTAAAACAAACAACAACTATTTAAATAATTATTTTTAATAATTTGTAGTTGCCTATCATTGCTTGCAAGTTTCAACGAACATAATATCGTGCGATCGCGAAAAAACCGTAATCAAAACAAGGAGAACGAGATAGAGAGGACACCGTTCAGATTAGCGGGTAAAACTGGTTCTGTTAGGCCACGACTTCCGCCGACTCGCGCACACACTTTCTCTCTCTTTCTGTCTCTCTTCTCCTTCTTCATCCCGATATTTTCTCCGACTGGAGTCTCCGCGCTTGTGTAACTTGGCGCTGCCAAGTGCGTTCGCAGCATTTCTGAGCGCCGGTGTCAACGATGTTACCGGATCACTCTCTCGTACGCAAAATGGAAGAAAAAAAAGAGATAGGACAAGAAAGAGAAAGAATGTCTATGTGTATGCGTGCGTACGAGAGCGTGTGCGTATGTGTTGCGAGAGACGGATACGCGTAGCGTTGGTAGAACGAGAGGAGGCGAACCGTCTTCATTATGCTAATGCCGTGCAACTACAGCTGACCGTGGCCAAAAATAGATGTAGATATCGTGGGATGCTGAGTCGAATTCCCCGAGGGGGTTTTTACACTCTTCTTCTTTCATTCGGCCACTCTTCCTCTCTCTTTCTCTCCCTCTCTCCAACTATTTCTTTGCGCTCGTCTCGCCTCTCGATATCGCTCTGCGTTACGCTTGTCCTGGATTCGAGCTACATCCCGGCAGAATAAAATGGTGCCTAGGGTGTAGATCGAATCGCTGTTTCCCTATTCGTGCTGTACGTTGTCGAAAATCTCCCTCTCGTTACGTCTCTCAATCCCCCCCCGTCTCTTCCTTCCTGTCGCCACGATCCCTTTTTCTTTTTTCGTGCGTAGAAGATGCGCTCATTACTCGACTATTCTCCCGATCGTTCCATGGAATATTTTATCCTTCTAACAGGCCGGGTGCTACTGTGATAGCGTTTGCTTCAAGAGGGTAGCAACGATGCAGAATAGATTCGACAATATCTTTCTTTTATAGAATAACCAACACAGTTATAGTCATCGCTTTCATCAAAAATTGCATGTTTATAAGTTGCCTACTCTTTCATGTTAATTAATTTGTTACATTTATGCCACTCATAAATATATGTATATATAATACTTAATTAATAATAAATAAATAGTAATAGTAATATGGAATGTTGAATGATTGCTTCAATGCACCTTGCATGTAATGCATTTGTAGTATAGCGAAAAAAATTTATTGTATCGTTTGGCAAAATGAAAATAAACTGATTCTTTAGCATAATATTTTTCTTGCAAATTTTTTACAGAATTGTGCTGTTGCCTACAGTATTTAGCCTATACGTTCCAGGACAACATTGTTATCTCGAGCAGCGCATACGCATCGACGTGTAATGAGTTACTAATATGTATCACAACATGTCGCATGCATAATGCGACATGTTGTGATACATATAAAATCTTATTTACATGAAAATGGGAAATACGTTAGTCGGTTAGAATTGTTGATATTATGACATTAAACATTAAACATTTTGATTAATATGATAAAAAGTGAATAATTTTAAGCGTATATGTATTTTTTGAAGAAAGAGAGAGAGAGAGAGAGAGAGAGAGAGAGAGAGAGAGAGAGAGAGAGAGAGAAAGGGATTGCAGAGATTGTAAAGATATATTTATCAGACACACGTCAAATTTTTATATCGATTAAAGCTTTAATTTCATTACATTTCTATTCTCGCATGACACAATGAGATGTTTAAAAATATTTCTCTATGAAATCTGAGTTAATTTAATATCGCGAAAATACACGATTTTATTAAATAAAATTAAACGTATCCTTATAGATAGGATCGTACTTTCTTGAAATGGTTGAAAACGGGTCACCAAGTATAATTCTGACACGTGGCTTTACAATAGGGCGTGCGTTTTAAAATCGATGCCCCTGCTTAACTTTCCAACACAAACTACAGCATCACATGACACGTGACGACACGCGATCGCGTCATGCAATAGCACAAATATTGAAGCAATAATTTTTTAATAAGTATTGATATCGCAAATTTATTTTAGATTGAAATCTTACATTTTTTTGTACAACGTAAAATATTCACGCGAATTTGTAAATCGCATCATGCTTATAAGTCACACTGCGAGGGAACGTATTTATGCCCACGAGAGATTCGATATATCCTACTTGCTATTTACTGCCTCTCTTCCTAGTGTTGTATCAACATACAGCTAATATTGAATAACAGGTATCGATGTGGATAATATTATCAGGCATCGGTGGTAAAGCATAGATATCTCGATAATATCAAAATACCATAAGCGTTTGTATCTCTGGCAAATGTATTCGAAACGAAATGCGTGGGAAATGAGGGTAAAAGAAAGAAAAAGAGAAAAAGATGGTAACCGGCTGGCTATAAAGGAGAAAACGGAAAGAAAGAAGCGTAACGCGGCGAGTCAGCAGTTTTTGTTAAAAATTTATTCGGTTCGGCTTCATGAAAAATATCACCTCGTACCCCCTGTTTCTCGTTGTTTCGTGTCACACCTAGGCGGCTACCTTTGTCCCTTCCATTTTCCCTCCGTTTTTCTCTTTTTCTTATCTCACGTCTCCCGACCTATTCTCTCCTCTCTCTCTCCCACGATCTATTTCTTTGCCATCTATATTTTCTCTTTTTCGCTTTTATACGCTTGTACGTGCCTTGCCTTGCATAGATCGTCCAATTCGCTATTCATTTTTCAGTGTTACGATGTGAGGCTTTCCGGCATGTGACGAAAACCAAACAATTTCGCGTTTATCGATTATGTGATATTCCAATTAATTTACACCCAATTTATAGAAAAAACGCATGTATTTAATAGTACGTGTTACATCGAATTATAATTATCGAATGATAATTTTCGAACAATACTTTCATCTATAATTTTTAATTTCATCTAAATTCAAATTTATCCGATATCAATTTAAACAAATTCAAAGGACAAGTTGAAACACATGTTTAACTGGTTTGTCTTAATTCTAAAAGATTTTCTGTATCTATAAATATTAAGAAATAATTTTTATTTAATTTTGTATAATTATTTTCGTTTTGGTTCAATCAAATTTTATTTCATTGATAAAATATAAAGAGATATTATTATATTATAATACGAAAAAGATTGTTGAATAATTTTATATTTTTTAATTTTTATCTTTTCTAAAAATTTATTCCAAAATAAATTAAAATTGAATTTTAAAGCTCTCTCTTCAGGAATTAAATGTGGAATATTTACTCAAGTACGCGTAGATTATCGAAGTTCAAGAAATTGCAATCGTTTCGATTAAATTACGACAAACATAAAAAGTGCAGACAAAACGGAAGGTGAATTTTCGTGCAGACATGTACTTCCGCTCCTATAGCTTGGTATATGGGTTTTGAAAATGGAAAGTGTATTTATCTCAAGGTAGACGTAGCTGGGCTTATCAGAGTCAGCGACGCAGGAATGGCGCGTTTCCGCTTCCGCTGCGATATCGAAACTCACTCAAGAAAGAGTTTCGCACCGGAGATACTCACCAGATGTAACACGAAAGCAAATAGACGTTCCTCCGATTGTAACAACGAGCTGAGATTAGAAATTTCGCGAAGCATGACAGTCATTTACGTGCTTCATTTCCATTTTCTTGCGAAATTTCTCTCTCCTTAATTATCAAACGTTCCCATTTATCGATTAGAAAGAGGCATGCTGATGCTCTGCCGTATTAATTAATATATTAGCCCTAATATATTAGACTATTAATTGCTACTCTGCGATATTAAATCTTGATAATTAAATTTTAAATAAAAATTATCGAATAAGAAAACAAACTTCTTTAATCATAAACATTCTTAAACATAAGATTTCGTTATATTTATATGACAATATATTGACCAAGATATGATAATTAAAAAAATCAATTTTAAATTGGTCACAAGATCTATCATTAAAATTAATATTATCGTTTTCGTTACCGTGTCCACGATATATTGTACGAAAAGAATAATAGAACGAAATATATTTCATGTCACCGGGTTAAAGGACAGATGTAAAAGCCGATACGCGAGAGTTCACATGCAAAGGAAGCACGGGGTGATCCATTAGAGTCAGGCAGCCAGCGTCTGCTTTCACTGCGCTTTAGATCGACAGGACGAGACTGGCACCGAATCAAGATGAACCATGGATAGAGTGCGACCGATCTCTGTTGCGACATCGCGACGATAATCGTGAACACGCAAACAAGGCACGTGTGAAAGATACTGACGTTGTTGTGTGTGTATGCAAGAGGTGCCAACTCAAATAATACACCGTAGTTATCTGGTTCGATATCGGACTCGAAGGATCTTTTTCCAGCTTTGTACAAGACACAGGATATCGTGGACACGCAGGATATTTGCGTGGATTATCATTTAACACCTCCACATTTTTCTCCTCTATTTTCAATCTGTTATTTTTCATCAATTTACTTATGAAACTATTTCAGAGATAAAAGAAATATTTCGCAAATTTTGATATATTTTTATATATATTCTTGATATATATTTTGATGTATATTTTTATGTCGGTTTGACAATTTATATAAATATATTTTAGTTTTTTGACGCTTTATTGCTTCTCGTTGATCAATTTAATTTGCTTTATTCTTTCTTTATTTATACTATAAAAATATTGTGATTCAAAAAAACTTTTGCTTACCTTCAGTTAGCCAGTAGAATCGGGTCCGTAATAGCTGGTAGTCTCTGGGACTCGTTGATTGAGTGCCACTTGCCTTCAATATTTGTTGTTGACACAATTTTGATCCCACCTACACACACACACACACAGATATATACATTTGTTAAATCGCAAGAATTAAAAATCTTAAGTTTAACGAATAAAAATTCATTGGATTCATTGTGCCTTTCGTATTTTATAATATAACATACGATGGCGAAAATATTATAGATAATAAAAAGTTAATAAAAGAAAAAATTTATTTTCAAACATTAGATTTCTTTGCAAAATTATTCGTTTAAGTAAAATTCAATAATTATCTAATAATCTTCATAAACGTTGTGTATTTGTATGCGCATAAATACAAATTTGAAATTCTTTATAGAGACAAAATTGTAGTACCTAGATAGTAGGCAAGTCTTTGCATAGAAAACTTACAACTTTGCCGGCATTCAACGTGTTAACACTTAAGTAGTTCTATGAATTTTCATGAGTTGCATATTCATGATGTCATTTATTTTATAATATTATGTATCGTACAGAGTCGCGCGGTATATTTAAAGGAATTTAAACAACTAAATCAAATAAAAACGAAGGAAAACCAATCGACTGTATCTAGATTTATGAACTAAGGTTAAGTTCGACGATTAATTTTTCGACATACTGAAATATATTTTATATCGCGACATTAAAATACGATCGATAATAAGCTTTCTCGTTTATTAAATCGATTAAATAATTGAGATCAAGTCAGAGTAACTTACCGCTTCTTGTCCGCGGATTTTTCATCATTTAAAGAGGAAGCTCCCTTCTTCGTATTCTCAAATACTTTCAAACTAAAGACATTAATGTTTCGCTCGGTCGTTCTATATATCGCGTTTGCGAGAGAAGATTTCATTGAACCAATCAAGCGTTGGAGATGATATTCCAGCGAGGATCGGATGTGAATCGGAAGGTTTTTCGAAGCGCCGCGTTAAACCACACGCGAATACCGCAGAGCGAGATTACAGAGCGGATAGAGAGATCTAACAATGTCGACGCGACGTTACGTCGCGCGTTTCGCGTATATGCCCCCTCCTCCCCCCGCCGACAACACGGTTTCGTGCGGGGAGGACAGTTGCAGGAAATCCGAGAGCGCGCGAATTATCCGATCGAATTTCGGAGTCAATAAAGCGACTCGCCGGAATTCGGTCGAGTGTCGCGTTCGTTCATCGAGCGGAGCATCGGAATCGAATCGAATTCGATTTCGAACGCACTCAGACCTCGCGACATCTCTCCACGCGCGAATATAAAATCTGTCTACGAGAATCTTTTTTCCCGCTGCGCGCTTAAACCATCTCGGCATCGGTATAAAGAATTTCCCTTCTTCACGCGCGCATTCTTCGCTATGTTCTCGCTTTCGGACTTTATCACTCTTTCTCTCTCTCTCTCTCTCTCTCTCACTTTTTCTCTCGTTTTTGTTTGCGCTCTTTTTCGCGCGCGCGGTGAAACAAGATTACTCCGCGACGTACAGTGCGCGCACACGCCAAGTTCTCTCTCCTTCGTGGTGTTGGTAGTGGCGGAAGGAAGAAGATCGCGAGAGATGCCCGAGAAAGATGCCACGACGCGGCGGCGAGAAGGAGAGAGAAAGAGAGGACGAGCGACCGAGCCCCTCCGCCCGCGCAAACGGCGAGGCGAGCGTGATAGTCAGCAGGCGATGCGCGACCAAATCTAACCTAACCTAACTCCATTGCCGGTTCTCCAGCGAGATGAGCGAGCGAGCGGACAGGCTGGGTCGTCAGGCGGCGAGAACGGGACGAGGATGGAGTTACGGTCATATGGGAAACGAGAGGATGCGGAAGGGGAAGGAAGGGAAAACGCGGGCATGCGCGTCGAGGCGGTTTATCGAGCCGCGGAGAGGGGCGGTCGGTGGCCTCGTCGTCGTCGGGAGGTGGTGGTGGCGATGATGGTGGTGGTGGCGGTGGCGGCGACGGCGGTGGCAGCGACGTGGTACCGCGCGAGCGGGCGAGAGAGACGGCGCGAGTTGCTGGGCCGCGAGCGGGAGAAAGAGGGCAAAAGCGAAAGGAAGAGGGGAGACACATCGGAGCAGCGGGAGAGAACAGGGGAGGAAAAAAGACATATCCGTGATGTAGGCGCGAGCGAGAGAGATACCTCGAGAGCGAGACGAGAGATTCGGGTCGGAAGGAGAGAGGAAGCGCGTAGCAGCGGGAGGACAAGGAAGGAGAGAAGCGGAGTTATCCGGTAGGCACGAGCGAGAGACCGCGAATGCTTTGGATAGAGAGAAAAAGGGACGGAACGTACCGTAGCGGGTGGATATCCAGCGAAGAGAGCGAGATGCTCCGATGCGATGGAGAGCGTTGGAATGCGGCGGGACGATAAGAGAGAGAGAGAGAGAGACAGAGACGCGTGCGCGCGCGAGCGAGACGCCGCGCGATCTAGCGCGGGAGCGAGACGGTCCGCGAACTACGAGGGGAGAGAGTCGCGAGACGCGCGATGGAGGGGAGGCTCGCTGGAGCCGGAGAGGGGGGAGAGAGGGGCGCTGCCGTCGGGCAGTCGCTGTCGCGCCAGGCCCCCGCTAGCGGCTAGCAAGCAAGCAGTCGCAATCCCGTCGCCTAACCAGCATCGCTCGCCTTACCTCTTCACCCTCTCTCAAAAAAAAATCGCATCGAGGCTTCCGTCAGCTGCATTTGTAATACACACCCGTTTCCGTTCAAGCGCCGGTTGTATATCAACGACGTCGTCGTGTTTGCCGTCGCCCCCGACGTACGTCGCCATTGCCGTAGCCGCCACCGCCGCCGCCGCCGCCGACGCCGCCGCTGCCGCCGTCGTTGCTGCTGCCGCCGCCGCCGCTGCCGCAGCTGCTGCCGTCGCTGCCGCTGTTATTGCCGTCGTCATCGTCGCGACACGTAGTACGTCGCCGCCGTCGTCGTCGTCGTCCTCGTCGTCACCCACGCTGTTGTCGTTGCCGTCGCCGTCGCCGTCGTCGTCGCCGTCGCCGTGTTGCCGCAACGTTCGTCCAGGTCGCGCGTGCCTCGCCGTCAGCGGCTCGTACCGACGTTCAAACCCCGCTGAAGTTTGACATTTCCGGCTCGTCGGAAACGCATCGCGCGCGCCAGAGAGAGAGAGAGAGAGAGAAAGTAGCGAGAAAAGGAAGAGCGAGAAAGTGAACAACGCGAGAGGAGACCAGGAAAGAAGAGAGAGAGAGAGAAAGTTGCAGCGCGCGCAAAATTGAGAAAAAAGCCGAGAGAGCTCGTGTGATCGGGGAAAGCTGATTATGAGTTGGAACGTTGGTGCAACGGCGGTTCAGCAAACGCGAACCGGCTAACGCGCGAGAGAGGGAGAGAGAAAGAGAGAGAGAGAGCGAGAACGGTCGTTTTTTTCATTCGTGATACAACTCGCACGGATACCGTAACATACCGTCGTCCGTGCACGCGTCGTGTTCGTGAAAAGTACAAGCGGGATTTTGCAGTAAAGTGTGCGATAAAGATATACGAGTCCCCAGAGACACGCAGTTTTCGGAACAGTGGTGTTCGATACATACTCGCGGGATACAAGTGGCCGGCAGGAGAAGTTTTTATTTGGTGTTTTTTTTTTGTTCATTGGTGACGAAAGATCCCGAAGAGAGAAAGAGTTATCGAGAACGATTCCCGTGTCAAGGTGATCGACAACATCGCGGCAACATCGTGCCCACCGAACCTACTGCGTGTTCCAGAGCAAGGTAAATACGAAAGAGTTTCCCATTTGTGGTTTACCTACGTAATAGGCACCTGTCTATGTTTCTCGATGCGTGTGCGTATGTGTGCGTGTGTGCGCGCGTGACGGATGCTGTGGGTGTGACGCGTTCGGTCGTAAATACGAGAGAATAAAAAGGCGATTCGCGGGATGAGTAAGATCTCGCGATAGATGACATCTTCCGCGTGGGTGCCGCGTATATGGTATCGTTCGTTTTTATGCGAATAGTAACGTGTGTGTATATTTTACGAATACACGCACGAATATGCGTCGCGCGCGCGAGATGACGTCACGCGGTTCGAGACGCATTTCTACGTCGCGACTGTCTCGTCCGAAACTCTTTCTTATTCGCGATCCATCGGGAAGTTTAGCGAAGAATTGAAGGGCTGAATTAAATTAGATTGGGTACGCGATAATCTCGTAGTCGATATCTTGCGAATTTTGCGGAAGCACGTTTCTGGCACGGTAAATATTAATGTCACGTCGAATCGCGAGTGCAACTAATGAGAATACGAGTCTTAAGATGCAAGTTACTTACCGAATGGATATATCTTTACTGTCGATAGATGTTCGGAGAAGTGTGTCGAAGAAGAAATTTTAATTTCTATCCGCGAAAGTATGATGTTGCGACAACTAGTTATCGCTTTTTTATTCATATTCGTTAAAAGGGATTAACCGAATAAAGAATCGTTAGAACGAAACGTTAATTAATTCCGAATAACTCTTCTTACTTTATATATGTTCCTGTCAGGATTATCTAATATAACACTTTCACAATTAAAGCGATCTAAATCCGTCCGAGAGTCCGTTTTAATTTTACTCCGATTTTACTTTACTCCAATTTTCATATAAATTTATTTGCGAAGTTAGGTTTCGAATTGAAATTTAAAAGTCAAATGTGAAATTGCAAGTCGAAAATACATCGCAATTGATCTTTATATTCGTATCAAATACGTATTTTTAATCAAGTATATATAACTATAAAAGTTAAACGTGGTATCCAATTGTGATTTGCATCGCAAATACTATTAAAAGAATACAATGATATTTATAAATTTGATTGAATGATTTTTATGTCGACAGTTTGACACTTTTCATATCGAGTCACAGTTAAATGTTAAATGTTAAACCACCAATATACGCAGAAAATATATTAATGTTGAAGAATGATTAATTGAGAGCAAATAGAAAATAATGTATGAAAAAGAGAAGAAATAATATTTAATTGCGTATATCTCTGGAACACACTGTATAAGCAAAATGTGCACGCATGAAAATACACACACACACACACACACACACACACACGCGCGTGCGCTTATAATTTATTTCGACCTCAAAAAATAATATTTGAATTATTTCGCGAGTGTCACTTCTCGCTTTTGCACGATATCGATTGGTTGTCGATTTTGTGACCGTTTACATTTAATTTCGATCGAATGATTTGCATCAAACATTTATACCGAGAAAGAGACCGAGAATCTCGAATATATAAATCTTAAATTAATATATAAATGGCGTAGAGAGTAAAAAGGCACCAAGGAAAGGAACGTGATTTGAAAACAAAAAGGTCTAGCGCGTCTGAAATTACGCGATATAGAAAGTATCGCGCTTGCAGTCTGTAATTTCAAGCGCGTGAAATCGAGATATATGTATATCCTGTTAAAGAGAGTGTCGAGGGGACATCGGGGACAGGCGCGCGTCCCGTCTGAAGTTAGTCGCTCACGAGCCTCAGATTGGTGGACAAATGGGAGCGCGGCTGCTCGAGTTTTCGTCGTCAGCTCGCCAACGATTATCGTTATCGCGCTCGTCGGTGAATTATCGCCGCGATAACCGCGTTTCGAAATTCACGTTCTCCTCACGTGTCGTTCCCTCTCGTCCGCTCGCTCGCTCGCTCGCTCGTTCTCGTCGCGATACCATCGTCGCGCTTCATTTGTCCGCTGGCGATCGCGCCGAAACGCCGTACGTAACCTAAAACCCTCGCGTCGGATTCCGCGAATGTCGTGTCTTGCAGGCGATTCCGCGAATTTGCATCGACCGAAGGTGCCTGCACGTGCTCCCCGGCTTGTGTTGAAAAAAGATATCGCACGCTTGCGAGTTTGTTAAGGCTGCGTGAGACGCATCGTGTCTGGAAGACTGGAGTAGTGATTGAAACTTGGTCGAAATTGTTAAAAGGCTCGACAGTGTGTTTTAAGTTGCAGTTGGAAACGACGTTCAAAGTATGTATGATTTCGTTATCGCAACAGTTGCTCTTCAAAGCGCTTTGAAGGCTTCCATAATCTTTGTTCTTGACAGGTTGTTCATTAATTACACTTTTCCGCGTTAACTCTTTTTCATATTTCATTTTTTTTTATTTAAAAATTTTTGTCTCATTTTTAAAATTTTTTAAATTAATTTTTAATTTTTTTCAACTGTATATGCGTTCGCGTTTTGAAATGAGAAAGAAGGAACAAGATAGAAACATATATAAGTTAAGTAGAATTAAAACAAATGTCTTTTAATTGGATCTTTTTTATCAGATAAAACTTATTCGTAAATTGCGATAATTTTAAAATCATTTTTTTAGAATATTTGGTTTACAAATGTTTTTTTATTGTTTTAACTGCAAGATATGCATTTTGCTCTAATGTATATGTATATATACACCTATATATACATATACATATACATATATGTATATGTATATGTATATATGTATATGTATATATATATATATATATATATATATATATATAAAATTGTTGCGCAAGTTTTTATTTCTCTTTATTAAATTACTTCTCTAAATTAATCATATTTTCGATGAATCATTACGACAATTGACAATACGTGCTAATCGATAGTGAGTCATTATTGCGATTATAACGATTACAATATTACATGATATTAATTTGCGAGAATTATCAATAAATACATAGTATTTCATTTATTTTCTCATTTATGTTTAATTGCCCACCAATTTCGCCAATTAACTTAAATGGATTTTGAGAATTGAGAATGCGGATTTATAAAGCAAATTTCAAACTTAAACATTTTTGTATGCAGGTCAAATAAACGAATAAATCAATATAGAAAATATCAATAGAAAAACATTATTTAAAAGGTTAATAAAATTTGTGTGTACAAATTTTTATAAGGTTAAAAACGAAACAATTTAATATAATTAACGCTTTTTTCATCTTCATTCGTTGATATTCGTTGAGTCTTATTTGTGATCGTACCTGCTCGTTCACTTGATCTTAATCCGGGCTTCACACGCGAGTTGCCGTGAAACGTGTATATTTCGTCCGACCAGGCGCGGGCAAAAGTCAAAATTACAAGGGACGCGAATATATTCAGGTGCTCTTCTTGCTCATTCGAAATCCCGGGATTCAGGGATTCGTTTTTACAGCCCCGGGATTTGATCAGTCGCGCGCGATATTTACACCACGTGTGCGCGCGCGTTTACATCGCGTATCGTGTCTCCGATCGGATAGCATTTCTCTCGTGCAATCGACGCGCTGCATCGTATTTTTTTTTTTTTTTTTTTTTTTTTTTTTTACGTGATGTAACACGAGTGGATAATTTTCACGCTAGGGGGAAGAGGGCGAGGCGAAAGAGGAGAAGGAGAAGAAGGAGAAGAAAGAGATAACCGCGCGTAAATTCGCCGTTCTGCTTCCGACGCGCATCCGCGTCGCACAAACGCATCAAATTACAGTACCTTCCGATGGGCGTGTCCCACTGACATTCCGACCTCGCCGTCTTTCATCCTATTGAAGGCTTTTCTTCCTCTTCGTGCCTGCCGCGCGCGGTGGGACCCTTTTTCTAGCGCCGGCGTTTAGTCGGCGGTTTCCACGTGTTTACAGTACCCGTAGGAAGTTCGCACCTACCTACCGAAGGTCAGATGCCCGAAGGTCTTTACAACGATACCCGTGTAATCGATACGTTTTTCACAATGAGACTTGGGTGACCTTACTAGGATATTTCGCCGCAGGTATAACAGTTGTGACAAACGACCATAATGGTGTGACATAATCGTTAGCTTGATTGACAGGTGTTTCCTATTTTCGATTTTACAATATACATCTAAATACATACATTTGTGTTATATATATTATTTTTAATAAAATTATTTAAACATATACTGTTTAAATTATTATATATTGTATTAATATATTATATACTATATTTATTTATACTTTATATATATAATTTTTAATATAATAATCATTTTATGAAAAATATAAAGTTTTATCTATTAAAATTTGAATTAATTATAGAAGTCTAGAAACAAAAGATTTTCCATTTTCTGTTAATTTTTGTTTATTTAAAACCTGAACGGTCAAAGTGTTTTTTTTTAAGAGTAATTAATTTTTTGTTATTATTTTTTACCATTTATAATTGATATTTATAATTTTTTTAAACACACATGACAAAACACCATGAAATAATATGTTCGAGGAAAATAAAAACGACAGCATTATTTTTAAAAAGATGATATTGTACACGATTTTAATAAAGGAAATGAATAATCTTACTAGTCATTATCTTGTTTAAACGAATACATTGCGAGCATTAATTTATTGCGCATTCTTTTTATATTCATTCATATGTATATGTGACTTTAATTTCTCATTTCTCATTCGAGTGCTATCAATTCATGTTATGTAGCTCCACCGGAAGTTTACGTCAGCCGGAAAGTACAGTAAATTCCGTGTAACAATCCGACACATTCGCATTTATAGCTTGCTCTTTCGAAATTCAATCGAAGGTCGCAGAATGCAATTTCATAATGTCGCGTATGGGTCAAAATTTATGCAGGTTGTGCCCAGAACTACACAACGAATTAGTGAGTGTTTTTATGCATTTTTTTCTGTCGCATCATCGTGAAGAATTATCTCGTGACATCATCGTTGACGGCTATATAGATATGTATGAGATTGAAGCCGCAGAAGCCGTCTGTTTTATATGGTCTATGACGTAATGTATGCGAAACTGTCTCAGGCAGAATGCCCGCAGATTTCGAGATCTTTGTATAATTTTCCGGTTTTTGACTAATAATTGAAACTCGTATTTTGCAAACGGCAAAAATATCTCACTTTCCTATTTGCTTGTCGCGATTCGTGTTTCTCGTGACTATAAAAATAAGATAAATTATCTCGGTATCTTAAAGTTATATAACAATACTATTTTTCTTCCATTATTTATCTTTGCTCGCAATTCATGTATGATATTACGTGTCATCTTTTTACTGAAAATTTCTCTTACACAATCTTTCTAAATTGTATAAAAGGTGAATTTTTTTATAAAGGTTTTACGGAATTAAAAATTTAAATTAAAGAGAATATACTACGCATATTTTGCGAGTATAATTCATACTATAAAGACAAATAATTTTATTAATAGAAGGATGTCCAAATGTAAAATACTAAAAATTCCTAAAAATAGAATTATGAAAAATTCTCGTTACTATAATCTTGTGTGCGCATATATATTTATTCTAGATAAAATGTAATATGTATAGATTTGCATTTCTAGAAAGATCACTTTAGGACTTAACTTTAAAACCTTAAGTATTTTGCGCATAGAACAGTATCTTTTTAAATTAATTTCAGGTATTATCTTGCACAATCCTTTTAACGTTGTTTTAATATGGATGCATATAAGGTTTAATTTAGATTAAAAAACTTGAAACAATCCGACTAAATTATGGTATAAATAAATAATTTCATCACCGAACTTGTAGATATTTTAAAACCCAGAAAAATAATGAAAATGAAAATGATAGAGAAAAAGTATCACTATTTACTCTTTAGTTTTATCTATTTATATATCTCTTTATATTGAAAAAATATTTTTTTCTTAAATAATCCTTGAGATAAATTTTTCCACGTATATATTAATTGATACACTAATGATTATGCTTTTATAAAATTTAATTAAATATAATTGTATTTGGAAAGATTAACGTTCGACTAGAAAGTTTTCTAAAATATTACGAATTATCAGCAGTAAATTGCTTTATATGATAAACTTGTAAGCTTCTAAAATGACGTTTTGGAGTAATATAATCGTGCCAATCCGTCGGCGGTCGACACAGTGAACTTATCGACGGTTATGCGATCGATAATTCGGAAAGGACGCATTCAGCCTTCTCCACCTTTGCCAGCAACTCTCGTTCTAGAGAAGCGTTGGAGCAATTGATCAATCTCGAAAGATAGATGGAAAGATACGCGTATAAAAGCGAAATATATTGTAAAATGCAGTAGTATATCGTCAGTATAAATGCATTTATTTGCAATGATTCTTGTTTTGCTTTAATCAAAATTGCGAACATTTAATTGAACATTTGATTAAAACTCAAAATTAAAAGATGTCGAGAAGAATTAAGCTGAAGGGGTGAAAATTTGATTAGACAATTTTGTGTCTCAGTTAATTACAAATGGAATTTGTCTTGACGGAAATTCAATTTCGTTAATTAAATTACGAGAACTGATAAGTAGCCGTTGTAATCGAATTTTGGTTACGAAGAGCTATTCGAAGTGAGGAAATACAATCGATTGCCGATTGTTTTACAGTACGCATTAATCCTTTGCTGGAAAAGAGATTCAAGGAGAAGGGTGACGTAATTTGAGCACATAATGTTGAGTTGTCGCGCTTGAAAGCGTAGCAACTCTAAGTGCACAGAGCATCACCTTTGCGGCATCTTAATCATAAACTTGGCAACGTATTCTGTTCAGCCTTGCACCGTAATGGTAAATCTAAGTTTACCATTTCTCTTAAAACGTCTCTTTAAATTTCTCAGATTTATACATAAATGAAAAATTTTCATATATTTGTTGTAATTTGTTGTTATAAATTTATTGTTTCGTAAGCAACGTATTGTATAGTAGAATTGAAAAGATTTGTAAGTTTTGAAATATCTCTCATATATGTATTTTATCTTAGTTTGTTTTTTTTGCAATATAACTCAGCATTATTTTTCAATTTAAAAAGTTTAGAATTTTATGATCGATATCAGAAGGGAGGCCGAGTTAAACTTAATATTGAAACTTTACTACGTAAAAGTATACGATATCTTGTAATGTTGATGCATATGATTCAAGAAGAAAGTTTCTCTTATTCAATGATTCAAAGCATTTCAATGTAAAATAATAATTGATAGGTATAAAAGTGTACAAGAGATTATTACAAAATTATAGTTGTCCAAATTAAATATATTTCTGCATGTTTTAATATATCTCTTATTCAATATTATATTCCAGATATTACTTAACGTAACTAAGTTTCGTTGCCAGAAAGTTTATTCAATGACACTTGGATAATATCTGATAGTATCGATACAAAGTATCAAGCATTTCTAGACGCGCGCATGCTGCCTATCGGGGTGTGCCTCGTTTTAATTTTAGTCCCATGACAGGCTGCGTTCACGTGAGGAACAGGCGGGTGGCGTTGACCCGCCGGCATAACCTACAAATATTTTTCCCCTCTACCCCTACCCGCGCCCCACCCTGCTTCCCTTCCATCGGTCGGTCCTTTCTCTTTCTCGCTCACCTCGGGCGATACATCAACGTAAATCCACGGGCGTTCTTGCGTTCCCCTTTTTTGGATGCTCGAACGAACTCGCAGTCTCGCTTGTAACCTCTCTCTTCTCCCCCTTACACCACTCTTTTCGTCTCTGTCCGCCCCTCTTCTTGTCGTGGCCTGTTAACCTTCCCTTCTCTTCTTCGCGATCTGGTACGATTGGGATTTCATAGCCGATACTGCTCCAGCGTGCAGCATTTCGCAATGCCAGAGCATTTGTTTGACGTATTCATTCAATAAATCCCGTGATAATCTCACGCAAATAAATCTTATGATTTTTCGCTGAAAATAAAAGTTACACAATGGTGATTTTAAACATAATTTATTCAAAAATTGGATCTAAGAAAATCTAAGAAAAATTCAGATTGAAAGAGAAAAAGATGATATTAATGAATTCAAAGTGCAAATCATATACAATTAAGATACAGGAACGAAAAGGAAATAAAAAAATAATCCGAGTGTATTTCTGCGCAAAATTGTGAGGAATTTTTCCATTCGTAAAGGAAATGAACGTTACGTAATCGATCTTTGATTGCACTTTCGAATAACAAAGATTATTAGAAATTCTATTTTATTCGCAACGAAATGAATCGATTTCTAATGAGGTTGTAAAATTCAAAAACATTCAGAAATGACTCAGACATTTAAAATTCAGTGAATTTCCAATAGGGAAATAATGAAAATAGCAAACTACACTTTATTACCTGTCTGTATCGTATGTCACGTATAAAAACATCCTTATTTAACATTTATATGTAAATCATAATTATTTACGCGTGAACTAGCTTATTGTGCATTCAGAAGCCTTCAAACATGTATTATTTCATTAATAATTAATGTAAACGCAAACAAATATATAATTAAATTAGTGGGAATCTATGTTCATAGAATCTATATTCATGTGCTAAATAGTTAAACAAACAATCGCGAATATCGGAGCAAACGCGTGATTTTGTCGATAGATGTTCCTCTGTTTGCCTTTCTCCTGCTTTCTCTCTCGTTTTCTCTCAACAATAGCATAATTTTTTCAAAACAGTTGTTGATAACGATCCCGGTTTTCGGATTCGCAGCTTGGTTGCGCGATAATGACCGCGTTTTCGCGTCAATTCGTGCGGCTCGCCGATAGCGCGTTCGTTGGCGCAGAATTTGATCTCGCGGGAACGATAAATATTCAAGGGCATTGCTCTTTCCCTTCGCATCCCATTCCGAGGAATTCCATGGCGCGGGAGAGAGAAAGAGGAAGAGAGAGGGAGAGAGCGAGAGTATGCATTTTGCGTGGCATGACAACGCGCTCGTAGCGCGGCCGACTTGCCGACAATGAGTCGGAATGAATGATTTGCAAGCGTTGAAATGCATGAACGAGCAGCCAGAGCGCAACGTCCGATTGGACGCCGAACAACCCCCGTCGCGCACCCGCAATCGCGCGCCCCCTCGCGAATTTATGGCTTCAAAGCGGCCCGACGCATCCACCGCGCCTCGTCAAATTGCTTTTGAGCGGTTTTTTAACCCCTCGCTCTCTCACACGCGACCAATTTCGCCTTCTAATTGCACTTCACCCACCGATATGTCAAGTGTTCTTCATCGAAGGAATCTGGCCGATTCGATCGTTTTCTTGAGAATATTTGATAAAGCCGGAAAATGAGTGTAGACTTTGCTTTCTCTACAAATCACAGTTACTGTTAAATATCGGTCTTATTAAGGCAGTTATGAATGGAATATATGAACAGAAAGCTGATTACCTTTATATCAAGCATTTTCTGCATATTTGTGTAATATGTAATTGCATCAATTTTTATTTTAACTGTACATTTTTAACTTTATTTAACATATCGTACATTGATTTATCGTACATTTAATTATATATTTTAATTAAATTTACTAAATTTATTATTAATTTTATAAATTTGTATTTTCGAATTATTAATACAATGTTATCGAGCTTTATTTAACTTTATAAATATTTCGCTACGTATATATACATATTTATTAATTTAAAGTGGAATTTATATTTCTATGGCACTTTTTGAAATATAAATATACGTACCGATTCAAAACGCAAAATTATCTACCATTCATTCTCGGTATCCCGCTTATGTCTTGACGGTTTTAATAAATGAAATTCCACTACATTTCAGAATAATTCGCATCAATAAACCGGCTCGAGGGTAGCTTTCCTCTGAAACGTATGCGTTATTTTTTAATGCGAGTACTCGTGGAAAATGTTGGTTGTACTGGTTCTGATCTCGTGCACGGTGCGTTTTTAGCCCGAAAACGCCGCGCGTGGAGAGGCTCGTTGGGACGAAAAATATTCTTCGTATAATTGCACGCAACCATTTGCGTGCGATGGAAGCCACGGGCATGTGGAAACGGACTTGCTGAAAATGATACTGCGACACGACGCGATGTTGCTCCTAATGTAATGAGAATTAGCGACTGAACGTTGAATATTTTTCTCCTCACTCTGCTTCTTCATACAATTTGGAATTTTTTTTTAACAACAACATGCGGGATCTTCCTCTTCCGTGGTTATATTATTTGTATTCCCCTAAGATTAGAACATACGAGTATGTTCGTGTAGGCCAAAGTTACGCTTACGTTAGCGTTATATTTACCTCGGTATTCGCTCGAGAGAATTAATATTGCTTACGAAAGACTTCCATAGAGCGATGTACATCTCTTTTATGTAACGTTTCTTTTATGCTTGATTTTTTTTTTATATAAATGTATCAGGCAAAATTTTTGATGAAAATATCTACTCGATTCTCCTTCGTAAATTAGATGGAAAATTAAATATAAAGGTCATGTTGACAATCTTGTGGCAAATAAAAGATTGCATAGTAATATTAAAATAAAATCTCTCAACGAGAAAATTGAAACAAAATTATGAATATTATCAAAAAAGCTGCTTATAATTTTCATAAATTAACTCAGTTAATTTATTAAAGACTATTTCAACACAGTTTGTATCGCGTATCCCTGATACCCCTATATTATCACAACTTTGACGGTCCAAACCCAGTATCGCGTGCGAAGTTTCGTTGGATTAAAGTTGGAACGCGTTCAAACGATGGCTCGAAGCGCAGTGATAATTTCTCGGGTATTTTACGAAATATGTTCTCTCGTCGTGGAATCTCGGCAGATGCGGCAAATTTGTTGGTCCATAGATACTTAAATGTCGAAAGTGTGAACGTAAAGCCAGGGCGTTGTGCATTTTGCACCACCCTGTTCGAGCGGATGCTCGGCGGCGAATCGGCGATCGATATCGCCATTGTTTTCCATTCGGTTGATAATGCGCCTCGGCTTTATACGCATGGTGATCTCGCTTTAGCGCATACTTCCCCATTGTGCGTCCGCGTTTCTCAAACATAAAATTTTATAAAATCGAGCCACGTGAGACGCGCGCATAAGAGATACCTAAGGGGATACGCTTCTCTCGAATTTTTAAAATTCCTTACAAAACTTTATAAAATACACACTGAGATTCTGCATATTATAACTATTTTTTGTAACTATTTAATTGTAACTATACGGTATATTTACATTAAAATTACATTACCGAATTTATTCAATTATTCAACGTTTCTTTTACACGATATTATACGTATTAGCGCAAGAAATACAAAAGAGTTTAAAAATAGAATTTTCGGGATAAGAAAATATGCACGGAACATGTAATTACTTGAGCTATAAACAGCTGGTGACTGAAGCGATACGACTTGCTAATTTTAAAATTCTTGCTATTGAAAAAATAATTATCGTATCCCAAAATGCAATATATCTGAAGACACAACGATTTTTTTTACTTTTACCGATTCTTGATTCGATTTTTCACGCTTAAAAACAAGCTAACACGTATTGCACGCGTTGCAGTTTAAAATATTCTCCGCGTGAATTATCTCATTGAATTATCTCATTCGCGTTTGCGAATGTAAATATGAAAATGTAAATAATATAGCTTACACGTAATACCTTTTGCCCTGCTAAATTGCTTACTTTTCAGCGAAACATAACTGCGGCGTAATGCACATAACGCAACTTATGTTGGCATAAATTTCAGGCGTTTAATTCTTCGTTTGTTTCGCTCGTTGCTTCACATGGTTTTCGCGCCACTATGTCGTATTTATACTAATAAACTTTTCTGAAAAATCAAGTCACATTAACAACTGAAACGTTGAGCTTGATGAAACCGTTGAATAATAAAACGTGGATTATACGTATAAGTAGACGTATAAGTGATTTTAGTTAATTAACTTCAATTAAAATGAGATTTTTCTAGGTCGCAGTCTTATTTTAAAAAACGTTCTACTTTTAGCAAAATTTAGATTATGAATTCTACGGTGAATCTCGCATTGATTTTCCATCAGAGTGATTATTTAATAGGCGATCATTAGTCGCGTCAACTTTTCCATTTTTAGCGCGTGGCATCGATAAGAAAATCTCGAGTTTCCGATTGCTTAAAAATATAACGAAATTAAAGAGATAGTCATTCATCGATGTACTTTTTATATGTACTTTTTCATCCTCTCTAAGTAGCGAAAATTCGCGAAACAGCGATTATACGACGCGCGAAATGGCGTCTAATTGCGCCCGGCATGAAATAGCGATTCGCGTAATTCGAAAGCGGGGGAGGAGGGAGAGGGAGACGGGCAGGCGGGCTTGTTACAAAACAAATTGCATCCTGCGAGCTCGCGCAGCCAGCCGGTTATTATCCAGGCGCGATACAGGCTGCAGCCGAATGTCAATTACTTCTTGCGCCCGCTCGCGCGCTACTTTGTTCGACCGGTAACTTCCTTAATGAACGGAATTCGGCTGGTGCGCTCCGACTGGGCAGGCGGATGTGTTTCCGGTCTTTCTCGGCAACTTCCCCGACAGCGTGCTGATGTGGAAGGGTGGATTCTCTCTATCCGCTCGTAGGCGCGCAAGAAAATCGTGCTTCCCGCTTCGCGAATTCTTTTTTTGGGGTTTTCTATACGTACCCATTAATAGGACGAATTGGAAGGATCCATTGGTATGCAAAGAAAAGTTGAAGAGCGAAGAATAGTGGGATGTATGCGAATTTATAACGGGATGACGCTTTCGTTAGTAGACGCGGCACGTGTCTTATTTTTATGACGACGCATGTATTTTAAACCCTTTTAAAAAGATCCACTTACTACCGTCCGCGGCATCGAGGTTTCGCTCAGATTTACGTTGCCTCGCGGAAAAGTTCTCGAGAGCCTCTTTCGTCGAGTATTTTTTTGCGACTCACTATTTCTTCCTCTCTCTCTACTTTGCTATTCTGCTTCAGCAACACACTGTCGGTCGATGATTGTATCTATGTAAAAAGAATTGCATAAATTATTTAATTTAGCTTCGTTTTTATTATCTACTTATCAAAGAGATGAATATTCAAATTTATGAAATTATATGAATAAATGAACTCATATGTCAATCAAGCGCGTATGTATGCAATTTTTGCTGTCATATTTTCCACTTGACATGTATATTTAACACGAACATTTATGATGTACGTTAAATCAAATGTTTTAGAATTATGTGAAAAGTTACAAAGTTGGAAATTAAAATTTTTCTGACAGAGAATATTTTGGAATCGTGATTATTATTATGCGAATTTATACGAATGTAACTTACGTGGTAAGAGAAATGTTCTTGCTCGACACACATTTTCTCTGCTATATTTTAGATTAAAATTGAGTTTAAACATTTAACGGAGCAGTCAATTTCCAGATCGAATATTAGAAAATAGAAAGGATACATTAGAAACCTACACACGAACGTTACGCGTGGCAATTATCAGGGTCGCATTAAAGGCGCGACTAAAGGAGCACCGCTTGTATTCATACACGAGAAAGAAATACGATAATATCGAAAACATAGTTTGCTCCTTCGGTACATACCTAAAATCCTTTTAGCTAATTTAATCGGACCTAATTCCATTACACAGCCGGCAGCAACCCTTAAGCCCGGTCGTTCCCATTGTTTCATTCCGTTAATTTCGCTCCTCTTTTTTACTTTACTCCCAGTCTTGCGCACAAAGGGAAACCTATCGAATGAACGAGCGTGCACATGCACACATGCACACATGCACGCGTGCGGAGCTGCACGTGCCCGCTCATACGGTCTGGGTAATCAGGCGCAATCTATTGGAAATGTTAAAAATCATTTTTTCTACCTCATCGCTCTTTGTTCTCCCCCTTCTTCTCTTTCCCGCGCACTCCTACGTGGCTTTATTAGCGTCTCTCTCGTTCTCGTGAATTCATCTTCTGTCGATCGAATCGCCGGCTCGTTCTCTCTTTCTCTCTGTCTTTGTCGGCGTATCGTCGATGGATTTGTCCAATCGACCGCAATCACGTATCCAACGGTTGTATTATGATGGCTTCGTTATAAATGGACCGTCTGACAAATAAAAGCTCGCAATGAGAAAACCGCGTGTCTGGTTAATATCCGCTCTGTCGCCGTTTTCACAAATCTGCACGAGATTTATCCTTTTTTTGTTATTTACTTTGTACTTGGTCTCAAATGCTGCGTGTAAAACATAATATGTATGCTAAAAATTACATAATTTTAATAATAAATTTATTTATTCGGTATACTTTAATTTTTAGACTTTTCTTTTTTAATCAAAAAAATTAAATTTTTTGCTCAACGATGTGAGTGTTGAATACATAAATCCGTAACATTCAAATCAGTTTTCGATAAATTTTATATTATCAAGATATTTTGATTCTTGGGAAATTTAAAAAAAAATGGAATTATTAGATTTTAAAAATTATTAAATTGCAGCACACACACTTATAATACATAAATAATGACATATATTTTGAGAAATGGGAATAAAAGAATAAAAGAGATCTCAGGGATATTCAGTGCGCCAACATGTTCTTGATTAGAGAAAGATTGAGTTAGCTACAAGTATTTTTGAGAGGGAGAGAGATAAAAATCTGTTATCTCTTAGGAATCTTCGATGTTCTAATTTGATTTGCGTCGTGCAAAGACTCGCGCTTGCTGCAACTTTTAATGATAGTCGGAATTAGACAAAGTGTCGAGTACTCTATTATACCCAAGGTTCCGTATAATTCAATAAAAAAGTAGTGTCGAGATTTTTTCATGGCTTTAAATAAATCGCGATGGAGCGTGCAACATTCGCGCGTTTGACGCACGTGCTCTCACACGTGCGTGCGATAGATACGCGTATTCGTCGGTCACAGGGCCTAGGATAAAAGGAGAGATTAATTAGGGATTCAGTCCTTTTGCAACGCCGGATTCGGCTCAGACGATGAGAACGACCTTCGAAGGGTGCGAGGAGTTCGCGGCGACAGAGACGAGGACGAGGTCGAAATGTCTCTGTGTGAGATATTGATTTGCCGGCCCTCTTTCCTGCGGTAGTCACGTGAAAGAAGAAGTGGACGAAGCTCGAAGCCGCATTCGTGCACGTATATCGATTCAACCGGCAGAGAGAACGAAAGAACGAGAGCGAGAGGGAGAGAGAAAGACGGAGACAAAATGAGAATGAGAGAGACAGAGCGCGGTCTCTCGAGCACGCGAGTCACGAAAGAAAGAGAAAGATCCGTACGTTAGTCGTGTCTTGCCTGCTCGGCTCCGTCTTGTACGTAATAATTATTAATAAAGCCGACCTTCCCGTTTTTCCCGATCAAAGTTTCACGTCGGCGCCGCGGCAATATCAGCGATTCGTTCCAGATTAACAACACGTGCTATCTGACTCATGTGCGCAGGCACATTAATTCTTATCTGAACGTAATATGCCTTTCTTGAAGCAATTTTTTTTTAATAATTTAAATTACAATATTATTATTTCGAATTATTATAATATGTATTATTATAATATGTATGTTCTTAAATATACATGTGTAATATATATGTTCTTAAACATATTTGATTAACGTTTACCTAAATTAATGTGTATATTTAGAATACATTACTATATTAATATTTTGATACTTATTTACTTTTTTCATCTCACGAAATATAATATAATATAATAATCAATAATATAATGATATGTAATAATCAAGGTATTCTTTCTCCGTGTGAGACATTAAAATAAAATAGAAAACATTTTTGAAATAATTATAAATAATATAAATATAAAGAATATATATGCTAATGTATATTGACAATGAGCATTTGCGATGAGCGAAAAAATGGTATGCATATAATAGTGCAGTGGAATTTGGATTATGAATATAATTCTAGATTATACTACAGGCTGTCAGTAAATGGAAGTAGAAATATTTCAGACGAACTACAGCAAACGAGCAAAATACATAAATCCAATAGGTTCATAAAACTAAAAAGAGTTTATATTTGCCTGGATAAAGGTTAAATCTGAATTGACACATTTCCTTTATAGATGCGGCAATTTATTGCAAATTCCATACATACGATGTAAACTTATTCGTAACATTTTTCTCTTCATCTTCTTTTTAGTTCTGAAACATATTTTGTTGATTTTAACAATTGGTTTTATTCAAAGATTATAGGAATTCTCAGATTATAGGAATATCCACGCTTATTCGGGATGTATGTTTAGACTTATTGGATACATGACATGAAAGTTTGAAATATCCGGAAATACAGTAATATTGGAATCACGCAAAAAATATTTTATTTTTGGCGCTTATAGTTGTTGCATAATATTTCGCGTTATTATGTCGAGCGATATTTTTGAAATTTAATGCATTCGACTTCTATATTAACCGGATACAGGATACAGGAACGCATTCAATTTTTACTCTTTAAAATAGTAAGCGGAACGTTACTTTATATTTCTTTCTTTCGAAGGAAAACTCGATTCTAGGTTTAAAATTTAAGTTAAAATATTTTGATACTGACTCTAGAATTTTATTTATAATTCTGTCTTGCAATATGAAAATTATATAAAAAATCAGAATATTCAAAAAATATATAAATAGACCCATTTCAATTTATTCTTTCACCTTCTACCCAATTATTATTTCTCTCATTTTAGAGAAAAATATTTCCAATAAAAATTTCATCATTTTACGTAAATAATTGAATAAATAAATATTTTAATATCTCGAACATTAATTTTAATCGACTTTCTCTTAATATTCTTCTTTATTGGCACGTTTAGTAAAATTAATTTGAGCAAAAAATTTATATGGTTTGATTTTGAAAAATATTGTCGATAAAATCTAATAATAAAACACACAATATAAAAATATATTTTATGCATTAGATTTCCTCCTAAAAAATATGGAATTTTTATTTGAAATATTTGTCTAAAATAGATAGAAACAATTTAAATAATTGGAAAGAGGAAGTGATTG
This sequence comes from Camponotus floridanus, assembly GCF_003227725.1. NCBI lineage: Eukaryota > Metazoa > Arthropoda > Insecta > Hymenoptera > Formicidae > Camponotus > Camponotus floridanus. Next base: position 305,364 of record NW_020229839.1, read on the forward strand.
AATAAATTATTTTATTGTATATGCAACATATAGATTTTTTTATATATTTTATCTATTTTATATATTCTGTATATTATTTGTAAATGTTTTACTATCCTATAAAAATATAATAATTTACCTTGTACCAAAATATGTGGCACACATACACATATAAAACGATAAATAGAACATGAATCTAAATTCTTGTGTTAGAAATTGTATAATAAATCGGCTATAAAGTAAACTGTACATACTATGAGGAATTAATTCTTAAATACTGCTCTTTCTGCGAGCACGTGTGATAATTATCGCGCTCGACACCGGATAATATCGAGACTTTAGCGGAAGCTTCGCGTAGCGTTATTTCAGCGATTCTCGCGGAATCCTGACGAAAACAAACGATCGCGCACGAAACGTTTTTCTTGGCCGTTTGTGTACGCGCCGGACGCGCACACATACGTCGTCATAACTGCCAGGTAACATGAGAAACGGCGGACTCGAGCCCGCTTTTCGTAAGCGGCTTACTTGCGCGACGGAAAATTGTACTAGTCCTGCTCGCGCGCGTGCCTTTTTCTTCGCCTTAACCGTGTATCTCTACGTCGTCGTACATAAAATGCACGACCGTGTCCCCGTTTCTCCCCCTTCAGCCCCGAAAGCGCTCCGATGTTTATGCCGCGCATAAGCAAACACAGTTTTTCTCCGGCTAATGTACGCAGGAGATCGCGAAGAGTTATGGCACGTTGCGAGTTTTCGCAGCTAGAATTATTAAATTATACGGCGCTTCACTTCTCTCTGGTGTGCGCGACGCTATTTGCTGGGTCGATTAAAGCGCTTACGATGCTTCAACAATATTCGTCATTGAATACTGTATGCATTTTTAGCATCGACTTTGCCCGAAGAAATTAATTGTGTCATTAAATTATATCCTTCAAATGAAAGCGATCAATAACCTTTTCACTATAAATTATATCAGACTTGCAAGATTTTTAACCGTTTTTTTTTTGTTAAACAATCTGATGAACTGATATCGCTAATCTAATATTCCGCTTATAATGGATGGGGTTGGCGCGGATCGCGAATACTGGATGTGTACGTTTTTTGACTCTGTATTCAGATCCAGCAGATCTTTGCGCGATTTATTTGTGTTTTGTTGATAACGGGTCGTACCGCGCCCCGCTGCCTGTCGATATTTTATTTTATTTTATTTTTTTTCATCGTCGAGTCGCGACGTATTCGCAATCTCGACATTGATAACGTCTGTCGTTTGCTCGAGCGTGCTTGTGCATTGCGTAGTTTTGCGCTTTATCGAGTATATCTGTCTGTCTGTTCGCGGCTTGCGCTTAACCCCGCGCGTCCCCCTTTTAACTCTTCCCCCCCTGCATCGCCGTCACCCCCTATTATCCCCGACCGCTCAGAAGCCCGAAACAGAAAGCATTTTAAGCCTTTGCATCCGCAGTAACGCGAGTTTTCGCTTTTGGTATGTTTCCAGAACAGCAGGAACTGGAGTTCGACCGCGCGGGAGGAGCCAGCAGCGCGCCGAATAAATGACGTAAATCCGAGGAACGGAAGCGCAACGTCACTCGCTAACTCGCAATTCTCTCCTCTCCTCTCCCCGATCCCCCCACCCCGCCCTGCCTTACCCCCCCGGAAACCTCCCTCTCTCTGTCTCGTCGTTTCCGCGCCTTCCCTCCTGGAATACCCCTGCCCCCTCTTTCGTTCGGGTCCGATCCCGACACGACCCGAACCCCAAGCGCGACCCAGCCACCGGACCTTTGCCCTCTCTCGTCGCCCCGTACGTCCGCTTTGTCGCGCCCGTCGTCTTTACGCGCTTACAACACCACTCTCTTACCCCTCCCGTTGGTCGTTCGTCTCCGTTACCGATCTCTCTTCGCACGCTTCTTCATCGGCATCCGCGTCCGTCGTCTCCTTTCCCGGGCATCCCGCCCCCGGAATTCCGAAATAACCGACTCGCACGCCGACAGGACGGCGCGTAAGGGTTTCCTCCACCTTTTCACGCACGGAGCGACCCTTCTTTCTCCCACCCTCGTCTTCTTCTACTTCATCGACAGCAGCGGCACCGATAGACCACCGTGGTGAACACGGTCCTGCTCCTTCGCTGCATCCGACTACCAACACCAACGTCCTCGTTGTACTCCTTCCAGTAGATTCGCCATCGCGAGAAACACGCGTTGGCTGGAAACCGGCTTGAAGGACGCCACGAGACCGGCTTTTCGAGACACGCATACGTAGGCAAAACACACATACGTAAACGTACACGCGCGCACGTCGGTACACCCTCAGCAGCGACCAACTGGCAGCCTCCTGTGTGTAATAAAGGAAGAGGAGATACGCGTACAAAAGCGCGCGCATCTAGAGAGCACACTCCTCTTGGTCGACGTTTAGCTTCGAAGGCTTTCAAGCTTTGCCCGACTATTACCACTACGTCCTTGGCTTCTCGAGTGCTGCGTGCTGCAAGATCAAGGGAAGATAGAGGAAGTATAGAGCGAACGAGGAGTCGATAGACGAGATCGACGACCTTCGCCATCGCCTCGTCGCGAAGCCAGGAGAGTATAGCGGCTGTGCCATCTCGCCTAAAATCGACCGGAGCCTAATCGCTGTCGATATATAACTTCACCCTCGTCTTCTCGCTTCTTTTCCCCTTTTTTCTCGGTGAGATATCCTCTCCTTTCCTCCCTTCGCCTATAGACATCCGGCTTTCACACCCACTCGGAGATTATCGGAGCGGAAAACGCGTGTGCCACGTCAACCTCCTACGCCAACGGCCTACGAGAGCAAAGAATCTCAAAATTGCTAACCATCGACGACGCCTAAACCCGCCGCCGCGATCCTACGATTAATTCGCCGCGACGCGGAATCAATAACGGCCCGGAGAGACACGACGCTGATAAGCCACGCTCGAAACAGCCGACGTTGCTGATAAACGTCGACGCTCCGCGAGACGACGATTCGCCGAAATATCACGCGGCAACAACAACGACGAGAGCCAAGCGCGACTTTAACGCGAGGAAGATCGAGATCGCAAGAGACCCAGTAAGTGATTTCCCACGCGGAGGATCCACGCACAAGAGACAGTTGCGGGTCGTCGCTAGGCGCGTACATGAGACATTAAGAACGTCGAGCATCGTGCTTAAACGGAAGATCTGCCGTCTGTAAGGTATAATTAGTTTGAAGTAGTTGAACGACTCCGAGGCACACGCGGGATTTCGCGTTTCTCTGTACGTGTAGAAGGTGATTGAGAGAGAGAAAGAGAGAGAAAGAGAAGGAACGAATGAGCGTGTGCACGTGAGCGAATGGTAAGAGAGATCGACGAGACAGGGTGAAAGCGGAACAAGGGTGGACGTTGCGAAATCCCGCGAGCGACTGCCGACGAGCTCGTGTCGCGAGTTGCGATCGTATCCCATAAACCGAAACGTATATATCCTTGGCAAGATCAGTCGACGCGAGTGCACGCGACCGGGGAAAAAGGCGCCGATCATCACGCGAGGAGGAGTTTAGGAAGGAAGAGTGGGAGAGGGAGAGGAGAGTTATCGGTGGTGAATTCGGTGGTGGAGAGTCCCGGGACTTTCTCTCTCTAACGGTAGAGGTCAACGCACGAACGGGGGATTCTTCGGTCTTCCAGGAGTGGAAGAATGGCAATGGTCAACATGAATAACCTACTGAACGGCAAGGACTCGCGGTGGCTGCAACTGGAGGTCTGTCGGGAGTTCCAGCGCAACAAGTGCACCAGGCCCGACACGGAGTGCAAGTTCGCCCATCCGCCAGCTAACGTCGAGGTGCAGAACGGACGGGTCACCGCCTGCTACGACAGTATCAAGGTAACGAACCGTTGCATAATCGAGTTTCCGTGCTCGCGCATAACGAGCGCGTTCGCGCGGAGCGGAATCGCCGGCCGATAAACTCCGCCTTCACTTATCCGACACCCTCGGATAATCGACCAAAGTTACCGCCGCTATCCCGCTGAAATCTGAAGCTCTATCATTATCATAGCTATTTGTATCAATGCGCGTATCGGTTCTCTCGACAAGTTGGACAATTCTCCCTACTTGATCTCGATTCTGTTGGATAAGTGAAGTTGAACCGTGCGGCTAATTCAATCTTGCTCTCGTCCCTCTTTGCTAATAGTTTTCTAATGTCGAGTCAAAAATGTTGAGTCACGGTGCGATAATAACGATGCTGTTGCAATTTTGAGAAAAACTACTTTGATTCTCTTAGATACGCATCGTTTTGATTTATACAGGGTGTCCCATTTTAATGCCCCACCCCAAATAACTTTCTTATTTTTAATTTTAGAAAAAGATGTTTCAGACAAAAGTTGTATGGTTTCGAGGGGGACATAAGATGGTACCATTAATTTGATCTTGAAGAGTCACATGAAGGTTACGTGAAGATCATTTTCAATTTCTTAAATGGAACACCCTATATATTTTTGCATATTCTTGTAGCTTATCTCGAGAGCTTTCCAAAACACTATAAATAAACATTTTTTCATCAAGTACGTTTCGAGTAATGAGGCTTGAAATCATTTCTTAATTTTACATAAACCATAAAATATCTTGTAAAATATTCATTTTTTGATTATCTTACCTTAATACTTTTATGTACAAAATAATGAGAGAAATCCATTGGTGCAAAGAAAACATACAGTTGTTTTTAAGAAAAAAATATGTAATTTGCAATTAACAATTCCATATTTTTTCTTAAAAACAACTGTATGTTTTCTTTGCACCAATGGATTTCTCTCATTATTTTGTACATAAAAGTATTAAGGTAAGATAATCAAAAAATGAATATTTTACAAGATATTTTATGGTTTATGTAAAATTAAGAAATGATTTCAAGCCTCATTACTCGAAACGTACTTGATGAAAAAATGTTTATTTATAGTGTTTTGGAAAGCTCTCGAGATAAGCTACAAGAATATGCAAAAATATATAGGGTGTTCCATTTAAGAAATTGAAAATGATCTTCACGTAACCTTCATGTGACTCTTCAAGATCAAATTAATGGTACCATCTTATGTCCCCCTCGAAACCATACAACTTTTGTCTGAAACATCTTTTTCTAAAATTAAAAATAAGAAAGTTATTTGGGGTGGGGCATTAAAATGGGACACCCTGTATTGTAAGTTCAAAGAAAAAAATCTTATCGCTGGATTACCTTCGTACCAAGAATAGATAAAGTATTTAAAGCTGATATTTAAAAAAATTATCGACAAGTGATCGCGAGTCTCTCTGAACATTGAGACTCATGCTTGCAGATTATTTTCTTCTAAAATACGTCCTAAAAATCTTATTGCAACGCAGAAGTTAACCGCGCGCATTAGGGCTCTTTTCATCCCGCCACAATCGATTCAAATGAATACATGTGTAGGATCGTCGATCGATCTCCCGCCTGCGCTTTCCGATTGCTGATCTCCCGATACAAAGCCGATAATTTGTAACGCCACACTGCGCGATAAGGAATCGCTTGTAATTTACGACGGGTAATAAGTCTCTTATCGCCGATCAGCGCTCCAAGAGAGCGGGAGGAGGGGGCAGGTTTATGGATTTTAGAATATTCCGTCTCTCGCGCGCGTTCCCGAAGCAAGGCGCGATTAAATGAACGCGAGAAAGAAGGAGGAGAGGCGCGGCCCGTCTCGTCTTCCCAGCGCAGTTTCTCGCCGATATTGAACCGGGGAATTGAATTCGCAGTTATTAATAGCGACAATTATTCAACGCGCGGGAAGCGAGAAAATACCAATCGACATCGCCGATAAATCAGACGCGGGAGGCAACGAGCATTATGCAAAAAAATCGAAGGAGACCGTCGAATCAACGTCCGTTCGCGCCGTTACTTTCAATGGTGCCCTATTGTCTGATGGCACTTATACACGCACGCTTGCGATTAGATGAAACGGGGAGGGAGACAGAAAATTTGTGTCTACGTGTGCGCATATATATACGTGCGTGCGATACGCGTGGGGCGCGGTAAAGTCGTGTAATTGCGCGAATATACATATATATACCATAGATACACCTCTCTTCCGCAATAAACTTCGTCGTTATCTTCTCTTCCGCGATAATCTTAGATTATAAGTGAAGTCGCAGAGATTAGCGGAGATAAAGCGTAATGCTTTTGCGACGTAACGATCGTTCAGTGCGGCTATATTTTCAAATGGAATTTTAGATTTCACGACCGATGAATGACGTTTTTTCCCCCACTAACGGTTAGTATTATCGTCGCGAAATTTATTTCAATGGAAAGCTTAATGCCAAAATTTGCATGAAATATTTTATGTCGACGAGAAAAATTGTGCGTTAAATAATGTATATTCTTTTTTTTATGGCGATTTAAAAATCCTCTTTAAAATCATAAAAGTATTCGCAGTTGCTCATTTAAATATGTTATGAATACTAACATTGGAACAAGCGTAAAAATTTCTTACAACAGTTGTCATTAATCTTTATTGCTGCAAAATATGATAGTCTATCAATATTCATAGTCATACATTATTAAAACAGTGTTTCCTTGCTTGCTATTAGCATTAGCAGGGACACGAGATATTTTTGTACTCTATCAATTATTTCGCGCAACGTTTTATTATTTAATTCAATGTTCAATTCAGATTGAATTCTTGCTAAAAACGAAATATCTCTACAATTAGATTTCCCATTTATCGCTGGGGAGCAATCCGTCCCAAATCCGTCGAAAAAATCCAATTACTATTATTCGTATTAATAGCACGTGACTTGTATGGATCGATTTTTGCGACTAAAATTGTTAATTTTCGCCTTATGCACTAACGCGCGCCGTTCTTTTGTCGCTTTTTCAGGTTCGGTCGAGCGAATACACGCACGCATACGTGAAATGCACGATTAGATAGCAGGTGACAAAAAGATAACAGCCACGGGGAGCGGCTTGCTGTCATATCGTCTGAATATTCTCGAGGCGCGGTTCAACGGTCGATTCGTTTTTAGAGACAGATACACATGCACACATACGCACACATATTGTGATCCGTACGTTGTGCAATCGTGTATGCGAGTCGCGACAAGCGGGGCCGAGTCCCATTTAATTTTGGAGGCTATTAATGTCGCGGATAGTGCCTGAAAGACGGCGTTTGTCCGTCGAAATTTGGTCGTTTCTTTGCTACTTGGTCTCCCGCGCGTTCTTCCTCATTAATGGCGCTTATTACATTTAATCGCTCCGAATGAATGGAGCGACCAATGCGCGCCCGGCCAAGCAAATGCGGGCAAGTGGCATTTATACAAGATGATTCAAAAAAAGTACTAACGATTTACAAGTTATATTCTCGCGCGAGAATCTGGAACAAATATTGCTTTAAGCAGAAACTTTAATGGTAATTATTTTATTCAGCATCTAAAAAATAAAGTGAAATTTTCCTGTCACATATGACAATAGCTCTCGTGCATTAAATGCTTTATTGAAGATTTTTAAATATATGTCTGAGTAGTTGAAGAATATAAAAGTCTAAATTATAAATATACTTGAAAATTTAGTTTGTCAACCTGCACATCTCTCTTCGATATTTTTCCTCTGAAATGACATATTTTGACGAATTCTCGACGAGAGTAAAAATTGAATCGTCCTATACGCCATATACAGGATTCGAATCCGACGAGCGAGACGTTGCTAAGAGTTTCCGCGGTATATGAGGGAAAGACCGAGGTCGTTGCCGAGAGCGCCAATATTACCCCGAAGAAATATTAGCAATAAACCATTGCATTACGTACATCGGACGCCGACGACTGTCTGCCGGGCTTCCCGAAGTGTCTCCTACTCGTAGTCCATCCTCTCGCGCCATTTAGGTGCCAGAAACGCGGCTTTCTTCGCATTCCGCCGATGAAATAAAGGCTCATTTTTCGACCAGGAAATAAAGAAGAGAAAGAGGGAGAGAGAGAGAAGAGGCTATCGCGTCGTTTTCCCGCGTCTTATCGCTCCTCTCGCCTGACGCGGATGATATCTTCGGAGCAAAAGCTAGATTAATTTCAGAAACTCGAGGGTGGAGGACATGGATAACATAAGTTGGCGTGAAGCATGAGAATCTAATTTTCCATTTGCATCGATTCCGCGTGTATTTACTTTTACTATCCTTGTCTCTTATTTCTGAGGAAAATACTAGGCGCCCTTCCCCCCTTTCTCCTCGTTATGCCGCTATACTTCCCCCGATAAGAGAAAATCTATTGTCATGTTAACTGCAAGAATTACGCGCTGCAAAATGATAGAAGATTGTACCCCGCCCTCGTAACTTGCCACAAGAAGCCACTAACGACTATAAATATGATCTCTCCGCGAGCATTTCCATGTTTTAATATTACCGAGGGATGTCTTTGTTGTTTCTCGAATATTTTCTCAAATGATGAATATCTTGAAACTTTATTCTAAATTCGTCGAAATTGTACGCATATCTCTGCTGACATTATCTTATATTCGTATCTTACGATACTAGAAAGTATCACATCTCGATAAAATCGATTTATGTTGATAAAATTGATTTATAGCACTTTTTCGTATTCCGTAGACTCTGTGAAGATTTTTTATAGAGAATTTATACATTATTGCGTGACAATGGAAATGATAGAAATCTTGTACACGCTATATTGGAGTTTTTATCGCTTTTATTCATCTGGCAAAAGAAATCGTATAGACAAGATATCGTACTATCTATGAATGAAGAGAGCCAGGACCAGGAAATATTTAAAAGAGATATAAAATAGATTATATTTTACAATGGTGTTGCACACAATGCGCTATTATATTCACATTTTTTTATTAAAGCAACATTCGTAATTGCACATAATTTTGTTCGGGTTAAAACTAAATCATTTTGGAATATGAATCGCATTCTTGACGCGGAATATAACGCATTTGTTTCAAGCTGTTATATAAATGTATTTAGTTTTAACAATGTAACTAAATATATTCATAGAGAGTATCATAGATAGAGTATAATGCTTTTATTCTACATAATTCGTTTAATAGAGAGTAATAAGAAAATGCCAAGAACATTTTCTTACGTGATTTTGTAATTTTTATTCGATTACACTTTTACTTATCGAATAACTTTGCCAAAAGGAATATTACTTATTATTCCAATATTAAGAATATTAAGAAACTAAATAATTTCTCCGTCGTTGTGCTTAATAAATAAACAGATTTAATTGCAGAATATCCTAGAGCGCGAGACTAAATTTAATTTTCATGAGAAACCAATAAAGACAATCACTTGCATCTTTTAAGCACGATGAATATCCGGAGTAATTAAAGATTTGCTTGAGAATTCAAGATTTGCTTGAATTACGTAAACAATAATGTAATATCTTGCGACTGGATCTATAAAAGAAAGATTCGTAAGAAACTCTTTTCAATCGTTTATAAATCAAGGATCGACGCCTCGATATTTTACTTCGGAGGGGAATTCGATACCGAGTGGCGTAAAGAACCCGTCGTTAAAATTAAAATCGGAGCGTGCAAGTGCGGATTCCGGATTGGATAAGCGACGTAGGAGCGCGTGAAAGAGCCGAGGAAAAGGTCGTTAAACCGTTCTTCTCGCTCGTCCCGGTCGTCGCGACGTTACCGATCCCGTAGCGTCGCGAGATTCGCACGTTCGATTCCAATTAGGCCGATTGGACGGCGCGGCGCGATATTAAAGTAGACCTCCGGTTTAATCGCCCTCCGTCTCCGACCGTGCACACGACGTCGGAGCCTATATTTAAAGGGAAATATGACCGGGTTAGATGCGGCCAAGTTCTCGTCGCGTGCGCGCGCCCTCTTTTGTCTTTTATCCCTCCCCCCCTTTTCTCCCAGTTCGATCTCCGCGAACAACGCCCGTTTATCCCCCCCCCCGCCTCCCCCCGTTTCGCACACGCTCGTAGCTCTTATTCACCCTCTCGGCGCGTTATCGATTCCAATTACCTTAAAACTTTCAATTAATTCGGCTGTCGAGCGTTTTACGCGCTGCAGGAACCGGCCATTTCTCGGGCGCAGATGTCGCGGGCTCGGGGAACAGTGATGTTGAAATTTAATATCGATGTCGATACCCTTTTACACAGGGCGTTTTTAGCGTCGCTCCCGCGAGGACATCGATGCCGATTCGACGCTTTTTCCCGAAAGAAAAATCGCGCGCGTTATCGCTTTTAAATAACGGTAAGCAAAATTTGACGAAGGGACGAATAAAATGCGCGTCGACGTGTTTCATTTCGTCAGGTTTGCGCTCTCGCGTCTTTCTCTCTCTCTCTCTCTCTCTCTGCGTTGACGCGACAATCTCATTTCCACGTCTAGAAGTTGCGCATGGACGCGCGTTTTATCGGCTCGTCACGGCCCGTCGCCGATGGCGCGTTTCTTTCTTCCTGTTGCCGCTTTTCGAGCCGTATATATGCGCTCGCGGCAAACGCGATAACGACCCCGTTCTCACGCTGATAAACGGCGGTCCAGCGCTGGCGATAATACCGGGGACGCTGCACGAGCGCATCGGCCAGGAAAATTCGATGGAAATAAAATGGGCGTAGTTTGAAAAGAGCGGAGAGAGAAGAAAATACATGGTAAATATAGATATAGATATAGATAAAATGCGGAGAGAGAGAGAGAGAGAGAGAGAGAGAGACGCGCGTGATAAAATTTCTTTGTTGCGCCGCTTAATAAAGCCGACCGAAATGTTAATATCGTTGCGGCGAACAGCCGTTTGCCATGTGCGAGTTTAATGTTTGAACTACCAATATTTGCGCGGCGGAATATTATATCAACATTATGCGAGACTCTCTAATTCCGAAAGTGATATAAGTTCACTATGTTCCAAAAGCGCGAGGGCGCACGCAGGCCCGGCACGAGATAAATCAAACAGCCAATGTTGTTTCATTTTCGGAATTAAATTGACTCGTCGGACCGTCGAAATCGCAATCTAGCGCGATCGCTCGTACGTTTTCGGTATTTAGATACGAAAATTAGAACGCTCGACACGACATATTCGAAACATACATCCTGCATCGGGACAATTTGCGCCGAAAATGCAGTTGCGCGGCTCATCCATCTTCTGTTGGAGTTTGATTATCGTTTTATCGCGACTTTCGCGCACAAATTTAACAAACGTTTACACGTGATTCGCCACAAATGATAAGACTGTCAAACGGTAATGTGATACCGCACATAATCTTTTACGACATCGTAATTCGTCATTGAGAAAAACAATAATACAAAACTATATAATACTATATAATAATACAAAATAATATCAGACAATAAGACGGGAAAATAAATAGACATCATTCAGCGATTTCTCGCTTTACCGCAGCGATTGCGCAAGTTTCGTCCAAGTCTCTACGCGAGAGGGAGAGAGAGAGGCGAGCCGCAGTTTCCTGGGTCGGTCAACGTACAGTAACATTAGATTCTTGCGGGATTCACCCGGGGCAACGGCAGCGTCGTATTTCCGTGACGAGTGGCGAGGGTGAGGGGGGAGGGGGGGAGGGATTAGAAAATCGCGAGCGAGCGAAAAGGGGGCCGGTCGGCCCGCGTTTCACACCGGTGGACATGAAAAACATAGTTAACAGCTGCCGCCGCCGCCGCCGCCGCCGCCGCCGTCGTCGACGTCATCTTCGTCGTCGTCTTCGTAGTCGTCGTCGCGACTACAGCTGCACCTGTCGCGTCTGTTAACGCGCGACTAAAATACGGAACGCGCGATGCGAGCGAGAACGAGCGGGCGAGCGAACGGAATTTTCCCGCCGACGATTACGAGGTCGCTCCATTTCCTTTTCTCTCGCTCTCTCCCCCGTTTTCTTTAACCTTCCTCCTACCTCTTTTCTGGCGGACCACTCGACAGGATGTACCTGTCCGATAGGATGAGGTTCAACGCGCTCGCTTCTTCCGCTTTCCGTCCGCAAAATTTTTCAATATTCTCGCCAGCGAGATTAAAATATGGAAAGACGGGCTTCTTGTTTTTTTTTTCTATTCTCCTTTTCCGCGAGCCAGCTTATACATAAAACTACCGTCGATGTACAAGGTAATTTGAAAAATTCAAGATAAGTAGTTCTCTTTGCGAGGGAACGGATCGCGCGGGTCTGTTCTTTAACTCATTATGACATGAACCTTAAAATGAATTAATTAATTTAAGAGATATATCATTAACAAAGATGTTCAATTCAAACATCTCTGTGCATGGAAATATATGTGTTGAAATTAACTAAAGTAGAGTTTGATATTATTTTTAGATAATTCAAGATAAACTTAATATATTGTAATAATTATAATTATTTATAATTTTTTTCTAACGCTAGAGCAACTGCAAGCTATTAAAAAAAATTATACGTCAATTTGTATATTTTACACGCGGCAAGTGATAGATTTATTTCGATAATTCTCTTTTACATACCTCATTATCTCACTCGTGGAAAGAACAATTGATGCGTTTGATCTGTTCAATGTGAGCTATGCGCTATCGTGTCGAGGCGTGCCACTTGTCTTTCAACAGAGGAGACAAAGCACGCTGCTCGTTTGAATGACCTGACTTTTTGCGTGACACAGCGTGAATTCGTCACATACGCGCGTTGAGAGAACAGACGGTTGCAAAAAGTCAATCACGAATGCAGTCGTTAACGCTACAAGAGCTGGCATATTTATGCGCAGCAATGAGTTTAAATATAGCCGAACTAGAGAATTAAATCTCGTGGAGAAAGAGAACGAGGGAGATATTTTTAAAATGTTATTTTTTTTTAATATGGTATATATATATATATATATATATATATATATATATATATGATTTTTACAAATGTTTGATATTTAAAGGAAAAAATAAATTATTCCGGTTGCATTATAATATATTACTGTGATGAGATTGTGTATTTTATTAATACATTTTTATAAATCATAAATTATTTTTAACCCAATCTCTTTCTCTCTACTTTTGAATTCAATCGATAGAACTTTGTTGCTTTTTACACTTGAACCACGTAGTATTTGAGAAAGAAAATGTGGACGCGTGAAGAGAGACGACTAACATGTGAAACATTATGGGAAGGGCGGCTAGCACGGAGGGGTATAGAAAACACGGGGCCCCTATCGTTAGTTTATAGAATCGATCGTGGTAGGCGACAAGCGGTAGACAGACTGGCGGGTTTTACACGCCGACACGGATAGGCAGATGGACGGACGCGGGTCGCGACAGGTAAGCTGCCGGCAAGGTGTAGGCAGACGGTCTGGCAGGTTCTCGCGTATTACTTCTAATCTAAACTACACGGTGCACTATTTCCGCGCCCCTTTTTCCACGTATCGGCGGTGATATAACTCGCGTTATTATTAATACGCCGCTTAGGTAAATATCACGGAACTGACATACCTGCTCTCGATTTTATCAAATGCGACCATTATCGAACAATTATTTCATTGCATTACAAATCTCATTCTGGCCGATTTATATGTATATAAATTCGTGGCAGAGAATTCAATTTATGATTTTACATTTCAATGTACAATTTTAATGTATATTTTGCATACACGTATGGTTTTCATTCTCTTTTTAAATGATTTTGTATTACATAAAATTATTATAAATTTCCGTTGTCAATTATAGATTTATATTGTCATTATATATTATCTAAAAATAGATTTAATATGGAATTAATTTAAAAAAAACATATATGTAATATTATATAAATTTATATAATCACGATAATAGTTATTTTCTTTCTCTCACCGTTATGAATATTACGATGAGTCGTATTTTCTTTTCATCGATTTTCTACATTTTCGAGTTTAAACTATTATAAATATTACAATATATTATCCGAGTGAAAAACTATAGCAAAACTAAATTCGAGAATGTGTATTACTTTTAAACTGCATGTGATACACTATTTCTGTGCCTCCAGATATCGGCGATATAGTTATTATAAACTGTTATGTGTGTAAAGCCTAAGTAAATATTACGGCATACTTAATGGAATTAGATAGATTAACCATGTTTATTGTAGCGCAATTAATTCAGCTATATTTCTAATGTCAAATCGAACAAATTGAAACTGTCACAGTTTGCCTTTGAATAGTTGTATAAATAAAGTACTATAAAACTATTATATACTTTACAGTTTTATTAAACAAAAGTACCTGTCGGTTTTAACGCCGTTACTTTAGCTTAATCAAACTAAAGAGTTTCCGATATGTCCAAGAGACGCGGGGAATTTCGGAGCATGTATTATAGATGAGATGAGGGAACGGAGGGAGATCGAGCCGATCCGTGCACGACCGTGCATTGTTGGCCTGAAAATCGATTCGCGACACGCGGCAAGTAGACAGACAGGTTTACATGCCGACAGACAGATGGGGAAGACAGACAGACAGGCAAGGCAGGCAGGCACAAGCAGGCAGGCAAGCAGGCAGGCAAGCAGGCCGACCGCGACAGACGGGAAAGCTAAGAGCAGGGCGAGAGTTGCCAGGTTCCCGTGTATTACTTCTAGCCCGCAAACTACGCCTCTGCTCCTCCTTCTCGATATTACGTCTCTGATATTCCCGTGAGCTTCCCGGAATATCTTACGCGGTGCCGTCTAAACGTTTGCTATTCCAGCCGAGTGGAAATTCATTTAATTGCCCCGGAAGATCAAGAGCTCTCTAGACCATCTCTCCTACCTGCGCTCAAACCTTTGCCGGTTCTTTTTTTCGAGATCTCTGGTCTCGTCTCTGAGCTACCGTCGTTTTCGCAATCAAACGAAGAGACTAATACCGATCGTCGCTCAAGTTGCTCTTCCAAAGACGTTGCCATATCGTCTGTATGTCTCCACAAAGATGCAGTTTAAATGCTAGTTCAATATAGTACGATTTCTATTACTTTTGCTCTTTTTGATAAAGAATTTTATATCTTAGAATGCGCCACGAGCTCTAGAATCTTGCGTTTTCAAAGTCAACATCTCATTTAATAATGTTTATAATTTTAGACATTTGATTACAGACTTTTAATAAAGTGTTGTATTTATTATCGAGTTAGACAAATTTCGAAAATGTAAGAAACACACGAAATAACTCGATGTGATGATATTATTCAAATCTTTAATGATCGACGAATTCAAGAGCTTTGTCAAGGTTGGAACGCGAATCGAAATGCAGACGAGCGAGATAGCCGTTGACAAACGTACGATCGCTCGTTATCGGTTCGCTCCCGTAACCAGATGACTCGATCCGGGTGGTTAGTCCTAGACAGGTATCGCAGGTAGAGCCTCTCGTAATCCCTCGCAGGTTAGCTTTGCGGTCCAGCATCGAGGATGCTCGATGTGTTTGTCCGCCTTTACGTGTATATGTGACCGAAAAACCGTACAGGTGCACAGGGCGCTAGCCCCCGCCGCTTTCACATAATTTACGACCGGACGGCATTAGCCGCAATGCTTGTCCCTGTAATAGAACGGTCGGATCCGTTAGGATGGGGAAGAGAAGGAGGGAGAAAGGGGGTCGAAATCGGCCGGAGAAGGATGATATGCGGGGAAGGGGGGAAGGGCGAGCGTGCGAGGACGTGCAGGCCGCGTGCAGTTTCGTGCGTGTCGTGAATGAAGCGGGAGGGAGGATGCGAGCATCGAGGAGGGGTCCGGAGGGCGAGTAAGGGCGGAAGGAGACCGTGGAGGATACGGGGGACAGGGGGGATGGAAATGGCGATGGGAGGCGCGCGGATGGCATTCTGCGGTCAGTTCAGTATGTGCCTATATGCCGTCATGTGTTATCGATTCCCCCCCTCCTTCCCCTCCTGCTGAAGCCCTGCTACCCACCTATCTACCTATCTACCTACCTACGTTCATGCCACACGGTATAGTTACCTCTATTCCGAGCTATGCGAGATAAACCCGCCGCTAATCTTCCGCTTTCCTCTCTTCCCCTCCGTATTTTACTTCTTCTTTCTGCCCTCCTTACTTCTCGCCCCCCCGCCTTACCTCCAGTCGCGGCTATTGTACTCTACGAGCTTAACTCTAACCGATTTTAGAATACAATGTCGTCGACTTCCGTCGCTTTAAAGAGGATCGTTCGGCGAGTCGAAATCACGAAGAGCGAGGATGGTATTCGAAATTATCGACGTTAATGTTTTATCATAGATATTTCGGTTCAATATCGATTTGCGTAACCATTGTTTCGATATTACAGCTCCGGAATGGTCATTAATATAGCAAACCTCCTTCAACGTCGTCTTGGATAATGTTGAAGCGCGGGTTATCGAGATCTCTCGAAACTTTCTGGTATAATCGAACTGTCGAGTTTAGTCGTAAACGCGCGGTTGCGAGTCTTCCCACTCCGTTTTCAAGTATTGTCTCCTCGAGTCGAGACAGCCGTCCGTTCGGTCCACCTGAGCGACTCCAAAATATATTGTCTTCCGCTCCATGTGCAGCGCGGCTTGGGTTTCCAGGGCTATCGAGACTTTCTAATAGCGTCGTTTCTTCTTTGAATCGAACTTTACATTACGGTCGTACATGTACTGCAATCTCGAGAGTGACTTACGATAGATCGGTAGAGTTTCGTCTGTAGGGCGCGATCCGTCTTTTTTTTTATCTCGGTATCGAAAATCGGTTAAAAATGTTTGGGTGTTTCTTCAAATTTTTCTTCCTATTTTGTCGCAATAGTTTTTCGTTAGTTTGCAAATTTTTTGTTCGCCTCTCAAGTGTTTTATAAAATAAATCGACGCTTTTCCGCTGACGCTTTTAAAGTCGACACAATCGTATGAAAGGATAATTGTAGCAATTATTTGCGAACAATGTTGCATCGGCGCGAGTCAATAAGACAAAAGATTTTGTTATCAATCGCACATCACACACTATCCAAGGATCTACGATATATTATTTATTCAATCGCTGCTTGATCGAAGCGGAGGCTATCACCGCTCTATTGTGTAATCGTCATTATTCCACATATTCCCACTATGGTCCATTCCATTCCTCGTATTATCCCATATTCCGTCGGCTTCGACCGCGACAGCTCATCAAATGTACATATCGAATACCTCGGGCCTGTGGCGGCGTTCACGGGTCGAGTATCGAGGTTTATGCAACGAAAAATTTACTTATTGATCTCCGCCGCGCGACACGCGATGCGAGGAGCTCGTCCCGCCTTCTTCCGTCTGAAAATAACATTGAGTGAGTCAGTCTGGAAGCCACTACGTTAGCACGCGCGACCGCGTAATATAGGAAGTGGTTCTCCTCGAAGAATTATGTATTTAACTGTGCTGGAAGCGGTACTGTAGCGAGAGGGAGATAGATAATACAGTAGACATATAAGATAAGAGAGAGGAAGATAACGGGAGGAACGGCCGATAAAGGATCACGCACAGCACGCACGCCACAATCTCGAGAAGCAACCCCGATCATATCGGTCTAATTGATAAATCGTGATGCTCCATTAAAGTAAGAGTCCTCCGTCAGATTGTATGCACACGCGTCGCTCCTCGCGTGCGCGCGCGCGAACGCGTTACACCTGGCGCGGGATCTGTATGCGACTCCTCGCGCTTACGCATTGCGTGACTCGGTAACGCATTATACCGCGCATCTATTTTTCCGTCGAGCTTGTCGGTTAAGTAATACGATTGCGAGATCCGCCAACGCGTTGTTGACGATGTTTCCCCCGACTTTACCGCATGGTATTAAAATTCAACACGCAACGAAATGCACTTAATCGTAAAATGGACGCTGGATGAATCTGATAATTTCCGGATTGCATTTTTATAACCATACATTTTTACAACGATAAATAAAATTATACGTGTCTCATTTCTCTCTCTCTCTCTCTCCCTCTCTCTCGAAAGAGTGCACAAAATGTTATTTTTATTGTAAATCAGTGAGAGAGATTTACCTCGTCGTTTTCATCGAGAAATCTTTATCGTTCTTTTATCCTGGAAATTCACAGCGTATCGCGTTTTAACGGGATATATTCGTCTAAATAGAATTTCAAAGTGGGTCGTGAACGCGCGGTCGTTGGATTTAAAGCGATTTTCGTTTCTGACATTCTCATCGATGTGGGAAACTGATGATAATCAACGACTACGCTCCAAAAAGTCGTCCTTGCGCGAAAGCACTTCGATCCTACAATGAGGTTCTGCACTCATCCGTGCAGGATGCAAAACGCCGAGGGTGTTTTTAATGATGCACCAACGCTTTTTTGTTCGTATCACATTTTCCCTAACTTTTTACTTGTCAATTTTCTCGCCACAATTTTTGCGGCTGTATTGCAAATGCGGTTTTCACATGGTGGTATAAATAGAATAAAAAAAAATAAAAATGCGATAAATGCATTTATTGTAATATACATTTTTTTCAGTCATTTTCTATACGTAAAATTAAAAGGACATAAAATTAAAAGGAAAATCGAGATAACTTTAGTAATAAAAGATTAAGAACAAGAGTAAAATTTAATATATAATTAATATATAATATATATTAGACGAAGATACAATATTTATATATTATTTATATACGATAAAAAAATAAAATAAATACAGAAATATTATAGATAGAAAATATACACACATAAATAAATAAATATTGAAAGTGATTTTACGAAGATGAGAACATCTTTAAATCATTTACTGTACTGTTAAGTATATAGAAAATTATTATCTTTTTATAAATAAATTTAAAAGTGTTAAAAAGTTAAATTTTTGAAACACTCAAAGTTTGATAATTCATTTTTAGATTTTATCTGCGGATAAGTTAAAAATTGAGCACCTAAAATTAACAGTTCAAAATTGCAGTAATTTGATTGAAGGAAATTTTAGTACATTAAACGATTTTGTCTTTCCTTTTGCGAAAATACTAGTACAAACTCGAGTAAACTTGTAAAACTATTACTACCACTTGCTCGAGAAAGTGAGCGCGAAAGAGAGGGAGGGCCGAGGCCCGTTCGTAGTGCAGTTTAATAATAGTATCGCTACGTTTGCTCTCGTCTTCGTCTCTTCTCGTCTCGTGGTAAGAAATACTCGTCGTATTTACCGCGTGTGGTCCCCGCATAGTTACATCATTTGATGCTAAAATGGTCTTGAGACGATGCTTGAGTACAAAAACGTGTTTCCACTAAAAAATTCGCTATATATAGGCGTATTTCTTATGAGACAGATTCTTTTATAACGCAACGTTCTGCCGTGGTAACTTTGGCGTGTAAACATCGAGAGTGTATTAAAACTCGAGGAGCGCGGGAAAGAGAGGGAAAGAGATTTCCTCTACATTTCGCTGGAAATGTTGCGCGAAAACGCGAGAAAGATCGGTGATGACAGGGAAAGTAGAAAGAGGGTGGCTGATTTTACCGCAACGATACTCCACGTTGGAACTTCAAACGAACGCGTACAGTGCAAACAGCTGAATACCATCGTACCGAATTTTTGATGAAAAGTTTGCGCGATATTTCCAATGCAAGCGATAGAGAGATATTAGAACGTTGGAGAAATTTTACTTCGATTCGTTGCCGAAGTGAATTGGCAGATGAATCGAGTACACGTCGCTACGAATGCAACGTATCGCGAAATGCACAGCGTTGGTCAATTTCTTTAAAAGCTGGCTAAGATCCCGGGTGCCGTGCAATCTATCCGACTCTTACTTAAAGTTGAGTCTTTTTGCCTTATTTATTACGTTATTCACGTTGCATCCAATGATACGAGTACACGTTGCTATCTCGAACGAATCATCGTCAACTTGGTTAAACTTGGAGAAAGAGACCATTCAATTCGATGATCCACAAGTTTCATGCTCGATTATATATATTCTTGAATTAAAGTATTTTACGTAAAAGGTATTTCTAGAAAAAAGACATAACGAAAAAGTCAAATATACAATTTAAATGTCAGATGAAATAATCATTGTTATATTGGAATTGTATCATTACTTTAGCATTTTTTATTTACAAAAGGGATAAATTGGCGTATCGCACCTGAAAAATGTTAAGATTTATAGTTTATTTACCAGTCTTTTCCGTCTCTCTCCCTCTTTCTATTCACGTCGCAACGAGAAAGTTGAAAGATTATATGGACACTGGGAATTCCGCGATAAAAATGGTAGAAATTATGAACTGCGAGGCAAATAATTAGAGCTCGGGCACCACGCTCACGTAGCTGAATGTAGATACTTGAAAGTCCAAGGGGAGAAGAAGTAAAGTTGGATGCGCACGAAAAGTCGTTAAATTTAATTGCAGCCATTTGACGAGAGAAGATGAGATCGCCGGACACCTGTTTATGCTCTTTTCTTCTCCGTACATTTAATCACGTCGCAGAAAGATGACAGTCGCGAGTGGAACTTGAACGATGATAATTTTATTGTTATGTACTATGACTTATGTAGAATATATAGACCAACGAAAAATGCAGGGTTTGCTGTAAAATGATCGGTCAATTTCATCTTACAAAAGTTTGAGGTTGAAAGAGAAACTTTTTAACAGATTACCCTACTCGATCAATCTACAACGCATCGAAAATCTTATTCTCGACAAAAAAAAGCATAGTTGACCGACTCTCGCGTTAAACCGTACAATCACACACAAATATATATATTTATTTATTTATGATTAAAGATTCTGGCTCCTGTTGAAGTTAAGGAACGATATTTTACGAATTAGTGTTACCGGTTCTCGGCGATGCGCAAGCTTGCGCGTTCATCGCACTCGATAAAGCACGAAGTGGAGAATAATTCACTGCCTTATCGGTGCGAAATCGCCGAATCGCGCCGCTCTCTCGTGTGCGCGCATGTAATGCGTCGCGGATTTCCCGTTGAATACCAGCAAGTGAGAGAAAGGGAGGGGGAGAGAGAGAGAGAGAGAGAGAGAGAGAGAGAGAGATGTGCATTCACGACGAGCACGCACTTGAAAGCGAGGTAGGAAGCGCGAAAACTCGTTGGTGATTTTTGGACATTTTATTTTCGCTCTCGTTTCCCTCTGCCGCCCCCTCGCCTCCCTCTTCTTCCTCTTTATCCCCGCACGGCTTGACGCGCGGTGAGAGATACTGGATTAACAATGCATTAATTACGTTTCGTTGGCACGACCAACGTGGCGGCGGGGTCTGCATTTCCGAATTATACGCCATGGCAGATTACTCGGATAAAATTCAGCCGTATGCGGGAATTTGCATACCGTAATGATGGAATACCACGGGACGTTATATCCACCCTCGTCTCTTCCATTCTACAGAATGCTCACTATGCGGTGGTTGTCATACGAAGCGAGACAAAGAGAAAAAGAGAAATAGGTTTTAGTCTTAATAATTCTTAAATTGCGCGTATATGAATATTTTTCCAGCTACCACGCTAATGTTACGCTTCAATATTCTTAAATTCGAGAAGCAAATATAAATATATATATATAGATTCTGTAACGTATTGATCAGTAGTATTGTAAAATGCTCGATTTGATTTGATTTAGTTTGCGCGGATTTCGATACATTAATTTATTAGCGCTAATTATACTTTAATTAAATTCTTCTTTTCTACTTGTGCAATTTCTATATAATCGATATTAAATATGTTGAATATTTATATGTGACTTTATATTGTTTAGGAATGAAATATATTGTAATTTTCATATTGTTTTTCATTTTTATACATATAAGTATTCTTGCTATAAATTTCGGATATCGCATAAATGAATTGTTATATTCTCGATATTTATTCACGAATTATTGTCTTCTCGACCTCTCCTCAACGATTAAAGATGAAAAACGGAAAAAAAGGAAAAAGAACAGATTATATAGAAATGACCGATACGGATAAAAAGGAGATGTAGGGAGTGCGAGAGTTCTATCTCGCAGATTAATGTATCCCGTAAGGCCACGTTGTCTTGAATTGCTCCGCAGATAATTCACGGCCACGTTGGCGTCTCGCTTTACCGAGATGCAAATATGACGACGAGGAAAATGGTGCGGAATTAAAATCGGCAGACTAGAACTCGCATGGGAAACCATGTTGTATTTTGAACGAAGGTAGATGGGAAGAGCGCTGGAGGGAATCCTATATCGATATTTTTCCATAGTCGACGCGGAAAGGAGAAAGAGGAAGCCGTATTTTCGGGATTACTACGTTCTTCGAGCCGGTGCTCAAAGACAGCGAGAGACAGGAGGACGGGAATGCAAAAAGGGAGCAAAGCAATGTTATGCGTTGTTTGTAACAATAAAAAGAGAATCGATATCACCGTGAAGGAAGAAACGTTGTCGCATCAATTCTAGGAAGAAAAAGCCAAAAGGAGAACGGTTGAAAGGAGAGTAAAAGAAGGGCGGTATATCTTACTATGGCAATACTTGGAAGAAAACGATACGTTGTATGCATTTCAATGAATTCCAACAATCATCGTGATGATATTATAATTTCTCTGTAAATCTGCTAATTCATATTTCGCTCGATTGCGACTAAAAGGAAGAGAAGAGTGAGGATGGATATCCGTATAATACTCTCTAGCTAGGATTATTTAATTTTTCGAGACCAGGTCTAGACTTTTAGCATTTTGTTAAAATCAGGATTATGGTTTCGTTGATGAGAAAACAATATGAAAAAACGAGGGAAATCGATATGAGGGAGAAATTGTTGGGGTTCGATGTTGATTATGAACGGCAGAGTAAGAAATTGAGATCGGCACAGACACAAAGGAAGCACGAAAATCCAGCGTCAAGCGGAAGAAACGAAGGAGAAGAGAGAAAACTCTTCGCGGATAGTTCTAGTTGGAAATACCGACGAGTCTAGCGTGTTCAAAGGTAAGATGACGCAAAGGTTCAAAGGAGAACCCAAAGGAAAAGGATGGCGGAGAAATCGATATCGCAAAGGGATATTCGGTGAATCCGTCGCACAATTTCCACACTTTCGTGAATAAAAAGGTGAAAATATTAATAGAAAAATTTATCGCAACACTGAGAAAAAAAGAATAATATATATACTCTGTGCTCTTATAAAAATTTAATAATATTTGATAACATTTTTTAAAAAGAATATAATGTTTTAAATTGTTTAAAATATTTTTGCATTTTATAAATTTAATTAATTTTGAAAAAATACATAAATGCATAATTTTATAAAAACAAAAAAAATATACATATATATATAATCAAAGTTAAAATAGAATCAAATATAAATTAAATTTTATGAGGCAATCTCTTACAATCTTTAAAGTTGTATTAAGATGTATAAAAAAAAAACATGTAAATATATTTTTGAAACATCCCCGAAGTGTGCGAGAATCAAAATATTTGTTCGTCTTGTAACGATGATGTTAAAGAAGATAGATCAAGAGGTGACGCAGAAATAAAACACGAAAAGTTCACAAACGTATTTAAAGAAATCACTCTTCATGTGAGAGCCGAGATATTGCTTTTAAGCGCTCAAGTACTACCAGAAGAAAGAATGAAGACATTCCTGTTTAAATAGCGTTGTGTCTCTCGCGGAGATTTAAGTTCTTTTCACTAACATAAACCTGTCGAATCCACAAAGACGTAGCGAGAGAAGTGTACGAGGATGCCGAATTATAAAGACATCTAAAAAAGACTGGTACACCTGATCAGAGAGAAAGGCGAGCGAAGTCAAAAAGAAAAGGCCACGAAGGGAAGGGTAAAAGTACGAAGAATTGAAGTGAAAGAATGTATTCCCCCCCCATTCCTCCTGGAGAAGAGTTATTATATCACATACATAAGAGCTCGTCGGCCAACGTTTACTTTACGATATCACGAGTCACCGGAGACGAAGAGACGGTCTATCACGATGCAAAGACGATGAGAACGTCGAAGCGGAGGAAGCAACGAGAGATCCGAAGGAAGAGACGGTTGTGTAAGCATAAGGATCGATATTAGCGGGATACTACTTCGAGGAAGGTCTACGAACACGATTCTCGCTTATAATGAGAGACAGGAGGTCTGACGGAGCGGAGGGAGCAGAAGAGGACCTGGCTTGGTAACGGGAGAAAGGTAAACGACTAGAGGCCGTTTGAGAAGGATATGAAAGAAGGGAGATGGCGAATGAGCAACAGCCGCGTCGCTGCTCCTTTGTTTTCTCCGGGACAAGAGGGTGGCTTCGTTTTCGTCAGAGTTTTGTCAGCAACATAGAGAGCTCAGCCAGAGTATCGTTGACTCTTTCGACACTCTTTCTCCAACGCGAGAAAGAAGGCTACGTCGATTAGAGAGAGCTTCTTCCATTAGGGTCATCCGACCGCGATCTCTCATCTGCCATGTCTACTTCGTTTAGCTGATTTCTTGCGAGGAGGAAAAATGCCTCGCGCCGCGAGCGGTCCCTCTTGAGAGCGGAGCCTCTCACCGTCGCGGTCACGGAGTGCGCTAAAGCCGCATCTTCGTATTACAATTTTGCTTGTGGTCGCTCGTAACTTCCACGTTAACGCGGAACGTTTCTCCCTTACTTTCGTTACTCCCCTCCCGCCCCTCGTAGGTTTTTATATCGCGCGAGCGCGACGATTATGTCTCTTGAAACAAAGGATCGGGGAGCGCTTTCATCGGTAATTTGACGCCCTTTGACGGATCAATGAAATTAGTAACTACGGTTACCCGTTAATCCGTTTAAACGGGAGTATTTCAGAGCCGGCCATGTAGACATTAATATATTCGGGTGATGTATTGTAACTATTGTGATATCGCGTATATCGCGCGCATTGTTACTACGCGGCTTAACTCTACGTTCTCTCGCGTATTTATCGAATAAGTTACATTTTCGTTGATCTGGTTCTATCGGAAATTCTGTCTCTCGTTTCCACATTAATATTCTGCTCGACTGACGCATTGTGAGCATTGCCACTATCGGTCTACATGCGCAACTATCGGTCTCATATACAGCGAATAATTAAATCGCCATGGGAGTTGCTCGTACCTTGCACAACATGACAGTTCTTTCCTAATCACTTTTTATTTATCACTTGTATTATTCGTACACATATTTAATGAGTATATATATATTGCGCATTGTGTAAAATGACAGTTGAGAGAGCGGAGAATTGCAATAACCGAGAATTTCGATTTTTGCAGTCGAGGGAATTAGATATTGTGTGTGACTCGGAAGTTGAAACTTGGAAGAACTCACGCGTGAGAATTGAAAGTTGAAAAAGCGAAAAAGAAAGTCGATGTAATAACAAACTTATAGGCGAAATTGCGTATTTACAATAAAGAATAAATGCATTTTTGATCGAATTGGATTCGCGACGAAAATTACGTCTTGGCTGAATTCGCGACGCGTGTAACTCTCGAATTAATTAAGCTGGGAATCGTTCGTCGAGCAGAAATCGGCGGCGTGCGAATGCGCGCGTACTCCAGCCGTACGTTTGCAAATGAGACGGGGATACCTTTTTATCGTCGGGAACAAAAAGACGTGGATGCGAAAGCCACGACAAAAATGTCCGCCATTGTCCGATCCGGGTATGCAACCACACTTATACGCGCACCTCGTTGGGCATAATGAGAGCATTGTTCTCTGAAACTATAGTCACATTGTTGTCACACTCTTCCCTCTCGCGGTTATTTCTCGTTGGTCTTCCTCGCTGGACACTTTCAATGCCATCTTTAGCTCCGGCTTCATTTTTTTCACGCTATAGAATACTCGATGTCTTAGCGTAGCTGCGTCTGCGGTTTTCTCGATAACGGGACGATTAGCTTCAAAGAGGCTAATTATTTCTCGGCATTGTATAGAAATGTATTTTTTCTTTCTTGCTTAAAATTGAAATACAAACGGGAATTTAAAATTTGTTTTTGCTCTTTTTCTCTCATTATGTAATTTAATCTAATCTATTCATTAAAGTTGCAATTAACAAAATGGAAACTACGATTTTATTATTATTTTTTTTCCTCTCGAATTACGCGCTTTTAACATTTGATTTCTCTCTCTAAAATTCCATTAATTTTTTTATCTAAATTTTTATCGTTGATTCATGTGTTTTGGAAATTCAGAGCGTAAAGTATGTGTTTATTAAGCAAAGACAAGACAGATAAATG
The DNA here is from genome assembly GCF_003227725.1 of Camponotus floridanus. Classification (NCBI taxonomy): domain Eukaryota; kingdom Metazoa; phylum Arthropoda; class Insecta; order Hymenoptera; family Formicidae; genus Camponotus; species Camponotus floridanus. Next base: position 331,258 of record NW_020229839.1, read on the forward strand.
TATGCAAGCATTTTTTACACGTCTGCAATCTTTCTTTATTTTTTTCACCTCTGTCGTTTACATACGCGATAACCGTGAAACGTAGGCGGAGATAGAGTCTAATAAAAACTGCTGAAAGTGCGAAGGATCCCGAGAGAGAGAGAAAGAGAACGAGTCTCGACACTGGAAAGAAAATACGAAACGGCCGGCCAAAATTCGCGCAAATGAAACAATATTGCGCCAGCCGGTCTTCAAACCGACTTCTTCTGGATTTTTCACGGGTACCATTTCACCAGATAAGAGAAAGCTTTCTGACACTCCACAAATCATTTAATTCGGCCGAGGAGACCACCATTCGGATTTCTCTCTTACGTTTCCATCCGTTCTATTCTCCTCCGGTGCTCTTGACAATTGAAATTAAAGCTTATTCAAGATTACGCGAAGAAAAAAATGACGGAGGGAGGGGGAGAAATTTAGGAGAATCTCTCGGGAAATACAATCGGCGAGATGCGATATGACGATTGACGAATCATTGAATTTGCGTTATTAACTCTGATCGGATCCCGCGAATTCGACCGTCGTATTTCTCGAAATGGCAAAGATCATTTTTCTTGGCGGAGCTCGTGCTAAAATCTCGCATGAAATTGCAATAGAAGACACGATGGCGGATGCGCGTGAGGATACCGGCTAGTTTCAGTTAGGGACGCATCCGTACATACAATCAATAGCATTATTCTCTCTCTCTCTCCCTCTCTATCTCTATCTATCTCTATCTCCATTATACCGACAACCACTATAGGCTACAATGGTGGATCATTAGGAATAGCAGCGGATAACACCGCAGCAAGATCAATTCTCCTACGGGGGTTATTAGCCACTCCGTGCTGGATAGATTGGCCCTGTTATAACGGCATCAAGACGTATTTTCGCCGTAATCACACAATTATAACTCTGAACGCGAACTGCTAATCGTCATTTCCACAGACGATGTATTATCGCATCGAATTTATACTTTCTAGTGGTATCCTATAGCGAGAGCTCCTAACTTTAAATTTTTTTATTAAATCCTTCTCTTTTTTAACTTTTAAAATTTCTCGCTGCAACTGTATTGAATTATCTTAGGTAACAATTTTTTAATCTTTAAAATATATTCTTCACATTTACATTATTCTTTATGCTTTAAAGTGAAATTATTCCAAAAATATTATATATTTTTCGATTTTATATAGAAAAAAATATATCTCTTTTTTTTCGTCTAAATTTAAATTAATTTTCATGGAAATTGGTTTGTAAAAATATCTTATCGCGCCAATTATTGAAATGTAAATTATAGGGACCAAAATTTGATTTGAGATAGCAAATCCATTACTATGTAAGAAGTAGTTCAATTGATTATTTGTGTGATAATTTTCCAAAATTAAAATGTTAATTGTATACAAATTTTACACATATTTTTGTTATTTGTTCTCTACAACAAATATTTTTTATTGTTTTACATGTATGCAATTTTGTAATATGTGGAAAAAAGGATGAGAGAAAAATTTAAAAGCTCATGTTACTGATTGCAATGGATTGTAGAAGGACGCGAATTTTTGGTATTTCCTCCGCGTCAAATTCCAATCCGCGATCGAACTCTGAGTCGGTCTTGGGGATTAACAGGTACGCATTCCCATCGCAAGATTGCTATTTCGAATTCCGCTGTAACACCGTGAATAGCGTTCATTCGAAGGTTGCGCCGCTGCCGATTTGAATCGCGCGTTTTTAACGACGAGAGGAGTGCTATAAAATTCATCGTCGTGATTTAACGTTCAATCTTCTTAACGTGGTTAAGGTCAGTCGCCAGTCATTTGTCTGGCGGCAAGAGCATCCTGTATATACATACGTGTCTCTCTCTGTGTGTGTGTGTGTGTGTTTGTGCGCGCGCGCATTCGTTCGGGAGTGGACCTTCTCCACCTCCGTGTTCTCGGGCGCGCACACGCGTCCATCTAAATTAGCCTCTTCAATCACAGTACAATGGTTACACACTGTGAGAGCAGCTTTTCAGAGCCAACCGGCATCTGCACGTTGGATCTCTGGTGCAAGTTTCCTATTGGCTGTTTACTATCGGCCAGGTCGAACACCACGCAACTGTCCCGCAACTGGCAAGCGGCCAGTTAAAGTCGAGCCCCTATGATGTTGCCACTTCTTCTTTCTCGATCGCTTATTACAGGAGGATCTCGTGATTTTTCACGGGTACGTTCGTTGTAAGGAAGAAGAAGGATCAAACGAGGCGATTCGCTCGTTACGGCCTCGTAAGTCATGCGTAATGTTCGCTTATCGTGCCCGTGCAGTCGCGCGATAGTCGCTGCGTACCTCGTTTGTCTGACAATGAATCGTACTTGTAAGTTTCGCATCTGTAGGCGAAGCTATAGCTACTTAAAACTTCTTGTTGATAAAGAAGCAACATTGTAACGGGTACTATAGATACTCTAAATTTATACAGAAGTTGGGTGAATTCATTAAAAATCATTCATTTCCGAGGCAGATTATAATGACAATGGTATACATTGAGTGTAAGATGGAAATGTAATAAATTAAAATAAATTTGAAATTTTTTGAAGCATCGAAGAAATAATTGAAGACCCGCATTTGATCATTTAAAGATATGCAAAGGACGTAAATGCAAATGATGTTAATATTCCTTACACGAGATTAAGTTTCTAAATGGTGTGATCGTAACTAGCAAGAGAGCTAGCTAAGTGTCGAGAAAATAAAATGCACATTAATCGTTTAATCGAAAGCTTCTTTGAACAAAACTTCTACTGTAGAAAGATTTTTTATTGGATTTATATATAAAATTGTAATAAGCACATAAATATTATTTTTCGATTAACTAAAGACTAGCTTTGTTTTTTTAAATTTATTTTTTTAGTATTTTTTTACGGCACGTGGAGATATTGCAGTACAAGCGACGTTTAGCGAAGTTAATACTTTGTATTTTATGGCTAATGGTCATTATTTTATGATCTATTACGGGATTAAAGATATTGAGAGTTATCTCGCATTCGAAAAATTTTGTTGAAAACATGTGCATTAAGCACACGATATTTCCTAGTAAGCGGTAAATCGGAGTATCTCGAAAGTACGTATTCTCAGAGATGCTCTTTCAGAAAGTCTAACGAGAATATAAAGTTATAATAGCATACCGCGCAGCTTAACTCGCAATCATTAAACAAGTCAACTGAGAGAATATTCGTCCAGTCTTCCTTAAAGCGCTTTTGTGAAAATTTTGTAGCTGCGACTGTAACAATGGAATGTATTAACTAAATGTGTATGTGTGTGCCATTCCAGAGTAACATCGCTAGTCACTGTAATTTAATTGTCTATGAAATTTTGTGACGAGGAATATTCATCAATCAGAGGATTGACAATTTTTTCAAAAAATACAATGTTATATCGATGGCATAGATGTATTGCTTACACGCCATATTTTTAAATTTGATGTTTTTTCCCTGTAATATGTATATTTACATGTAAGCTTTAATGCTTAACGAGATATGTTATCATTAGAAGAGATTGCGATCTTATGTGTGAAAAACATATATCACACATATATATTAAAAACATAATATAATACATCCACTATAAATTATTATAGTTATCGTGTCATATTTTCTTCTAATTTATTGATGTATTTGTACTGTATTTTTTCTTCCTTTTAAGAGATAAATAACAGACAATCTCGCTTCGCGACAGATAATCATTCATGCAAACTACCGGTATCTCGCGTATCGTGCAAAGCTCCTCTTATTGTCTCGCTTCATTTCCACGAAGCGTTGGCGTAAGTCGTCAGATCCTTGAAACGTTTTCGGATAAAAGCTAGCTAACATCCGCCCCTGTGGATCGCACGTTTACAGAAAGCGAATGATGCCGACGCGATAACCTAAGCTAGGTCGAACATCGATATTATCCGTAAGCCGTATTTCGCCGATAACAAAAAAAAGTTTGCGGAAGATACGAGAATACGCGGATATATGGCTGGCGAATGTTTCGGCAATCCGCTTCGGAACCGCGGCCACCCACGCGTGGTCGGTCTCTACAGGAAACTTTTCGGATGCGCGTAAACCGCCCGATCGGATTAAAATAGATGCCGGCCGGTCGTATTTAGAGCGGCTAGAGTTTCTCCAGGCCGAGCGAAGATAGATGCGGGCTAGCTCGCTATTGCCGTTGCTATTAATGCCGGCTACGCCGCGACATACAACAACGTCGTCGTCGCGGTAACGATCGCTTTTCACTCCGCAATTAAACGTAAATATTGTACGAGACATTACAAAAAGCTCGGTAATAGTGGTGCAACATTTTTCGTCGAAGCTTGATTTTTTTTTGCTAAAATTGCCCAGGTTTGATTATGGGATTATTCAGCAATGAAAATTCCGTCGAATTGAACATGAGAGAATACATAAGGGGATTTTATACTCAATTTTTTGAATTTGTATCTTATATATGTTACGATAAAATTCTAATTTAATTCGAAAAACTCAAGAGAATATGTTGAAATTTGAAAAAAGACGTTTAATAATTATTTATCGGATTTAATAATTGTATAATATTTTTACAAGCTTCTCATCTAGTTTTATAACAGTTATCTAGTTTTATAACATTATTTTTAGATCTTAAAGAAAAAGCTAATACGTTGTTTTTACGCTGTCCACAGAAATTCGTGGTATTCGAAGAACGCGACCATATCGTGCCATATCGTACTGTGAAAATTAATTAATCTTTATCAGAGATGAGATTTGTACTCGTTACATGGCTCCGTTCATTGCTAGCAGCAGGTGACAGCAGGATGCAATAGGGCAGTTTGTTCGTCCGGACGAACGTAAGACGAACAACCTGCGTCGAGTTCGTCGGGTTTATAGCTGCGTCGGGGTTAAAATAGGAGACCACCTGTCTCTTAGCGTTGCGCAACTTTGGTACCCCGAGGCATTACACGGGTCTATATTATATAGTTCGTTGCTCCGGCCGTTTAACCCCTTCGTGCCCAGCGTATCCTTTTCGATGCAAACCAGTTTTGGACAATTTATGTCGTTATTATAACATTAATTCTATGTTATTTCCTTGTAAGCCTATTTTTCGAAGTTGCAACTTATCTGCTAAAAATTATTACAGCAAAATAAAGTATAATTATCTGTGTTTCGGAAAAAAAAAGAAAGTAATACTTATAAATTACTCATATCAAGGAGATTATGATTTATGCATGTGCTTTTCATTTTTTGTTTATTTTATACATTTGAATTTTGCACACTTTATCCCGATAATTTAAAAAAAAAGAAAATTTGTTAAAAAATTTGTGTAAAAGAAAACAATTTCGTTTTATGTTGGGTGGATCTTTCATTTATTTTCTTGTTCACGCGCAATAAAAATTCCGGGACTATTTGGGAAGTTGGTGGCGAATGTGGAAAGATACTAGGAAACCTTATTTTGTAGCTTGTTGTGGCAGAATTACTTGCACCAGAAAATTCCTGTGAAAATTAAAGCGCCTCAGGAAAAGTCGAGAAATTCGCTTTTTTTAAATCTCGAACGATCATGTTTGAAAAAGTAAAGTAATCGGTTTGTAAAATATTTTATCGGTTTTAAATATATTTTCTGTATTTAAAAACAAAAATCAAAATATTTTAATTTTTATAGGAAATAAAATTTTAAATGTCCACGAATGATATGATAAAAAATTAATAAAAATCAAGCTGCCGTTTTATGATAAAAAATGATTATTCCAAAATATTTTATCAAAAATTTTTAGCGCACCTTGAAACAACTTTTTGTTATCAGAAATCAATTTTTATTTAAAAGCTTATTTTTATGAGACATTAAATATATAATAAACGTATTTTTTATGTAAAAATCTGTTTTATAGGGTGTTTTATTACGTCGAATTTTACGTCGATCTATTGCTGGTCTTTGATATTTATCTTTATTTTATGAAAGATGATTGCTTAAGTTTTATGTTCTTTCATCCTCAGGGGAATAGTAATTGCGATATGATTTACGCTCGAGTATATAAAAAGACGTTAAGATTAAGATTTAAAAGAGATTCGCTTTCGTCGTGCCTAGCATGCGGAATATTTATTCGATCGCTAGTTTATAATCCGGCGAAATTCTTCAGTAAACCGCAAATTAAGTGAAGCCGCGTTTAAGGAGCAACTCGAGAAGGTGATGCATTTCCCCGTTTTAAGAAGCGTAAACCCGTATCATCCTCGTTAAAATGCAACGTTGAAACGTTGATGTCGATATATTATTTCCTTCTACGAAGGTTCTATCATGTGTTTTCATTTTAGTATATTTTATTAGGTCGTGAATCGCGCGTGCTCGCGTTTATATACGCGGCACTACGTTAAATCCGATTAACTTCTAAGGTTTAGCGAAAATCGATATTTCTATACATAGACTGGCAAGTGGTCGATAGATAAATATTCGCAAACAAATGCCTAGTTTATTTCTTCCGATCGATTTTAAGCTAAACAATATTCATGTGAATTACGCACTAAGTAAAGCTAAGTCATTCCTCTCTTGTCATGGTAGCTTATTATTGATTGTCGTACACAATTTATTCAACATTTTTATGAAGGTATAATCAACATGTTCATTTTAACTAGAAATTTATTTTAGTACAAATTTTATATTAGAAATCACACGTTGCTTGAAGATCGTGTTTTCAAATATTTATACAAAAAAGGTTGTTAAAAAAATGCTTTACTTTTGTCGTGAATAATTAGTCGTGATATTATCCATTTTTTAAAGTTTCTCTTTTGTTTGCATTTTTCCAAGCATTATTCTGCAGGAAACTAAGATAACTGTTTTAAGTGTCTAAAGAAAAGAAATAGAGCAGGTCGATCATAAATTGGCCATTTTATTGGTTAAAAGATTCATGCGTTCTATAATTTTTCGATCAGAAACTATTGATAGCTCGATACTGTTGAGGAAAAATCCAGGAGAAACCTATAGACACGGTCGCCCCCAAGTGACCCCACCGAAACTCTCTCACAATGGCAAACACGAGGATTTTATTAACCCGAATAAGGGGATGGTAAAGAGTCGGGGGGGTTATACGTGACAATTTCGGCGCGTATTGGCTCGCGACCTTAATTTCCGGAGTTCTCACTTTCGCCATTTTACACCTAACCTTCTCTCTCTCTTTTTTCCTACCGTTTTTCTCTCCGTGGTAGACTCGACCCGCGACGAGGCGAGAACGGTCGGAGGGCTATTTTATTACCTCCGTGGGAAGGAGTACGCCGGCGCCGAGAGGGAGGGTGTCTAAAGAGAATAGGAAAGGATGGTGGTGCGGCGTACTATAATTCTTAATTTGAACGATTAGAGCAACTCGCGAACGCGCCGTCGTCGTCGTCTTCCTGAATATACACGGCATCTCTCGACGACGCGACGACGACGACGTCGTCGTCGTCGTCGTCGTCGTCGTCGTCTGTATTTCTCTTTACTTTAATAAACGAGTCCGCGCGTTTCGCTTCGTCGCCCGTTCGCGTTTATTTTAAAAGGAAAGTTTGCGAGCGGCCGTGTGACAATTTTCGCGCCGTAAATACGTATACGGGGACGAGCTCGTTGCCACCTCCGCAACATCTCTCCCCTCTCCCCCCCCTTACTTGTGCATTATTCCGTTCGCCGTAAACGTCGACGCGAGCGACGCGTAAACTCGTAATTTTTCGCCTCGGTAGTCTTGCTACAGATCTTTCTCTCTTCGAGGGAGGGAGCGTCGCAGGGGGCGAAACGCAGGAAGTATGAATGACCGATGAGGGGCGGATAAATTTCCGATGGAAACTCGAAACTCTCGCACTTCTTGTCGGCGAGAAGAACAGAGGCGAAGTGAAATCCTTTTTCGATAATAGCTCTTCGTCGTGATCCCCTGAAATACTTTAAACGTCTCCGTTTTTCCCACCGCGTTCTCTTTCTTTCCTTTCCTCTCTTCCTTTTTTTTCCTAACGTCCTTCCCCCTCGAGGAATCTCTGCAGACGCGCGATACGACGATTCGATATCGCGGAGTATCTTTGTACGGTCCAAGCGATTTCGAGATCCTTTGAATTTCGACACCGTTATCGGACGCGATGGTTAAAGTCTTATATGCCATAGAGAGTAATATCGATCTGTTTCATGGAAAACTTTTATTCCGACGCGGAAGACTTATTGTCAAATATTTCAATACATCGACTTTTATACGTAAAAGACTATTTGCCAATAGCAAAGAAATTTATTCTCGTCTTTGCAACGCATCGGAAATACAGAGAAGACAGATGTATCGGACAATATTATTTTTAGAATCGTTTCGACTTTGATATTTAAATTAATTATTATATTTTATTATCGATTCTCATTTTTAAATAGAAACTTGTACAGAATTATCTCTCCTTCGATGAGAAAAATTAATACCTTATTGAATTTAAAGACGAAAATCTATTCCATTATTTTCATGCATTTTATGCATTATAGACGTGATAATTTGTTGTGACGTCAAATCAAATTTTTACTTGTGAAAATTTGCATTTATATCTTGAAAAACAAAAATAAATATATTTATAATTTTATTCTGCATATTTATCTTTGTACATTTTCTTAATATTTTTCATCGAAAATTCTTAATATTTTCAGTTTATTATCGAAAATTGACGTAAAATTTGGCAGGTGAAAAATTCCGTTTTAAAAAAGTTAAGGTTTGATTTTCAAAGTTCGCGTGAAGATACTCAATTTAGGCTTCGCGCGTGAAACGATACCGATGCTTTAACGCTAAAACATCGGGCAGAGTAAGTTTTCGGTCCGTGTTCCCGGGTTCTCTGTGGACTTAATTAAAAATTAAACGAGTCCTCTGGGAGTGCTGCGTCCACCGAATTTGGTCGACGTTCTCCCGCTTTCAGCTCCATAAAGCTGAGAGACAATGGCGTGCCTCTGCAAACGAATGGTGTATGCAAAGTTCCATCTATTTGAAGTCTCGAACGATATAGGTACGTGTATATCCGTGTGCACTCATATATGTATAAATCGTTCACGCTTGCTGCATATTGTGTCACATCGAATGGGATCAATCCCAAGGTATATATGTATCCTCCCTCGAATTGTCACGTGCGATGAAAAAACGATGGATCACTATTCCGATCATATCTTGGATATTCTGCCGGCAAGCTCGAAACGTTATGCCCTTTCGCGTTTCAGTACGGATATAGTATTTCGGTTCAACTAATTCAACTTCTCTAATTTCACTTCTATTGATAATTCTAATGATTAATGTTTCTATGTTGACATAGAATCGAATTATTCATTATGGGAAATCGGTGTGATTGTGTAGCTTTAAAACATTATGAATTTTAATGAGATATCTAAATTCTTGATCGGACGCTTTATTATGAAAATAAACGAAGCTGTGAAAATATATCGACATGTTGGCGGTTCTTTATCGTTATCACATTTGCATATATCGTGTTTTTGCTTTGTTTCGCATGAAATAGAATATTAATATTAATTTGATTATGACATACTTATATTACTTATATTGTTATAATATCGACAACAATACAAGGTATACAGAAATTTTAATTATTCTTTGTCAAAAGTTTGCTTAAAAAAATCGTTCAACTGCCATATATAAAATATACTTCTATTTTCAACTTCGATATTATTTAATTCGTTCATCATTATAATTTCGTTTATCGTTATAATATCGAAAACAATACAAGGTATACAGAAATTTTAATTATTCTTTGTCAAAAGTTTGCCTAAAAAAATCGTTCAACTGCCGTATATAAAATATACTTCTATTTCCAACTCCGATATTATTTAATTCGTTTATCATCGAAGAACAATACAATTGTGATCACGTAGTCTATATAGTTTCCCTGCGGAATGTAAAATCGAATCTACAGTATTCCGCGTGCAATGGCATCTCTCCGAGAGCCAAACGTATGACCCATTTATACTATCCATATCTATGCGAATCTGGTTGAGACAGAGGCGGTAGATTACCCTACGTCGTCCTCAGCGAATGCTTTGAGTTTCCGCACGCGACTACAAAGCGAATGTTAAACAGAATCAGGGCGAGAAATCAATTGTACGAATCTTTCTTTTTTTTCTGTTTTCCTCGGTCACGCGAAACATATGACGAAATATTTTTTTCCTCTTTTTTTTGCACTCCGTTATCCACCTCGAAACCGGTTTATTTTATATATTTTTTTTCTTTCTTTTTTATTTTATCGATCATTCGCGGTCATGCTGTGCTCGCATCGTAACGAATCGCTCCCTTTGTTTCAACGAACGGAAATATCTTGACGGATTCTTCGCGTTACTCGTTACTAGTAGGATATTTGTGGTATTTTTTTTGGAAGGGAAATTCTGCATCGCATATCGCGCGATAAAGGAAATGACATTTGGTGGCTTTCATTTTTTTAAAGTCGCACTTTTATAAGGTGCAATGGATAACAAAACGATCTGATCTTGAATGTTATACTTGATGAAGTAAGCGATAATTTATAAACATTTCACAAATGATAAAGATAAAGTAAACATGTTTAAACACAGCTTTGTGTCATTTTTATTCCGAATTTTCGTCGCAACATTAATATTTATAAATTTATACTACTTTAATACGAATAAAAATAAGTCTGCACACGTACAAAATTTAATCAAATTTTACTCATCGATAAAAATGCTAAGATATATTTTAATTTTTACATTTTAATGTAATTAAAAAAATTTTTAAATCGATTTATCTCGCAATTTGTTAAAAATGATTTTAATAAAGATTGTAAAACGCATAGAGGTATCCTGTAAGAGGAGGGGAAGGGAAGGATTCCAGTGATTTTCTGTTATATTATAAACCGTATTCAATCGTATCGGATGCACAGCTGATTAAATACGAGCAAACTGTTTCGATCTATCGCGTCCCGCCTCTTGGACCAAGTTGTGCAGTAACGTGACGTATAATCTCGCGCTCGTATTAGTGCGGCGTCGATTGGTTTCACGGTGAAAGGATCTCGTGCCAGTCTGCCTGAGATAATGTCAGATATCCAAAAGTTTGTTGCGCACGACAGCGACTATCCTCGGATGTTTCGGAAAGCGTCGCCGCCACGTTGTTGCAGATTCGCGTCGTCTTCGCCGCCGCCTCGCCGTCATCTCGCGCAATTTTGCCGCGTAACTGCACGCAAGTTTCGTCGATATTGTCTCGAGTCAGTAACCCGTAAGCGACAGGAAATTATTAGGCCAGATAAGCGTGTAAATATGCCTGGCGCTTAAGAGAGGACGGATAAAACGCTGCGAGAGCCTTCTCGAAAGCCTCGAATATATATATATATATAATGCGAGATAACTCGCCTGTTCGGATCGTTGGTAATAAATTTGGGCATCGACGTTTCCATCTAATGAATATTGATGTGATATCAGCGATTTAACTGCAAGACTGCGTGCCAAAGCGTCGATAGTCACCACTCGATTTGTAAATGAAAAACAGATATCGGCGTCATCGATTATTCCCTTCGCGACTATCGATAATTTTATATAGGACTGATATATCTCGTATTACAATGATCTCAAATACTCAATATCTCGTATATCTGCACAAGCGATATTATTGTGTATTTTTATACAGAGAGAAATAGCGATATAATATTTTCGAATATTACCCAGCACAATGTTTTCGAATGCTGTCAATGAAAAATGTCTATTAACGTATCGAGTAATAATAATAGATTTTTAAAATTTGTCTTTAGCGATAATTTTGTTGGAAATTCATAATTTGTTTCGTCTCGTTAATTTTGAATATTAAATATCTTGCTTCTAAAATTAGATAATATTTTTAATGTCAACATAAAACTTGAAATTAATTAAGCGAGCATTGATTCGTTGTACGATTTTTGAATTAGTATATTCCCCTGTTTATTCCTCCGATATAAATTTTTATTATGATAAAATTGACCGCAAATTCTACTAATAATCTTTCATCGAATTTTGATGGCTGAATTTGATAGATTAATGAGCCTGAGGTCGCGGAAAGTAGAAAAAATATGTGTGTAAGCGATCGTCTAGGACATAAATGGAATCGTCTTTTGTCTGGCACGGCCGTTTCTCCGCGCTGATGTTACGCGCGTTCTTTCATCCCCCGGGCGCGCTCTTTTTGTAGCACTCGTATTATTCTTTACTCCTTGCGGTCGAGGAGTGTTGAGAAGTTCTCGGCGGAATCAAATTTCCGTAAGATGCAGCCGAACAAGGATGGAAAAGTTCCGAAAGGTTTGTCTTAGGACGAATCCTTTTTAGTTTCTCCGACGTTTACTGACGCCGGTCGCTTTTACTCTTCTCGCTATCGAGCGAGGATAGAATCAAGTCTGTTGTTTTACGTGCCCCAAGAGCGAGCTTTCGAATTAAGTCATCAGCCTATCGAATATAAATACTGTATCGGTTTCCGATTTAGAATTGTCATTTTGAAACTTGACAATTTTACATTTTTAATTTTGCTCCACATGAGCCTTGTTTGGCCGGATTTTTTAACATAAAATTGGCAATACTAAATTATATATTCACAAAATTAAATATATATATATAATATAGAATATATTAATGAAAAAGAAAAAAGTTTTTTTTCTTGCATTTTAACTGTACCTTGTCTCTTACTTGCTAATTTTATCACTTAGTAATTATTATTATTTTGAGCTAATTTTTTAATTTTTATTTTTGCGAACGAATCAACGAGAAATTAGCGAACTACGTTGTTTCTTTTTTCACCTTATCACATGTGTATCGAATGATATTAGTAGTGACGAATTCCAAGGTCTTTCCGCCGCATTCCTCTTTCCCGAATGCAAAATACTCGAATATTTCATGAAACCTCGTGACCTTAGCCTTACCGCGAAATTATTTTGCATTCGTCGATTGCGCAAAAGTTAGTTTCGCGCGTTTTCTTACATAATTGAAAATTTCAGTAGAGTCGGTCAGGCTATTGCAGAGGACAATCACGTCGCACCGTAGTTGCAATTGCAATTGCAATTGCTATTGTGAATATTGCATCGCTCTTACATGTAGTAAACCCAATTTGTCTATTTTACGATCGCGATTATCTATGAAAAGCAAATAGGATCTAAAGGGATTTTATAGCCATCTTATGGACGTAAATTTTTAATTGAATCGAAATCTATACGACTCTCCTACTTTTTAAACTCACACGAGAAAGAATATAGGATAATAAAATTGAAGCTTGACCGCATTTATACCAAAAGTCGGGTAATTTGGGCTATAATCGCCGATTGCCATGATTTAATTCGTCGGAAATGGTCCTGGCCGTGAATTCTTCATTTCAACTGTGATGTAAGAGTCGCTCGCGCAGTAAACTTGATCCATTCAGAGCGCGAATGGCGCCTCGGTGCTCTTCAGGCTGTAATCGTGCGAAAGAGACGGAAACAAAAGACCGGGGCAGGCGCGTGAAAAAGACGGAAGGTAGAGGAGGGTGAGAAAACACGAGTGCGGATCGAGCTCGAAAGCAGAGAGGGGGCGTTTCGTCCGGAGGATTCTGGAGGTCGTGGGAGAGGTAGAGATCACGAAACTTCCGTATTCTGGAAGCTGTAGCTTGTTTCGCGAGATGGAGAGAAAGAGAGAGGGAGAAGGACAGTAGATTCCCAAGAACCTCCCCGGCTATTTTTAACCCTTAACTGCTCGTGCGCCGCCTGACAGACTCCGCATTTGTTTCATGTATATTTTACCGTTTTTGTCTTCACTTCTTCTTTATAGCCCCATTTCCTTACTTCAGTTAACTTACAACGTCTGTGAATCGCACTGAGCTGTCAGCTTATATAATTATTCGCAAAATTAAAGAATGATAAGGAATTAAATCTATATTATTTTCTAGTTTTTCAAGGTAAAAATGACAAACAAAATGATTATGTGTCGCGAGATAGATGGAAAAATGATCGACTCCGTGTGTTTTCAAAGCAGGTATTTAATCTTTTTAGACAGCTTAACTTTTTTCCTCATTATTTTATTTATGAGCTGATAAAAAGTTATACGATAAAAAAACGATTCGTAATTCGTTGGCGATGCACTCGATAATTTTGCGGCTAGCTTTTCGCTCTCCTTCCGTTGCGTTGCAAAAATAACGAGGGGGCTCGAGACGAAGGTGGACCTTCATCTCGAATGCGGCAGAAGAATCGCATTGTTCTTCGCTCCAAGTCGCTTACCGCGGGATGGCCGTCCAATATATTCCCGTAACCGTGTTTAGCATAAGAGACAGAGGGACTATCGTGCGTCGCGCCCGGCACCGACATTCGCGAAAAATTCGTTGAAAATTTCATCGGCGTCGCTACGGCGCCATTTGTTGCAACGGGCGCCACCGCCGCCGCCGCCGTCGCCGCTGCAGCTGCAGCTGCAGTGCCGGGGTGAGTCACAGCTGCAGTCCCTGACTGCACTGCACTATACTCGGGGGCGACTCGGCACGAACGAACGGTACGTTTCGTCCGTGGGGGATTTAGGAGGTTTATGTCGTTGAGAGAAGATCGCGCGTAAAACTCTCTCTCGTATTCCGCCTCTTCCAGAATCTCCCTCGCTTATCCCAGTCTGCTGGACCGCCGAAGAGAAGGGTGCGGACCCGCGTGGTTATCTATTTTTAATGGCGCGTAATAACATCGAGAGAGAGAGAGAGAGAGAGAGAAAGAGAAAGAAAATGTAGCTGCATTAACTGTAAATTTCGTGGCGAACTTTCGGCCTGCCAATAATTCGTTCCGAGGTCTGACAAACGCGGAATCCCTTAGCTCCTAAATAGCCGAGCTCGTCTCTCTTTAATATACATTTATGCGCGAGGTAACTTGGAATTTTGAAACGGTTCATTAAAATGCAGAGTAGTAATAAATGTATCTAAATGAAAGAAAAAGAAAATTATACGCGAGCTATATTAGATAATTGCAAAATGATGTAACAATTATGTGGATATCATTGATATGAATTATCTGGCATAATTGAATTTAATTGATATATAAACATTATTTGTTTTCTTATTAACGTTCTTATTTCTGTTGTATCATGATGCGGACCGAAATGTAAATTACGATGAATACATTATTTCCTTCTATTTTTACACGCATATTAAAAAGATTGGAAATTGAGAGTTTATGGGAGGAGGAAATAGAGGGTTCAAGTTTTTTTCCACGAAAATGGATTTAGTTATTCCGGGCACGTATCTACAGACTTGAAATTTATTTTGCTGTATTTCTTTGAAATTATATTCCATCTTGCCGTAAACAGAGTGCGCACGATCGTAAAACCCCAAAGTCCTGTCGCATTTTCCCCTCTCGTAGCGAGGCCTAACGTGTGTCCCTGTAATTCTTCGTGTAGGAGAAAATGCCTGTATGTGTTTTACTGCGCCGCGAGACACGTGCGTATGTATATACCGGGTGTACCCTTTGTAAGCGTCTTCATCGCGAGACTGAATGGTTGCCTTGTTGTCGGGCACGAGCGTGGTTACAGTTCTGACTGTACCTCTCTTCTCGATGATGTAACGTGCGAACGAAATGCTTCGCCCGCGGGGGATTTAGAAGGTTTATGTCGCCCGGAGAAAGATCTATTGGGAGGTTACGTCGCCCAGAGAAGATCTATTAGAAGGTTATGTCGCCTAGAGAGGATCCTCCGCGTTCTACCTCCTGGAAATTCGCTCTTATCTCCCGGCAGCGAGAAAGTGAGAAAAGCGCAGGAGGTGAATAGCGGGTTTAGAACAATGTTTTTATTGTAATGATGTCGACGAGACAGAGTGTATAGGATGTTTCGCTTTATACGCAAAGATAGTAGGAATTGACAGTAAGAGTAACTTCTATCGGGTTTCCGGAAAACTTTAAGTTTACTCAAGTTAACTATGTTATATACATATATATGTTATGTATATTTAAACAAATTGAAGACTCGTTCGTGTAATAGTTTGACATTTTTCGTTTGAATATTTGAAAATTTAACACTCTGGAATTATTTTCGATATCAACAATTAACTCGGCATTTTTCCTTCGAATCTCTTCTCTCGCGATATTTTTATTTTATATCAATCATCATTTATAACATCAATTATCTGTGATGTAATAAAAGTCAAGAATCTTGTATGGCAGACAAAGAGTTTCGCATCAGTTTCTTAACAAGTTTCTTTGATTTCTTTTCTCTAATTCACACATTGCCCACTGAAAAATATGGAGGATAGAGCGAATTATCCAATTATAATAACGCTTAATGAGAGAGACGAAAACCTACGCGTCTATCTTGGGTCTCAACAAGCCTTTATTCTCGCGGAATGTCCACGTGCTTCGTGCCAATCTACCGGGTGTGCACATCGTTACGATACGGTGATCGTTCGCGAATCAAGTGGCGCGCTTGTTGAACGAAAGATGAAACCGAGAGGTATTTGTGTACATTAATCAATTTATTTGCCCGGTGCGATAATTACAGTAATTGGAGCGACAATTACCGGCGAACGGACGATAACGGCGCAATCCGTTCGACAATAATGCACTCGGTCGGCCGGTCACAACTATTTGTTGGAGAGTTTCCCTTTGCCGTCTCGCCTATTGTCCCCGCAGTCACGGAGACAGTTGGAGTTACGTCTCCAATTATTATCCCCCCTCGCGATGCGTAATCCGTTAAATTGCGGCCGTCCATTCGCGCTCCAGGGCGACGCTGCGAATTGCTCGCGTATTTGTTCGTCTAGCCAGTTGCGAACAGAACAGTTGCACATTTATGTTGAAGGACACGACGCGAAAACAATCGTTTGAGACTCTTACTTCACGCTTGCGATCTAGATACGTGCGAGTAATCGTAAGCGGAAACGGCTACTTTTCTAATAAATATAACGCGCGTTTTATTCATTTAGAAAAATATTCTCTCTTAGGAATAATTTTGTAAATATATATTGCTTCAATACTCGAGGAAAAATGCAGAAAGAAACTTTTTTATACACGTAATGATTATAATTTCTTTCCAAGGGAAACTTGTATTAAAAATTATAATTTGTCAAGAAATGTGTGGGTGCTCCATGATAGAAACCGATTTTCTCGAAAATACAATTGTGTTGTCAATACCTTTTGTTATCCTGTGAGATATTGTGCCTCAACTCGAAACAGTAAAAGTTTCCAAGCAAAGTGATATACGGTCTACGGCAACCGAGTTTTTGCTTAGATAATAGATTATGCAAGCACGTCGATGAATTTTTATTTCCTACGAATGCAAGAGGACCAAGAGCGGTAGATGAGAGATCGCTCGAGCTCGAGGGTGTAATCCGTGCAACTCGTCGTCGAGCGATACACGTGTAAATCGAGCGAGCAAAATGCACGGTTACGACCCGGGAGCCACCGCATTTTCCGGAAACTTTTAATCAACAGCGATGTAACGGAAAACTTTGCAGACTGTTTATGAAATCGTTCAACTCTGACGCAACTTCGAGGCATCAAATGTACAACGGACCGGTAGTTGTGACAAACTCGAGACTTTAATTTCGATTATGCCGACGATCCGTGCTACAAAATTCAATTTTTTTTTCTAAGATTGAATCCAGTTTTCGTAATTGATTTATCCGTAATAGTTTTTTTTTAATATTTATTTCACACGTTTTTTTATATAAATATTTTCAAGCTCTTGACAGAAAGGAGGAGCAAATATTATTAGATTTGTGAGGTTTCGCAAAGATTCTTACGATTGAAATATATGCATATATCGTGTACGAGTCCTACGTTTTTGCAAAAGAAATCTTGAAGAAAAAAAGCAAATTTCCTGATTTGCTCGCATCTTTTTTGCAATAATTTATTCATCTACATTATAGTCTGATCTCAAGCATATCTTCCGAGGGAGATGCGTGATCGCCAAAAGTGCTGTTCCACGAACACCCTGTATTACCGCAGACGTTGTGGACTCGCGAGGAAACCGGTCTCGGGGCTCTTTCAGAGTCGTCGACTCGTGACCTTCGAAGCGCTAAGCAACAGCCTGCAGTTACCATGCAATATCGTGCTGCCCCCTCGTACATTGCCCAGGAATTCGTCTCTTGACCGGTCTGTTCTCGACAACGATATCGAGATCGATATTCTTGCCGTTAATTTAAAGATTATGTGAAACGGAAATTAGTAACATCGAGCTTCAAAGGCTTCAAGACAGGAGAGTCCGAAATAAAAATTCTGAAAGATAAGAAACTTGTACGAAAACGCTTTCTTTCCGCCGAGAACTCAGAAGTTGATGAAGCATATGATACGAATAAATGCAATGGAATTTCTATCAATATTCGTGTGTGGAAACTTATAATGTAGCCAAAAGATGGTGCCTTTAAAAGTACCTTGCTTAAAATGGCAATCGCCGTTTTAACGCGCAAAATCTATAATAACGTTTTATCAGTGTTATTCGCTTCCATCTTGTTTAATTGGATGATGTCACGTTGGAATCGTGACATTGCGCAAAGTGCGGTTCTGTGATTAATGTGACTCACCCTGACGACACGTAACAGCGTCGAAAGAAGCTCAGGTCTCTTTCATCGTGGAAGGATTAATGAGACAAACAGACTTATTAACACTATTGAATGCGGGCGTGGCAATTTGCTTTATACCATGCAAATTTTGATGATAATATACATATGTATATTAGCACGTTCAAAGCGCGTAGAAGAAACTTAGCGGCGAGCGTCTAATGGGTTTAATAATTCAAAGTATTCTGTCTCTCTCTCTCGACGAAAAGAAGACATTTGGATTCAAAAGTTTCATATTTCGTAAACTTTTTATTTTACATTTAGAGATAGTCACGTGATAAATACGTACGTAAAAGAAACTCACGTGCGTTTAAGAAGTTTAACGAGAAAAATATCGACGGAACTAACGATTAAGGAACAATCTTTCCGTCATAATCGCCGTTTGATCGTTGGAATCGAATCTCCCCGCAGTGTTAAACGGCAGGAAAGAAACTCGAGAATCGCGATTAATGGGAGCAGTCGATGCGGTTCTCCAGGACGACGACGAACGTCCTGGAAGTGAAAAAATACGACTCTTGTCGGGAGGAGAAATTTTTTTTCACGATGAAATCTTCTCTCGAGGCCGGGCCGGCCAGAGGAACGAGACGAATATTTTTCGCGATGGCCCTCGCCGATCTCGGTGGGAGGACCGGTTTTACAGTGGCTTAAATCCTGTTATATACTCCGTGCTTTCACGCAGCAGCAGCGACAACAGCAACGACGACGGTGGTGGCGGTCTTGTACGGTCATGCTGTTGTTTTCCCCTCCGTCTTTCTCTACGTTCCCTTCACGCTTTTTACGTCCTTTTTACTCTTTTTTTTTCTCTTTCCTTCCTGCAATCTCTCCCCCGGTTTCCGTTCTCTCGCGCGTCGCGTACACAGCCGGGGAAGTTTTATCTTGGAAATAGAAGGTCGTCATCGTCGGCATCGGACGTGGCTGTATCGGCGCGTCGTAAAGACGGCGAAAGGGAATCGGCCCGAGAACATGGAAAATTTCTCTCGCCGTCGATAACGAGCTATTGTCCATCTGGACCGAAATTCGACGAGAAGAGGCGAGAGCGAACGGTTTTACGAGCGGCACGTAACGCGCGACTAAATTTCTCAGCTGTGGATTTTCGTTGGTTTACTTTTCTTGACAAGCGCGCGCGAAGAAGACTGTGTAGTCGCTTTAAAAAAAAAAGAACAAGAAAGAACCAAATTATAAGTCCGTAGAAAAATTACCGAGTCATATGCTGTTGTCGCGTATTATTCTCTTCTCGTTTTTATTTGCGAAGCTAAATTGCAATTAGTCATCGCTAAATTGTAATTGTCACCGTTTTCCAGACGTCGTATTACTCATGCAAACGAGGATAAAATAACTTGTTCATTTCTATGCGATTCTGTGTTCTTTTGTCTATATATAAGATTGGTTCTTTTTGTTCCAATGCATCTGTGCATATTTTACTTGGGAAAGGTATCGCTCTTTAATTGCAACATTGGATTTTTCATTAGCGGAAAAACGATTTATAAAAATTCTCGAAGCTCAATATTAACTTCCATGCTCTTCACTTATCAAATTAAAACTGATCGTTATCCAACAATCTCTAGATCAAAAACAAAAGAAATGAAAATTTCCGAGTTTTACTTATCGAAGCGAATATGTATAAAACTATTGTAACGTGATATTAATATTCTAACAATACTTCTTCACAGTATAATATATCTGAGCGAATAGCCTGAAAATTTCTATTGTATTTAAATCCTCTTCGACGTTATTTCAACAGTCTAACTGCGATCATTTGCTTCCGAAAATACTTCATTTACGGCAGACAAAACGATGGTTCTAAATCTCGCTTGTGCAGGAAAATTCAACGACGAATGTATATAAATAACGTTGCGCCAAATTTCTCACGTAATCTCGTTTCCGTTGGGTTTTATATTTTCGCACTAAAACGATACGGTCGAATTTTAGAGATATTGAAAAACGATGATATCTCTCAATTTTTACTTATACGTACATAGAATTAAATTAGAATGGAATTAACAAATTCAAACGATGTGACAGCGATTGTGTTATGATGTCAGAATTCTTTAATTACATGCTATTCGGTTTTGCATTTCAGTTCGCGTTGAATTTAGACGTTTCCTTATGCAAGTCGCACGTGGTAGTTTCTCGCGCATATTCAACGATGAAGGTTGCGATAGGATGAGCCGTTGGTTCGGAAGGATTAAGAATTACGGAGAGAGGAAGAGAGAAAGAGAGAGAGCTACGTGGGGGCCGAGGTCGCAGAGTAGGCGGAGGTTAATAGGTTTCGAGGACAGCGGCGTGTTACACCGTGAGATCTCGCTATTCGTCCGTCAAGAATGACGGAGACGGTCTTTGTCAAGCTCCTCCAGAAAATTTGCGATACACGAGGCAGGATCTCTTTCTTCGCGGTGACATCGAGCGTTGAATTTAAATGGTCGTCTATATGGAATAGAGAAGCGTTTCGAGACTTTTTCGGCTCGAAATAACGAGACTCTTCGATTCCCCTCGATGCATCGCGAATTACAAGAGAAACGACAATATACCGTGGATTCTTTTTTCGATATTACATGTCGAGAAAACCGTATTTGGACAGCCAAGTCCGCAAGAATATCTGACTTATCGTCGATAAACTACCGTGCAACAAAACTCTGAAAACAAAAATTCACAATTCATGCAAGAGATATCGGCGCGCAGGTCTCCTCAATTTTATATATATAGAGCGAGAGGGGGAGAGAGGTTGCCGACCCGGCCGTGTTTCCAAATCGGATTTCGGCGCCGCCCGGGAAACACCCGGCGGCCATAAGAGAACGGAAATATCGTCCGTCGGAAGTAGGCCATGTCGGGAAATTAAAAGAACCTCCCGATAGTATCCGCTCGGCTGGAGAATGACATTTCCGTTGTGTCGTGCCTAATTGCACCAATAATACACTAGCATTCTCCGATAATATTTCCTTGATCTTGTGATATTTTCGAATCAATTAAAATCTTTTGACACTTGATTGGCGTAAGCTTCTTATATTTCCACAATAATGGTTAAAAATTAGTAATTAGTCGTACATTTGAAGGATCCAACTCGAAATTATCCGACATGACGTATATAATTGTATTAGTAAATTTTTGGGCAATCTTTCTTTTTATAGGAAACGATGCTGCAGTAAAATAACTGACCCATGTATCATGTACTTTCGTAAACATTTTTATTTTATTTTTATTTTTATAAAATGGGAGAAATATGATATATCGCCTCTCTTTTCGCTACTCGATAGTTCATATATCAGCAACGTTATCGCACAATTTTTCCTTCTATACTTACAATATCGAAGTATTAAACTTTTGCATTTTGTAGCTTGTCGAATGTGGAAATGTCGATGCTTTATTTCGACTCTCGTGTATAAATTTTCAAAGACGTATAATTTACATAGTAAGTACAATTAAATCCGTAAAGTGACCTCCATTCGTGCCAACGTGTATACGATCTTTGTAGCGGCTACGTTTAAAGAGCGCTATTGTTTCTGCAACCGTCTGCGGGCATTTAGATTAAAATTGCTGCCTGCGCAAAGTATAAGCTTCCGCGAGGCAAACCGGCGCCCGCGCGCTTCGTTATAGATCGCTGAAGCGCGGTGCCAGTCTAAATATACGCACGCTCGGTTTACATCGGGCCGTTTGTGCTCTGTCGTGTGATTTTAGCGTCGCTTCCCCGAGAAATCAGTGACGCAACCGCCGCCCGCTTCCGTCATATTACTGCGCTCCGATTTTACGATTCCACGCTCTCGCACGTCGATCCTCCTACTTGTGATAATGAGATGCTTCGAACCTTGTTGAGCATCCTAATGTATAGGAATCTCTTACTTTTTTTCACACGTATTTTATTGCTTTATTAAGATCGTGAGAAGGAAATAATGATTATTTTATACGAATATAATTAATTGACAATTATTAAAAATCTTTTGTAAATAAGAGAGAAAGAGATATAAAAGTCCTCGCTGATGAAAGATCTCAGAATATTTATATATAATTATTCCCTCTCTTTAAAGATACATATTTTTCACATTTTTAGTTTCCAAAATTATACTCTTAAATATTGTTTGTAAGAGATAGTAATTTTCCGCGTCGAACGATTGTTTCCAGGAATCATTCGAGGAAGAAAAAAAGTTTGGAATGCATATCAATCGTACGTGCGATCTCTAAAGCGCTGTACGCGACGCTGCAGCAAGCTCGTTTATCACCAAAATCCGATATGATTAATACGCTGCGCGCGCGATGCGACTATCGGTTCGTCGCGGCAGATGGATCGGTATCTAATCTATCACTATCGTGAGTCACACACGGTACTCTCTAAGTGCACATAGGGCGGACGTACGGCAGCTGCTGTAAACAATCCGACAGTGTCCTCCCCCGCTGCAAGGGGACAAATAACCCCTCGCGCCGCAGATAAAAGTTCCATCATTAAATGGAATTGGCAATTTTTGCCAGAGTCCGCGAACCGTTCGATGACTTACCAAAACTACTAATTCATTACGGCAATTCCGCTCAAAAAGCCATATTCTCTTTTATCGAAGTTTACATCTATCAAAATCCAAGTCGATTACCGGCGCAGGTGCAACGAATGGTTATTGAATGTTCTCGACATGGTAACCATCAGCGATCGATGACCACCGGGACGCACGTTTAGAATATAAAGCACATGCATTATTGCTTTCGACTACAAAATATATACAATAAAGGAACATTTGAAGTTACGAATAATGTATTCAATTTGACTCGCGCACATGTATTGTACGCACGAAGAGATGTGGCTCGACCATTCCGAAATATATTCTATCGAACTCGTTATGTCACGTGTCGGGGAACGTAAATGATAAAAAAAATATGCAAATCAATCGTGTGAATCCCGCTTGATTATATTCAGAATCCGGTTTATTGCGGATATCAACATTTTCGTTCCTTAATAATAATAAATCGCACCTTCTATCGCAGATTGCTAATCAATCGTCATTAATAAATGTTTTCATAAATTGTCCAACAGCTTGCAAATTAACTGCGCGAAGCCAATTTAATTATTCCAAACGCGATTTATTTTCGCGATGTTTCTTACACTTGGATAGTTTTATCGATCCGCAGGATGCTGATTATTCGTCATGATCCTCAGCTTGGGTGGTCCTTTCGCGAGACTGACCAATGAGAATCGAATAATGTACACTCGCGCGCGCACACATACACA
The DNA here is from genome assembly GCF_003227725.1 of Camponotus floridanus. NCBI lineage: Eukaryota > Metazoa > Arthropoda > Insecta > Hymenoptera > Formicidae > Camponotus > Camponotus floridanus. The sequence continues at coordinate 354,933 of NW_020229839.1, forward strand.
CATACACATGACGCACATGCAGTTTGCGATTCTCCTCACGCATGTGCGTGCGGATCGTTAAAAAGCAATACTCGGCTTCCCACGCCAAGAACTTGACAGCAACAATGAATGATGGAAAACGCGACAACGACGACGTATCTAGCTTTCGTATTGCATTTTCCACTTCTTCTTTCATCACGTGAACATCTCTGTGCGATTTTCCGTCGATAGCGAGGACATTTACGATCATCGATCCTTATATGTTCAGAATGAAGCCTAGATTTCGACGATAGCTTACTTATAATAGCTCGTTCTCTCTCAGGAGGGAGATTATTTTATACAGAAAAATTTATTTGTGCGTGCATCGAATAATAAAAAATCTGAAACTTCACATCTTGTTTATTCGGGATTATTTTATTCGTAATTTATTAGCGACTGCCATCTACTATATACATATGATTATCAAAATTCTTTCGCTTACAACTTTGATCGACTCTTCCTAATAAACATTTACTTTACAATGTGCATTGTTGATATTTATGCTTTGTTAATATTGGAAACTATAATTCGTGATTAATCTCGGCAATAACAATTTAATCTCACAACTATATTAAACCCATGGGATTTCCTTTTTTTTCTCAGGCATTTTCATTTTCTTCCTTTTCTCTTCTTTTTTTCCGTCTTCCATTTAAGTCTCTTACCGAGATATACTTGCTGCCTAACTTCGTAACTACCGTTAACGTCGGCTAACGATTATCGACCCCCGATATCGGCACCCGCATTACCACCAATTCGTACCTACGTGTATGTGCTATGTATTGCTCCCCTGGAATTGAGTTTTAACGTCGTTTACAAACTACCGTAATATATGCCCGGCCAAAACTTTGCGCAGAACTGCCGTTGCGTTTCTTAATTATCCGCTGACGTCATCCGCCCTTCTGCAATCGCATGCAATCGCGATTATGTCGTTAAAGTACTTTCAATGTGTTCTCAAATTTCAGATAGCAGTGAAAGTTCGTTACGAAATTAGAAACGATACGGATACGCATATTACAATTGTAAACTCGCAGCTATCCATATGCGTCTCAAGAATAAATTTGATCGGAGAGAGAGCGAATGTAAAATTAATGATGAAAGTATTACAATTTATGTTACTTAATTTTGAATTAAATTATAATTCATTACATACCTTTTTAAAATAAATAGGCTTGAAAATTAATGCAATTGATGTAATGTAATGGATATTGTCTAACAATATATATATATATATATATATTTTTTTTATATTTAGAACATGTTTATCATGCTTTGACGATATCGAATTCAATTACCGAATTAGAGCTTCCCAGACTCGCTCATTACACAATATATTCGTTATTTGGATTGGATCGGTGTTAATAAGGGGGAGGAGGGGGAGGAAGTGGCGGTGACACTCTCCGGGGAACATCTGTTTAAGAACAAATAAGACAGCGAAATGAGAATCGGCGCGATGAGACGAGTGAAAGGGTTGATCGCGGAAACACCTGCTCTCGAGCTATTTGGAAGCAGCGTTTTCCTCACGTCCTCTCGTCTCTCCACCGAGCGTCGAGCAAATGATTTGATTAGAGAACAATGGCTTTCCATTAACAACCCCTCTCTTCACGCTTGTACCGGCTCACCATGCTGTCTGTCAGCTGACTAAACCCCCTCCCTCCCGCGTCCTGTCTCTCTTCTCCCCGCGCAGAGTCGACGCTCTCTGATGCCTCGTCGGCTCGAATGGCCGCCTCTGCATCTCGGTTGCTGCGGCGAAATCGTTTGAAAATTCAACCGGTGTTCCCACGGCTGCATTTCCGAAAGCTCGACGACCGTAAATAAATATTCCGGCGAATAAGCTTTTTGTGCGTAACCACGCGCCGATGTTACGCGTCGCAGTATCCACGTGTGCTGGCTTTATAAGTCTTGCATATTGGACGCGACGTTTACATTGGCAGTGGAAACGAATCGATTGTTCCTTTGGTTTCATCGAAGAGCCATCGTTGCGGTCGCGAGCATTTTGAAACAATCGGGAAAATTTCAGGAGCAGAGTTTCGAATTTTTCAGCGGTTTTACTATCCATTGCTTGGACAAAAATTTTTATTTTTGTTCGCAAAAGACAGAATTAAATTTATTTAAATAAGCATTTGCGAATAATTATTGCTATTTGACATTAGCCATTTTTAGCAAATTTGGTGATTTTCGAATTTCGATTGTCACATTGAAAAGTATCGCAAATAGACACAGTTAATAAAAATATTTCACCGTGAAACTTCGCAGATTCTTATTTACAGATTTTTCTTATATGACGACATAACGAATAATAATTTTATGAAATCATCAATCGAGAATATTTACATCGAAATTGAAATTGACATTATTATATCCAGAGAGATTTGTAAATAAGAAGACACGAAACGGAGAAACATTTCACATTGTTCGTGTGAAAATACTCTTGATTCGTTTCTGATTTGCAATGCGAACGACTAAATATCGAAATCCATTTATTGATTCGTCGTATTTCGCAGTTAATATCGGGCCTTTACCTTTTTCTGCGTGACAGTCGTTGAAATCCTGCTGCGCGGCCGGTTAATCGGGAAGCCCTGACGAGGAAATAGGCTATCGATCCGAATGGACATTGACTCGTTTTGACAGTGCATCGACAGAGGAGGGACGTCGCGCGATAGGGGAGCGCGATAACAGAAACAAATTTCCTACGCCATTTGCGGCTACTCGTTTTGCACGTGGTTTTCATCCGCGCTCCAACTACCGTTCGAATAAAACCTGATTTCTGGGCATCTGCTTTTTTTCGCGCAACCATATCGCATAACTTTACAGATTGCTTCTGCTCGTTAAATAAAACACGTTACTTTCGGGAATCATAATTTTTGATACGGCCACTTTTACGCAACGCACTTTTCATAGCGCGTTATATTCGTTTTTATCAAATTTATGTATTTTATTATAATTATAAACGAAACATTAAACAATTAAATTTTCGCGATACCTGATACGTACGCCATTGTTTTTCGAATCGTTATTTAAATTTGACGATACATTTTATGTCGGATGAATTTTAAAAAATTATTCTAAATTTTCTTATCTCTCTATCTACATATCTTCATTTCTATCCCTGTCGGGTTTCTCCGTGCTATGTATTTGGATTTCGTGCTATTTCTCCGCTGTGATTGTAGCCACGTTGCGCTGTTCATTTGCCTCCTCCCCGTTTCCATATTCGTTGCGCCAAAATATCCCGTGCGAGGCATTGCAATATGCTTAGACGAGGGAACAGGCGGGTGCGGGATGGCTTCACGGGGGAGGAGAGGGGACGGCGCGAGATTGCGAGATGAATATTTGCGGCGGATGGAGAATTTCGTGTTTTTTTTCTCTGCTCTCTCCCGCTCTCCTGTTTTCCGTGTATCTTCGCGTCGTCCCGTTCTTCGTACACCGCGCACGTACGGTCGATTTCTCCTACGAGTCCAAAGCTATTACGTGCGTCTCGTCCCGCTTCTGAGATTTCGCGTTATTTGCGTTGCATAAAGCGTTAATACGTTGATGCGAGACGGCCGGAATTAGCGACTCCTTCGGAGACTCGCTTCTTGACCGACGACAGAGATTCGCGCGGAGCGTTTACCGCGTCTGTTTACCCTGCTCGCGACTATACAGAACTACGGCGTGCGAAATCCTCGAAGGAAAACCGAATTACGACGCGGCGTACCGTCGTCGAATAGTCGCAACTCCCGGGCACTTTGCATGACAGAACGGCTAATCTCGCGGCTCGCGCCGCTCGACGAGGATCCGTCTAGAGAGTGCATTACCGCGCGCTTAGATTCCGCACACTCAGATTAGCGAATTCGCTTGTCGCGCGGCCGTTAAGTGACTTGCTAAGTAAACGAGGTTTCTTCAAGGACCCGAGTAAACATCATGTCCGCTCTATAAATACGATTTGATTGCTTTAACGTTCAGCTTAACGTTTGTTCTCCCTTCTCTCTCTCTCTCTCTCTCTTTACAGTCGACTCTCCGCCAAGATCAACCGCAGCACCGGATTTCGCTTTGAAGAGCCGCTATTTTTTTCAAGTTTGCAGCGCGTCTTTTTATTAAATCAACGACAAAATACGATATGGGAAAAAATTAGTCTTTTCCAAGTAACACTTTTCTCTCTCTATCTCTCTCTATCGTTGAAATTTTACGAGTAGAAGTCTACGAATGAAACATTTTTTTTTCGTCCCTACGAACGAAATATTTTTCTCGGCGAGAAAATAGCCTCGCTCGAAATTGGAAACTTTTTAATGCGCTTCGAATGCCGATTCATCGATGCCGTTTTGTTTGGCGATCGAAACAAAAAACAAATCCAGTAGTCGCGCGCGCCATTTCGACGCGAGCACGGACAATGGCGCGTTCCTGCTGTTGGCGCTCGTCGTAATTTCGGGCGTGCTAAATGTCAACCGATTTCGCATTTACGCCGGGCTGTCAGTTATTACCGAGTGGAAGTATGACGCACCCGACAGTGTAAATAATTCAGGGCTCAATTACGCAAATTGCGAGCTACCGCGTTTCCCTCTTTCCCCTTGACCTCTCACCCTTTCGCATTCGGTCGCGCCCTTTCCTCTCTCTTTCCGCGCGTACGTACATGTGCGTGTGCGCGTGATGCACGTTCCGCGCCACTTCATTCCGCCACGCTCTCTGCAACCCTTCGCCACGTGACTAATAACTAGTTTTGCCGGTATATGTAGCGGACATAAAAATATTTTTCGCGCTATACGTACATTCGCGCGACGCGATAAAATGTTTTCGCGATACCCGGCCTTTGCACTTTTATCTGCACGGTAGCAGAGGTGAAAAAAATAAATTTCAAGTTTACTTGTTAATTATTTCGAATTTCTTTCCCGTCGTTTACAATTATTCTGCCGCGAAGGGCCATCGTTCAAACAATATTAATCTCGCGAATGATTCCTCATCCGAGAGGGACACTGTTATAATTGCGGTTAACATTAGTACAAAGATCGCTTTAGTATTTTAGATAGCAAAAGCACATCTTCCGTTACAATTATTTATTAAAATGGATATCTTGTTATAGGATATATCTAATGAAATCTCTCTTAAAGAGAATACGGAATTCGAGATTCCGCAGAAAAGGTTAACCGACCATTACGATGAAAGTCTTCGAGCCTTGTCTCTGTTAACGCGAAACGGATGATCCACTTCCCCGACAGTTGTCTTACATCTGGCTTTTGTCAAATGGAACCACCCTGCTCGCGTTTGCTCTTACAAATGCGACGGATGTAAGAGGTGGCGGGCGTTCTTCTTCGGGCGCAAAAAAAAAAAGGAAAAAAGGAAAGGCGAGAGATTCGCGAAACTTTGGAATTAACGAGGGAGGAACTTTGCGCGCTGCGGTGGAACTTTCGCGCAGACTATTCAACTTCCAGCCGTATAACCTCTCGGGGTTGAAGACGCGCGCCATAATCCGTGATAACAACGCGCTGGCAAATACCGAGCCTTCGCTATCCTACCGCATGCAAAATGCCATCCCTCCGAAAGCGAGCGAGCCCGAAATGCTCGCTCGGGTTTTGTTCCGATTCTCTCGCCGTTACTCTTGCGCACGTCAGTACCGCTGTTCCCGAAAGTAATTTCGCGACTGGATCGAGTCGAGGAACGAAATGAGCCGACACAGATGTTATCAGATACGTCAGCGTTATGTTTCTCTTTGCGAAGTAAGGCGGTTTAAAGGACGTCCTTCGCGCGAGAGAAATCACGACGCGTTTATAATTTATTGCGTAAAAGCTGGGATTTTAAAAAACGCTGATAATATTATACGTTTATACTGTGCAATTAGTGAATAATGCGTGAATTAAACGGAATGTCGTGTGAAAAATATCAAAAATAATTTTGCTAAAAAAAAATGTGGGACAATTTCGTGTACACAAAACAATTTGACGAGTGAAAATTGTATTCAAGCAGCTTTGGCCGTGTAATAGTATTTTCATTTTTATTTCAAGAGTTATATATTTTTTTTAATTTCAGCATATTATACAATGCATATTAAATAAAATATCCAAACTTCGCTTATGAAAAGTCTAAATCTCTCTTATTGCAATAAGAGAGAAAAATAATTTGCTTTCATGAACGTCAAATAAATAAATTACAACAAATAAATTAATTTTTGCAAGTGTTTGTATTTTAAAATATAATCTTCATTTTTTATATGAGATGAAAATTACACATCAGAGAAAGTATCTATTTTATTTAATTTTTTCTGAAATATTAAAATAAAATCTATAGTACGTCTATAAAATTATAATTTTTACATATTAAGGTATCTTCAAAAATTACGAGTAATTATAATATATATAATTGACAAAATTGATAAACTAGTACTAGAATAATAATGCATTGCGTATCTCGTATTGATTACGGTAAAACTTTTAAAATTTTAATTACGTAGATACACGAGTGACAAATCACGTGCTCTGTATTTGCTTTCGTTTATCGAGTTTTTCATAAAATTGGAAAAAGCTTATTTGAAATGAAACAAAGAGAATATTAGATCGATAATCTCGTAGCGTTTTCTGCGAGCTCGATTCAAAATGAAAATTCTTAATGTTTCGGGAATATCTCAAATTTATAATGATGCAGCGGATAACACTCTCCGCGTTTATCATCAACGCGGGCGGGCAATTAAATTTTTCTAATGAATCGTCTGTATCGCGTTACGTGTCAGAGAGATCGAAGTTTTAGCGCGCACGAACACGGGTCTCGCCGGAGGATCGGTTAACTGACACTAATTATGGAGGATCGGAGAAGATTTATCCCCGGCGAACGTGCGACTGACTCATTAATTCATGCGCGTTGCGTCACGTTGTGCGCGCTACGTTACGGGCATACGTCTCATTGGCTGCTAATGAGATCATCTATATAGGAAACGCTCCAAGAGCCGAGCTGGTTTGCAAGAGGTTTCGATTTCGTAATTGTCGCTTTCTCTCTCCCACCTTTGTTCTCTCTTTAGGCACAACTCTGAATGATTAAACGTATACATTTCGCTTTATTTTTCTTTCTTTTTCTCTTCAAGACAAGTAGTCGTGTTTGTTTCATCGCTCGATCTTATCACTTTTCGCAAGCATTAATTGAACTTAATTATATAGCGATATAGAATTGAACAGTTTCCTTTGATTTAATTGTGTTCGATGTGCAAACATTCGATGACAAAGTAAAAGAAAGAGAAAGAAAGAAAAAAGAATATAGGTCGATTACGTAAGATAACGCTGAAAGTCGCTATGTAACTACACGATGGCTAAACCACGTCTCTTCATTGACATCAACGTGTCTCTTATTATCCGCGTAACTGCGTGTCGACGAGCTGTTTATCTGTCAGTAGTACTTTCAGTCGCTTACCTAATGTATTATTACTCTCGGCGCGACATAATTGATATAATGACTACGACTCGCATACCAATCGTTTGATAATGCTTCCGTGTATTGAAACATAAGACAGTATTAATATCCACTTTGTATATAGTGTAAATACAATGTTTCACACTTTCCAATTACATTACAATGAAACATAATTCAATGAATATGTAAATGTCGTGTCACTATATACGTATGATTGTATGTAATATACTAATTGACTTTGTATTGTCGATAATTGAAGCAGATAATCTTGTAATGTTCATAATTGAGGGAATTATTATAGATATTAAATTATTGGTTATTTCTGCTCCATTTTTTTGTATTTCATATACAGCTCAGTTTTTCATGCAAAATTCCAAAAGATTGTCTCTATGGCCAATATTATGAGAACCTTGATGTGTACATCTTTGTTTCTAGAATCAAATTATAAAGAGAATAATATTGGTGAAACGTATTTATGCTTCTGGAAAAGCTACATTTTGCGTACTTCAAGATCATCGCTTGCATCTTGCCCATATTTTCGATCTCATTAATACACATGTCATCTCTGTCTTTAATTGTAAGTAACAGAACTAGTGTTACTTTCCGATGTACAGAAGTTAAATGTATAGGGTGTACTAGGAGTTAAATATTTTTTCTCAATTGCAGATTCCCTGATAAATCTAGTATTTTTTTGAGGGCGGAAATATGTTGCAAAATTATGAACATTGAAATAAAATTGATTTAAAATCGAATTTTTTAAGATATAGATGGGCTTTTAAATGAAATTTTAGATGCATTTTATTGTAACAGAAATTAATGCTATTTTGCCACAAATTGTTTAATATCAAATAATTTAAATCTCTCTTGTGGATCTTAATGATTTCTAACGGAGATATTTTTTTCCGAGAAAAACTCGACAGGCCGAATTCGTCGGCTGGTTTGCGCGGCTTTTAATGCATCTCATATACACACGCCCGAAAAGTCTCGTCAGAGCGAACTGTTTTTCGCTGTTGCTCTTTCTGCCTCTTTTGCCGCGCGAGTCTAAGCGCTGCAAAAACCGGCTGGATGCCGCCGAGAGTACTGGTGTATGTTACTTATCTCCTCCTCTTCATACCTGCCTTCATTTCTCCCTTCCTTCACTCTTTTTTTCTTTTTCACCTTCTTTCGCAACTCGTGGCATCTTTTTATACTCTTTAGATCGAGTGAAGTATTCGGAGCGAATTATCAGATTAAAGTGGACGAGCATAAATAACGAAGAGGGATGCATTATTGCAAAAAGAAAAATATATTATAAACATAAAATAGTGTCATTTTGAATAAGAAAATAAATCAAAATTATGCATGAAACAAATAACGTGAAAAATACACAGAAAAAGATTTATAATCTAAAAAAATATTTTCTTTTAGAATAAAAATTAAGAAAGTAAGCCAAAAAAATAGAATCGTATAATCGAATGATACGAATTGTTTGGACTGTTCATTTGTGTATCTTTATCTTCGTGAGGAAATCAAAAATATTGTTCTCTCGAATTTTTTTTTATAGAGATTGAGAATTGATTCTTTTTTAACTTGCTGCAAAAGTTTATGCAGGTGAGGAGGGTTTATGCGGCGTGACTTGCAGGAAAGAGCAGAGAGACGGCTGTTCGTACCCTTTCTTGCATTTACATTGTTCTCCCTCCACCTTTCTCTCTCTCTCTCTCTCTTCCTCGTATTCCTGTTTTTTGTTCTCCACCCGTTGACTTCATGAAAGGATTCAAATATGTGCGGAACTATGGGAAGTAAGAACCAGGTGGATTATGTCGGCAGTGTGTTTGCGCGCATTACTCACCTTATTCTTCGTCACTTTACTTCTTTCCTTAATCTCGTATTTTCCTTTCTTCTTTGTCCAAGAATTTTCGATTAAACTCGTACGCATTTGTCGATAATGATGTAATCAGCTGGAATTTGACACGAGAAAGTTTTAAAAGCCATACAGAAAAATGAAGATTTCAACATTAAAAACATTATTTTAAATATTGTTTTATTTATAGAAGAAAGAAAGATGCGCGAGCGAATTATGTTTATGAACATAAATAATTCATTTTGCGAACAAGCATATATTTTTGCTTCATTTTCCTCATCTTTCTTAACGAATAAACATTTTGACATCCATAAACATCAGCAGTCATTACGTCATTCATCCTTTTATTGAACATTTATAACGTAATATAACGCTCCGAGCATGTCGCGTTAACTCATACACATCCGTTCGCTTGTTTGCACAAACAACAGGAGATAATCTCAATTCGTTAAGATGCGAACAATTAAAATTAATGACGCGTTTAACGATCGCGGTTGATTCATCTTTCGTAACGCTTGTTGTGGAAACTCGACTTAATGCGCCCACCTTTCTGTCGTTTCGTTGCTGGGTGAAAAAAATGAGAGAGGAGCCGATAGATGGGAGACTCGAACGTGCGAGGGCGATCGCAATTAGTGCTTCGATTTCGACAACGAGCAAACGAACGAAATAAAGCCCGCGTGATAAAAATCACTGCGGCAGTCATTTAACGTGCTGGAAACACTGGAAACATTATTAGGAAGAATCGTAGCGCCGAGTTACATTCCATTTCCGCTTGTTCCATCAACTGATTCAGCGAAACTCTCACCCTTTTTCTCCACTCCTCTTTCTCGTTTTCTCTTTTGCTTGCTCTTTTCTCTCTCTTTTCCACTTTTATTTTTTTTTTTTAAATACTTGAATTTATCTTTCTCTCTCCATCTTCTCATTTTCAACGCTTTTCTTACTCCTTTGCGTAGAACTGGCACTTCCTCCACTCGTCCTCGTTTCTCGTTAACTTCTTTTATTATCTCTCGACTTTCTTTTTTGATCGAGACAACCAAGTCGAGTGTCATCTTCGGTCGAGTTTATACATTTCATTATTATATGAATGCGCATAATCGTCAAATAATTCTATGAGTAAGATTCCCTCCTACTTTTGGAGATTTTTGCTTATAATTCTCAATTATGAGATACGATAAAATAAACGACATATCCAAGTGGACAAATTCTCAAATTAACAATTATAATTTGTTTCTTCATTTATAATTTAACAAATTTTAATGTCTTCTCGAGAAAGACAAGATTTATAATTCAGCCTCTTACGAAATAATAGACTCGTCATTATATTAATTTACGTTCATACAAAGAAAATACATCTGCATGAGCGTACATTTCGTACGTTTTCTCTCTCTCTCTCTGTACATGCCAAGTACAAATCACTGGCATAATTTCAATTGTACTTTCCGTTTTGCGATAGCTCTTACCTTCCACGCTGAAGCACTTTCTCTTCCGAGCGCGCATTTATCTTTCCTATTATTTCCTAGACGATTTAATCATCGTAATCAAATAACGCAACTATTTATATTACGGTTGCTTTTACGAGTGCTGTTGTTCGTTACCCGTTCATTTCCCGCGCGTAATGTGGTTCTCGCGAAGTGGAGACTTTCGTGCAGCCCTCTTACCCGTCATGTGAGTTACTCGCGAGAGTAGAGATCTCTTTTTCTTTCTCTCAAGGTGAGCCTCTTCGCCTGCCGCGAGAACTTAAGATAAGTAGACACCGTCTCTCTCTCCACTCTCGTTGGAGAAGAGAAAGGAGGGAGAAAAGATAATTGCACACTCCCCCGCTTGTGCACGCGCATTTTATGCCGTCTCGCTCTTTCTGCCAGCATCAGGAGAGATGGTAATGTTCGGAGGGTGCTACCGAGCGGGTGGTTTAACGGCGGTAACGGTGGATTCGCAGCTTGTCCATGGCAGGAACAGCGCTGACCGTTTCGATGGTGGCTCGTAACCTAGCCACCCTTTTCTACCGGCGTTGGAATCTAGCCGGCGGCACGGAGCACGGTTCGCTAATTCGCGCTAATCTAATTTGCTGCGAGTAGACCAGCGAGGGCTGCGAGCCGCTCGCAAGTTGGCCGAAATATCGCGTAGCGTTAGATAGGACTCGAATGATGCATTTAATTTAGGGAGATTTTTCCCGCGATAATAAAAATAATATATCTCATATAGATAGCTAGTTAATATTTTAAAATATTTCTCCCTCTTCCATCTCTTTCTCTCATTGGAATTTATTTTATTTCAAATATTTATAATAACAAAGTAAATATTTTAATCTTCAATTATTATATTATACGAGATAATAAAAGAACGTTATTTTCTTTCTCTTATTATATTCTCATAGTTCTTTGAGAGGAATGTGCGATAGATTACTAGTGATTGATAAATTATTTATAGAGGAAGAGAATGATTACTTGTATTAAAATATCATTTGTATAATTTTAAGATACAGGGGAGCGGATTTTTCAGGAATCCTTTTTAACGAAAACTTGTGATACTATCTATTCATTTGCATTTGCAGGTCAGACATACATTTCAGTATATTTGCGAAGCATTATTTGCGCTTTCGTCCATTTACCGCTGATATTCAGCGCTTTCTTCCAAGGTAATCTTTCGGTAGTGCATTTCTCTTCATTTTTCGCGGACTTCCCTCCAATAAAGGGATGTAGCGTGGTACGGGGGCGAAGTTGCCGGACGAGCGATAAAAGTAATACCGATAACTCATCCGGCGCGCTACCGTTTCGTTAACGTATACGGCGCGTGAGCTCGTCACACGTTCGCGGCGCTCCTATACACACGTAAACGCGACACGTATATAAAGTGTACGCTCACACGTACACCACTTAGCTTTATTGGCTATCAGACGAATTTTTCGCCGGGATCATATCTGGGACCGTAAAGTCGTATTGCGAAATCCCCAACGCAATCACGTTCGTAGCTCTTCCTTCCTAGGATGCAGCAGCCGGCCACGAGCACAATCCATTTGCCGAGAAATGCAATAATTGCAAATTGTAATGGGGTGGCACTGCAATGCTACGCCATTACCGCTGTATCAACCTTCGTCCTCGTTTCTTACTTCCTCTCTTGGAATTCCTTCTGCGGCGCACTCGCTTCTCTAAATTTTTTTTATTTCGTCGCGCTAACGAAAAAAAAAGAGAGAACGTCGTCTTACATAATTCTAATCCTCGTTTATGCCGCAATCTACAGATATACGCAACATTCTGATTCATTTCATTTATTTTATAGAGATATAAAATTACCACAGTCTCTCTCGTTCTGATTTTTAAACATTTGAAGCTTTAATATTCAAATTTTAAAAAAATTGATTTGACGTTATTATCGTTTTATACATCTCTTTATTAATATATATATTCGATAGATTCTATTTTTATAAAATGGAAAGATAAAGTATATTTAACTTTCTTAGTCTATAAAACATATGTATATTGGATTGCTTTTAACGATGATTATATGCATGAAGCGAGAGGTCAACGTGTCTGATAGTCAAATAAGCCGATCGATCGATAACAGATGTAGATTGTCAATTCGACAGTGATGATTCTGTCAGTGTGATTAGATCGCAATTAGTTTTAGCCAAGGATAATGACGCAAATTGCTATTGTTTGCACTGTTAATACGGATGTTGCGCACCGATAGAACTGTCAAACGCTTGTTCACCTCGTCGTTTTCGATCCATCCAACCAATCCATGGCAACTTGACATATTAATGAGACAACGTTGCCTGTGTAACGAGCAATAAAGTCATGACGAATGATGTCTGTACCGCGACACACTTCTCGGCGAACCGCATAGCAAAGCCGATAAATTATAAATATGGTCAGCTGCTACATAGATGCGATTAATGTATTATGCTTCGGCTTTTCTGTGCCGGTGGTCCAAGTATTTACAGTGAATGCGCGTCAGAGGCCGTCAGAGTGATGTATTCAGCGTATTACAAAATCGAATCTAACAATTAGTTTCGCGCATGAATGCAAAACGCGCGGTGATTTGCATGGATGTTCATCTATCGCGTTGAATTTTTTAGAAACATTTACGATATGTTCTCGTTGATTACGATGTCTCCATTCGTTCCTCTTATCTGAATTTACCGATGTATAAAAGCAAACATGTTTTTTTTAATTTCCGATTAAATTTATATATATATCGTAGTTTGTAACGTGTCAAAAGTCAAGAAATATCGATTAATGACAACGTATTTATTCGACGAGAAGAGTAATAGATATCGCGACTTATTTCGAGGAGAGTCGGTCATTATGGCCCGATTTCTCGTGACGACGCTCACGACATAAGCGGATACGTGCGGAATGTCCGCGCGCGATCATTTTTATAAAATGTCAATTTTGCCGAAATACCTATCGGCGTGCGTCGCGGTATCGACAACTTTGCGACGTGGCGATGACAGGTATCGATCTTGCCGAACATTTTTATCGAGCGCGCTCGTCACTATCGCCGCAACACGGGCAACATAAAGGCTAGCCTTGTTAGGACGGATATGGAACATGACGCACTCACGTACCCACGCGCGATAAAATGTTTCATCGTTACGTAATCGAGCTCGCGGCGAAGTTGCTTCAAGTGCAACGCAATTTATCTGTTAGAAGAAGAATATGTCGTCGCGCCCACGTTACATGTATACGTGACTTTGTTTGCGACTTTTTTCACTGTAATTCTGCGCAGTGACAGATTTAGCAAAGGATTGATTCGAGCCCCAATTGCTTCAAAAGTTTCAGATTTTATAAATTTATTATCGCTTTTTTAAATGTGTTTCTATTCTGTATCCGGAGCTCTTGCTGTTCTATTTTAAGAAAACTTTAAAGCTTCACTATCGCACACGAGAAAAAAGGATTTATTAGCGTAATATATTTTTATATCAGTTATTATATAAATAACATAAAAAGATTTATAAATATTATTTTTATTTGTGAAAAATAATTTTTACGAATTTGCAAAAAAGAAATAATTTTATTGCAGTAACGAATCACGCAAAAATGTAATATTTACTAATGTTCGGATTAGTAACAAATTAAATTTACTGCAGCAAATAGAGATTAGTGTCTCTTGAACAAATTTACTCAAGATTTTTATTCAACGATATGCGAATAGCGCAACGATGACGCATTCGCTACGACAGCGAAATCTTTTTTCTTCGCACGCAGACAATAATTTAATGTGCTCTTGTCGCGGCTTATAACGCCTGTATTTTTAATACAAAGTAGCTGGCGGAAAGTGTGTTCGCTTCAAGTGTAGTTACGTGCGACACGCCCGGAACAGCCACTTTGTTATTGTAACTTGCAATTTACAAGAATTCCAGCCATATTTCCCGGGTTTATCGTCTATATTTCCGTCGTCGGCGACAACGTGGCCCAGACACCTCAGCGGTGGCGGTTAGACACGTCCGTTTTCTCGAGTACCCCGGATGATACACGGCAATAACTAACCATAGAAAAATCCATTTATCGCGCTCTAAGCGTTTATTTCTAGCCGGGCGTTTATTCCGTTACTCGGTCTTTCGTTCTCGTTTGCTTCGTGTTAATTTCGCGGGAGGGAATGATGCAATTTTGATATAAAACCTCAATTATTCGCCAATTTTTACGACTGCGAAAATTTCCAATAATGTGCGAATTTAGTGTATCAAGCTGCGTAGGAACTTTCGACTGGGCGAAAACGTAACAGCAGTTCGCGCTGACCTCATACCGTTATTACGGAGTTAAATAATTTTCGTCTCAGCCGGCGAGAACATTGTAGGTTGAGATTAAATGCGAGCGATAAATGCGACGGTGAGAGACGGAAAATGATGTTCGTCTCATTTGCAACGCGTGATATCTCATACGAGTTAAGGCAGCAGAGACAGATCCCTTGATATAATTTACAAATAGAACGACGGGTATATATATATATATGTATATAATTGCCGTCACGCGAATAAATTTCCGTCGTGATTTAACGGTTGGCAAGCTTTTCCCGGTGCCAATGGCCAACTACAACTGACTACAAATCTCGGCTGCAGCATCGCAACAGCGCTTCTTGAGAGGGCGATGCTGCCGGGCAGCAAAGGGCAGCCATCACGGAGCGTTAAGTGACGTTTATGAGAAAATATCGGCCCGGACTGTAATTACATAGCTTCGTTGTAACGCGTGCCTTGCCGGCATCTTTGAAATAACGTTCGCGGCTGTGGTCCGCCATAACTTTCGAACTTCTTTCCTCGCCACGCATTTGGGTCAAGCTTGCACAGAAGCGACTGCAAAATAAAATCAACGGCTAACGCGGAGAGCAATTAATATTTTGTATATAGAATGTTGTTTTTCCCTCGTATCAACTATGCTTGCTTATAATTAAGACGTCTAATGCATCGATAAGATGTCTTTCTATAAGTTTTTCTTCGTATGATGTCTTATAATGTCGAGCATTTCGTACTCTTGCAGTTTAATAATGTCGATTCCTTTTTTTTGTTACAGGTGAGTCGACGCTTGATTTATTACTGGAGCTACATTAATATGTAAGTGAAACTGTGTTTTTTTATTTGCTTTTATACAGTCGTTTATTTGAAATTATAATGAAGGTACTCTGTTAGAATATAATCGTAATATTAAAATCGGAAAAACGAGCATATACTAGTAATGCTCTTATAGAGGTAATTATCATCTACGGTTAAGCAACCTATTTATATTCAATGTCATTTCATTCGTTCTTCGCGTTTGATAAACGCCTAGTATTATAGCGTAGGAAGTCATTATGGATCCACGCCTACAATCAATATATCATAATGTATTCGGTTATTACAGCGACTCATTAAATGGCTTTTTAACTAATTCAACTCAATTGATTGCAATATTCTATTCTATTTCGTTGAATTTATAAATATAACTTACGTGTACTTATGCAACCGTGTTAATGCTTATAATTTTCTTCAATATTAATTCACGGAAAATTTATAAAATTTACTCGAAATTATGTGTAAAAAAACTTGTAAAATTAACATGATGAAATTATGTATAAAAAATAAGAATTTCCAAATTCTGATTATAATTTTCACATATAAAGTTTAATTATAACTAGAATATATCAAGAGAAATTTTTATCAATCGCGCTACTCGATGATGATGTAATATTTAGTGACTTAAGTTGATATAGTATTGGAAAGATTCCGCGAGATTTATCGTGTAAGATGCATTTACTGGTCCGGAACAATCATCTCTGCGAAGTCTATTTCATTTCCGCGAGACCATCCAAAATGCTCGAGTCTTTAGGAGCATATAATTCGTTCGGCACATCATTACTTTAGCAGCAGGAACGATTCATGAACCAAAGAAAGCGCGTTTTGTGGCACGAGTCACATTATTTGTCCGCTTGATCCTTCGATCGTGCCAGATTTAATGGTTTTCCGTTAATCCTCGCAACCCTTTCGAAAGTAGAAGATGATGAGGGGGGTAATAGTAAAGGTTGGACGCGGGAGGACGACCGGACGTGAGATGGGTGCTGCCTCGCAGAATGCGAGGTGGGGACAGAAATGAGAACGAGAGCGAAGAGGAGAAGGAAAGACGTCGAAGCGAAAGAGGAGGAGAAGGAGATGGGGAGGAGGGACGAGAAAGAAAAGAAGGAGTTAGGGTTAGGGGTGGAGGAGCAATAAGGAATTATTGCGGTACGATCGACAAACGGCGACTACGTGGCCGCACTACGGAAGATTCTCTCCGGCCGAGCGACTTTCCTCTCTTCCACGTCGTCTCTCTTTTCCGCCTCTCTTCTCTTTTCCCTGCCTCGGCCCCATCTTGGACTTACGCTCCCGCGTCATGCCGTGCCTTGCCCACGAAACCTTCCAGACTCGTCAATATGTAATGTTCGAAGGCCCGCGCGTTACGCCCCTGCCTCCGTTCGTTCTACGTGGAATAGAAGATTCCTTCCGATCCTGTATATTTCAGTGAACACGAGGAAACCGCGACGGGACAGGTCCTGCAAATATACGGCACTTCATGATGCCTCTGCTGCGGTAACCGATATGATTATGAGACAAATATCTTGAGTGCTCTGAATGTCTTATCATTATCGCGCATATTCTTTTGCAATTTCAGAGAGATATGATAAAATATTACATAAAACTATTATATAATCTTGGTTTTTAAACATACAAAATATTCTCTTGTGTAATCTAAAATAGAAAAATGATAATTTAAATTTCAAAGTTAATTATGATTACTTTTCAAGCGGTTCATATTTGCGTTTACATAATTGTTAATTTAAACATTTTTTGAAATATTTTATTATAAATAGATTTAAATAAGAATTAGGCTAACGTGTACCGTGTTCGATGCTAAAAATATCGAGCGATACACCCTTGACAAAGTTTTATCGATGCATCTGTTTTGTTTGTCAAGGGAAATCCAGTTTACCGTCGTCTTCGTCGTCGTCGTCGTCGTCGTCGCGCAAAACCAATTTCGTCTCCGCCTTCGGGGTCTCCATATCGGGCGTACATTAAGCTGCAATGTATAGGCGAGCTCGATTTATCAACGTTCCGCAAAGTCTCCTTCCTCAACCAGTCGCGTTTCCGTTCTTGATAAGAATATAAATAAATGGTGACCGCGCCCGGCTTTACGGTCTCTTAGGTCATCGCCGGTCTCGAATTTTATTCCTCCTTAATACGCTTATTAATCCACCGATCGTGCGTGTCGCACAATTATCTCGAACACTTCTTACATCACTTTCGCGATAAAGATATACTGTTATACTCGTTATACATGTCTCGTAGGCGGATACCATGTGTGCGACGCATGATTGCGGCGGTTCTCCAGCGATAAATTGAAAAATTATGCGTGTACCCCTCGTACACATACATGTAGAGCGGAGCGCTGCCTTTGACAGCGGCGATACGTCGATGGAAAATAATACGACGTGCTGCACGCGGCTTGTGCAGCTGTAAAAAAAAAAAACGTGAATTTCCCACTCGACGACAAGTGCCACTCACGAGCCGTCGTCACGCGTTTTCTACGATCGTGCGCGATTTCTCCTTTTTCTTTTGCTACTTTACGTTGAATACCCTGGAGGACGCAAGTACCAACCTTTAAACGCGGTTCATTACCTACGAATGGCGAGTTGCAGGCCGACCGTGCAATAGCGTGCGCCGCGGTATGTAAAGTATAAGAATGAGTCTTTGGGTAGATATCGAATTTGCGTAAACGAAAATCGCAGGGAAAACGTAAACGCAGCTTATTTCTCTACTTTGATCGCTTTAGCGGAAATAGACAAAAAATAATATTTGACATAAAAAATAAATACACACATTTCAAACGTATGAATTAGTTTTCTTACTGGATTAAAAGTGATTAATGTAAAATAATTTATTTAATAAGGTTTCATTCAAAATATTTAGTTAATTTAAATAATTAGAGAAGTAAATATTTCTAAAAAATATATGCGTATGTAAAGATTTTAAATGCTTCTACAAATTTGTACTCACTTTTTTTTCTTCTAACTTGTGATTTTTAATTACATTTTGTTTATACTTTATTAAATAATATTAGCTGCTTTTTTAGCTTAAAAAGGTATGGTAATCTCTTTGAAATGGATATTTATTTTTATGAAAATTAAATATATTTTTAAATAATATTTTTAAATAACATTTCGATTAAACAAGATTGATTCGAAAGATTATTTCAATAATTTAGTCGTATCTGAATTGTGCTCATTGCACTTTATAGATTATCATTCTTATACCCTCTCTGCGCATTTTTACTTTTATCACACTTATTCTATATCTTTGATTCGAATTAAAAACAAATTGCATACATGAACTGTGTCAGATAAAATTAAGAAATTTAATAATTTGTGGGTAGTCGAGCTTTGAAATTTTATTTTAATAATTTGTGAAACGAGCTTCGCGAAATTAACGGATGTTATCTTCACTATTGAAACGACGATGGATGATGGCTCTTCTATGCTTATAGCTATAGTCATTGCGAAGGATTATCCATATCGATGCGCGAATACATATGTATGAAGTGAGAAGCTTCCATCGGCATTAAAATTTGATGTAGGCGGCTTCTATTGCGTCAGATACGTAAAGTAACAATATGTGTATGAAATGATTTGGCTAGCAAAGAGATTACGAATGTACATTTTAATTGAGGCAAAGGCGTATAATATGCGCGAGATGTATAAAAATTCAATGATACATTTTTGCACGTGCAATTTCACAAAATTCTAGAGTGACTGACGGCGTAGTGATTAAATGTCGATGAACATTGGCTATTTTTTTTTTTTTTGCAACGTAGCAGGAGTTTAAAGTTAAACTGTCAAACTCAATATGTGTTCTTTTTATGAACTTAACAAAGGCAGGAAAACGCCTATTATCGTGATAGAATGGACGCCACGACAAATGAATTACAGCTTGTCAATTTTAGGACGAAAAATCTGTCAGTCTGTTGAAACACAAACTACAAACATTTATCGCTTCATGAAAAGATTTGTGATCGACGGGAGAATTTATCCGCGTGCGTTCTAACGATGCAAAAGTTTTGTAAAATCCATTGTATCAATTATCATGAAAATATTTTAATCCATTCAATCATAGAATTGTGCATTGTGATACATTTGGTTGTCCGTTTTATTCTAGAAATCTTCCGAGATCGATATCGTGTTCTAGATGAAAAGAAAAGACGCTTATGCGATACGCATATGTACAAACATGTAGGATCCAGACGAGCAAAGTTCAGAGCAATAACGTTGCAAAGGGTGACGAAGGGTGGCGGTAATGCGAGGTGGGATGACTCGCGGCCTGAGACCGCACTAGAACAATGCCTTATCGAGCAACATTGTCTACTACCGAGTGAGCCAAATGTGCGAACAGAGAGTGGAAGGAAGAGGCAGAGAGGAGAAAGTCGACGAGGGGGGTTGGCTATGAAAGTAGAGGGATGCGTACGGGGATTCGACGATGAGCATTTCGGAGTTTATCTCGAGCATGGAGCATACACACATTGTTCGTTCCTATACAAGGTCGGCCGTAGAGACGCTGCGGTCTTCCGATCAAATTGGATCTACTGAGAGAGTTCGGAGTATCGGGTCGACCACAACGGGTGCAAATCCATGGGCGACCACGGAATATCCCGTGGCCGCAATCCTCGCTCCCTCCCCCCGCGACTCATCCTCCCTCTCCCGCTTTTCCGCCCCCTCGCGAACCGCACTCTCGGTATATTTTCACCGAAATGCAGATCGCGTTGGTTCATCGCGCTCCGAGATTCCGCATAATTTCGTCTCGACTTGTGCGAATTAAGGTTTTACCTTGAAAGGAAGAGGATTTTGGGATATATAGGGGGAGCGAGAGCGGTTTGGACTGGCTATACCCTCTGAAATATGAATTATTATTGTACCGAGGGATATTACCGACTTTGCGTCTCTCGAGAATCTCGACGAGAATAATTTTTCGCGAAGAAAGACAGTTATTATGAACATTTCATTTTACTGTATATTGCTTGAAATTCTTGACCTTTTTATATAGTCGGAAATATATTATAAGCACTAATAAATGTGTGCATGTGTGTAGGAATGATTCGCAGGAATATGAGAAATATGGAAAACAAGGGTCCGTGTAGATTGATAAAAAATCAAGAGTATCTCGCTTGGATAACGAATAAATTGAAAGTTCGTTTCGATTATCTCACCGAGTTGTATTTAGGACATCGAGTGAATCACACTTAATCAAGGACGATCTGGCAGGAGTGCCGGGGATCGATCGTTCTCCGTTTTTTATTCCGTTATATTCAGCCACCATCGAGTGATTCGACGAGTATATATCGATGAAACGGAAAACGTCAGAGACAATCTAAGAATGACAGTTAGATAGTCTTTCAATTTGTTCTTCATCGATGATGACCGTTTTCGATTTTTCTTATTGTCACTATGAAATAACAAACTCAACGAGAAGACTGTCGCTTCACTTTCACAATAGTATCGCAAGCATGAACGTCTGCATCTTTGTTCACGGAGAGAGAATCATCGACTGTAGAAAAAAAAATAATGATCTAATCACACGTGTGCGTGGGTTGCACTTTTTCTGAAGATGAATCGGCCGATATCGAGTGTCGGCTCGACTATCGCATTACCTCGGTAGTTCTCTTTGCCTCGCCTTGAAGCGAGAAACGACTCTCGACGGGGACAAGAGGTAGGTTGAGAGAGTCCGTAGGAAGGCGCGTGACGCGAGGTAGCCTCGAGCAACGCCTCCGGAGGGTGTTTCTCACCTCCTCCCTTGTCCGCTCAACCCCTCGTACTCAAAGTGCTAATGAGTGTCGCCTCGTAAGCCAATTAATACTCCCCCGTCCGTTCTACCAGGAGGTAGAGTCTGCGAACGAGCAAAATGCGGGAGCCTGACAGAGAGTGGCGGTAGCGGAGAAGAGGAGACGAGAGGGCGGACGGAGATGGTAGGCGAGTCGCTCTCTTGGAAAGCCAGGACCCGTACCTGCCTGTGCTACATGACCAGAATACCCCGCGGATTTGGTATGCCGGCCACGCCTGACCGCCGCACACCACCTCCTTCTCTTCCTCGTCAAGTGAACTCTGGCGTAAGGCGCTACCAAAACCTCTCTTCCCTTGCGTCTCGTCGCCCCGCCATCGCCAGCACCTACCTTCCGACCGAGAGAATCTCTCGGAACCTCCTGGCACCTTCGATGCTTTCGACCGTCACCATCGTCACCACTCATGCTTATATTCTAGGCGATTTCTTCGACGAGTCCGCGAGACGCGTGTAGGTGGAGGCGGACCACAATATATGCGCGCACACAACGTTCGAGTCTTCCAGAGTACTTAGAGAGGCGTCCGTGAAGCGTACGACGACGTTACTTCTTACTTAAAGACGTCGAGGACTTATGACGCGCACGTGACGGAGTTTCATACAGTTTCATACTACGCCGAGTCAGCTCCGGACGGAAACTTGAGCGCGGGACAACGCGAGAACATCCTTTGGCCGAAATTTTTTCGGTCAATTCCGATTGAGCGTCGTAAGCTGGAATTTTACGAGGAGAAAAGGAAAGGCTTTGAATAATATATATATATATACACGCACATGTATTTATATACTTTTTTTTTGTATAGACCTACGACAGGATCGCTACGTTCATTTTCGCGCGAAATTTACGAGCTGTCGTTGTCGCGCAACCGATCGCGTCAGCTCCTCGTCGAGGAGCAAGTTCGCGAACGCCGTTGTTCCCTTTATAACTTTACGTGTGCTCGATCGCAAGTTTTTAACGTCCCCGAGCAGCCTTCTCGCCTCGAATTCTCGCGTTTCTGCAGCGCACCTCGTGTGATAAATCATATACACGTAGACGCGTCGAGCGAGATACTTAGGGACACGAGTACACGGAATAGCAGGCACGGTGTTACTTCTTACTTAAAGGCGCGAAGGACTTATGACGCGTACGTGACAAAATTGCAGACGCGGCCTCCGGGCCTCGAACTCGCTCGCGAGCTCGGCAAAGGTCTCCGAGTGCCGGGGAACGCGCGCGCGACCATAGTTTTGGGGAGGGGGGGGGGTAGAGGGAGAAATGTTGCCGTTGCTTCTTCTTCTTCTTCTTCTTCTCTTTTACTTCTACTTCTTCTTCTTCCGCCTCTCACTTAGCTCGTCGCCACGTCTGCTCTTGATTCGCCCCCTTCCCTGGTCCGTCCTTCCGCCCCGTTAGCAGACGCTGCGACAATAAAGTTACGGAGAGGGTCGCGGAGTTCACGGGAAATTGAAGTTTCGCGCGACAAATTGTCGACGGACTGCCGTCCTCCCGAATGACGAACTTTCTAATCGTGCTCGTGGTACGTGGATAGTACTTGAAATGGTTCTTGACGGAGGCGACGGAGGCGATCAGGACGAAGGCACTAGAACGTCAGAACGAGAAAACGTAGGTTTCCAACGAGAGAAATCGAATTAATCCTCCGAAGAGATCGTGTATAGAATATATTTTTATACCGCACTCTTGTACCGTATATATTAAATTTGCTTTGTATGCCGGTTTTCTAAATACAATCTCTTAATTCATTCTTCACGCATGTATCCTATTGTCGTTATTCCCATACGAGATATATAAATTCATTAATATCAGCTTGCATGAATTCGATTTTTGAAACTGATTTTTTAAAAGCTTTATATACTAAAAGATTATTAAAAATATTACAGCTTTTTCTAGCTTTTAAAATTGAACAATGTGAAAGCTTGGATATAAATAAAATTTTTTTAAGTGAAATTTAATCGATTCAAACATGAGAAATATATCATTTTCAATCTTTTTCGTAATATAAAATTTTTCCTGATTATACATTTTAAAACTTTATTTATATATATATATATATATATATAATATATATATATATATATATATACACGCTAGGAAAGTATCAAAGAGAGACAAGGGGGAGGGGGGAAGAATGACGTTGCTATAAAAATCAATCTCTGTAGCGCAATCGACACGTACGGCATACCGCACACACTCGCTCGTAAAATTTTAGAATCGTCCGCTTGATGATGGAACGCGTTATTCCTGCGTATTTTCCTACATTCTGGTCGATTGATTCGCGTCATTTGCAACGGTCAAACAAAGTACCGCGTTTGCATTCGCAATAACGCTCGCGGGGTTATCAAGCGAATGAAGCCAAATTAAATGTTGTCCTCTCTTTCCCTCTCTACGCGTATGTTAGGCTTAGCCGCTCCGGCTTTGTATTCTCTTTAAATAAACGCAAAGGGGGATACGCAGGATTGTGCTACGGCTATATAAAAATTGATTTTACCGAAACAGCATGAATAGACGCAAATTGAAGCGTAGCTTCTGTATTTTATATCCGCGCGACTCGTAAATGACGTCTCAGTCAGTGATAACCTGGCGTCGTTATTCGAAATTAAAACCAATTTGCACAATGTCGGCTATGCCGGGGAACATTTTCCGCGCGCGCGTATTCTCGGTTTAATCCTCATCATTGAATAAAGTATCGATTTCACATAGACGGAAATATCAGCGGCGCTGGCGGAGGCGTGCGAGCTAAATGTCACATATTATCGTATTTCTAGTTTTCGATTAGCTCATCCCGTTTGATGCAATCGCCGGCGCAAAGAGATAAAAATAGGATCAAACGCGGTCGCGTCGTATTAAACCGGTGGAAGCGCATTACCACGTCAGCTGATTATTATTGCAACGCTCTCGTGCTCTCGTCTCTCTTTTCGCTCTCTTCTCATTAACCTTTCCGCGTTACGTGACAGCCTACGGTATCGCTGTTTGTCCGAATTACATTTATGGAGTCTGATCCTGCACAGGATGATGGATCGTATCCTGCCAGTCGTCTTTGTAGTTTACGAGCGGCGCGGGATGATCCGATTAGGTTTAGGTCGAATTTGGTCGAATTTGGTCGAATTAGGCGTCTATTTCGACCCTTCTTGATTGCCAGATCTCGCCGCTATATTATTTATAGCGCGACTCGCTCTCGTATTATCCGGCTATATAAGTTCCGCCGAATGATGTTTGTAAACTTTTTTCTATTTATGAACGCGACTCGATTAAACGAACGTTTCGCTCAGCTAATTATTCCACATCGCGCATCCTCGTAATTCTTGCTATTCGGAGGGAGGTGTAGGAGAGAGATATTTTCGTGTTGGCGAAAAATTATACTTTTCGTTGAAATTAACACTGATATGGATATTTAGTAAGTTCCTACGCGAAACGTTTAAACGATACGAATAAACGGACAGATTATTGTATAAATAATTACATCGTGCTTGGAGAATATAATCGTAGTCGAGAATACATCGGCGTAAATAAATTTCATGCTCACGCTTTAGCGCTACAAGAAGGAATAATTTAGCGATGTTTATGCCGCGCGTTTACGCGAAGCGGCCAAGTAATTCACACGTCGTATCCCCTGGTTGCATTTGTATAGCCCGACGTCCCGTGTTTATCCTTTATAACGCCGCTCTCTTTGAGATCGTAAGATATAGGTGGCTCGTATCGCCGCCACCGTCCAAATTACATTCATGGCGCCCGTCGCGCGTACAAATGACGAGAGCACCGGCCGAGTCTCTCCCATCCCGGGGTGGCTTCTCCGATATGACGCGCTGCGATGCGGTATGCTTTACGAGCGACATGTGCCGCCGGTCGAATTAGGCGCTTCTAGCGGCTGCCGCACCTGTCGAACCGTTCCGCATTGTCATGCGAGGCGGTCCCTATAAACCGAGATTGCCGAGGGATCGAAAGTTATGGCCGGTCGTCTTTTCTCTTCTCCTCCCTGGCTACCTTTACATCTCCTTCCGCGTGTCTACCGCTACGTACTAGGCTCTTCCCTTCTTCGGAATTTTCCTCGCGCCTATGAGGAAAGGTACGGCTGACGGCGTTATACCTCCTCACCCACCCTCTCATCCCTCTCATCCCTCTCCTCTCCTCCTTCGTCTCTCCCTCGCCTTGTTCGCAAACGATGTTCCTTCTTTCCTTCGATCGCATTTGGATATCGCGGTATAAACTATTTCCTCTCCCCCTTTCTCATCCTCTCTTCTTTCTCCTTCCTTTTGCGTAGCCACTCGAGATCGCTCGAAGGAAGCGAATTTCATTTTCTTCGATAAGAACTCTGCGCACTCGAGAACTTTCGGGTTTACGTGTCTCATTGCCATTTGGTGGCCCAAAGGGGTTACCGGGAGATCAGTATTATCTTCGTGTACCGTTCTCCGATATCTAGTCTGTAAAACTAGGAATGAGATCTTCGATTCTCGTTGGGGATTTCAAAAATTTCACGTTGGCTGCGCACTGCATCGCATCGCGTCATATCGGAGAAGCCACCCCGTGAAGTACTCTGTAACCTTAATGCATATTGTCGTAAATGATTGTCGAACGGTTTCATCAACTCCGACGTAACCACGAAATACGACGAATCAGGAAAGCGTGTTGTCAGGTTAGGTAACGGGCATACCTGGCAGATGCGGCGCGTGTCGCGTAGACGAGAGACGCGGGTAATTCGTTGAAGACGTAACGGCAAATCGAAGGTAAATGCGGCGGAACAATCGCGACGGGACCGCGTGCGTCTGACGGTCCTGCAGGCGTCGTTATATTCACCCACACCCAACTCCTTCTAGAGCTTCTCTGTGGTTTGAGCGCGATGGGAGTGGGTTCCCTCGGGAGATCGAAGTAGGCTTCGCGACTGGGAGAGACGGCTTTTCCGTTCGCTGACAAAAACACAAGACGGACAGTAAGGAAATGCCGCGACTCGAATCAGTTTGTTCCAAGTGATCCGCTGAATTGTTTTCGACGTGAAAATTTAAACAGCTGATGGATTATGCGCGTTATTAATTTCCTCAGCGCGAGGAAATCTGATCGAAATCCATGTATGAATCTGTTAATTGCCAAAAAATCAGCTGATTTAAGTGTATCCGATTTTCTCAATTTAAAGAAATTTTTCGAGATACGAAAATTACGATTTACACAAGATTTTAATTTAAAATTCTCTTTTTCCAAATGAAATATATGAAATTTTTTTCAATGCGATATAAATTATTAAAATAGGAGTTAAATTTAGAAATAACTACGTGAAAGAGGGAGAATGAATCAAGATATGGAAAAATCAAGGGTGGGAGAAAAAGGCGAAATAAACATTATCAGATGTAGAATCGCGGAAAGATATTCTGTTTACGGAGCAATTCTCGTATTAACTATCCTTTTCCCACTATCTAAATTTAACGACACATCAATCTATTTTGCTACATCTCGTTTTTGTTTTTTAAAGTTCTCCATATCACTTATTTCTTATTAAATGATTTTTGTTTTGTGAAATCATTCTGCGATGCTTGCTTCTATTTCGCGCTGTCTTTCGTATTTATAGATGTGCAAAGTACAAGTCGCATTTACAGTACAGTCGCATGCACAGTATCATGTGTTGAAAATTTTTATATAATCGGCACTTTAATCTTGTTGTTTGCCAAACTGATACTGGTGTTTGTTTGCAGTATGGAAATGAAGAACGTAGGAAAATGGCACACAGCCATGCGAGAAATTTAATATACATATACGTATTATCGATTACATTTACGCGACAGACAATTTTGCATTTTTAAAAAATATAATTAGAGAAAACAAAATTGAAAGTATAGTTGTAACAGATTTTTCCGTTATTTATATAAAATATTTCCCATGCAACGTTATTAAAACATCTTGAACCCATCAAACTTGCATCATTTTATTGACAATCTTTCACTATGCACTCAAAGAAATCATTATTAATTAAATTTTGTCTTATTTATTTTTATGATATCGAGAAAATAAAACGAGATTGATACGTAATAAACTGTTTTTACTGATGATCTGCAATGCTTCAGAATCTCTTTATGAGAAAGTATTTTATAGTTTATAGTGTAATATGTTATTATATATTATAATAATTTTTTTTAGCGAAAACTCACTCTTCCTAGACAGAAAATCTATTTTTGCAAGTTCGAGGGAGCATTATTTATCAAATGTGACGTTGTATGTGGCATAGGTTTAACCGTGCGACCGTATTCGACCGATGGTTGCGGTTCATTAATATCGACGTACCACGTAACACGTCGGAATTCAGTGGAACGCATACCACACGTCGAATTTGCGGCGAGCAAATAATTCAACGCGGGCAGAACGTTCACGCTAAGAAGACTTAATAGCGAAGAAGTTAACATTCTCAGTGTAACATCCTAGTTTGCCGTTTCCTTCCTCGTGTCAAGAGACGGAAGAACATTAGATTTTGATGAGATTTTATCGTAATATTATCTACAAATTGATGCCAATGTTAAGTCGAGGTCTTCCAAGTTGTAAGAATTGAAGCTATAAATGATACGAAGCGATCGGCGGATAATTGAGAAACGAGAGAAAATTCAGTTTCTCATTTGGGAAGGACAATAGCACTAGCTTCGTAAAATTGCATCTGCTTGCGCCGTTTCTTATCCTAGTGACTAAGGAACCGTAAGGATCTTCTTCGTCACGTAGAATCTGTTATTCGGTCCCTCGCGCGGCCCAGATGAAAACTCTTCTCTCTCTCTCTTCCCTGTCTCTTTCTCCTTTCTCCTTTGTCCCTGATTCAAAGGCCGGAGTAATTAGATTTGAGTTTTGCAAACTTGATTGGCCCGTGCTCGGTCTCGGGGTTACGGCGAATTTTATTACGGGCGCACAAACGACAAGCATGACGACGGAACGAAAATTCTTCTTCCGGCCAACGTGTGAGCGCGTCGATGGAGATGGCAAATTGTCTCCGACAGAAAAAGCACACGAGGGTTTTACACTTGTCCACTTGATTGTGTCGCGGTATAATTTCGGAATGCTTTCTAGATGCATTTGCAAGGAATATTGTCAGATCAAAAATACAATATTTTGCTGGAGAGAAAGAGATGTCTGATAACTATTATGCAAATTTGAATAAACTAAAAATATGATTCAATATATGCAATCTCATAGATTTAATATACGCTAATCTCAAGAAGAGAGAATGCACGACGCGAAATATCTATCCACCTATGGAACGACGATATTTCCTTGCTTCTCTCCCCAGGC
This sequence comes from Camponotus floridanus, assembly GCF_003227725.1. Taxonomy (NCBI): domain Eukaryota; kingdom Metazoa; phylum Arthropoda; class Insecta; order Hymenoptera; family Formicidae; genus Camponotus; species Camponotus floridanus. The sequence continues at coordinate 383,718 of NW_020229839.1, forward strand.
GCAGTCTCCTTCTTTTTCATCCTAATTTTTTTTCTCCTCTTTCTTGCCTTTTCTCGGTGCCTTCGCACTTATTTTCAGCTTCTCTGCTGCGCTTCGATTCGCTTCCGTGCGTCTCCGAAACATACACTTGGCAGGTCCGATTTCGCCCGTCTCGTAGAAAACGACCTCCTGATTGCCGAGAAGACGTCTTCCGCCGGTGTCCTCGGAGTCCTTCGGTCTCGAGTCTTTTCCTTCATCGGGGTAGAAGAGGATTCTTACGACCGGCAGCGAATACGCTCGGTCGAACGCGTGTTTCGTCCGTCAGGGATAAAGACGAAAATCTGAGAAGGTGGGCGTAGAGTAACTGTATACCTCGGCGAATGGAAGCTCCGAAGGAGCGATGTTCTCCAGGGGTTTATCGAGAAACGTCGCTCGTTTATCGACGACTAACCCCGCGCCGGTCGCTCAGGAATACAATTTCGTGAGCCGGGACACCGGTGTCGAATAATTTGCCACCGTCTCGCCTTCGCGTTACTCTTCGCCGCGCGAGACTGCACTTTCACGCTCCTCCGCTTCTTATTCCCCGCAGTAATTCTGATTTGGCATTATATTTGATTTTTCCGGACCTCGTTTTATTTCGGAGTTTTCGCATTTACGATTCTTAATGTGCGATGAAACGTTTGAACGATGTTTTATATTAAAGCTCGAGAGCAAAGGTACTTTTGATAATTCAAGTTTTAAGTTAAAGTCAGATTAGAAAAATTGGAAATAATTAAAGGATAAGATTTCGATACTTATTTGCATGTATAGATTTTTTTAATTAAAAAATTATTAAAGAAAAATTTTCTTTCGAATTTTTATAGAAAAATAATTTTTTGAACATGCTATAATTATGTCGTGTATAATTCGTATATTAATATCGTAAGATGTTGTATTTGGTATCAGTGAGATTGAGCTTGCGCCATACTGGGAAAAATACTTTAATAATGTCTTTAAGAAAGTAATCAATAAGTTTCAAGGTTCACAAAACTCCTTTGCTTGTTGATCGCTTTCTTAACTCGGTGGAGTTTACACTGAGTTTCTGAAGCCGAACGCAAAATAGTTTACATTAATAAAATCACGATAAAATTGCTGCTTATAAGCATTCCGAGAGTGATCTCCGTTTAGTAAAATGGAATTATTAGCATTCTTTCATTGAGGAAACAAAAAGTCTCGAGCATCTCGGGCAGTGTAAAAGTACGAGTAGACAAAATATTGGTTTCAAGAAATTAATGAATATTATGTACATAATAAATAACAGTTAATTCGAGAAATTTCCTCTCGGATTTCCACTCTAAAACTTTGCATTGTATAACTGGGGCACAAAGTTAATGCTTGTTATTGTACTTTAATACTCGTGGTGAATCGTGCTCCGATATACGTGTGTGATACCGCATATTAATTAACATCTTTATGGCACGCAAAGCAACATGAATGGAAGCTGTACAGATATTCGAAGGATGATGTACCTCAAGTTCCTGAAGGATATCTTCTCCCTTTCATTCTCGCGTCGCGATCTTCCGTTACAAGCGTGCTGTCTTTCAATTATCGCGAACTACCTTTCCTCGTCTTCGATTCGGGGATATTTTCGTTCTCCCGTGATGCTCGCTCTTAAATTCCATTTCCCCATTTTTCAGCGCTCTCCCCTTGTCTTCCATTCCCGCGGGTAACGAGTGGGAAGCAGGCGCAGCCGTTTTCGGCGGCGACGTCGACTCGGTCCTCGACTCTCGTCCTCGTTCCCTCTCGTTTATCGGGGAACGTCGATCGCCGCCGCGAGCAGAAGACTGCAATTTTGAAGCGAGATTTTCTTCGCGCGGTTCTCGTCCGTCTCTCTTCCTTTCTCTCCCTCATCCCCACGACGTCGCCGCTCGTCCGCCGCCTCTTATCACGTTTATCATGCTTCTCATTTCTGACACGTTTGCGCGAAAGTCATTCCCAATCGATAACCGACGTCTGGCTGCCGTACTTTCGTAAAACGCATACGCTGAAAAGCATCTTTTCCCCTCTTTCTTCGTTCGCTGATAATGTTTTCACGGATGGATACTTGACATCGCCAACAATCATGCTTTTTTCTCTCTCTCTTTCTCTGCCGATGACATCTTCTTAGATTTGTAGTAAATTTGCATTCGCGAATGCATCAAGCATGCATATTACTGCAACCGATAAGCTTATTGATGAGCTTATTGCATTTTGCGTTTAAATTTACTGCTTCGAGCATCTAAATGGACTTGTTCAAATGGACCGAAGTTCCATTTCGATCGATCGAAGTAGTTGAATATATTTCCACATATTGTGTATCTTTTTTAAATAAAGTGGTAACGATTTCAAATTTCTGCAACAAGACATTTATTGAAACATTTAGGATGAAACATATTGGCATTTCATAAATTTATCTTAATTGGATATATTTAAAATTGACAATGAGTAAAATTGATTGTTACATTTCGTTACATTTTCAATTTGTTAAGACTTGGCATTAAATTATTGAATCAAGAGAAACTAGACAAAGAAGACTAATTCAACTTCAACTATAATTCTGCATTGTTTGGTCTCTACTACCTGTAATTTAGAGATAGCGCACAGCTTCTTGGACAGTCTATATACTCCAGTAGTAGGTCCCTAAGAGCATTGGGATAACGTCTAAGCACAAGGGAGCGACGATGACAAGTATTTCGATTAATTTCTCGGGTTTTGCGCCATAGAATTGCTGAACATTTCGCCAAGCTCGAAGAAAGCACAGTCGAAAGACTGCGTACGTTACGAGATATTTCTCAATGTACGAGGCATCTTTCACGAAGGAGAAAAAAAGAAGAGAAATAACGCTTCTCTTTCCTCCTTACGCTGCGAAACAACGGCGTAATTACGACGATAATTACAATGAAAATAGCGCTCGTCGGACAGCAAGTGTATCTTTCCACTCTGCTCATCCTTTTTCAAACCTATCTACTCTCGATCCTTTTTTTTTTAACCGTTGTATTTTTGTAACTTTAATTATCACGTGTTTCTCCTCGCAATTTCGGGCTACTGGGATTTTCTCTACAAACGGATATGTATATATGTACCGTCGGTCATTTACTGGCGAGCCCATTTACCGGTTGGCGTACTAAACGTAGTTATTCACGATAGGAGAGGCGCAACGAGCCCGTTCAATCTCTATTGGGAATTTGGTACGGCCAGCTAATTTCGGAGTCTGTTATCGACGTCGTAGGATTTTCGACTCCCATTTATTTCTGACTTTTAGCTCTTCTCCTACGGGCTGAGTGGCCCGTAGCCATAAAAACGCCGAGATATTCGATGCAGATAAGATATTTATTAGATCGTATAAAAATATAAAAGCCGATATGTATATAACCAGAGGACGCTTATTAAACGATCGATTCATTCGCGTATCGAGGAGAGATCCTTATTACGTTGAGAGATTCAAGGCAGGAGAAATTTCATTAGCCCTTTTGCCGCGGATTTTCTTTCATAAGCCTTTCATGCCCGATCATTCCGTCGCTTCATCTCATTCGATGATGAAACTTGCCAAATTGTCGTCCATCAAATAACGCAAAGCGAGAGCACAAAACGCTTTTTTTCATTTTTAATGCGTTGAAATTGATTTCAATCCTGTTTAATCTTTGGCGCTAAAGTTTAATCCCGTTTATTTTAAGTGTTAAAGTTGAATCCAATTTTATTTAAATTTTATATTATTGAGAAAAAAAGGACAATTTTATGTTCAGCTATTTCTAATATAAATTTTTCATTATCGTTATTGGTTTTGTTTTTATTATTATGAGAAGAAAGTTGTTTAAAAGAGATGGTATAATTACAAAAAATCCCTCTGTTGTATGATATAGCAATATTAAGAGAATATATTTGAAAAAATTAATATATCATAAAACTATGAAAAGGAGGAGATTCATTTGTTTAAAAAAATGTAAAAGTTTAAGAGCATAAAATTGACAGAACAATATTAGTTTTTTTTATTCTTTATAAAAAAAACATCTTGAGATTATTAAAATTAGCATCGTGAATTAAAGCTAACACCGTAAAAATATAAGATGTAGAGAGGTAGGATTTATTTATTAAGGCATGTCCTGAGATATTTCTCGATATCAAAAAGAGACCATGTACTTATGTAAATCAAACACTTAAGAAGAAATGTTTCCAGTGAAGTCATATGATTCAATTAAAAACGGAAGTAATTGGATTACTTTACCAATGTTGTTTGCGATCTTCAACGAACGGCATTTAACTTCTTTTCTCCGGCGATAACTCTCAACCCGTTTTAAGCATCCAATTATCGTTTATTGCGCTTACGAGTCGTATATCCTTCTTTCGTCCGATTATTCATTTTCCCGTTGATTTTTTGAATCGGATTTCCATTAAAAACTGTCTCTCTTTCCTTATTACTACAAAGTCCCTTTGCTTTTGAACTTTTACCTTATGATTATTTTAATCCCTTTTCATGATCTTTCTTTTATTCTTTTACAATTATCCGTAGAAAAAAATCTTTTTATGTAGATTTACTCCATTTTTGAAGCTCATTTACCAAACGCGGAATATTTTGTTCTCATGACACATATTATACTTAATAGTGCAACATTAATTTTTTTTAAGATAATTGCTTATACATTTTCTTTCAAATTTGATGCGCACAATATTCTGTAATAAATATATATATATATATATATATATATATATATATATATATTTTTTTTTTATATGATTGCTGCATAATTTTTGCAAATTATTAGTACGTAATTTATTTTTTTACAAATGGGAGCTGTTAATTTATGCGCGATAAGCAAATCAAGGATTAGGCGTGCACGACGTTGAAGAAATAAATATCTTTTCGTTTGAAAGACTCGTCGTTTTAAGCCGTTCAACGGAACAGTCCCTCGCGTGGAAAGTAGATGGCAGATTATATTTGCCGGCGTCTTCACGCAAACGTGCTCCTTTTGCGGGAACGACTCTCTTTCAGCTCCGTACACTCCGTAATAGTAACATTTGCCGCAATAACAAACAGAGTAATAGCACCATAAACCTCGCTCGGAACTCCCCTCCGTGCCTTTCCCCAAAATATAAAAATATGAAACGTCTTTGTTAGAGAGCTTTCACCGAGATCTCGTGCGTTCATGTTCTCCTTTGCCGTCTTCTCTCTTGTCTTCTCTGCCGCACCTACTCGTTGTCTTCTTCTGGCACTCTCGGTCATTCCGACTCCTCTTTTTCCGCTTCTTCGTCCTGCTCGGCCGTATCATTCTCCTGTCCCGTTCGCTCGTTTTATTCTCTCGTCTTCTCCTCCTCCGATGGTTTCTCTCATCTTTCTCTCCCCCTTTCTTTCTCCCTCTCCCTCTCTTTCTCTTTCCTCGTCATCTCTCCACTGAAATTTTTATGGCGTGTCCAATTTCCGACGTGGCTAATAGGCATTAAAGCTGACGGACTGACGTCCTGCTCTCTGTTTAAAGCACCGAACGGAACAAAAAACGCGAACGAAAATGGGGATCTGTGGAAAGAGCGAAATCGCGCATGGGAGATGGAAATTTTATTCTCGTAATATCTGTGCCTTAATTCCATATTTCTTGAAAGAAGGAATTATACTATTGTAAAAATTTATATCTATTTTCACAGCGTGAATCATCTTTTCTTTTTTCAAAAATAACTTATACGAATTTAATAGGAAGTTATTTCATTAAAGTTATTATAAAATATAACGAGATCAATTGTGAATCGAATATTTCACGGTTCTGCAAGTTCTGGTGTAATTATATACATATATATATAAATCGAGCCTTTGAAAAAAATATATACTTGTGTGTATTTTACATTGATTTATTTTTAGTCAAGTACAAAATTAATAAAGAGATCCTTTGATCTTTTAAATTTTACCCTGGTAAGATATGTAATTTGAAACGTTTTTTAAAAATTATTATGACTCGCCGAGGAACATCCATTCCTTTCTCGCGACTTTAAAAAAGAGAATGTTCATTTGGATGCGGCTCATAATTTGTGCTTTCATTTTAATCGCGCCTCGTGAATTCGCCAATTCGACGCGTTTGTACGGCGCAAAGTGGATCCATTAGACTCCAACAATCCCATAAATTTTTACTTTGCGCGTCCGAGTAAAGTTTTTGAATCGACGGCGACTAGAAACGATTGATCGTCGGCGCCACGGCGGGGATCGATGACATGCACCAAGTAAAAAGACCACCAGCCGCATTTATTCCCGGCACTTCGCGCTTTTGGCTCCGACCGATGAGAGAGTGAGATGGAGAAATTGAAAGAGCAAATCCGGGGAAAATAATTAATTAAAAGTCGGCGCACGCTTAATGGGTTACAGATTAATGCTCGATGTTGCGCGGCACTGTTTACTCTACAGCGGCCGAAGTAATAAATCAGTGTCTTATCGGCAAAGGGAAAGCTTTCGTGGCCAACGTTAAGAATACTCATTTCCAAGACGGCGCTCTAGTCTGAACGTCGATCGCGGGTGATCGATCCTCGTCATCCTGACGACGTGAAAAATTTGGCGGTGAATCCTCGGATCGCATAACGCGAACAGTTTTGGCGAGAATTCAACGATCGCGTTACGAAAACGAGGACAGAGTCGCAATTCCGCGAGAGATGAACATTTGTAATGAAATTTACCTTCGATCCAATCTAATTCCCAGTGATATATGTAAGCTGCAAGTTCGTTACATATGTCGAACAATTTGTTCAGCGATGACGTTTATTCCATTTTGTTATCGCCATCATTTTGTTTCGTTTGTTAAATTTTTCCCTCGATAACAGTAAGCTGTCTGATTTTAGAAGAACGACAACGCGGCGCAATTTTATGATATCGACAATTCCCAAAGTTCAAAAAGGCTTAGAAATTGTTGGTAAAATGTTACTCAAGTTTTGAATAGACGAGTTCTCTCTCTCCCTCTACCGCAAAGACATACGTATATACGTATATATCGAGAAAAGTGCGTGACTATCGAAGCGTTCGCGCCATCGATGACGTATTTTTATAGCGGCGATGACTTACGCTACCGCTACCATTTCCATTCGCGATTCTTATTTCACCGCCAGGCGGGACGCAGACGGCGGAAGTTTTCGTTTCGCGTTGGGGGCGTCTGTAAGTTGCCGACGATTCCATACATCTCGCTCGGCGCGCGCCTCGCAATGCGAATAAACAAGTTTCCGAGCCTGTAAGTCAAACGTCCAAACACGTCGTTGCAGTTTCGTGCCGCCTCGTCGGAGCGGAAGTTACTCGAATATCGCGAAGGGAGTTTAACTCGGTAGACGTCGGATGATAAGGGGAAGAGTGACGGGGAAAGAGGGCGGGGGAGGGGGGGGGAGAGGACAGTAGGGACCGAGAGGCCACCCCCTCCTCTCCGGGACATCGATTTTCCGCTATTGCATTTCCGTTTTGCGGCGCTTCCAAAATTTCATCGGAGCGACAGATCTCGCCAGTTGTAACGTGTGTATGTAGGGCACAAATTGCGGGATAATTTTCGCAGGCTTGTATTTCGCAATAACCCGCGCCATCCGCGTTAAATCGAATAACTCCCGCGACTCCTTATCCGCGTACCCGGGGCTAATGCGAAATTTCCCTAATAGTAACGCCGCTTTCTTAATTACCGTACACGCGCACCTTCGTCAATTTTCCGGGTGCCGTGCCGCCGGCGCGATCTCGCCGCGCGATTACCGAGCAGTTAATCCTTAACTCGTTTAGATCCCCGACACGTCTTCCGTGTCTCGATGGCATGAATTTGGACGTTTAACTGCTAAATGCACGAGAGTTATCGCAAGATATTCAGTGACATGTTGTACAAATTTCACCTGGTAGGTTTTATGAAAATTTCAAAGTGCCGATATATATATATATATAATTATCATGGATCGTTATTATTATGATTATTATTATTATTGATGATATGAGAAAGTAGTCAAAATTGGATGCAATGTTATGGAAAATGTTAAAAGTGTATGACAAAAGTGTATTTCCCTCATGAGAAAATTGTCACACATTTTTTCCTAATCTCAATTATTAAGAATCCGTTTAAATGTATTTAATTAATTTCCCGAGAAGTCCCGAGAATTTTGCAGACGGAAAATTACAAATTATCCACGTAACATTCGGGATTTGTAACATCTTTCGCGATCTACGTTTATTTAAGTGCCGGTGTCTTTGATATGTATATATTTTCGCAACGATTCTGCTAGGCGTCAAAGAGCAAAGGGATACCTTCGTAAATTTAATTGGAGGAACGAAAGTATCGAGAATCAATTCAGTAACACGCCCCAAGGTTTTAATTGACGTTCTTCTCGATATTTTGCTGCCTCGCGGGACTGCACCTTTATTTCCCTGGAAATATTCAGTAATAAGAAAATACCGCGCCCATGTATATATATATATATCGGGAGCACGAACACACCTCGCCGCAATAAATCACGATTCACCGAGAGATATCGAGCGCGCATATTTGCTGCAAGCTCCGGCCTTATCGAGGGACCGCGACTACGTAACGACACGCATCGCATTCAAGGTTGTCCCCCCCTTCTTATCGTTGCCTCTTGAGACCTCCGAGGGAGCGTTTTATCAATTTTTTCCCTCCCTCCTCTTCCTTCCCTCCTCCTCGCGTTGCTCTCAACCCTGCCCGCCCTCGACGCATCAGGATCACCGCCATAGCGCGAGTTTTCGTGACAAGAGGACGGTCTAGACATTGATTGAAAGCCTCTGCCTAAAGCGCTTGCCCTCGCCCCGCTCTTCCTCGTCTCTTCCCAACCCCCTTTCGTGCGTCAATCGCGGCTTGATTAAATTTACGGCTGATAAAAAGAGCCGTATGTAGCCGCTACGTTGATGGAGAAAAGGCCACGGCTCGTAAAGCACACACGAACGCTTTTGTCTTCGGGGGTTCCGCTTGGTCGTCCATTCCTCCTCCGCCGCGATCCCCCTCGTTGTGGCATCGCTCTCAAATTAAGGACCGCGCCGAAGACTTAACTCACGTACGGCACGACGTCGTACGGCGGATAGTTCTCTTCGGTTCGTTCGCTCGCTACTCCTCCTGCTGTTTTACTTTCTCCTACCTCTCGTGGCCATTTCATTCTATTTTCCCTTGTAGCTGGCATTCTGCTGGTACTCTCGGATACGCGATTGCGATATCCGCGAATACGAGGGGGAGAGAGAGAGAGAGAGAGAGGCTATGTCGTAAAAGTGGTTGTTGCTCGGTGAGTCGTTCATGTTATCGCACACACATACGACTCTTTCCCGTTTGTTCTTCTTCTACTTCCTCGAGATTCTTTACTCCCCTTGCGCTTGTGTCGGAATTTTTCTCTCTCCTTTTTCCTCGTGTTGGCTCGCACGGCGTGAAGCGACGTGTTACTTTTTACTTTCCTCGCGGCTGTAAAAGCGGTTAATAGCCTCGGCTGGATTTTCGGACGATAATAAAGGGAAGGTGAAACGTGCAGACGACGCTATCGATGCGCGTATCAGGGATCCCGGCAGTCCGGCAGCAATCTTCCTCTTAGCGGAACTTGCGATGGAATTTCCCAGATTGCTTCTGATACGCTCATCGCAAGAATGAACTGCAACGTTTAGTCGATAGAGAGCAGAGGGAACTTGGGTACTAAATCAATTTACGGCAATAAATTTGATAGCGCGATATTAATTACCAAACACGCAGATTTCTATGAGTACTGAAAATATAATAAAATCGTAAGAAATGATTTTTAATTAAACTTAACTTTAACTTTGATAGAGAAAAAAGATCGTCTCATTTCGAGCTTAAATACAAAGTCGAGTGGCGACAGCACGCTATATACATTATCTCGCGCATTCCGTTTCCGTCTAATTAATCATCCCCTATCCTCCTAAAAGCAGACACGAAAAAATCACAGGTATTTCCTATTGTCGGTGGTAGCGACATCCCACACAGAGATCACTGTTGTAGGACGTGCTTTACGCGAGAAGGACGTTCGATACACCGATACGTATTCCTGGACGATCGCGTACATCCGTATGCACCGGCTGCATCTGCAATTACAATTGGACGCAGTTCTCGAATCCATTAGTTACCTTGCAACGGGCCTCGCCCGGATCGGTTTCGGAGCAGTCCGCGAAAGAGCACGAAGTGGCAGCGGAGCGATCGGTACGCTAATGACTAGGATTACTTCTTGAGAGATATTGCGAGAGAGCTTCTCTCTCTTTTTTTCTCCCCCCCTCTCTCCCTTTCGTTTCCTTCGCTCTGTATTTATTTCTGTTTCTTTTCCGTCTTGATGCCCCGACGAATATCGATGAGCCGGCGCGAGTACTGTTCATTCGCGCGTTGCTCGTCCCCCTCGCCCTCGCCTTCGTCTGAGATTCGTGGGAGTCATGTCACGCTGCACCGACCGGATTTAGATAAGGAAGGAAAGGATGTTGAGAGCATCGTGGATATATAGAGGAGAAGTGACGCTGCACGAAAAAATGCGGCGATAAATCTGTTTTTTGAAGATACGTCTCGTACAATTTACGATGAATTTTTTTAAATTACGGATTTATCTCATTGTGCACGTAAAAAATATTTGCGATTTGTAACGTATTTCATATTTAAATTTACTACTTTTTATATTATTACTTACATGTGTTCACAGAGACAACAAAGTAAATACAAAAATATAATTAAACAATTTCATTGAATGTGAAAGATGACGGAAACGAGAAAATTAAGATGGCCTATAATGGACATTATTCTTTCACCGACCATCAAGATTTCAATGAATTTTTTACTTGTTTACTCGCGATCTGTTTTTATTAATTAATGTATTTCACATTGACGTTTTTTTATGTCACTCATGTTCAGAGAAACAAAATTATCGCGAAAACAGATATTGGCTTTAATTAATTTATGAATAGATTAGTAATCAATTCACTTAATTAAATTATAAAAACACAAAGTTATCGAGCACACTCGCGCTTTCTGTTCTAAATTTATCTTTTAATAAGAGATACATTATAAAGATATATTTCCTCGCTTTGCATTTTATTTTTATATTTGTTGAATATTATTTGTAACTTCTTCTACTACTTTTTTTTCCGTTTGAATATATTTTCACGTGCACGGAAAATAATGGCAAGAATTTTCAAGTCTTTATTTTTTATCTTATAAATGATAGTGTTAACGGTGTCTGAGCTCTACAGACCGGACGTGACTGTGCGAGCACAAGCACGGTAGAAATCTTCTTATTCGCCGCCAAGATATATCTCGCTCTACTTTGCATTTTCCATCATGCGCCATTTTGGAGCCGTCGGTTCTCCGTGTCCTTTTACATGCGCTCCTTCCCTTCGGACCTTCTCGGGCAATCTTTACTCCTTGCGAATTCATGCCGGTAAGATTTTTGCATATAACTCAATCTTGTTTACTTGTACAAAACGACAGTCTTGAGAGTCATCGTCGGGGAAAAAAGTCACCCGATATTATGTGGTGTAGTAAAAAAAGTGTGAATTGTATCAAAGATAGATTTTCGACGTGTTATTCGAGAAAAGCTTGTATCGAGAGAACATTTCGCGGCGAGCACGTTCAGGAAGATTATCAGCCCGACCGTGTTTGGCGTACGAGTCTTCCGGCGATAGTCACCGATGGATCAAATCCGGAGGTAGCGCCTTATTACCGCGGGTTCGCGGTAATTCAGCCGAAATCCCGCTACCGCTCGTTCCGGATCGGCGATCGGAAATAAATCAGCGAGCGGTAGTAATAGAAGTTGCGATTAGTCGAGCGAACGTGACGCACGAGCGTGACCTCGTAGGAGGTAGGAGCCAGCCTTTCTTTTCTTTGCGCGCAATACTGCCTCATTCTACTTTGCATTTCCCATCATGCGGCTCTTTTGGCCCGCTCGCTCCTCCTCGTTCCCCTCTTTCGCGCTCTCTTCCTTGAGAAGTGCTCCTTCTTCCAGCCGACATTCTTCCTCTCTCTTTCTCTCTTTTTCTCGCTTGGCGTCTCCTTCCCGTCTCTCTCTCTCTCTCTCTCCTCTCTCTCTCTCTCTCTCTCTCTCTCTCTCTCTTCTCCATCGTTCTCTTCTCCCATTCTCTCCACTTCCCCTCTCTATCAATTTATTTTTCTCTCTTCGGAGCAGTGGACCGCGTAACGAGCAACGTAAATCAATCGGCTGGCATTGTGGCTTCGTTCCTTCGACAGTGGTTCTCGATCTTTGCATCAAAGCGACATGTGAAACTTGTATTATTGAGCTGAAATTGCTTCTGCTCTTTCCGGTACTTTTCTATATATTTAAGTTTTTTTTCTCAAATTTAAACTAGGTGTTTTTGGCAAATTATTATAAAGTTATATATATATATATATTTTTGTGCAAAGTTATTATAATCTCTAAAATAGAATGCTAAAGGAAGCCATAAATATGCGATTAAATATATCGATACATTTATAATATAATATATACTGATGAAATAATGGAAATTATAATAATTGATTCACCTTCAATTATAGATACTCATTATGTAGTACAAGTATAGTATAGGAACATATAATTGACTTATGCTTAAATATATACATATTTCTAAATACATTTTTAAATATATATATTAAATTAATCATATATAAATAGATTTGTACTAAATTAAATATATATATCATTATATTTATATATTAAATATGTAATGAAGTATAATTAATTATGTTCCAAGCAAGCGAAGTTCTCTGGTGCATTATTAAATTCCTTGATCATTTAATATTTCATTATTAATCACACACACAAATATATATCTAGTAATTATATATTTACTTTATAGACATCAAAGGTATTTTTAAACCTTTCGTGAGACTAAATCTATTGAGACGGATTCGATAATTTTAAATAACAACACATTATTCTAGCTATCTTTTACATTACGTCTTTAACTAATAGTAAACACAATAATAATAATCTCAAGAAAATATCGTAAATATCATAGATTTATTTGTCATAGACCAACCAAATTATTTTTTGGACTGAAGCTGTCTCGTTAATAAAATATGGAATTAAATTTTTGACTCCGCGTATACGCGTCGATTCGACTTTTGATTTTTTAGAGTTTGATAACATTGCCCAATTTATAAATCGGACGATCGCGCGAGACTAGGAGCGAAAAAAGGTGAAATGGATAAAGGTGGAAAGGAGAAAGAATGAGATGGGGACGATCGTCGGCTACGATCTCGCGGGGGTGGAGAAGATATCTTCGACCAGAGACGTGCAAAGTTGAGGATCGTTTTGCTCCGACTTTCTACTACGTGCCGAACGCTTTAAGGAGTCTGCCTACTTTCAGAGACGAGAGCTCGCCGGCTTCTCGCGGAAATCGAATATTTTCAACGGCATTTTCCTCTGCTTCTCTGCTACGCGGCCGCGCGAGAGAAAAAAAGGAAGAAGCGAGGTATCACTTTTGTCCCGTGTGACAGAAGTTTCGTCACGACTTCTCTCATCACTTGTTTCCGCTTACTGAACAATCTTTTCTTCGTGGACGATGCAGGACGTCTGTGATCTCTACGCTTTGATGAAATAATTTTTTTTCTTCGTATTCATTATGTTTTAAAGCGTTACAATTTAATTGTTTAATCTTTAGTTTTACTTGTACATATTGAGCTTATTTCTATTTAATTACGGTTTAATTATTATGGTCTCGATCAAAATTTGCTTCATGAATTCGCGTTTTACCGTTACGGCTGTTGGAAAGGTACAATAAAGGGTCGTCGCGTCGTAAAGTTCCGATCTTAAGAAATATTTGACACGAGCTATAAAGTGCTTAATGCGGTCTCTCGGGGAAGAGAATGTGCCGAAGGATGAAATACGAAATTACAAGCGCTTTACGTGAACGTTATTTAATGGCATATCTCGTAGACGGGCATGAGAGAAGGCATCGAGGAGCAAAAAGAGCGAAAAACGTGTTTTAATATAGCAGCTAATATAAGATAGTATAAGAAATAATATACATAATGAACACAGTTATGATTATAAATATTATGGTTATAAACCAATTTAATTTTCGAAAAGGTTTAATGAATCTTTAACAAAGAGAATAAATTTTATTATTAGCGATAATGCAACGAGCTTCACTTAATTTCACGATAAGGATTAATTGTTAAAGTAAATGATAATAAAAAAGAACGGCAAACTTTTTCGTTTTCGAAAAAATCAACTTTACAATTCGAAAATTTGTAAATGGCAACATTTGCGATCAATCTGGGATGCTTGTTAGATATGTCGACAGATTGTTTGACACATAAATAAATTCTGGCGTGCAAATTTACGTTGCGTTACGTTACATCGATTCATTCGCAGCCTGAAACGAAGTAAAAAGAATAACTATAATCCTTTCGATTTCTTTTTTTTTGTGACGCAACGCTCACCGTTAATTAGCGAAATTATGTGATAGCGTTTCGGAAATAAATAATTTATATCACGCGCCGCACATTTGACTCCGGTTATAAACTGGTTAAGGCGCGCCTGAGAAGAGAACGTGCCGAAGAAAGAAATTAAAAGCGCTTTATGTGAGCGCAGCTTTAATACCGTGCCTTGCGGTCCATGCGGAGAGGGAGTGCAAAGACGCGCGGGGGCGAGAAGAGAGGCTGTGAGGGCGAAGATAAAGAGAACCAGCTTGAAGGAGAGGAAAGAAGAGAGCGGACGAGACTGGTTTATGTAAGGTTCATGGGCTGGACCTCGTTTCGGCTTGACTCGAGTGTGCGTCCGGCCTCGATGTCTTTTTTCCCTTTCTTTCTCCCCTCTTCTTGCTTCGTCGTCTTTTTTTTCTCCCCGCCTCCTTGCCCCTCGACTTCCTTCTTGCCCACCATTTCACCCTTCTCGTGCCTAGTTTGCGCTCACTTTCGTTAGCTCGGCCGTTTAATGCGATTTTAGAGAAACCTCGCAGCGATTTTCGTTCAAGACACGCCGTCGCGATTTGCCCGGTGATTTTTCGATGCGAAATTTTGCTCGTATCAACCTTAAATTGGCTCACCGAGATTTAATGGAACATGTGATCGAAAAACTTGTAAGGATTTCCATCATTTCACTTGTTTGTCTCTAGCATAAAGTAAAGTATAAAAATATTTGTGGAATTTAAAACAAAGTTTTAGCTTATGAACAATTGAACTTTTAGGATCACGTGGGAAAATTGTCGCGTCATTATCGAGAAATGACATTTATCGATGATTCGATGGGGATTTTGACAGCGTGCCAAATCGCAGACGAATGGACTTTCGATGGTCCGCTCGATCGAATGTCTTGTCGAGATGGAATATTGATATCGGTGTTTTGATTCGGCTCGTACGCGCGGTGCAGGTAAATTCGTCAAATCCACGATTTGGCGACGATGAATCCACGGGATTAAATTATTACAGAAAAAGCGCGCACGCGTAAATACACACAAATGCGGGAATTTGTGCAACAATCGGCGAGGTGGCTATCTTTCTCGCTGCATTCAATTATTCCGATGCGTTCGGCCGACTAAACCGATTACTCGTTTCGCTCGTAAAATGAAACTACGAATGACGACTGCACATAATAGCAACATTACCATCTCGTTAGAGTGCGAATGAGAGTAACCAATCGACCTCGAATGCTACCGTTTCTTTTCGAGCGTTACTGTTTGTCCGGCGACTATTGTAAAGCTGAGTTCATGTTTTTTTTTATGATCTCGCAAGAATACATTAGAATACATTAGAAATCTTTTAAAACAGATTATCACGAGCGAATTGTTTGCAAACATGATTTTTAATTTTTATTTATTTTATTTTGTAAGAAAAAATTAAGAAACTTATAAGATTAAGCTTTCTGAAAAATCATTTTTTTGTATTTGTATTTTTTTAAATACAAGTACATGTTTTATGCAAATCTTTTTTTGCACTTTAGAAAAAGACAATCTCTTAATCGAATATTTAAAAATTTCAAATAACCAGTTTAAGCATCGTCGATTATAAGTTGAAAAATATGTCTATGGGAAAACAACTTACGGGTAAGCCTAAAAGACAGACATTATTACGATATTCTAAAGCAGGCGAAATTGCGTCTTGGAAGCGTAATAATTTGCTCGGTCGAGCAGTTGCTAAGATGGCGGAGAAATCTAATACACATAAAAATAGACGTACAATAAACGGACTAAACAAACGAGCAGCAAATGCGAGCCATAGTTGCTTCCAGTTTTATTATTTATTCCTTGACTCGATTAAATATTCCAGTTAACATTTATTAATTTAATTTATTAATTATTAAAGCTATATTAATCTTATTAAATTGCTATATACGTGTGTATGTGTGGATGCATTGAATGCATGCGAATGCGTTTGAAAGCGTCTATTGTTCGCTCATACATCTCTGTCTTGAAGTCAAATAATGTTTGTCTTGGAGACGATAAGAAAATATTAACAGGGACATGAAGGTTATTTCGTGCGATAGCGGAAGGCGGAGGTGTTAAATAGGCCGCGTTAGCCGCCATTACTTGCAATTCTCTATCATTAAGCATCCCTACCGTTCGCCACCCTTATTCCCCTTCCTGCAATTTGTTCCGCGCATCCCTACTAGCTCGTTCTGGTTCTCGCGTCCTCGTCGTCCTTCTCCTCCTTCTTCTATTTGTCCCTCGATATCCTCTGTCCTTCTCCTGTTTCTCTTTCCGCTTTCCGTCACGGCCCCGCCCTTATTATTTCTCCTTTTGCCTTCGAACCGGAGCCGCCGGATTTGCCCTTGAGGCTCCATACTCTATAATTCTCGCATCCTTCTCCGAATTTGTTGGGGAAATTTACATGGTTCGTTTTATCTTGATGATCATCCCGAATAAATCGTCTGAGACAGAGTGGATTGTATACATGTAATATTTTCACGGAAGTGATCGCATTCTCGATGATTTTCCTATGATTCATTTTAACTGATTGATCGGAGCGAAACGTCTAAACACTACGTCATATATCTGGTAATTTGAATACATCGAGAAATATTTTAAAAAATCAACTATCACCCGGAAAAAAATTTATTACATGATATCTAGTTCTTTAATAACGCGTTGAAACATGAATCTTGTCTATTCAGTTGTTGGATTTTATTCGATTTATGTCAAATGGTTCCTTCATACATACGATATAATCGTCGAGAAGAAGCCGTATAACTTGGACTTGAAGCGTGCAAACAAGGAAATAGCTTTTGCTTATATTTACCGAGATATTCTTATGGATTATTCTGCCATTTTTCCATTTCGCATATCTTTTCCCGCGCGTATTTGTTTCTTTCCGCGCTTCACCTTGTCCTTCTTTTCAGTCCCTTTTCTCTCTATTCCATATATATCGTCGTTCATCCTTTATCACGCTACCGGAACAAATAGGAATTTCAGCGGTGACGGGCCAGTAAAGCGCAACAAGTTGAGCTCCAGGCTGTATCGCAAAAAAATATTTGAGAATTAAGGGGAGAGGAAGCGCGAATCTTATATTTATCTCAGGGATAAAGATCCTGCCGTGCAAATTTTGAAGAGAAAATAAACATCGGAATATCTAATTTCATATTTATAGTTTTGCGTCCCGCTGAACGCATCCGAGACGACAAAATTGAAAATAAATATTATATTTACATAAAAAATATCTCGATATGGTTGCATTTAATGATTTTCGTTAATGAGATTCTTTGATATCTTTTAGGCACTTTGCATACTTTTTAATGAAGCTTTTCTGGCGGAGAATTAATATTTAGGTTATCTAAAGCCTTTTTAAGATAAATAAATAAAGGATAAAATCTTATTTTTCAATTAACATTATTTTCTAATTGATTTCAATTGTTTCGATGTGTAATTGTGAAATGTTGAATGAAGATTTGATAATTAAGAAGATATTTAATGTGAAGAATTAAAAGTTTATATCAGGTAAACAATATTTTTTCGTCTTGGAAAGAAAGATGATTCCAAATTGATTCGAAAATGAAAAAAAGGATAAAAAGATTCTCTCGATTCATTGCACTGTTAATTATTACTCGTCTCGTCCATTTTCTAAGTACTACTTTGGGCACATCGAGATCTAATTTTTCTTCCTGGAAATGAGCTGGGACAGGTCGACGACTATAAATCCGCCGTACGACACTCGCGTGATGACAGTCGGATGCCAACTTGACGTGGGTCTCGCAATTACACAAGATTTGTGTGTGAGCGTGCGGCGCGTTAAAGAACCGTGAAAAACGAGTGACCCGTTTTTTTTTCCATTGGCATTCCCCTTTTTTTTTTTACGTCGTCGCTGGATTATCCTCGTGGCCCATCCGAACCTTTCTCTCGATGCTCAATGACGAGCCACCGAGCCGCGAAAGTATCTCGTCGCGTTCAAACGACTTGCGAGATGTCGCCGAACGCTCGTAAAAACGCGCGATACGCACTCGACTGTACGTCTGGGGAAGCTTACGATATATAGCATCGACGTATCTGAGGAATTGTCAAAGGAACGCTGTCATGTCGATAGCTGATTATCTTTCGACATTCTTGTGATATTTGTGTCGATTGCGATTCTAATCATTTTAAGGACCAAGTTTTTTAGAAGTCTCATCCAGGATCTTTATACGTGTTAGAATTTATACTAAATTTAGGCAGAGTTTTAATTCGACATAAATTTATAAATTTATTTAAAAATTCATATTTTCAAAATGCATTATGGATCTTACAACGTAAAATATATTTCGTACCAATACATATAAGTCGAGCAATTTTTGATTTTTTTCTAGCTAGAATATTTATTTTATTTTCTTGATTTATATAACTTAAATATCTGGAATTGAAATGAACTCGAAATCAAGTAAAGAATGTATATATATCTGCATTCTCTTGTACAAATTCTATTAGTTGTCGCACAGTTTCTCGTTTTTAATCGTTCGTAATTCAAGAATTAGAGATATTTTTGTCGACGAAAATTCTATCTCGTGAATTGTTTAATTAACACGCGTCCGTGAATGAAGGATGTAGCGCAGTAATAGAAACAGGATATTCTGTGCAGAAATTCCTCCTGGGACACGCTGTATTACAGCTCGAAACGGTCGGCTATATGTGTAACATCAGCGCATTCCGGCCATTAATTTGTCGTGTTTTGTCACTGCCTCGTACCGCACCCGAGGTCGCATCTCCGCCGCTTCTTCCGTCGCTCTCAAGCGACGCGGCGCCGAGTTTTCGAAGTGGATAATTACGTGCCGTGCGCGTAAGGCTCCCCCCCGCATCCGCCCCCGCCCTCACCCCCCGTTCGTCGCGCGCGAAAACGCGTCACTTGGTTCCGTTCCAGTAAGCGACTCTCTTCTTATTACCGGGAGGAACTTGAGCCATCGCGTCGCGCCAAAAAGTGCGACTGTACATTTCCCTTCGCGGAAATAAATTATGTCACGCACGGCTACCCGTTCTGGAGAACGAAACGCCGGATATAATCGCGTTAACCAAGATGCTCTCTCGCTCCCCGATCGTCGAGCGAACTTTACTTCCGCTTTAATCGCGCTTCATTAGGCAACGAGGAACGAAATTGTTTGTCAATCGAATCGTCGTTCCATTGTCGGGTCGAGAGTAATTTACTTTTGCCGGACGAGTCTCATTTAAATGCGCCTGACATCGCGCAAAAGTGGCCGGCTGGCGCGTCAATAATGAAAAGCGGTTTAAAGACGCCTCTTTTTCGATTTTACGAAATTACGTTTTGTATAATAGCACGTCGCGAATGAGGTGTAAAAATTCATTCGTCGCACCCCGAGATTCAGCGGAAATATTTACGTAATTTACTCGACATTGTGGTCGTTTATCACCGCGCATTAATTCGACATTCATAATGTCAAGTGTGAAATTCGTTTTGTGCGAAAATTTAGTCCGAGTCCTGTGAGCCAGTGAAAGTATCATCGCGCTTGATTCCATCAGCGCGATTAAATCGACATTAAAATTATCGTTGCCGAAATTGCCGGCGATGATTATAAGGAATGCATGGTAAGAGGAAGAAAAAGAAAAGAAGAGAAACTGCGCGTCGCTACGTGAAAGATTTCGATAAAAGATTCGATGCCTATCTCGGTAATTCGGCGCGCGGTTTATAACTTATAACTACGCGTCGTTAGGCCGGCACACATTCACGTTTGACCATCGTGATATTACACGAGCATGGATGGCGGTTCGTATGGGTTCTCTTTTGTGAGAACTAAAACCTGTTCACCCACCGAACTCGGGGCTTCTCGAAGTCGTCGAAGTTCCGTGCGCGATCGTCTTCTTTGTTCGGGCCCGGCATTCGCGCGATGCATACCGGGTGACCCAATTAATATTAACGAATGGCGAGTCGACGAACGTCTCGTGATAAACGGCACTTAATTAGAATTATGTACCTCGTACTGCGAGAACTAACTCCATACATCGTCTCTCGACAAGAGTAAGGAAAACGTCACCGTAAAAATGCCGAGACTGCGTCGTCATTTTACAATGATGGCTGAAACGCGTGTAATTCGCTAGAAGCTGCATCTAAGATTGGCATCGCGTCACACTGTTGATGTCTTTTTTGTTCGAAAAAGCGAGTATCTTGCAACTGCATAATTGATAAAAGAACATATGGCATATGATTGAGAACACAATGTTAGAAAACACGTATGAGAAATATATTCAATATTGTGATTTATAATACGATCCGATCTAGCGCCCCATTTGACGTTCGATCAGTTATCATTAGTTTGATCGAGCGAGCCTGTTGTCACATCGTGAAAAGTGTCCATCGAAATCCGCCCTAACGTTGAAGCATTAATATCACGAGGCATAATCTACTCGCACAGTTAAAGCGGCTTCGTTCCGGTCGATCGATGTTCTATCGCGACTTGCTTATCAGAGTCGATATGCATGAAGATATTTGTTCTAAGTACATGAGACTCGAAATCGAAATGTGCATGGCGAGAGGCACAGATGCTCGCAATACGATACGTTTCTCGATTAGATCCGGCGAGGTGAGCTCTTTCCATTTACACACGCACTCACATGCATTTGCTTCAAATTCCAATAAACTCGACCGAGTAAAATATGTAGAGGAATGCGTAGGGTATTTGTTCAATATCGAAATATATATAAACATAATCTAAATATATGCATACGCATCTTGCTTAAATACATTTGCGAATAATTAATGTATTATGCATAACAATATTTATATTAATAACAATCTACATAATTTATTTGCACTTTTAATTTATTTGCATATTTATTTGCTTACGTGTCTCGATTCTATTTTTTCTTTTTTAAATTAAAAAATCCTGCTTTTAGAGAAAATATCGACTAATGTATCGGCAAGCTTTCGTATTCGACATTGACTGAATACAAGTATCGATGCTCCGTTAAATCGGATTTCTGCATCTCCGAACGCGCTGACATCGGTGCGAGGGAAGCATCTACAGCCCATACGCGCACGCGAATGTGCGTGTAGCGAGAGAGAGAGAGAGAGAGAGAGAGAGAGAGAGACGCGAGAGTGCACGAGGGCGCGAGCCTGTGTACGAAGAACCAACACCGCGGGCGCTCCGCGCAGCGGAACACAATATTGCGGATCAATAAACCTCAATAAAGTCAATTTCTGTCGCGGGGCATCTGAATACGGGAATTTTGTATTCCGCCGGCTAGGCAGAGCCCGGCCGGGCGGCGCGTTCGCGCCCCGAATACAGATTAAGTATATATTTTATATCGCGATTCTCTCTCTATCTCTCTCCCTCTCTCTTTCTCTCTCTCTCTCCGCGTCGAGCAACTCGCTGACTGGCGCATCTCTCGTTTTCCGCGCGCGTATCTCATCCCGTGGAAAGCGACAAAATAAGGAGGGTGCACCTATAAGTAGAACTTGTCTTCAAATCTAATTTTTTTTTTTTTCGAAAAGACACGCGTAATGCAGATATTTAGGAGACAGACTTGTACATAGGAATATGTTCTATATCTTCAAACACATGATAACTTTTTAACGAGCGTCTTTAGATTAGTATCTTAACGTATCATTTTAGTCATTATCTACATACTTTGCGCAGTCTTTTCATATTTACGAAGTTATTTTTGAATGTCCTTCGCGTGTGCAAATATTTTTTGCATTGATGTATCTTTTTTGTAACTTTTTAACCTTGCTTCTTTTTCATTGCATGTTGAAGCATGATATCGATTAAAGTTACACAGAATGGGAAATTAGAATGCGACATAAAAAAAAGAACTATAATTGAGCTTTGCTGTAATTTGCATTTTATGTTTGTATGTTGTAATATCAACATAGTTTAAATGTAATTAATTAACTCCGTTATTATGCATCGATCAATGAGTGACTTTAATGTTGTATAAGAATTGCTCTAATATTTATATTCTGATACTATAAAGAATATATGTTTTATAATTTAATATTTTGAAACACATAATTAATGCGGACCAATCGGCTTTCTCTCTGAGGCAATCTATATATAAAAAATTTTCTATCATGAGAAACATTTATAAATTATTTTTCGGATTTTGCATTATTTTAATATAACTTCATAATTAATGTAAAGCGAAGTTATCAATTAGGTGATTATAAAAAAATTAAGACCAAAACGTGATACGTTATAAGAAAAAGTTATTATATAATAATTATACGATTAATAATTACTAACATCTTTATAAAATAAATTTGATGAAATTTATATATTACATATTATGAGATACTTTTTGTCCTTTTTTTAAAATGAAAATTGAGCTTAATTTATTTGAATCCATTCATTTTAAGGTAATAGATCTACTACAATCTACACTCTACAATCTACACTCTACAATCTACATTTACAATCTTTAAAGATCCATTACTTTAAAGTGAAATAAAAGTTTATCACTCATCGATCGATGCGCAGTAACGGAGTTAATTACATTTAAACTACGTTGATATACAACATACAAACATAAAATGCAAATTATAGCAAAGCTCAATTGTAGTTCTTTTTAAATAATTCCTTTTTTTTAACTTATACAGGGTTATAGATTTTATATAAAAATTTTTATTCATAAATCGAATAAATATCGAATCAACTCAAATTAATATACTCAATAACACACAATTAATATACAAATAATAACTTCAGGATTACTTTGCCGATGCCTAATGTTTCCTAGAACTGTTTTTCTTCTCAGATTGTTAGGATTCGTTGATTCACATACGTGAATAACACTTTTGCACTTAAAAACGCACGACACTTTGCACGATACTCTCGAATTTTGCGATCGCAGAACAATATATCGAGAATCGCACTTTGAATCGAAGAGTAAGGATTAACTTCTAAAAAAAAAGATGATGAACTTTTTATTCGGATCTCAAAGTGACTCAAATTCGCTTAGACATGATTCGTTATAGTATCATAATGTTTTATAAACGCACCGAGAAAGAAGAATATCTATTTCCAATCATCTAGATAATCTGAAAAATGGGAATCAATTTTTCTTGTCGCGCGACAAATCGTATTAAATCATCCTTATCGGTTCATCAAAACGAAACATGTTTTTTATAGAAACATGTTTTTTATAGAAAATAAAAATAGTAAGCTATACATGAAGACATATGTTATCGTAGCAACATCATTGGTGTATGATGTATGAAAGAGACAGAACGACAATCTCACATACCTCTTTATCGGGCAATCGACCGAACTTTAACCCGCCTTTATCAGGCAATCGAGCGAACTTTAATCGATTCGGACTGAATTTCTCGTCGGAGCAGAAACTTCGATTGAACATTGTTTAGCAATGTGCAATGAGATTTATAATTCGGCATCAAACGTATATAACTCTC
The DNA here is from genome assembly GCF_003227725.1 of Camponotus floridanus. Classification (NCBI taxonomy): domain Eukaryota; kingdom Metazoa; phylum Arthropoda; class Insecta; order Hymenoptera; family Formicidae; genus Camponotus; species Camponotus floridanus. Next base: position 407,453 of record NW_020229839.1, read on the forward strand.
GATGACAATTGTAAGTACGAAATCAAGATATCGGAAAAACGACATAATTCATAGTACATTGAAAATCGACAATGTGTATGTCTTGTACCTATTCTTTTCTTCAGGATAAATTTTTCAAGTACCCTTTCACAATCAAAGTATATCCGTTAAGGGTTATATAATTTGTTTACAATGTATAATTTGTAATTTATTTTATATTTAAAAGATTAATAAATAAAATAAATTACAAGATATATTACACATCGCAAAATTATATAATATAAATGCCAAATGCTTGAAATGTTCCAATAAATATTAATAATTAATTATTAGATCGATATTTATTTGCAATGCAGACTATATTTGAGTACGAGGAAAGTATATACGAATAGTTAAGGAAATAATTATCGCTTATGTAAATACACGATGCAACAATAAAGTAATTTGTAATTTTCAACTTTTATCTCGCTTCGATTTATATTACGAATTAATAAATTGCGCGAAATATTTGGTTCGATAAACATCTATTGTCTCGATATGTTTATAAATAATGTTTATGATGCTTTAAATTATGAAATTAATTGTATACATTACTTGCTATCGCCAATTATAGAGAATAATTGCGTTTTCTCTCGCTATCTCGAGGAATACTAATATATGATACACGGCTTGTAATCTTCTTGCTCGTACTGAATTGTACTGCGCGAATGACAACAAAACAAGACCGCGAATTACAACAATACACGACCGCGTGTCTTAACAATAATCAAATACGTGTGACAATTAATTTATAAGAAACCATCTGTGTAAGTCAATATAATATTATTATTTTATGTCAAATTTATAATTCAAGAGAAATAAAATTATGTATCGTTAATGAATCAAGAATTTTTCCTTCACTTTCAATAAACTATTATAATGAAATTAAATTACCAATGATTATTTATGATCATTTTCTCTCGTTTCCTCAAATATTTCTTGGAAAAAATTTAAAAGTTTTAGAAGAAAGATCGCTAAGCGCATTTAGGGATCGTTCGAATTTGCTGTTTACTAGAATATATTCTTTACAGGTTCGCGCTGCGCTGTATTTCGTTAGAGAATTGTACATTGTGAATTCAGTACATTTTGCGCAAACTAGTTTTACGGGTACTCGCGCGCGGCTCCTCAAAATGCACGTTGCGCCCCCGCCTGTCGCTCGGTAATTTGTTTCGTGGGAACGCGCGGGGCTTTGAAGGGCCCACCCTTGGCGCGCAATTTTCTCGACTCCGACGTACACGGCGCGAGGAATATCAATACGCGTCGTCCGCACTCGCGCGCGCGCTCGTGAGAAAGAAAGAGAAAGAGAGAGAGAGAGAGACGCGGAAAGACGCGCGTCCCACAATTCTGACAAGTTTCGTTAATAAACACGACGTGTCGTCGTAAGACGTGGAGTTCCGGAGCTTGTATACGAAACGAGAGACGCAGTTTTGAGAGACGAAGAGAAGTTTCTTTCGCGCAGTTTTGAGAGACACGCAACATTCGCCCTCGCATCTCCCGGGCACGCAACTGCGGCAACGTTATCAGGTGTAACACAGAAACTGCAATTGCGCGTGCAGCAATAGTTGTAGCAATCGATCGCGCGAAAGTAGAACCTGCTCTCTTATTCGTGCTGCGCTCGAGCACGCAAGGTTATTTGGATAATTTCCGGTTTAATCTGCGTCCTATTTAATTCTAATGTGCGTTATATATAGAATTTAATTTGCGTTATTATCATTTCAATATTTCTACCAAAATAATTTCTTCCAAATTATCTCTATAAAATGCAATATTAAGTGGAACTCGCGTCAATTTTTTAGAGCATTTAATTTCGCAAAACTTTCGAGTAAACTTTTTCTATAAAGTTATATTAATTGACCTTTCTTGGAATATATGTCAACTATTTCGAGGAATATTTCGTTAAAACTGAAACTTGCTTTTCTGTGCTTTGGAGCGGAAGCACCATCGAGATTTTCATGCGATGAAAATATCTCGTTTCATTACCGGAGACCGTTTTAATGGAAAAGACGCTTAAAGATTCACGTGTATCTAGTTACATATAAACAGGATGGAAATGTGACGTCTAAACAGCTGACTCTCAAGTGAGCGCCCTTCGCGCTTTTATAATTCGAAATGACCGGCTAAGATTTGTCCTTGTTTCACTCGCGGAATTATTGTGCAGCGAGGGAGAAGGTGTCTTACATTTTTCTTCTCGCACATGGATCAAATCCAGGTCACTGGTCATATTTCACTTCATAGTGCCCGTGTACTCAAATTACATGGAAACAATATTCTTCCGTTGCATCATGACGCGCTTTCGTATCGTACGTGTTTTAACCGTGCGCAACGATGCTAACGATATTATTACGCCAAGTAACGCGGAATTATGCAATGATGTAATATAATAGGAATTGAATTACAACTTTAGCGTAAGCTTGAATTATGAACGTGTGAATTGTTATTGCAGCGCGGCAATGTTCGATTAATTTCATCTTTTACGTGAAAATAATTATTTGCTTGCTCTCTGAGAGATATCCTCCTGTTTGAAGATGAGATTTTTCAAGAGCCGCTAATAATAAAGGAAGATATTTTACATTCATGTAAGCATATTTTGATTGTATAATTATCTTTTCATGAATTCAATCTTTTTATAAAATAGCAAAGATTTGACGCTTTATAACGAGTTACATTCATTCTTATAAAAGAACTGATTTTACAAAAAGTCATGACATTTATCAAAATTTTGTTTAAATAAGAAGAGAGAATTTTCCTATTTAACCTATAACATTAAACTAATTTTACTTAAACGTACTTCGCCGAGATTGTTGGTATCGGAAGATTAGCTACAGTCTTGGCGACGGTTGATTGCGCGGTAAAAGCAAGTTTCCAAGTTTTTGTCAAGCAATCCTGTCCGAATGAAAGTTCTCTTCTCTCCTTAAACCGGCCGTCGAGAAATGTTGCGAATTATTTAAGAACGAGCCCATTGGGCCGCGCGAATTTGATGCGTGCGCCAAGGAACGAAGCGGCAAATGGTCCAGAAAGAAAGGGAACGGTCAGAAAGGGAAAAGTCTTGCCGAAAGATATCGACGGGAAGAAGGAGCACGAGACGGAGAGCCGGAGGGGAAGAGGAAGTGAAGCGCGCGCGGATAAAACGAGCCTCTATCGAGCCAAGAATATTACCGTGAATATTGCGCGCGCGTGTCTCCAACACGCGTGTTATACGGCACGACACGACCCCCGGAGAGTCGAGCCGGCTCATCGAAATGTTTTTCGGGGGTGGCTCGAAATACTCGGCCGACGGCCGTAAAACTACACGGCAAAACACTTACAAACTATTGGCCGTCGAGGCATTAAATTCGGCTCACGTGCGATATAATCCGTCCCCCTTTCCTTTCCCTCGACCCCCCTTCCCGTGTATATACGAGCCATAGTAAATAACTATTCGCGCCCGCGTGTATCCCGATGCGTGTCGGCCCGAAAATGTGCCAATGTGACGCACGTTGCGTGAATTGAGATCGGACAGACACGTTCGCCGGTTGTTACTGACGAGGGAATGACAACATTTCTCTCGGTTTAATGCGAGAGGAAAAGCACCGGCGATGTTTACGGCTCCGTCAAGATTTCCGCTTCCAGAGGAAAAAATAAATATTATATTTTATTAAATTGTCAAGCGTAAAAATATTATAATTGCGATGCTCGGCGTAGGTACAAAAAAAAAAGGAAGAAATATTGCACCGTGGAAAAATCAAATTGGTATATAAGAGTATAAAAGTTAATGTAACTTTCCGGAAATATTTCGGTTATGTTATGCAAAGCAATATGGTATAATACGTGGGGCTTCTCCTTGGATGAGATATCTGCATGGGTTAACACGCTTGGATTCTTATGCAAATTTTTGTTCATGCGAACTGCAACCTTATATTTTTGCCTTGTTTATGCTACATTAAAATTAAATGCATATTTTCTCGGTTGGAAAAATTTATTTGAAGAGCCTCTTGCGAAAAAAAAAAGAGGGGAAAAAATGTCGTCTCGTCTAAACGAGCTTTTCCGTAATGTTTTACGAGGCTGCACGATTGGTGGACGCAACGCGACGTGATTTCGTTCCGCGCGCGATCGCTCGAAATATTAAACGTATCGCCCTTCCTCGAATTTGCTAGAGCGTTTAATATTTATAACATTGTTACGTCATTTGCGCATGCATAAAACTGGATAATGTGCACTTACACGCATCGTGCCGCATACTCCCCCGACGGACACGGCGATGTATGCAAACGCGCTTTTACCGTTTTTATCATTTATTCACTCGCGTTCGCCGACGACGAAATTTGGGTCATTACATCTCGAACGATACGTAATTTCGCCTAATTTCCCGGGCACGAAACGCGTGGCCAATAGATCCGAATTAGTCCGTAATTAGCTCGGATATTTTGCGATATGATCGGAGGGGAATTTTTGCGACTTTTTGTTGAGAAACCTCGCATTTTTTATCCACGATGTTTGATGTACGCGAAATATCGCAAAGTGCGTTTGCCGGCTTAATTTAAACATCGGCCGTATTCCCATCGGAACGAATGCGACACAGCTCGCGTTGATTTTAATTAAAATTACTAACTCCCGTGCTATACACTAACTGCATAATTATTTGACAATTTGCCGCGCGGACGTCGACGCGCCCGGCAAGTTTTATATTCGCGATCGCGATAATACACGTATGTTTCGTTATTAGTATAAATGCGGAAAAAGCAGCAACGCCGAACGTTAATACGACGTAAATTAATTTATCTGATAAATCTGTTATAGTGAAATTAGTCAATTACATTATTAGAATAGTCACAAGATTTTGGATATTTATTACAATAAAGTAGACTGCGAGCTCATATTAACAGATGATGAAAGTCATCTTGGCATAATTGAAATGGTAAATCAACATACACGTCCGATTTATTTCGCCAAATTGCAAAAGGAGGGAGCAACAAATTGATACGGTATTAGATTTTAGGAATAATGAATTGAAATTATTATAACATATACATTATAACATATACACGTGTTTGATCGCGCGCCATTAATTGAGAAATTTCTTGCTTCTTTACACGTTGGATAATCTAAAGATCTTATCCTTTTTTTTATTCCAGCGCAAAGTCATCCTTCGCTAATGCAATCTTGCTCCATCTCACGACCCCACGATAACAGAGTTGTCCCGCGCAAACTTTTATAAACTTGTTTAGGCAGTCAACTCTCGCGACTACAAAATCTCGCTTCCGCTTAAGTTCTAAAAATTCAGTCGGGATTACACTGATCCATGAAATATTTACGCGCTTCGCAGCCTCGTGCAAGATTACGTGTGACCCGCGCGAATGATCTTGGACGGAAGTTTCTCCTTTTATGAGAAAAGCGACGCTCGCCAAGTTTCGTCGTAAAAGTGCGAGAGCAGCGCGAAAATCGTATCGCAACGCGAAACCCCGTGAATTTTACATATTCCATGCGAATGATTCACCATTTCGGATGGCTCAGCAAATCACGGCGTCTCCCCCTTCCCCCTCCCTCCCTCTCTCTTTTTCATCCCTCTTCCCTTCCCGCTTTCTTCCCTCTTTTTTTTCCCTCGCTTACCTTGCTTACGCTCGCGAGCGCGCAGTCAGCAGCACACGCGTCGTATTATCTATATAGGGTGGCCACTACAAACGGCGTGGGGTCGGAACAGAGACAGCTAATTATTTAGACACGCTCGGATGCCGTCCCATCGATCACTCCCCCACAGGCTCACTCGTCTCTCGTCTCACACCAACTTCCGCTCCTATCGGGTCAGTCGCGCATATACACGTGCACACGTGCGCGCACACATCGCGCTCCGGGGTTAAACTATAGAGTCGGTTGCCGACGTCGGCGGGCACGTAAACATATGCATCTCGCTTGCATCACGAAAGAAAACAGTAACCGACATTTTTATGAAAGTCGGCAACCATTTATTTTCCTAGATAGCCGCTCGCTTGTTTGGTATTCTTTATTAAATTATCGTTTCGCGTCGTACCTGCCGTTTATAACGAGATGATGAAAAATAATAATCTAAAAGATACTGGAACACGTAATTTCTGTTTTTAGATCCACTGTTTTGCGTGTTTTCGTTTGTACAAAGTCTGTAAACTTTGCACTTTACAAATGTATAACTCACAATGATGCGAGGCAAATTTCTTGTTATCCTGTTTTTTACATGCATATTTCCTTTATATTAATTATAATGGCATTTCAAGCTCTCTTATTCGCGTTTAAGGGTAAGCAGCGAAGTTTTCAAAGTATCGGCTGTCGTTAAAAAATGTTGACGCAGTTTGAGAGCCGCAACTTTGAAGACGGAACGAATTTCCTACCGGCAGCGTTATTCATCAAACTGGTATACGCCTCTTTCGAGACACTTTGCGCACGTGTATGCGAGAAACGTACACACGAAATACGCATGTACACACACGGTGTCGGAACGTAGGAGCGCAGGAAAGCGGCCGCTTAGGTGGTTTCGCGTGTTCGTAGCGTAACCGAAGGCTCGCGCTCCGTGAAATTAAAATCAACCACCTTTAACGGTGCAATCTCTATTCTCCGAAGGCTTTTCTCGACGCCTTTTTTTCCCGGGGACGTAACCAAGGGTCGTGAGACAATGGATTAACGTGGCATCTTTCTCGAAACAAATGATATTACTCGCGTAATTAAAAGCATTTCTACCATAGCGAGTTTTCTATTGCGCCACAAAATGCGCTGTATTAATCGCTGATCTTATTCTCCGGTTTTTTTTTTGCTTTACTCGACGTATTTACGAGCGTAGCTTAGTGGAAAACCCTGATAAATTGCACGTACACGTATGCGAATGGACAAAACAATTACACTTATTATTACGTTAAAAGCAATGGATAATTTGCTTTTTAGAAAATCAAAAATAACTTATTTAAATTATATAAATTAGTAAATAAATATTTGTTATAGTTTATTTAATATTGATTCTATAAAATAAAAGACGTACTATATATATATACACACACACATATATATATATATATATATATATATATATATATATGTATGTAGAATAGTTTCGAGAAGGATAATTTTAATTTATATTAAAAAATTGTATTTACGTAGTTTTGTTTATTTATACGATAATAATATATTTTTCAATATTTATATTTACAAAAAATATATTATTTCAACATTATATGAAATAACAATTAATATATATATATATAGTTCTCAGTTTGCGAGACATTAAAATATGAACCAGTTAATTCAGAATTACTATTCTTATCAAAAATATATATGAAGAATTGTGATTATTTTTATATTATTTTTATGCTAGTATATATCCCTGAATTATATCTTACCCAGCGGGCATTATATTTTATGGGTCGTAGGTGCGATCAGCGTTGACGTAACGACCCTTTAAGACGTATGTACGTAAACGTTTCTTATCGAACACGCGCAGCAGGCACCGATCGGATTCGCGCCCGCGGCGGTTTACTCGCTGGCTTTTACTCGCGAAGGGGTGAAGTATCCCCGGTTTTTTTTTTTTCGATCGCGTCCAGTCCAAGAGAGCCGTGTCGGGTCGTTTTCTCTTCGTCTCTCGTTTTCGCGATTTTATATCGATGTGCCCTTGTTTATTTTGTATGCGCAACGTGAGCCGCGAAATGGCCGTTGCACGTGAGACACCGGACTGACCGCGGATTACACGACGGTATCCGGCGCGATCGCGTCCCGACGATAGCTCAACGGAAACGCGGCTGTACTTATATCGGAAGCGAGATTACGCGATGCCGAAACAGGTTCTACATTTACACGCCCGTTCACGTGGAGCTTCGGTCGGAATTACAAGCTCTTGTCTCGCACGAAGAGAAATAGTTTTTATAAATTGCGTATCTATTACGCTTAATGCGAGTTTTGAAACACTGGTCAAGACTAATAACGTGTGTCCATATATGATAAAATTTTCGTAAAGTACTTGGAAAATGTGATGCGTTTATGCTTATAAATCGAGTAAAGTCTAATTAAAATTGAATTAAAAAAGAAAATTTTGTTACAAATTTCAATTTAATAATCTTCAATTTTTAATTGAATAATAAAAAGCGTGTTTGTAAGTTTTAAAGTGTTCAACTTTGCATTTATAAAAATGCATTTTTGAAATTTTAAGGCGAATATTATGGATCCTCTCGTATTACCAGATTTTACGCGCACTCGTAAAGTTATATTCGTTTTCTCGGTTTCTCTGTCTCTCTCGGTTTATTCGGTCGATTTTATCATTAATTTTTTTCCGCATAAGACATTTGACAAAAATCTAAACTAAAATTTGTTGGCATTTTTTTACCATAATGAAATAAAAGTTTGATTCATCGGTCGATGCGCAACAATGGACTTTGTAATGCCACAAAGACTACGCGTTGATCTGTAACAACAAATACAAGATCAAAATTATAGTAGCGTTCCAATAAAATAATCAATATCAATAAATTAATATTTCAAAAAATTATTATTCTACGCCTCGGATTTTATATGTTTATATTATTAAACAAATTTCTTTTTAAATACAAGCTTTTATGGAGTGTCATATAAAAATCTTTTTTTCAACGGAAACATGAATTAGATGTACATTCGCAATTAATATAGCAAATATATTATACAAATAAAATAAATTACTCGTACGATGCTCCTTCTCTTCTTTGCCAGTTCTTATTCCTAAAGATGCGCGTATCTTTGTACGGTATTTTCGAATTTTATAAACCAATTCCTGTGTGTGCTTCGCGCGCACGAGGATAGCACTTTAAATCAACGAGTTGGAATAGCAGCGATAACTTTGAATAAACTTGAAGTGGAAGAAGGTGGATTCGATCGATGGGATCGACACGTGAATAGAGTTCATCTCGACCCTCGTCTCCGAGCGTACTCGCATCTCGGGTGACTCGAACTCGCTTAGCCACGATTCGTTACGATATCGTAACGGCAGGTAGACGCGACGAGAGAACCTATTTCCGATGCTAACAATCTAGACAATCTAGGAAATGGGAGGTCAAGCTCTTGTCGTACGAAAATCGGGATAAGCTGTTCTGGCCAACTCGTCAACGCGATACATATATGCTACTAGTGTATCGGGGGGGACAGCGGTAAAGTCCCAAACTACACCACCGGCAACGTGATATGGCTGATAGAGGCGGGACAAGAGAAGGGATCCAAACGACGACGATCTCAACTGCCTTCATCGGGCAATCGACCGATCTCTAACCGATTCGAGCCGAACCGCTTGTCGGAGCGGAGCGTGCTCTCATTGAGCGTTGCCTAGCAACGTCTCAACGAGATATCAGATTCCATCGACATCCGAAATGCGACCGTCGGCAACAATCACGTATATTGAAGGGGTATACGAGATGAATCTTAAAAAAATTGCTAAATCCAACATTAGCGCGATACCTTGCGCGGCACTTACGAAAATTAATTAAAATGCGACGGACTGTTCTCAGTACGATGACAATGGACAGCACTCGCGAAATTAAAACTAATTAAAACGTAACGGATTATCCGCGAAAAATCGTTTGGATACTTAGCTTTTTCTTCAGGATATAAATCTTTCGGGTACTAAATTCTCTCACCAACGATAAAATGTAATTTTTGAGGAAATTTCTTTAGTTTTTCGCTGACGTTGCAATAAAGTACACTTCAAAATATGAAGATTGAATACTAGTCGATTTGCTTCGCGGAAAATATATTTTTTTAAAGTTATATATTATAATATATATAAAAAAACAAGATGATGTGATTATTCCTGATTTCCAGCCTAATTATTCCGAATTATTATTTTATGTTAAGTATTTAACATTTTACGAAATAATTTTATGCTGAACATTTTGTTTCTCTTTGATTGACTTTGATTGATTATTGTTAAACGAATCATAATACGGTACATAATAGCTTTTCATTACCTAAATTATTCGATTCGATAACTCGTATATTATTTCACGCTCTATATATCAATTATTTTCCGTTACTTGAATTATTCGACCTGGATTATGTGTCTTCGCTCTCTTAATCTGAAAATGATAATAATAATGATAAATAATATCTCAGCGAGAAAAATTTAAAACGCGATGCGAGATATATTCGAGTCAACAAGCGTTATTAATGATTTGATATCCATCTGTGTATATATATATATATGATATATATATATATATATATCACGACGTAATAAAGTAAAAATCCTATAGCGATAATATCTATGCAATTTTATGTATTACATTTAAATCGCTGTTAATATTTTATACAAAAAAATTTGATACAAATATTGATATAAGTATTTTATAAATATTATAAAAAAGTATAATTTTTCTATAATTGTATCTTTTATGTTATAATCAAAAATTCTCTTTATTTCTTGATCCACAATGATGTAGGTTAAACAAGCATAAGATCGTGATACTATATCAATATTCTCGACGCGTGAAGTAATCGTTTTCTCTTATAGACGCAATTATTTACGCTGTTTATAACGCCCGACCACGAACAGATGACATCACTTTGAGTTTATTTTACACGCGTCAAATCTGGACGACGAGAATATACTAGCAGATGTAGGAAATTTATCAATGTTTGTTCTGTCACTGCTATCATAATTTCTCTGGCAGAATTGAATCTTGTTTCCCGAGATACAATATTGATGCGATAAGGACATGATATTGATACAATTGTGTGCGTGCGACAATTTTAATTTATTTGTCACTTTTATTTGCATCTTTTCTTCAATTGTAATTTTTAATGGATGTATCTTCGTCTAGAGTTTAGAAGAAGAGTTTAGAGATAGAAGAAATAAAACGCACATGAATCAGAAACTGTAATTGAGTTTTGACATGTTAGTTTCGCTTAATCTATTTTGGTCTGTCAATCGTTTTTATCATCTGTTTTAATATAATATGTCAAAATCACTCGTAAACTCGTTGCGGGAAGCCACCGATGAGCGGTCGAAGTACCGAGACGCTGGCATCTTTCGTGCCACGTGTTGCGAAAAAATCCAATAGCCGTAGAAATTGGCACGAGAAAGCTGCAGCGTTCAACGTGAAAAAGTCGTGCCAGAAAAGTGTAAGAAATTTCGGTCGTCGTCGTCTTGGTCGTCTTCGTTTTCGTCCTCGTCGTCTTCGTTCGTCGAGATACACCAGCGAATTCTCTGTCTCCTCGACGGCGGTTTCACAATTCACGACTCGCGTTGGAGGCGCCATCGCTTCTACGACATGCTCATAAATAACCTCGGAGCGTACATTATTTCACTTCAGCCGCGTTCTGAGTTTTGACTTTTGACAGTGAAATACGGAATGTCAGCTGGACGTTGGCGCGATCGGATGGGCGCAGATAGGTGTATCCTCATTCGCTTACGTCATCGCTTACATCATTTACATCACGCGATCGTCAATGTTTCGATATATGGTTCAAGATTGCCTATTTAATTTTTGAAAAATGACTCTAAAAGTTTGAGAGCATACGAATCTCCCAAGCGGAAAATTATATTTCTGAATTTTGATACTTCGATATACGTACTAAGAGCTTCTGTTCAATTTTAAAAACAATACCTCGACACGTTTTGCGCGACGTTTATTTCGAAATATCTTATGCGCGATACTGCCGGAGACATGTGTCAACGAATGGCTTAGCTCGCGACTTTCGAACGTAACACGCGCGCACGGATTTCCGTATATTCCTGTAATATCGTCCCGAGACACGGAGCACAATATTTCCACTGTATCGCGGAAGAAAATATATGAAAGTTCGAGAGACGAGTTTGGAATTCAGTTATCTGCGAGGTGTCGTCCCGCGAGGGCGGCGGATCCGCTGAGGGCCAGTTGTTTCGTATCGAAGTAGTCGGACGTGATGCGTGCCGGGGACGGTCTAAATCAAAAAGAATATTTGCATCGATAAAACTTTGCGGCAGAATTCAGTTTTCTTTGACGTGACCTCTCGAGAGAGTTTTTTTTCGTACTTGCCGGCTCTCGCTCGGGAATTCTTAGCCGTATATTCGTATATTACGATCAGAATATTTTTCGGGCGCGCGTTTTATCATCGGAAGAACACAGGATTCAGGATCGGAGAATTTGCATCGCGAAATAAGTTGCGCAGGTCGGATTCTCCAATTTCCAGCTGAATTTGGACATTTCATTTCGAAAATCTCCGACGAATTGCCGATTTGTCCGCACTTTTTCTCTCGACGAGCTGCGAGAAAGTCATTTTTCATGAATTATTCGTTGATTAATTGTTACATTTCGTGCACTCCATTGAAAATAAGCTTCTTAAGATTCCGTAAAATTCAAGACGAATAAAGTATAATTATTACATGTGTGCGTCATTTTTTTGTGAGATTAGTTTGTGTGAAAATAATCTTCAAATATACAAATTAATACATCACAAGATGCAATTTGCATATAAATAAATATGAAGTAAAATAAATCGATTTAAATTTTAGTAAACTTTTTCTCTTGTTTTTTATTGTCATCTATTAATAATAATAAATTAAAATTTTACCATCTGATTGAAATACATTATTAAAAACAGACCGATTATACTTCAATTAAAGATTAAGAGATCAGCGCGAGAGAGTGGCTTACTAGCTACTAGGGTCAATTCGATTCGACTAATATAGTTTCCAATACTTTAAGGCGATTTGAAGATCAACGTGTCAGTCACATATAGCTCGTAGCTAGTTGATCGAAATTGTAAAGGTCAAAAGAAAATACTTTTGTTGAAGAAAATTCGATAATATCTTTCGAAATATATGATGTAAAAATATCATGAAATTTGTCAATTATTTTCGGGTAATTTGCATCTTTCTGTTATTGACGCAAACTGTACAAGTATTTTACAATCTTGTCAAACGCACTAAAGATTTTATATCATGAATAAATATTATATATGTACATGATATAGCATTAAAAAAACTTTGTGGAATGACTTGTAATGATAATCTTGATAAAAGCATGCCGCGAAAACTACAATCTAGAACGCTTAAAAAAAAATTGCAGTATAGATTTTCGATTACACCTATAAGATAAGCTTTATGTTTGTGCTATATATTCGAAGGGCATGGTTCAAAGGTTCTCGCAACTGTGAAAGGGTAATCGTTCCAGAGGCATAGGTGCAGAGCGCGAGGAGTGTCGGTGGGCTAGGTTAACGACTTCCTGATGAGGCAATGTAGACCGCAACTTCTTCGTAATGGACTCTCGTGTCCCCCAATATCGTCCTTAAAGTGGCTCCGCAAAGCCGTCGTGCTTCCCTCCCCCCTCTTTCCTCCCCCCCTCTCCGACAAAGCGTTTTACGAAAGGTCGTCCCGACTATCAAAGATATCGGCACAATTGTAGCTCCTGATGTCGCTCGCGTTCTACTGATGGTCTCGGCATTTCCGGTGTTGCTTCCGGTGAATCGACATATTGTCCTGCTATTTTATCCATTTACACATTTATACCATGAGTAGCAACCTTGGATAATTCTCATGAATTATACGAATAGATGCGAAAATTCCATTTGTATGATAAAGATTATAAATTAACCGCAAATTATTAAATTTCTCATCAAAAAGGGATTTCAAGTGTGCCAAAGGATTTTTGTTTCTTTATAAGTCACACATTTTTTAAATTGAGATTACTAGGTTCGCGTAAAAAGATTACGAGTATCGAAATCACTTAGCAATCGAATTCCATGCATTATTGTTTCCCCGTGTCTTTGTCTATCGATAATATTTTTAATAATAGTCGTGTCGTCGCGATAAAGTTTTCGAGAGACCGTGGAAACATTCGCCGCAAAATCTGAAGGGGATGTTAGCTAATTCCATCTCAACGATTCGGGGCCAGAATTGGTATACAAGCAGTTAGCCTGTGTACACAGACGGCCGGAAGGAACCGACAAACTTTATTTCATCGTCAAGAGAGAGAGAGAGAGAAAGGTACGATCAAATACGTTCGAACTTTCGTTCCGTAAATAAACGCTTAAAGTCCGGTGTCGATTCAGCGTGGCGAGCCTTTGCCTCTTTGAAATGGAATATTTTACAAGTCCGCCTCTTTCGTTAAATTTCTTCGATTCGGCTCGACTGCAAGAATATAAATACATGTTCGTAACTTTCTGGTGCACCGCGCGAGTGCTCATGCATTTTATACGTTCGCCAATATAATCCCAATCTTAAACGCGCCGTCTGACATTGCGCAATTAATTACATCGCGCAAAGCGCGTTTATGGGAATTTAACGATTCTCACAAACACATTCACTAATTCTTAAATACCTTCTCCACATTGTATGTAATTTTTGGTCGTAAGAAATCCCAGGATTGAATGCCTGAATAAACATGTGTGACGCATATATTAGCTAAGTAAGAGATTGATATCGAGAAAAATTATTTAAACATTTCCTCTTTTATATGTAATAAAAAACATAATATAAAATATTTTGATAATTTCTGATTTAATGTATATATTTGTGTGCCTTTCTTGATCTCTCTGAGGGATTTGAAATTTCCATAACTAGTTGCAAAGAGCTTAAAGAACTAGGTATATTATATTCGTTAATGTTTCGAAGAGAAAAAGCGAAGAATTTTTCTCGTGAAATATAAATACATAATATTTTTAACTATCTTTACTCTATGAAATATCAGTTATTGTAGTGCACGATATAATACAAGGCAAATTTATATATTGCTCGTTATACCATATCGACGAATTAATCCTATTATGCAGAAGCGCAATATGAATTAAAAATAAGAGATTAATTCATTCATTAGATTATTAAGCTTTAGTTTGTGTTTATCTCATTGAAAATTGCAGGAAACATTTCAAACACAATTACTACAAAATGCAGAAATATTAGTAGAGACTTATCAATGAATAATTAATGATACGGTAAATTTTCGAAAAATTTAAATAAAACACCTTATTATACATATTTGAAAGAACATATTTATCGTGCATATATATATACACAATATATATAATAAAATAATGGCCAATTAAGAGAAATTGCGAAATTTAAGCATTTGAAATATATCTAAAGTACACACGTTTTAGCTCGATAATAGTAGAATTAAAACTTGAATGTTTTCGTGAAATTTAAAATGTGTAGAAATGATTGATTATCTTTCTCTCTGTCGATTGATTATCCTTCTTTCTCTCGATTCGATAAAGAATGAGAGATTAACTTGGCTTCGGCACACGTCTTAAAACAATCCAGTGAATTGCATATATACTAGGCAGTTTGATAGGAACCGAAGAATTAACGAGCAGCTGCGCGAGTGGGAAAAAAGATAGGGGACGAGAGAGAGTGTGTGTGTGTGTGTGTATGTGTGTGAAAGAGAGAGAGAGAGAGAGAGAGAGAGAGAGAGAGAGAGAGAGACGCGGATACATCGTAGCGTGAATTATGAAACAACGTGTTTAATGACGCGGCCGGATCCGACTCGCTGTAAATTTTCCACGAGGGGTTGAAGTTTTAAACCCTCTCGGTGGTACTACCATTGTGTCATTCCTCTTGTACGGTTCTCATTTCTGCGTCGTCGACTCGCCATCCCTTCATTGACTTTCCCCGTACGTTCTGCTCCTCCTTTTTGCTTCCATCTAGATATCGAGACATATTTTTCAGTTATTAGATAGTTATTTCTATTTTTTTTTACTCCGCTCCTCCCTTTTTCCCTATTCTTCTATTTCCTCTCTTTTTATTGCGCGGTTTTGAAATATAAATTTATTCTTATAGAGAACAATTCTATTAATTTTTCATTTGTGGGAATATTGGTGAAACAAGTCCAAATTTATTTACTGCTTCCGTCGCGATATTCTTGTATTATTCTATTTCATGATAAATTTTGATTTATAATCGTTGTCTAAAAACGATTAGAAGCAGAGTATTTTTTTTCTCAATAGAAACGTGACATTTCAAAGATCGATATACTTGTAAACATTTACTTCTGTCTGCGCGATAGAGCGAGTGATATTTAGGGTAACATGATAATGGCGATCGGGATATCGCATTACCAATGACTAAGCCGTCGCTGTAGAGTTAAGTGAATTTATTCCGGCTATGTTGGGTTTAATTAACTCGAGTAAAGTCGACCGTTGAGTCGCAGCTATTCATTGGGAGACCCCACTTTATGCGCGACAGCTTTGCAAGTCGGGCGTCCTTAGATTCCATAATGAACGTATTATCATATGCGTTGATGATAAAAAGAATGCGCGGCTGTACGCGTAAAATTATTTATATCGAATAATTATAAGTATAACCGTGATAATTTAAGAATCATGTATATAATCTAAAACATAATTTCTATTTTAAATCGGTTATTCCAATTCTTGCAATTCGCCAATTGATAATTTTATCGTAATGCCACGTACTGGAGATAATATTTATAAAATGAAATAATATTCATTTTTGCGAATAATAAAAAAGCTAAAAATGAAGAAGAGAAATGATTCTAATTATACGAAACGAGGACACGCAAATTATATTGAATAACGGTCTAAAATAAGAGAGACATTTAATTTTAAAATAAAATAGATCTGCAAAGTGCAATGACCAAACAATTGAATCAATTGTGTCGCGAAAATAACACGAAGAGTAGATCGCCTGTTTTTTAAAACGATATTCTCTGAATGCCGAAATAATTTATTAATTTTAAAATTAATAAATTAGGAACTGTATAAATAACATAATATTTGCATGTGTAAAATTGCATAAAATAATTAATTTAAATAATTAAATTAGATAATTCATTTTTTCAATTTATTTAGAATATGATTTTAAATGTAGTTTTATGTTATTTATATATTTTTAATAATGTATTTTTTCGAAAGAATAAAATTGCTTAAAAACTATATCAAAACATTCCATCTTAATTTTAACAATAAAAGCTAATTCCTTTTGAACTTAACAGTTAGAGGGTATTAATATAAGGAAAAGCAAAAAAAATATGATTTTTCCAGACATGCACAAACGAGAGATATGTAGCGATCATGATGATGAGGCACTTGCACGCAATGCCATTTCGATTTGTTACGGACACACCCACGGTGTGTTTGATCCCGAAACCGATAGTCCGCTCGTGAGGATTTTATACAATAGCTGGGCATCGGGGAATGCTCGAGATCGCTTGATCCCCTTACCCCCGTCAGATTTTTATTCGGACGGAAACACATTTGAAAAATGTTATGCATAAAGGAAGGAAGTGAGGAAGGCAGGAAGGAAGGAAGAAGGAAAAAAGAAAGCAAGGTAAGACAGTATGAATGAGAAAAAAGAGAGAGGGAAAAGAATCTCTCGAGTGCCGGCTGTCATACCACAAGGATGAAGAGCGGAATACAACAGACAGAGAGAAATATTATGTAGTAATATTCCACAAGCTGTTGTTAAAGCTTCTAGAGGAATGTTCTTTACGGTACAAGCAGCAAAGCATCGAGGTATCGAATGTGCGCGATCTTTCTCGACGTAAAAGAGCATCATCCACTTAGCATCCGCGAAAATCGGTTTTATTAATATTTCGTAGATTGTATGACACTGTACATGGCAAGGATTGAGATTGAACGGTGCATCGTGAAATTTAGGGCTTTTAATGAAGATGGATAGATTGACAGACGGGGGATGAATAGATGGATAGATTTATCTTGGGATAAATTTCTGAAAGACAGATTAAATCGAAAACACAAAGAAAAAAAATAATGTCAAATACACGGAAAAATTAAATATGTGTTAAAATGAAAGAATACAATATGTAAGCATAAATTATATACGTTTTACTTCATCATTTTTCAGATTATATATAACACATAAAATTATAAATAAAGTTTTATTCTAATTTTTTGACGAAAATCGATCGTCCAAAAAAGCAGGTTCAAAATCTAGTTCCATTTTTGAAATATAAAATGTGACATATGAAATACGATAAATGTGACATTTTTTAATGCGCGATAAGATTTTGAATTCGTAATGTCATATTGAAAAATTCTCTTGCTTATGAAATAGTGCTTCACTTTGCAACCGGCATTTCGTGTGCTCTGAGAATTATTATATAAAATAGCGATCGCGCCATCTAATGATAATTAGAATTTCATCCTAAACATTCGCACAGCGAGCTCGGCGTCTTGCCAGCGACGCAGAAAGGAATCCCGACTGTCTAGGAGCTGGCCTTTGCAAACGTGCGTAAGCGGAATCTTGAAAATTTGCGGTAACGAGCCGAGGCGGACGTGTTAATGGAATAACGTCGTATTCCGACTCACAATGTCCTGGATCGCCGTTCAACTTTATTAAACTTGCCTCGCTGTACGAAGTCATTGCATACGTTTACAACGATATATATTTATATGCGCGGTATGCGCGATTCTCGATATTTCACACAAAATGGTCGAATTGGGGAGCAAAGAATCTGCTAATACTTGCCATTAATTTTCGACTGCTATAATATCTATGATAAATTGAATCAAATTTAATCCCAGCACAAATGTTCTCTAAAATCGGAGAAAAATTCTAATTTATTTTTATAATTTTGTGTATTATCATTATTTTTATATTATTATATTTGATGGCAAATGATGAAGAAATGATTCTTCCGATATCCTATTTATTTTTTATTTTAAACATTTAATTTTTCGATAGATATTTGAAATCGATTAGCTCATTTCAATAAGTTTTTCAATTTCAGTTTATTAGATTCTTGCAAATGAAGCGATGAAAAACATGTGTTATGAAGTCAACATGAACAAAAGCTTCATGAATTTTCCATATCGGAAAATGCACGCAATGATGACAGAATAATGCAATGCGAGATAACGTTTTAATAATAGCAAAAAGATACGTTACTTCGCGGGTAATTACGGGTAATGTCGTCCGTCTTACTTTCGTTTGCCAGGGTATCTTTTTCTGGCTTTAATAGCGTATTAGCATTTACATGGGTGAGAAAACGTCGGCGACTGTTTGCACTTTGGATAGTTTGCTTCAACAATACGCTCACAACGGAGGCCTTTCGTCCGTGTAATCGTTGCGGTGATAATAACTGGTGGTAATTAGGTTAATGGAATGACATACTGCAATTTTTTTTAATTTATCCCCTCACGCGTGATACTAACATGCTATTCGGTTGCGTTTTAAAACACTGCTCGGAATTGCCGCGCTATTTTTTTTAACAAGAGTTTTTCTCTCCATCTGCTTTAATAATATTTCACAAAATTAATGGCAGGTTTGAATAAATTGTTTTCAACTAAACGCGTTATGATATAGATAACATATTGTACGAATAATTGTTGTCATTTTGCGCTATGCAGAATTGTTTAAATAATTTATCACGAGAAATTGTTCCTATTTGTGTTTCTTGTCCATTGTTCACATGTGTGACATTTCTGTTAATTTTTTATATCTGCGATTAACGTTTTGTTTCGTTGAGCTTTAGTTTTCACGTATTTTCAAAACATTACAAAACGATTTAATAAAAAAATATTATTATTCAGTTAAAAAAGGTAGTTTCTCCATTTACTTATCATTTATAATTGATGACAGATTTGATGATATATAAAATTAAAATTTAAAATATATAAAATTAAAATTTAACATCAAACAGCAAACGTTCACAAGTATTTTTGAATATTCGCGCATAATTTTCTTCTCGCTCCAAGCTTAAGAAATTTATCGCGCAAAATCGCTCTCAATTAGTCGAGAGTACTTCGAACTGCGAGTCTACGAGATCACGTTGCTCATATTGCACTTTGGTATTCCCTGGCACATACTTTACGCACGAGCATACATACCGGGAGGCACGTAACTATGCGGTTTAAGTGATCTCTCTTTCTCTTTCTCTCTCTCGCTATCTCTCGTTCTCTCTTTCTTCCTCTTCCTTTGTCTCGTTTCCTCCCCTCGATTCTAGCAGAGTCCTCGGCCGGCCCGAAATTAGAAAACTTTTTATGTACGCCAATTTTTAACCGGCCCGCGCTCTTCAGCGGTAATTACTTTTTAAGCCTCTCTTTTGCATATTATCTTCGACGGCCCGCTCTTCCTTCCACTGTTCCCACACCCCGCGACTCGCGTTGTAATTTAAAATTTGTATCATGCGCCGGCTAATATCATCTCGTTCGTTCTTGTCGCGCGTCGCTCCATTACGTTGGCAAAACTTACAAGATTTCGCATGGTTTTGCCACCCCGCTTGTGTACCGTTTCCCTTTTTGCTGCCGACGCTCTTGTATTCATGAATTTTCGCGTTTCGGGGACGGAGAACACGAGGGAATCAGCGTCCGCGCACGACCAAGCTTCTTTGTCGCGTACATGAGCGTATCGCGAGTGAGGTGTATCGTCTCATCCCCGATCTTTCGAGAAATAAAAAGATACACCTTAGAATTTTAGTTTTCTATCGCTCCTTATATTATGCGCGATATTAAAATTTTTTCAAGCTATCTTGAATTTTTTTCGAATATACCAAAATTTCATAAGAAATTTAGTCGATTCGCCTTCACCAAGGAGGGAAAATGCTTTTATTTTTCTTGCATTCAAAATTGTCCTGAGATTCTTTTCTACATCAGAGAGAAGTTTGTGCGGTAAATTTGAAAACTTACATAGATAGCAGGAACTTATTTGAAATGAAAAACACACACACGCATACATGAAGATAGTTATCAGGATAAGAAATTTTGACATCTCGCGGTGGACGAGAGCGGTTCATTACGATAATACTATTTCCAGATAAATTTCAAGGCAAGTCCCAGATAAAAATCCTGCCTGACGCTCATGACTGTGCGCACTTTTCTCGATTCTTTTTTTGACGGTGGATTTCACCCGCGATTACGTAATTATTCTTCGCACGACGGACATTTTGTTCGACCGTCTCGGTGGGATGCATTTTTTTTGTCGACGGTCCCCGGTCGGTGTTTTCGCTGGGGAATGGAAAATACATCTGCTAATTTGCATAGTAAATTTGCGCGGTGCACCGTAACGTTTCGAGGACTTCGTCCGCGACGAAAGAGGGAAGGAGGAAGGGGGGGCGGGTGGACTGCGGGATGGACGGTTGTTTGCGAACCCGTATACTTCCTTGACCCCTCGACGCTTACTGTTCCGAAAGTATATTGAGAAAAAAAATCAGTATTCGCGAATTAGTAGAGCGCGAAATGAAATTTATTCCGCGCGCGCATGGACGATTTTTGAAATTCTTTTCCCACATAGCGTTAATAAACGCGGAAACCTTAGGGAAATTCCGCGTTTAGTGTACCGGAAGATAATGTTGTACAACTTAGTATCTCTAAAATTCACTACATTTGTCCGATGTGACAGCTTGTACTTCGTCTGATATAAATTTATTCAATATGTAAAAATTTATTATTTTTCTTTGTCTCAGATTTCATTTGCGAGGCTTTAAAAGCAACAATTTATTAAATTGATTATTAATAAAGATCTAGCGGCACAAATCTTACACCAAACCTGGTCTTGTAAAAATCTAACATTCCTTCATCGATGGACTGGTTTATTCAATTTCGTCCATATCCAATTTCGATCAAAGTTTTATTTCCATTTTTATTAAATTCCAGTGCTACACTGTGAGTTTTGAAAATCTTATGTAACTTACTCATCATCATCGATAGCGAAACTTTGTTTGAACAATGGCTCGCTTTATCACAGCGGACCAAAATATGCGGTGTCCTACGAGAATTAAGGACAGTTCTCGCAATAAGGCGCATCGTTACGTTTGCTCTAGTTCGCTTGGCGCATGAAGAGGATGAGGAAGATATTAGCTGCTACAGCGACTAGTGCTCTTCTCGAGGATTCTTTGCTATCTCTCAAATTATCGTAGGCCGTGCCGGCATTGAACTAACGCATCCAAGCACGAAGGCAACCAGACCTACGGGTGCTCGCCTCGCCTCGTCGTCTGGGAGAGCCGTGCTGCTGCTTCCGTGTCATTTCGCGCCAGTAACCACGAGCCGTCTATTATGAAACCGGAAGCGTCTGGTTACGGCGTGGCATGGCGTGGCATGGCGTGGCATGGCGTAGCGACGTGTCACGGGCACAACCGTTGATTTTTCTTCGCTTCATCGATGGCACGGCCTTCGTTTTCAAGTAGAAACGCGATCCCCGACAATATGATTCATTTCGAAAAATCGACATGCGTGACATAATTAATATACTCCCATCTGGTCTATAATTATCACATCTGCTCGTTTGACTTGTCAATTATTTCGATTTCTTCAATCATTAGATGTAGAATCTGTATTAATTTCTCTGATATGAATCAGTAGTATTTCTTCTTTATTATATCTAATTTCGACCTGAGAAATGACGAGCACAAAAATAAACTATTCTTTTCAATTATTCATCGTTGAATTTACAAATTCTGATTTCACGTAATGTGAGTAACGAGAGATAAAAGGAATATATAACGAAATTAACGAATAAAGAACCATATCTTCTGTCTCTCGGTTTGCCACAAAATTCTCTCTCAGTTTATATTCCACCATCTCTGTCTATCCTCGTAGAAATTAGAGCGACACGGAGACATTAATAGCTCCGATTTCATCACGTGAATATGAAACGAGCAGATATTTCTGGCATAACAAAGTTCTGCCAACCGAGTGCAATTTTGTTAAATAAAAGTGGGAAGTCTCGAATCTGTCAAGTGCTAAATTAAGAAACTTTAGTTACGACAGGTAAGAACATGCCATTATACGTTGTTAATAGCGTATCAAAGAAGCTAGGCGTTAGAGAAACTTAACTCATTATTACATGGCTTTTCGCAGCTGGCGACAATCATAATAAAGAATAAAAAGTAATCGCAAGCTTTTTTTTCATTAAACGACACGAAAAATACCGTATGTATGTATGAGAAACTTTGAATAAATTTTGAAGCTTTTTCGCTTCCAATATTGAATAAAGTTTATTTGAATCATTCAGGTTGAGAAGATGAAATATGACATACAGTACAAATAAACTATCGCTCCATGGAATAATTTAAAATTTTAGGAACTACGAGACACTCTATTAAAAGATGTGTTGCTTTTTACCTTCTGTGAAATTTAGCATGTTACTTTTCCAATATAATCAATTTATTACATTTTTGGGATTTGCTTTTTCGCTAAATCCTCGATAAAATTTTATGAAGCATCTCGTGCATCGATATAATGAATTTTTTCTTTTTGTTTCAGGTAAGTCGATAAAACAATCGAGGGAGAAAATAACGATGTGGCATTCGAGTGGCGTACAACAGGTCGCGGTAATGTTGCAATTAATGAGAAAACTCTCGTAATAGCCAAATCGCGACAGTGTCGGATGGTCGACATAAGCAGGTATTAAAAAAATAGTAAAGCAGAGTCCGCTTACAAGCTTACAAGCTCCGGGCTTACAAGGCCGGAGGATTTCGCATAACCCACGCGGTGTGTGGGGCGTGGAGGAAAGTCGTTAACGACAATTTAAGCACATCGTGGTGTATAATGGATCGTATATATGCCTGTTCTATTTAACTATATCCGCGTAATAGCCGCCGCTAGTTGCTACATAACACTGCTGCTATAAATAAAGAAAACAAACAAATTTCAATTCTTTTCTATTTCATCGTTAAATACACACACGGTATACGCGCGATATTTAGGTTTCCAGTCGTTAATTTGATTCACAATATTCTCTCAATTATGGATAAATCATAGAATTATTGTTTTCCATTCAAGATAATAATGACAACAATGGAAATAATAAACAGGACATACACGTATCAAATATCCACAATGTATGTATAATATCTCGTCCAGTATCAACATCATATGAGAAACGCATTGCAATTATCCATTATATCCATTATGTGCTATGGATTCGTTATCCCAAAATCAAATTTAACGATTAATAACGAGAATAGTTTATCCACAAATATGAAATAATAAAAAATTCCTAATAATCATAATAAATCGTAGTGAGTGCGAAGAAAAGTCATGCGGCTGCGATATTGCAAATCAATATGTTGTATCTCAGTAAGAATTTTTACCGAAAATTCCAAAATTTGGATATTTTCAAGAACGCGTAATTTAAGCAAATTCTTTATTTTTCAATTCGAAATTTGTAATCATCAAAATTTTTAACGCGAATTAAAAAGTTGGGACGCGTGGAGCACGCGATGGTAATATTGCGAAATTTTTCGCCGAGAAAAAGTTGGATACCCAAACTCCAGACGCATCGAAGAGAAGTTACGATCGCGGTAAATCCGGAACATCCCGTGTGCGCGTCGCGCGGGCCGACTGGTAGTATTTTGGTGATTACATTAATCTGAGTTCGAGATATTTATGACATAATATTTTACGGCCGAGAGCCCTGTTGCGCGTGCGGCGCGCCAATTTGTGTCCGTGCTTAACGCGCACCGCTTTGGCATTCCATTATCTACATTGATCCTCGCTTTTCGTGTATTTTATATTTTATCGGCGTCCCTAGGGCGGAATGAATATCGCTAGGCACTAGATGACGCCGATCGTAAATTCACCGACGTTTGATCACGATCCAACATAAATGCGTAGCATTTCATGATTAGAAAAATTTTCTTTTATGCCGCATTAATAGAGAATTTTTTTGTTATATTAATAGAATATATATCTCGTATATAGAATTTTATTTACTGAACATTTTTGATAGAAAAAACTGAGTAATCTCTCTGTTATTTCTGTCAGATGAAGGTTCCAATTTTTATTTTCCAATATTTATTTATTAATATTATTATTTTTATTTTAATATATTAATAATGCAATACATTGTATTGCAATAGCATACTTTACGATGCTGTTGCGTGTCGGTTTTGGAAAAGAAGAGACTTTCGTCGTTGAATAAATGTTCCAAATAATTTTTCGCCGAGACACGTTCCGTTTTGACCCAAAAGTGTACGGTATATAGGGTTGAAGTTGTTACTGCTCTGCCAAAGTGGTTGCTGCTTTGTTTTATAATTTTTCCCAATTACGCACTACCGTCCGCTTTTGAAGTGCGCTCGACTGTTTGTCGGGTTTTAATGACTCGGCATACAAAATTAACTTCGTTATTTGTGCCACATTATTATAGAATAACGCGCTTCTCAATTCACTCATTTTAAAAGCCGAGATAAACATAAGTCGTGCGCTTGTCATCGCGAGTAGTTTATGCGATGCATAGAAATTAATTGCAATTTGCATTTCACGATATTATTTTGTACCATCCTGATATTTAATTTTACAAGAGGAGAGTCAATATCTTCTCTCTCTTTCTCGCACATAGAAAATGATTCTTAGTAAAAATTGAGATTGCCCGATTCTCGCTCAGCAACGACGTATGGTACTCATTATCCCAAGAATCGTTAGATCGCATTATTTCTCGTTCACGACTTCGGCATGTCGTGCAGATCGGCCAAAGCAAACAAATAGTTTTCAATAAGAAAGTTTCCTTGTAAAGGGTCCAGGTGCAGGTGAACTTTTGCGGCAAGAGTTTAAGGCGCCGGGGGAATAAAACTTTTTCCCAGTTTTTAAAACAGTTCCGCGCTTTTCCAACATTTAAAGACTACATAGTTCAGGGCTCTCACCCTTTTTTCCGCGCGCCCTACCACCGGTTCTCTGCCCCCTGGCTTAGCATTCTGCTACCTATCTCGGGGCGCCTAACCGAGTCTTCTTTCGCTTTCGAGGTTATCTCCGCAGCAGCAACTTGAAACATTCCGCCGGCGAAATATCTCGGGAAATTAATATTCCGCGAAAAATCACGCGAACGATTTGCGGCAGCAATTTTGCGGATGCGAAGCGAAAACGGAGGAAAAGTTCCGCGTTCTGACGACTGGGAAATCATGATTGAGCGAAATCAAAGTTGTGCAAAGACGTTCTTCTTTCCACAGGTAAGAAAAACACTTGGCACTGCGGATACTATCAAAAGCGTTCGAATACCATCGAGCGAAATGAAATAATGACGAGATCGGCACTTTTGCCGATATCTCGCTCTCTCTCGTTCCTGACATTTCTGATATCCAATCGCGATATTCCGCCGACCCCATCGCTCCTGAGAATTCTCGAGATACCAAAGGCGTTTCACTAGATTGAATAAAGATTAACTAGATTATACACGCGGTATACGATAATTCGATGGAAGGCTTCGACTGAGATAAAACTAAGACAGTATTGCTATCAAACGCCATTTATAATCCTCGTAAAAAAAACGATAATTTTATCGAGCTGAAATAGAATCGTAGCGATAAAAGATAAGATTTGCGAGCTTTATTTGCACCGGTAATCTTATTCGCTGGAATGAAATTAATTTGATACGAATCGCAAACATATATAAGTTTTATAATGTAATTGAATTATCAGGTTACGAGGAATAAATCTCCGCGTCTCGCAAATTTTTTCTCCCATCTCTTTACGTGCATTCGTGCTTGGGCAAGATTAATGCGAAATCGAATGATAGGTAAACGGTTATTTGCTCCTCCCATCCTTCTGCGAGAATATCTTTAGGTGTGTTTTTCAGAACTATCATGATATCTCAGCGCCATCGAGCCGAATTAAATAATGACGGAATCGCATCGGGCGCTTTTTCGCGGCGGTACGTGCAGCCAATACTACGTGGTTACGGCGATCGTATCGTAATTTATCCAGTTCGAAAATTCTGCGGGATAGTGGTTTCGCTGGTACCGACATTCCAGTATATCTCTCCCATGATTTTCTCTTTGAGGGCGCATCGTTGCGTCAGTCGCTTCCGCCGATAGAGGTAGGATTAGGTATCCCGCCAGAGAAAAAGAAGGAAAAAAAATCTTCAAATATTTGCAAACTTTTATATACGAAATATTTTTTTTCCGTTGATTGTGAATCTTGCATAGATATAAAATAAAAATAATCAAACTTTTATCGCGATAACTGACACATTTTTATATTTTATGATCTCGAAGGTCTTATTATTTTACTGTTTGAATAAAATTATCGATTTTTTTGCAAATACGTGTCAGTTGAACATTTACAATAAAACGCAATAGCTGAAAAAGAGAGAATCGTTTTTTGAATACGTTCAAAATAATTTTATTTTCGCTGACAGCTTATTAGCAAGTATGAAAATTCATCCGATATCAAACCTATTCAGTGGGAAAACGCATATTTGCCAATTAAATTAATTTAAATATCGAAACATGTGTACGCATATAGATAAAAAAATTCACTTGCCCTGGAGGCTCTAGAATTTTACGCTCTAAATAAATCAAGTGTGAATGTGCTAAAGCGATTTATTCAACGTTATGAATATTTTAGCAAATTATAACGAATATATGCGCACAGCACTTAACGTGTCTGCTGTTTTTGTTCTTACGATGTCAAGAATAATTTATGCCGGTTTTGCTGAAAGATTCAAATACTAGTGCAAAGTTTTCTCCTGATATATATATATTGCAGCGTGTTACCATCTAGCGAATAACGCACAGTATCATGCCATACGTTCGCGTGACGCTAAATAAACGAAATTATGCATCCAGATTCATGGTGCGTTCAAGCGTTGCTGCTATTACTTGTTGATATACGATTAATTGTCGTCCATACGTTATTCGCCTTTATTAAACAATTTTAATATCCTCGTAAACACGCGCCGCGATATATCATCGGGTAATACTCTTATCGCGAGCTGCGAAGTAGGGAGGGAATTGGATAGAAGCGGAACATTTTTCACTTCCGAGATGATATACTATTCCCGGTGCAAGGATGGCTTCGTTCTTTTACGTCGGGGCATCGCCGAATCTCCTAAGGATCGCGGAACTCGATTTTCCCCAAAGTCGTAAGTAATAAAAATCGCGTCGGACGACAGCTAATATTAGCGATGACATTCCGATGCATTTTTATTACCGGTCATTTCGCGTGTCGGGGTTACATTACATTTTTATTTGTCAAGTTATGTGCGCGAA
This sequence comes from Camponotus floridanus, assembly GCF_003227725.1. NCBI lineage: Eukaryota > Metazoa > Arthropoda > Insecta > Hymenoptera > Formicidae > Camponotus > Camponotus floridanus. The sequence goes on from NW_020229839.1 coordinate 435,304, forward strand.
AGCAACGCGATACCGATGTTAAAAAATATCGGAAGATATTAAAAATAGGTATAAATTTCTCGTGCAATGATATTCCAGCGACATTGAACTCGAGGTGCCCTTTGGACATAAAATTTCGTCCTTTTTTAAATTTAATTAAAGAAGGATCTTCCTTTTAATTAAATTTAAAAAAGGATTTTATCAATACAGCGTAAGCGGAAAAGCCGTTTATGCAATAGGACGGGGTAAGTATTTACCGATTTGCAATTAAATGTGTTATTGGTGGCATTAATCGATCTGCTAAACCGATCAATCTAACATAATACAGTAGCCGTACGTTAGCGACGCTAATTACGAAGCGATGAAGCATTTATTCATTATTATACGCGCCCATTATCCCGGTCAACTTTAGCTCGTGTTTCTGCAATTATGTGTGAGATAAACACTTGGCGAGTTAACTACAATCGAATGCGAAGATACTATCGCATGCAATTGCCGCAGCCATGACATGGTAATTCTAGAGCACGAACGAGTTCGCGCCGCGAAATAAATGCATAATAAACGCCGTAATGACGCGTGTCGCGCGGAAAACATTCTCGTCAGAGTGGTAAACGATTTTTCGATTCTCCATTACGCCCGAGCACGGCGAAAATGCGCGTAGTAATTTGTTGTATCGTGTACATCGCGAATCGTGTACATTGTATTTAATATATTCCTATTTATGTTGTATACTGACAAATTCGAAAACTTTGTAAATAAGCTACGTGAAATTCATTGGGAACGATAGATTAACATTTGTAGTTTTAGTAAATTTTATTCCGAAATTTATATTAATAAAATAAAAATAAAATTTTTGAGGCAATTGGAGAAAATTTCCGTTTATAAATATATATGAAAAATCAGAAAAATTCCCTCAAGAAATTAATATGAGGAAAGATACGAACGAGTTGCCCGTAACAGAGTTAATCACATTGATATTCGAAAGTGTTTCAATTTCAATTTTATCCTTAATTTTATAAAATTGTTTTAAAAAAAAGATATCAAAAGCGTGGATTGTATTTAGTTTTACCAAACGTTTTGAGCAACGCTTCCTACATTCTCCTGCTTTCTATTCATCGACTAATAGTTTAAACGGATTTCATCCTCGCAGTTCTATTGAAGCGCCGGGGATAATTCAAGACCGAGCGGATTAATGATAATCGATCGATCGGAATTACTGGCGGGTCGAGTAATTTTCGCAGGGGCGTCGCATATCCGTCCATCGATCGGCTCGTTCCCTTTTTACCGTCGGTATTCGGTACGATCGGGACATCCCGTGGCTCTCGATCGTGTCAACCTTTCGAGGGCGCCCCATTGTCCTGCGGCTTTCAGCCTCGGAAATGAAGTAATGGAAACGCGGCTGGATCTCCCTTTCCTGCACCGCACGACGTGCAATTTTACTCCTTCCTTTTTTCTAGCCTCCTCTCCCCTCTTCCATTCCGCCAACTCGCTTCCAGTAGCTTTCCTTCATCCGTTCTTTCTATCCGCTTGCCATCGACCGCACCCCCGGTTTGTCGCAATCGTATTAGGTTCGCTGTTTCGTCGACGAGCTATAGCGTTTATAACGTGCGACATGTCCAGCGAGAAGGGTGTTTACGGAATCCATATTTCTACCTTCTACACTTTTTTTTGCGATATATAATATTTGATGAAAATAAAGTTTGATACAAAAGGGAATCTCTTTGTTTCAAGTTAAATTGTTACGTAAGACGATAACGCAAAGTTAAAAACGATAGAAACGTGACTTGCTACGGATTCATGCCAAGCTATTTATTTCAAACTATTAAATATAAAAATTTTCTGCCATTTGAGTAGAAAAATTGAGAATGCGAAGATAATTTAAAACACAAAAAAAACATAAAACAAAATAAATTTTTAAGACGAAAATAAAATGTTGGAATATTGAATATATATATATATATATATATATATATATATATATATATATATATCAGTATGTCGGAAAACTAATTTTTCTTCATTTTTATTCATTACGATCGATAAAAATTTTATGAGAGATAAAAAAGAACAGTAAAAAAGGCCAAAAGTAGAAAGAATCCTATCATGAAGTTTTTATTTTTTTTTTACAAGAAATATTGTATTTTCGAGAGGTTATATCAATCCTTAAAAAGCTAACGATGGCCCCGACTATCCGCTTTTCCGCTATTTTCCGTTTGTTTTCTCTAGAACGTGTCATCGGCCGCAACGATCGTATTAGAGCAACGCCTTTTCTTCGTACGTTTTCTTCGACATGAGTTTATATCGTCAGCGTACTTGAATCCTTAGTCGTTTGACGGTGCCCCGTGCTCTATTCCTTCTTCCGGTCCATCCGGCATACCCGGCTTAAAAATACAATAAAATTGTTCCTCGCGACTCTACTCGATCTCAGGACCCCGCGCGAGACTGAGGTAAAAGGCTTTCGGAGATTTCGAGTGGTAATTTATTTCCGGCCGCGAGGGTTCTCTCTAGAGTGTGTGGCGAGAGTCACGACAAAGGAAAACTATCTCCTCGAGTCTCGTCAATGTGTCGTTCTCGGTCCTCGACTTTCTCCTTCTCCTCCCTCAACCTTGCTCCTTCCCTTTCACCGTTTCTCTTTCGCTTCTTTGCTCTTACCGCCTGAAATCTTCCCGAGTTTCCCCAGAAACGTTTGTGTCGTCTGTTTCGCGACTTTGTCGCCGCAGATTAGGATGAGAAATCAGTCGCCGGTGAAGTCCATTAAAAATCTCGCTTGGGAGTCATTATTTCTCGAGCAGTAATGTTCGCGTAGTAATTTCTCATCTTAATAGTTGAGCTTAATAAATTATTAAACTGCTAATTGCTCATAAATTTAAATTTTTTTACGCTTTTTATATTAAGTCTACCAGCTATTAGAAAGCTAAAAATTAAAAAACTCAAAGTTTAATGATAATTACGTGAAAAATTATTTAGCGCTTTTTAAATAATTTATGAAAATTAAATTTTACAAACGTTAAATAAAAATAAATTTCTTTTCAATTAAGCTGATCGAATTTTATACATTAACCAAAATATTGCATATGTATCTTCAGACATTGTACGGTAAATTCGATAAATTGTTCAACTATATGTTCCTAATGAAGGAATTTTTCGTAGTAATCAGATTTTTATTTCATTGACTTACGTGCGTCATTTTCGATTTCCATTTGCGCATGCCGGTGATTTAATGTCGTCAATGAAATAATATAAATTCCAACAACACATATGTGGTAGGATCAACCCATTGTTGCGTTCATTAATTATTTCTATGTAGGACGTATGTCGGCGGCGAGGCAAACGATTTATTGGTACAGTGAACTAATTACTTTCTAGCGTACAATGGTAATTGTAACGCGCATTCCCGGTATATTAAGCGTTGTGCTCGCTCCATTGTACGAACCATAATGGATATTATGTCATACGGGAAATATCTCCGCTCTTCGTTCACAGAACTACCGGCGAACACTCCTTTCCCGGAGACGCGCTCAGGTGATTTCACTTCACCGTCTCGGAGAGAATCCGTTTTAAGCCCTATTTTTTTTTTTACAGCGATGCGAAAGCCTTTTAAATCCCGCATGCTTGTTCAACCGTTTTTTTAATCTCTCTCGTTTTTTATTCACTGAGATTTTCAGTGATTAACACGGAGAAATTGAAAAGACTTAGCATAATGTACAGATAATATGTATTCGCGTTGACAGTATCGCTTGCCAATGTAATATTATGTAATTCCTTATACATATTTCACATTTTAATCAAGCTATTAAGTCACATTGTCATTTGTCACGTTACGACGGGGTAATAACTCGCGTTACGCGTTTTGCTTCGTGTCTCTTAAAACGACAGCCATGTCGTCCGCGACGTAAAAATCTGCCGGGGATCGTAAAACCGAGGTCGGCCAACACAAAGCTAATTTTCCACGTAGCTGCAAACGACACGTTACGTAAGCGTCTGTACATGACGGTATACGACAAATATATATCCGCTCGAATATGCTTTGGAATGGAAGCCTTAACGGCGGCTGGACAGCGCTATTATGATCCTCTTCCGTGTCCAAGACTCTGTCAATCTCTCCTCGATCCGTTCTGCCGTCCTCGATGGCCGACGGTGTATTTCACCAGTATGATCATAAAGATTCGCGCACGCGAATACGAGTGCCAGAATCGACTCTGTAACGAGCGCTGTAATAACAAACGAGCGGCGACATAAGTCAAACGAATGGGTCTTTTACGAGTTTCGTGGAGATAGTGTCGTAAGGAGGGAAAAATGGGGAGGATAGCCGAGTGGGAGGACGATGAGGAGGAGGGAATTGGGTGTTACACGTACACGTACAAATATAAGTGAGCTATCGTGGTCCAGATATATACGAGGGTCGAACTATTAAAATGACATTTCGCGTGAATTTTTCGCGCATTACGAACTCGATAATACGTCTTTATTGTCATTTCGTCATAGCATTGCTTGTTGTAAATGTTATTATTAAGCCTGTGAAATTAAAAAAAAAGATTTTTTAAAGATGTATTTTCAAAAAATGTAATTTTAAAGTTTATGGTAACTGCTTATAATATTTGAGCAGTAAAACATTGTAATGACAATTGACAATGCGTTTATCGATATCACGATATTACTTCTTGACAATTAAAAATGTTCAATAAGAATTGAATCGTTATTTTAGGAAACGGATGTTCGTTTCAGGCCGTAATAGATAACATAGATATTCGTTAAGTCTGTTGATCTGTTACATGTGCAATAAAACTCGATATCTGTGCTTCTTTCAAGATCACATAACTTAGTTGAAACTTGTAACATGGGAATATAAAGATAAACATTTATTATCCCGCTATGAACTAAGCGTTATCAACTAAGATATAAGCAGTCTGCAGTGATGATTCTCTTTTATAATTAATTTTTACAAAATTTAGTAAGAAATCTTTAAAAACTTTAGTCTAAAAACTTTAAAATTTTAAATCTTTTCAAACGCAATTTTTTTTAATTATTATTAAGTATTAGATTATTAATAATCTATGCAAAACCTGTTACACGCATAATACTGATTGCAACTTTCAAGCATTAATTAAAAATAGATATTAGAAAAGTTTCGAAAGAGGAAGTTTTATTTCCGAAACAAGCACAAATAACGAAAGCTCTGGATTTATTAACTTCAAAACATTATCCGAACGTATTGTCTTCCGCACACATACGTCGTGCACCTTCTCGAAATCGAAGAATATCGTCTTTTCTCCTTTGTGACAAGCGCAAACGCTTCGTCTAGCGAGAATCCACAGACAAACGGGACAATAGCGAGGCGCAATGGCCCGCAGCGTTTCGCAATATGACACTGCGTGCTCGGCATCAAAAAGGAAAAGCGGACCCTTTTTTCTTGATATCCGCTTATTTTTCGACCGCGTCGTTTTGTCACGCCGGCTTTTCCAGATTTTTAATTAAAAACGCGGAGCGATGGGGAGGAGTTACACGGAGGAAAACTCTTGTGCGGGATAAGCTTTGCTTATACGGCTACATAAACCCCGCTTGGCTGCCGTACCGATATACACTTTGGCTCGCGCGTTATTACGGGAAGCGCGATTTTATGCGACGCGTGTTAGTACGTTAGTCGCGAATTAGGTCCGTTTCTCGCGTCGCGGGCGCCGCCGAATTTTCGCCATATTCGATATGGCCCCGCGATAACGGACCAAAGTTACGATAATCTAATCGTAACCGTCCCGTATCTCCCGGCGCGGATTTAGGCGCGCCGCTCGTTACGCCGTCGTTGGATTTTTATGTCGACGATTTTACGCTATCCGGGGTTAGATATCTCTCGTTCCGGACGAACGAAAATAACGCGGTTAAAGCGCGACCGCGATATAACCGAACGCGCGATTGGAACGGATGATTCAGCGACGCGAACACAAAACGCGAGAATGCGCTCGCTTTAAACGAGCAAGCGCTTTTGCGAAGCGTACAAGGTACGTGATATATATATATATATTCCAGGAAGCTCGAGCTTTACCGAAACGATGGACGGTGAAGGCGAATCTGACTTTATTAAAAAAAACTAGAAAGCTCTCTTTTTTTTTTATTAGTCGTCTTAAAGATTCAGTTTCTCTGTCTTGTATCGTACAGACGCGAAAAGATCGTCCGACACATTGCGTCTTGTTTAATTTGTCGGACTTTATGGGATATATTCTAATATATATTTTTGTGGAAAAATAATTTAAACTATTTCATTAGTTTAGATATATTATAAAGTATATGTCGCATGATTAAGAATCATTATTGCGCGAAATATTTGACTCTCCAATATATAATAAAATAGGCACGATAATAAATTTCAAAGAAATATGTAAAACGCAGAATGAAATTGATAGGAGACGCGGGATATATGAGAGGGGAACAAGTCGAAGCGATAAGAGTGCGAGAGGCAGGGTCACGTAAGGGCGTTATTAAAAACGTGCCAGTAGAGTGGTAGTTTTCAGGGGCAATATGCGGTTGCCGCGCCGCAAGCAACGGAACTTATTCGTTCTATCAGCACGCGGAGCCCTTTGGCGATGGCGTCCAAGTTTCTCGGATAAAGCTCTTTCTCTTCGCTTCTCGATTTTCCGGCGTTCCGCAGACTTTCCTTCTTCCTCCTGCCTCCCTCCTTCTCCACCTCCGTCCTCCGCCTCTCATGATTTCTTTTCTCAGATCACGGCGAACCTATTTCTCTCCACATCCTCTCGAAATTTAAGTCGTTAAAATTACATTAGAGAAAAAACGCAGACCCTTAAGTCCCTGTATGTAACGCCGTTCGGTAATTTAGGGCGGAGGTCTAAGAACGGGGGATTCTGCAGCCCCGATCACGAATTACCGAAAGCCCCGGAGAATAATGAATGTTATTCCTCGCTTCTCTCTTCCTTCCTTCCTTCCTTCCTCTTTTGCGGCCGCGGGAAAGGGGTAAAGAGGTGGGACGGGCCATCTCGGAAGACTCCAGCTTTCCACTTGGAGAGACTCTTCGCGCGAGCAGCCAGTCTCCACCTCGCTCCTCTTCCCGTTTCCTCTAATTCGACCCCTCGAAACCAACCCCCAATCTCCAGCCACCACTCGGTTATTACTGGTTGGTCTCCCGGGAGGACGTTATTATCCGTGCGGCTCCTTCGCGATGAGTTTTCTCTCTCTCGGAGGCTGATCGACGGCGCGAAAAACGCGCGGCGCGTATCGGATTTTCTCTCAGGACGATCGCGTTATCTAATTACCCGCTTGTTGTTTCCCTCCTCTCCGTCATCGACTCTTTCCGTTCGCTTAATTCATAAACGTTTCAAGAACGCGAAACAATTAACTTTCATTTTTTTCGCGTCATTCGTATCATTTTTTTGCATCCTCTTATGTAAATCCCAGAGGCATCGGGAATAATACGCGCGGCGAGTTTCCGACTTTACAGTAGCGTATTTTTGAAAATGACCACGGTCAGGCGGAGAAAAAAATGACGCGCACCTGCAACCATTCGTTGCGATAAATACGGGGTGGGCGGCGGGGGCGGCGGCTCCGCAACTGACATTTGTTATCGAATGACAAGCTTCTCCCCGTCGGCACATTTATCTTTCGACGTAGCGTCGCGGTATGGAGTTCATTTGCCCGGTATACGTACCGAATATGTACTATTACCGTGAACAAATTAACTCGCTCTCCGCCGCCCACGCTTCCGCTCGGCGATTTGCGCGCGCGTGGGAAAGAGACGCCCGGCCGAGCATCGCTTCGCGCGCGTTGATCGACGCGGGTATCAATCGTAAATCGGAACGAGCGGACCATGTAGACCGTCCGGCGAATGGACGAACCGATTACGTCAAAATGTCCTCTCCGAAATTTTCCCCGAGGTCCATCGTCCCGCGAGTTTATCGCGGGATTAATTTTTTCGTTCGCATTCTTCCCTCACGCAATTTTGTATCGTATACATGTATCTATCATTGTTGGCGAGTTTATTAACACCGATGAAAAAAATAGAACAGATTATTATAAGAAAATCAGAATTGTACGTTGAATGTATGAAAGAGGGAGAAAATTAAATTTTATAGACATCTTACGAGATAAAAAAAAACTTTAAAAAAGAGAAGACTTTAAAAATAAAAAAGTATATCGTATAAAAACTTTATCACTTCCTTTGAGGATTTAAAAATTGACATTATTGAATTTTAATTTTATTAAAGGTAAATTTGTGAATTTTTATTTAAACCTTATATAAAACACAAAATTATAAATTCGATTCGCGCAAGCAGCCAGCTTCCACCTCGATGCAAAGTATATTGTCATGTTTGTGAATCGATGGACACAATATCGCATCAGCCATATATTAATGATCGGCAGTCGACGCAACACGAACGTATTTCCCTGTCAGCAATTCATTCTTCTCTTTATCGAGATCAGCCATGTCCCGATTCGTTCTTCTCTCCATCGATAGAATCGCATAAAGTAGATGAGAGATCGAGGGGCGGGCAAACAAAAAAGTCACACGACTCGTCGAACGTTCTTCTCGCCTCGACGCGACGATCATTCGCCGGATAACGAACTATTCTGCGACAATTTTTGAATCAGTGTTACACGCCGGTATCGAATTAAATCTTTCTGAATTTTCTTCGCAACTCTCCGTAATACGACGCGAGTTTTAATAGATCGCGCTAACGCCTATTCTACGCTGCCGGCGGGTATCGATCCTGGAATCGATGCAACGAAAAACGAGACCTAGGACGCGGGTGCGAACAAAGGGTCGACGAGAGCAAACAAAATTACGCGAATGGCTCATCGGCCCTAGTATACCCTACCCTCCTTTCCCCTCCGTCGCGCTTGGTTGCAGTTACTGCACCTGTCCGTTCCGGGGTAACGAACTGATCGCAAATCGAAATGCGCATCTCCGACAACCTCCACCTCCACCCTCTCTCGCGCGCGAATTAACTTTATCCACCGGATACACCATCCTTTGCGAAGGTACACGTCGGAATGCGAAATTATAGGCGAAGCGTGTCTTGTTCGTGTCCCTATCGCTTGGAAAGCACAGCTTTCGTAAATTCGGTATGTATCTTTACCGAGGATCTCTAAGAAAGAAGGATCGCGATTAGACATCCTGTGTTTCGTAAGCGTTTTAAGACCGAAGGGTTATCGCGTAAAATAATGCATTACTCTTAGCAGACTTAACGACTCTGTGTCACTTTACATCCTGAGCGATTAAAGAGCCAAGTTTTCGAGATGAATGTTAATCTTTGTCTCGCCGCCATTCGCTGCTATCGATCGCAGATTAATCTTTTCGCGCGTCCGCTTTTTTCCGTCTCTGAGCAAACGATTGCGCGACGCATTATGTACCGTGAAAAGGACGTTTCTTCGTATGGAGGGTGTATCGAATTTGAATCTGGTGGGACGAGAGGGTGAGAATATCAACAGATGGTGTTTTAATCGTGGCGCCCTTTATCGTTGAAAGAGCGGGTTAAGGGGGAGGCGAACGAATGGAGAAAAAGAGAAACCTAAACAGAGTCAGAGGGCTATCGGAGCGCGGACGCCCGAGAGGACGAGGAGAGGAGAATAAACGAAGCCGGATGGTCACCGCGCTGGGTGGCCGGATAGTAAATGATTGTCGATTAAAGTATCCCTCCTGCGGCCAGGATCACGGCGGGCCCAACGGTTCGATTGACGAATGGTTCGCGAAATCTGCATTCGTTGCAAAGTATTCGCTTGCCAATTTTGCCCGAAAATCGTACTCGGCCATTTGTTCGCTGCTCGTTCTACCGTGAACTGCGTGAAAGAAATGAAAAAAAGGAGAAAAAAAAAGAAATAAACAGACACGCGCGTCGGTGCACTCGTTTCGTTTGCCCATCTGGATCCGTGATCTTTATCGACTTTATGCCACGGCGATCTATCGATAGACACGCTCTCAGTAGCCATGTGAATGAAAAATAGGAAAAAATTACCGACAGCACCGTCGAGTTCGACTGCAACACAACCTTTTCGCACTGCACTCCCGATATCGATTCGATAAGCCGCTAATTAACGGAATGAAAAGCGCGAGTGAGTTCGGCCTTGATCTATTCAATATTTTCAATGATATTCTGTTTTCAATAGACATCAAAAGACCTGCTAAAAATTATCCAATTTCGGCAAAAATTTGCAAATGTTTGGATAAAAATTTTGTGGGATTTCAAAAACATTAAATCGTATTACGAAAAAAAATTTTAAAAAATATTAGTCATATAAAATTAACAAATTAATCTGTTGCTGTTTATATTTATAGTATTAACTGTATATTAATCTGGATGATGAAAAATCTAGTTTTACTTTCCTTCGATCGTATAAAGATATTGGGTGAATTTTTTTCGTTAAAATCGTGAAGTGACTGATGTCTACCGGCGACGGTTGCAGACAACGGAAGATCAGAGAGATAAGTGTTTTATCGAATGAAAGGCGATCTAAAGTTCTTTAGGGTTGTCGAAGTATTTTCAGCACACATCTCGGCGGCCAAATATTCGCGGCACGTTTCGAATCGTCCGAAGTATCCGAACCGTCCGAGCGCGACTTGAACCCGAGCGGCTTCTTCGTGCGTACAGCGATCGTTTGATCGTGCGCAATTGGAAAGGAATTAAGAGAGCAGAGTTCAAGTCGGAGGTCGGGACCTTTCGCTTTGAGACTTGATTGTTCGACGAGAGAATACGTCGCGCCCGATGAGCTGGGCGTCGCTTTGGGTCGCTCCGGTAAATGATTCGACAGATTCCGACGCTTCTTTTGTCTACTCGACGAATATGTGATTTGTTCTATCTCGAATCTTAAAATTCGATTTGTATTGTGCATTAAAAGGCAGAAATATATATATGTGACGTTTGACTTTTGTGAACGGTATACTAGTAAACGATATTGCGAACGAACGCTAAAAGTAAAAGAGGGATGGTAATTGTTATAGTAAAAAATCTGGCATTTTATTTAAAATGTTTGGTCACGATATTGATTAATATGTAAATTGATATGTAAATTCGGCGATATTGAATATTGAAAATTGGAAATTTTCTCACTATGCTCTTTCTGCCTCCTTTTTGATAATTATATATAAATGAAATATTAATTAAGAGCTTTTGAGACTGGCATATGTATATCAAAGGTCATGTATTATATATTAAAGGCACAAAATTTCCGCTATGCAGTAAGTTTCTGCGAGAAATTAACACACATTTTATGCTAATAACAAAAATTACTCTATTATATTTCTTATCATTTTTTGCGTTAAGAAAAAATTAATTTAATAACAGTCAGTACAAAAGAACTCCATTTAGATCGGAATTCTCATTTTTGCACATTTTTGTACCAACAAAAAAGCGCAAACATAAAGCGAATAGTTGCATATATTTTGACATTAAATATTTATATATTAATTTGTGTTAATTCGTTAATTTTGAGATAATAAATCTATGAGATGTATAATATTATAATAATAAAATTATAACGTTGTTATTAGCTTAAAAATCAATTTTCTCCTTTGATATATCTAATAATAGATATATAGAAATATATCATGAGTGCAGGCATTAAGCAGCTTATATAAAGCAAACAAGTACAAAGTATTTTATTGCTGCATCGATATAAATGCAGAAATTCATTACTTTGAAATTAAAATGAAAGATAATTTAACACTCACCGGTACGATGCATGTGCCACAGTGGAATTCTACACAATGTTGATCTGTACAACATCGAGCTCCCTGCTCCTCCCTTGTTCATCCTTGATGGCACTTAAATGACACTCACTCGCGAAAACACGGTTAATTACGTGGGCACTATCAATAGAATACGACGGTTACGTGGTGTACTTTGCACGACACTCCCGACATCGACGTCAACTTTTTTATCTTTAATTGTTATCGTAACACTGTAAAGATAATGTAAATCGAGATACGCATCGAGAGAGAGAGACGATCACAAAACTATTGAATCGTAAATTCACGTGTCACTTGTATCGTAAAATGAAATAATCGAATAAAAATGGTCTTGTTAGGCGTCTCCTGATACTTGTCGCGATCACGTTTAAAAGAATAATGGATAGGAATGTATGATGTGTTTGCTCGAGTCACCGTCCGACAAGGCCGCGCTATGTAAACAAAGTACGTCAGAGCGCGCCGTACGCTATACATATAAAAACAAACGTCAAATCGTATATGTAAACACGTATATACCGTACGGTTACTAATACATTGTATACCGTATGGCTATCAATTCCGCTATGAAATATTTAACACTAGATAATTTTGCAACAATATGAACAATATATTATGAGATTTTCTTAAAAAATATAAATTATGAATTTTATAGCTGATCGTGTAATACACATATCGTGTGAGTCCATTATGAAATATTTAACACTAGATAATTTTGCAACAATATGAACAATATATTATGAGAGTTTAATATTTAACACGCTAGATAACTTTGCAACAATATGAACAATATATTATGAGATTTTCTTAAATAAATTATGAATTTTATAGCTGATCGTGTAATACACATATCGTGTGAGTCCATAATGAAATATTTAACACTAGATAATTTTGCAACAATATGTACGACATGTTACAATATTCTCTTAAAAAAATAGATAGGCTAACGTTCCTAATTTTTAATCTTTTACCAATGTCCTATAATTTGACTCGTCTCTTTGTGAACGAACCGAAACCCATATTAAAATAGACCAGGTTCTTTGTAGCGAAACAATTAAGCTACGCGAAGCATGGCCGATTTCATTAAGCGACCGTTGTAAGACGGAAATGAAGGTTTCTTTTTTCCAGGGCGATATAAAACGAAACTTTTCACCGTTGAATTATCCGCGTGCTCCTGAAAAATTAACTTAAAATCTTACCATCGTGCACACCGTGGGCGGCACCTCGGCGGAGCAAATGAGAACGGCGCAACGTTACAATGGCGAGAAAGGGGGTCGGAAGGGGTCAATTTACATTTAATCTACAAACATTCTTACGCTCCTTGTCTCGTTACTTTCTATTAAAGCGGAAACTGCTGGGCACTGGAATGATACTCCCGCGTTCGCCGTGTATACGCGACGATCGATACCAGTAGCGCGATAGCATCTCGATTGCTATCCGGAAAAAAAAGGGGAAATTCAGAAGAACGGAACGGGGAAAAAGAAACGATCGCGGTACGCTCGTACTTAGCTCGCGAAATTCCGCGATGGATTTTCCGCGGCTAATACCCGATGTTGATGCTCGCCGAGCGTGAGTCGTGGAAACGGGCCGACGATCTCTCGTCGAAGAGCACGGCTCTATTCAGGCCTCGGAGATTTCCAATCAGGAGTATTAAAGCTCGCCTCTCTGCCTATCTCGCCGGTGTTCGCCTCGAACCTCGTCCACCGCGATCCGTCGTACACCGCGATATTCATTAGCAAATATTTGAGTTTAAAATGGGGGACGTACTACTACGGTGTATACTATACGTATCCGCGTGTCCACCTGCCGATTTCATAATCCGCGCGATCGATCGATACGTTCGGGCGTCATACTTTTGTATCGCGGACGTTTTCTCGACGCGTGTGTGCGAGATTCGCTTTCGCGTGGTGACACGATCGATGCTGCGCGTCATATCGAGACGAATGTGCAATTCCATTTATAAATCGGCATATGGAAAATGGGGAAATAAAATCGCTATCTGGATTTAGAATTTTAATTAGCCGCTTCGCAGTTGCAGTACCTTCTATTACTTTCGTCGGGAATTTTCATGTTAACATTGTGGTATACGTTTTGATTTGCATGATCCACTGTAGCGTCACGATGACATGTAAAAATAAAATATTCATTCTGAGAAGTTGCGTTTCCATCGCATATATCGCTTCACATATGGCACACACGTGTATAATGTGCTTTTTGCATTATAATTCTAAAAAAAGAAATATAAAGTAATAGGAAAAGCTTATTGGAGAATAAATTATTAATTAAAGCGCTAGTGGCGAAAAATGATGAGAAAAGCGATTGTGTTACAGAAATTATGTCATATTTGCGATTCCGCACGAACGGAGTCGAGCGATAATGAAAAATGGCGAGGAAAACGACGATTGTATTGATGTACAAATTATGTCAAGTATATTTGCGATTCTGCGCAAACAGAGTCGAGCTTCAATTCTTCCCTTTCGGCACGGATTTAAACACCATCGTGAAAAATTCAAATCTCGTCAGTTCCAGACGTTATTGGTTTTGTAAATCAGCGTGTTTAACTCGGAATCGAGCGCGGCAGCTCGCATGACAGGCCGGTAATAAACAAAAACGAGGGCACGAGAGGGAAAAACACGACGCCGACGCCGCCGCCGCCGCCGCCGCCCTTCTTCGCAAGCGTCGAGGTGATAAATCCTGCGGGGGAGGAGATGGCGGCCCACTCGTTTCTTTCGAGTTTTAACTCCCGCAACTTTCTTATTTATGTGTGGCACGAGTACGAATGGATTTTGCCCGTTAAAGTTCTCGCTGCTCTCGTCGAGGCGATTCGAAAACCGGCGCTTCGAAGTGGAGAAGGAACGGTTCTCGGTCGGCGATTTGAATAAAAAGAACGCCGTTTCTCGCGGTAAGTTTTTCAACGGCAATTACGAAATCGCGGAGTCCCTCGAAATACGAGAGTCGAACGTAATTCAGACTTCTCGTCCAAGTTTATCAGGGTGATTCCGTAATAAAGAACATCGTCCGTTAATTATGCATATGTAGATGATTGATTATTAGCGATTTTTAATTAATTGGCAGATTACGAAATTGATACATGTAATTAAATTCACCGTTTCCTTTAAGTTTGATTTCTTGAAATTCTTCATTCGACGAGTTTGAAATTAGAATCTTATTTTTCATTGTAATCCGCATAGTCCGGATGAGGAAGAGGACTATTCGCTGCAATCGCGCAGGTGTCGGACCATTATCGCGGATTGCCATAATAAATTCTATCCTGCCGTCGCTATGCACGCGGCATTCGTCTACATCCGTTAACATGCTCGGCTGGTCGCGTTACTTATAGACCGCGCTGTATTATCCTAGGGAGAGAGTCACAGTCTCTTAGATTTCCTCCTCTTCTTTGTTTCAGGTACGTGAGCACCGCGGATCGGGGGCCGTCTTGGTCGGGCCAGCCGGTTATTTATGTGACACGCTCGAGACGGTATGACGTCGACGACAAAATATCGCCGAATGCCGCCTCTCTTCTCGACGGCGTTCCGCGGCTAACGTTTGACAGATACGAATGCAAAACGTCGCGCGTCTCGACGTCGCCGTCGTGTCGTTTTATGTTACGCGCTTATCGAACTCGAGTCGAAAGACATCGTACACGCGTAATCGCGTGCATTTCGCGATATGTATTATGCCGAAGTTTGCAAATCCTTTTCATGTACTTTAGGATAGATGCGCGATGTAAGTTTCATATACCCGTGGAAATTATTGCAGCAGAATTTTGGAAGAAGATACACGCGTCAAGGGATTATATATTTTTTTTCTTAATAGAAATCGGAACGTAACTTTTTGATCTATCAAAAAAAATCCGTATAATTTTAATCGCTTTAATTTGAATCAGTCTTTCAATTGTTTTTTTAAGAAACTGTGTCCTAATTGAGACACAACTTTTTCCTATTGAAAACGCGATACATACATATATTGAATGTTACTTTAAACACGTGTATTATATTATAGAGATTATAGAGTTCGTAAATCAAAAGTTGGAGGCGCGCATTAATCCGTGATATCGTGTTTCGGATTAGTTTAAGCAGTATGAACGGTTTACGTAAAGAGACATTACTTATTCTTGTAATCCGGTTGTTATCTACGACACGCATTTTCCCCTCGTTTAAATAGGAAGCCTCGTTTCGCGAGGCTTTTAACAGGGCACAAATATTTGGGTGGCTCTAGAATCGCCCCCATAAAATTCGCGTCATCGCAGGCTATATATTTCGCATTACGGATATGTAATACACTTCTTCTGGCGAATGTTCAGACATGCGGACGCACGGAGTCGCGAGCGACAGATGAACGCGTCATGCCGAGTCGCGAGGGAGACAGAAAGAGATAGAGACAGAGTGAGAGAAAGAGGGAGAGAGAGAGAAAGAGAAAGACGCTGACGCTATTGCATGCTGAATTATTGAACAGTGCACTCTGGCTTACCTCCTCCGCATATTCCGGCACCTATGCCCGGCTCAATCTTGCTCTCGTATTATTGTCGCGCAAAGTAGACTACTACCTCTTAGCTTAAGGTCTAGCGAAGAGGTTTCCGTGTGATTGCGCGTGATGTGTGTGTGCGTATCCGGATATAAATTATTTCAGGGATTTTGCGAGAGAGAGAAAGATCTTCGCGTGCTTTCGTTGGATTTGTATAATGGAATTCTGCCGAGTCTCTCTTTCTTTACTCCCTTTCTCTCTCCAAAGTATCTTCAGTTTGTGATATTTCTGATAGTCTGTGCGTGATTAACGTGCATATAAGAGAGATAAATTCGCGGCTTCTTGCAAATTTTCTAGATTATTTGGTATTGAGTTTAAATGGAATGATAATGATAATAATATCGAGTTAAGTATCTATAGCAAAACATAAGTTAATATATTAATTCAAATAATATATCGCAATACATATTACAATGTCGGTCAAGTTGACATAGAACGCTTATTTGAATTGAACTTTTCTATTCTTTTTAATTTTTTATTAAAAAAGTGTTATTTTAAAATTTTAATTAGCAGTAAAAATGTTAAGATAATAGACGCGATAGAAGATGAATCACGAATCTGCGACGATGAAATTTTTTACAACTTGAAATAACACAATTTTTCGATTTTTAATAGCCTCGATATTAAAACGATGATACCAAACTATCAGTCGCACATCAAGAGAAATGAAAAATCTTTGTACAATACAGGTTGTTAATGGATGCATCTCGTTTACATGAAATTCGTGGCTAGAATTCTAAATCAGTCTTGATGCCGTACGCGCATAATATAATGTAATATATATAAATATTATATTTTAAATGAAAACGAGAAAAGGAGAGAAAGAAAAGTGGAGATGTAAATAAAATTACCTTGCATCATGTCGCTCCGCTGAAATTTGAAAGTTGCCTACTTTGCAAGAACTCGCGCATTGCAGGAGAAAGAGAGACAGAGGGAGGAAGACACGCCGCCAAGGTAACCTTTCGTAAACCCTCAAGATCCGTCGATGTCATTACAATGCGATATAGTCGGGCGAAGAAAATGCAACCGAAGAGAGAGAGAGAGGTAATAATTCGGGTTACACGCCCGGGTGTAATGGGCGGTCTGACCGGGTTGCCGGGTTCCCGGTAGCTGACGGCGGGAGTATGTCGGTCTCCGGAGGTAGGTAGGAAAATGTGAGAGGGAGCAAGCACGGCGGGGATGAATGTATGGGCTTCGGTTTGGGCGCCGTCGGGATTCCTACGGGCCCGTAGGAACTTGCTGCTTGCTCATAAAATGCAAACGGGCGGCAAGTTTAAGTTTAGACAGCCCTCCGAGAGCCCTCCTCGCCCGCGTCGTCAGCCTCCTCCCGCCGTTCTCTCCTACCTACTTTCGACTCCCTGTTCCCTCTCCTCTCCAAAAGCCCGAGGCTGCCCTAGTCAGCCGCCGTAACCAACCGCGAGCCGACAATAATGAAATCCATAAATCCGTAAGAGAGCATGCGGAACACACCCCGCGCCACCGCGTCCAGGTACCCCTCTCGCTCCCTTCTTCCTTTATTTCTCTCTCTTCCTTTTCCTCTCGTTTCCTCCCGCAACACTCTGGCCCGTCTGTGTTCAAGCGCGTCGCTACTTTTCCCTGCTCTGCGAGTTTACGCCTTCGTCGTGTGACCCTCGACCGAGTCTTATCGAGGGTGGAAACGTCTTTAGGATTCTTCACGAGTGCCGCGAGACCGGGTTACATCGTATATGCTTCTCAGGTTCGGTCGGATGCGCTCAGAATTACATCGCTAGAATTAGTTTGCAACAGGGAAAGACCTTCGGAAAGAAACTACCTAGTTTCGTTTCAAATTAATCAACGAGAGAACGGGAGAAACTTTTCTTGTAAATATCAAAATCTAAAGTTAATTAATTATTTTCGTGGATATTGAGACTGATTGTGCGTCTCGCGTGTAAAGATAATTTTGCTTATATAAATTTTCTTTCTCTATTAAGACATTATATTTAGGGCTATTATATAGAAAAGAACAGCAAACTGTTAATTAAAATTAATGTTGATTACAAACACTTGATTTTAAATGAACGAATACTTTTAAAAGTGAATATAATTTTAGAATATTTAAAGTTTTTCTGAAATACGAGAAATAAAATGAGATAATAATAAAAAATTGATGGCATGTTTAGATTACGGAAAAAATTGTCGGCGCTAAATTCCCATTCCGAACGATCCAAATAGTATCGCATTCTTATTATTATCACTGTATGGAGTAACATTACGTCTGTTGATGCAATCTAGCTTCCGTCCTTCTCTATTTTATGGTGCTGGGTGCCCCGCAAGAGCCGGTGATCGGGATGAAATATCGATTGTCACACGGTTTCGCGGCCTCCAGCGGCATCGAACGTGCTTCTGATTGATTTGATGGCGCCCACGGTAAGGAAACGGCGGCACTTGTCCCTGAAGAGAGAGAGAGAGAGAGAGAGAGAGAGAGAGAGAGAGAGAGAGAGAGAGAGACAGAGCATTGTTATGCTAACGGAATCTCGATGACTTCCTATCGATCGCGGCGACGATACGGAAAGCACTACGGATCTCGTGGATTTTTCCATTTCGAAGGTTTCATTTGTAACCGGCTCTGTAAGGATTGCTGGTATTTTCCCGACGCGTGGTGTATTATTCTGCAAGATCGTTTCCTCTCCGTCGCCGACGTTAAGACGCTTTAGAAATGGACTAGATGGATCTACTCGAAACAGACTCGTTGATCGAATATAAATATCACTCGTACAATACAAAGGCCGAGAGCAATGAAGCGTACGCATTGTGCTACGGTAGATAGTCGCAAAGAATAGAAAATGATATTAAAATAGCGAACGAGAAGAATAGATGGAACGCGGATGCCATTTCTCGGTTAGTTTACGCCTGAGTTTTATAGTGAGAAAAATTTGTAACGCATAAATATGCGAGTACAATATATATATGGGAATATAATGGAATATTCAAATTTTGATCTCTTGAGTAAAAAATAAAATAGATTTCTTTTATCGCGGAATCAACAAAAAGTTCATATTATTGCTTTCACGAAAAGTTTCTCAAGAATTTTATTTGTCGCTTATTATCGCATGTTAAATGCATATCGTCGAATATGAATCCATCATAGTTTCATCTCATTATTGTATCGATGATTATGTAAAGTAAGATTTTAAGAAGAGGGATGAGTGTCTCTCTCTCTCTCTCTCTCTTTCATCCTCTCTTTTACTCTTCTTGGCATAATTTACCGATAGCCGAGCTTTTATCAATACCCTCATCATCAAAGTTTCCGCTCGGTTGGATGAAATTACACTTTTCATGTGTCAGTCCCGAGCTTTCGCGCAATTTATCGATTCATCGAGAGTTCTCTGCTCATACTACTGCCAAAAAGTGTACCTCTTCAAGTTACATCTCGGTTGAAATTAACGAAACATCCCTCGATCCCTTTTTCGCCGGTCGTCTGTGTTGACATTCTCCCTTACGGGAGGCGCGGCGGTCGTTTCAGAATTTCACTTCGTATCCGCATCACGAAGCAACGACGAACGACGAAGAAAGCGGTAAGCTCGATGGCTCTCTTGGCTCTCTTCCGGGATTAACGTTTCCAAGCAACAATCACAAACTCACTCCTGTGACTCCGAAAGCCTGTCGCGATAAGCTCATCTTAGACCGCATGCGCATTGGCAAGAGATCCGCGATGAATTGCTTAGCTAAAATTGACGAAGCAAACAAACCTAATTTATTAATGTTTACGAGAGCATCGTGATGCTGATATCAGAAATGATGATAGGGTTTTTTTTGACTTTGTAAAATTATTAATGTTATTTGAAGGGAAAAAAAAAGAGTCTTGTACATGTATCTTTCCACTTATTTATACTTTTAGTACTTTTATTTATAGCACATGTTGTAATATACTCATCACCTGATGTATAATTTTCTAGTCGCTAATAGCAGGATTAAATCAAATTCGAACGTAGTTTATCGATTGCTAATTTACACTCTGGTCCTACAGATCGTCCACACTGGCGTGCGACTTCTTACTAGTTGTCCTTGATCGACGGTGTATGCACGTGTCACCCACGAACAGCTGTTGCGCTTCGTAAGGCGCGCCGAACACGATCACTTGGCTCTAACAGTGTATCAAACGAGCGAACCATGAGCCTTCGTTGCTGTTGGAAACCTCTCTTGACATTCACAATACAACTGCGTCTTCCCGAAATATTCATAGCGCTAAATGCTCTCGAGGCTTGCGTCATTCAGCATGTCGTCTTCATGACACGAGCATTTCCCTGCCAAGAGATTACCTTGCTCACCGTTTCGCTTCATATTCGTCCGCGGTACGCTTTAACACGTTGAGTGACGGCAGCAATTTGCTAATTTTGTGAAGACTTCGCTAATGTTTTACTGTGATGAAACGCAACGTTAATGTAAGCGGAATTAAACCAATACTTAAACAATCCTAAAACATCAACAGTGCGTGCAAAGCGTATTCTGTAACTATTTTGAAACTCTACTGACAATCAAAACGAGAAAGTGATTTTTCAGAAATTTGTTAGCAAATATTTTTTTACCGAATGAATTTTTATGATGCACGTACGTGTGTGTGGTTATCGATATATATATTTTTTACCAACCGTGTTGTTTTATACAAATTTACTCAATTTTATAAATTTATAAATATCATTAAAGTTATCAGTTTAATACATAATTGGAAACATACAATCTGACATTGATATCTGTTCTAATTGTTAATATCTAACGTTATTTATTACTATATTCTCTCTCTTTAATCCGTTCCGATACTATTACTTGCCATATTGCATCATATTGCATTTTGACAATATCAGTATTATATATATATATATATATATATATATATATATAAATTACAAAAATTAAAAAAAATATATTTCACTTTTCATATAATTCTTATACATTTTAATTTTATGTATTCTAATATCCTCGGTGTGCATATTTCTGAAGCAATCTCTTTCGAGATGAATACCGTTTTATATATGTACCTTTCGCGACGCGCAGAAGAGCCACATGGAACGTGGAATTCTCGCAGACGATGCCAACGTAGAATATTTAACCCTCCTCTATGAGATGGATGAAAACGGACTCTCGTAACTTTCGAAATTTCGGCAAAGTTTCTTTGTGGTTTGCAGAGCTTCGCTATCATCTCCCTCCGTCCCCGCGTCCTCATTCTCTTAGCAAATTCGACATTCGTTTCTACGATGCAGCATTTTGTTACAGAACAAGGCACGTATCATCGCATAATATGCTACACACGTTGCTATTCTAGCGCGCATACTCGTACACATAAGGTGTTCTGAGTCTTTCCCACGGTTTCTTTCATTCATGAATTTCGTGACATTTTAAGAAGAGGCGACTTTGTAAAATTTAATTAGATGTCACCTTATCTGCTGCTTAATAATTGAAGTAGTTCAAGGATATTTCATCGCTTGGACATTTTTGAGAATACCAAAGGTTGATTTGTTATACAAATTTATGAGAATTACATGACAATTGTCTTGTATGCAGAAAGACTTGATATGTAAAAATTGCATTTAATAACTTTATAACTTTATTTATTCATATAATATTTTTATTTAGATTTTAAAGTAATGTTTACAAGACAATTGTTATTTTAGCATTACACAAAATGTCGGGATTTCTTGCAAATGTTCAAATTTCTTTATGTAATAAAAACAGAGCTGTTTATTTATAGGCGTTTCAAGCAAATCAATTTTTAAGTATTTATTGTAATATATTATATTCAAGTTTTTCCTATATTCCTACAATTCTTTTTTTTTTTTTTTTTTTTTTGTTTAAAGGACAGGTTAATAAAAACGTTATTATTAGTGCGCATAAATAAAAATATATTTTCGAATTAAAAATTGAAATGTTTTGGATCAGCGAATATAATCACGTCAATGAGTCATTATTAATAATAATTATTTAATCATAAAATTTATACTTAAAAAGTAAATTGATTAATTTAGAATTATTTTTATATTTAATTATATACATTAGATGCCTCTATATTTAGCTTCAATTATATTTATGCATATTTTCACAAACTTTTTCTCGAATTAAAATATCGTATTAAAAGAGATTTGTTTCAAAACCAATCAAACATTTTTTTGTTTGAAACTTATTTCATAAAACTCTACTTATTATTTAGAAACAATTCACATATAGTATTTATGTTTACAAAATCTATTTCTTATATGAAAGAAACTGAAATCCAAGACACCTTGTATATGTATACATGTGTGTGTGTGTGTGTGTGTGTGTGTGTGTGTGTGTGTGTGTGTGTGTGTGTGTGTGTGTGTGTGTGTGTGTGTGTGTGTGTGTACACATACACACACAGACATACACATATAGGGGAACGAATAGAACGAGGTAACTCGGAGAATAGAATGTATATTTGGGAACAAATACAATTTGAATGAATTAGCAGTAAACTGGAAATGGGCAATCCAGAGTTACCTGATCCGAGGGTTACTGATTTCCCTCTCTCTTTATCTCCTTTCTCTTTGTTCGCTTCTTTCGCCCGTTCTTTTACTCGATCCTGCCTATCTCATTCTCTTCTCTCGGCCTCTTTAGTTACCGTTTATATTTTCTTCGTTGCATACGTTGTTTTATTTCTTCTCTCTTTCTCTCTTTTCTTCCGCAAATCTTCTCTTCGTCTCTTTTTACGTAACGTCGATCTAAACGCTACATTCAAAGGGAAATTCCGGTAACAGAGGAAAACATTTCATTTCGAGTGGTTTCCTTCTCTTTGTTTACATGAAAACGCAAGCCTTTCTTTATGGGGTTTTTCGTACAACTACAATGCCCCTAGAACATTGTCGAGATCTAATTTGCGTGCCCGCTTTACTTTCACACAAAACTACAATCGTGGAAAGCTGTAAGCCCGCATTGCATGTTTATTGATTAAGTTTCGAAACACGAGATTGTTAAGATGTCTTAAACTTCGCAGCAGATATTTTCATCACGTTTTTGCAAACTTAATGTCACTCTAGGACCGTCCATGATCTATCACATGTACAATACATCGTCGCATCCTGGCATCGCTATCAATTAGTTTACCTCAATTATATCGCCGATTATATTTATGACATATTTTGATGTATTAATATATTAACGCTTTCATTATCTCGCGTCACATTAAACGCTCAATAATTGTGATTGTCAGCGTGTAAACGCATTACGGTAAACGTCAAGAGAGATCCTATCGATTGTTTTACACGACGCGTCTCATTCGCGGCAGCATATACATACATTTTATATATATATATACATACATATATTTTATATATATATATATATATATATACACACACACGCACACACATACGTAACGTATGTAACGTAACGACCGTGATCGCGACAATTCTCGCAGTGGTGAATATGTATATGTCTCGCTCTCGCGCGCGACGCGACAGTCCCACGGAAAGTTGTAACGTCGCTATATGTATGCGGCCGACATTTTTCCCGGTCTACATTTTGCGAAGTATACACCGAGGTACCGTAGATTACACGACTACTTCCGATAGTAACTGCAGGTAGACAGATGCGAAATTGCGCATCGATACGTTCGCGTTACGGCTCGCCCGAGCAGAACACATTGCGCCGCGGGAAATGGCAAAGCAAATACAAATACAGGGTAATATCGCCCGGCGATATATCGCTTTACCTCGTTTCGCCTTCGCAAGATATTTGTTCAAGTGTACTTTACGTTTGAAAACTCCTCACTTTAATAAGTGCTGCAGCTCCATTTCTTTTTTTCTTCCTCCCTCCAAACGCGAGATGTCACGATCGACGATGTATTAAGGAAATTCGAGAGTGAGGAATCTTTAAAAAAATTGCGCCTATTTAATGGAATCTCCATCTCTTCTCACCCCTTCAGATTTCTGTTCCTGAGAAATCATGGATATGCGGAGGATATGGAGTTTTTAATTAAATAATGTCCCTTCATCTAACATTGTACGGACGATATAATTTCGCGCTTCCCGTTCCGTACACGCGTCGTGTCACGCAACCATTGTTCCTATCATACGTATAATGATTATGTCGACGGAGAAAGCACGCGGATGGTGAGCGAGTTAGAGATGGTGTGAAATTCGCAGGTTTCTCGCAGATTTATATATATATATATATATATATATATATATATATATATATATATATATATTCTTATTGCGCTGAGCGCAATAAGTTTTCCGTTAATCTTATAACACCGCTCACGCTGCACGGACGTCCTTACCTTATTCCCGGACGGAGATTCGTAATGCTTACCCCCATGAATAATGTACTGGTTTCCCCGGGCACAATCCCCGCCGCCACATACTTTCAGTTGAGCCGACAGTTCGGAGTAGTTTTCAAATAGTTCCGGCGGACGTAAGTCCGGTCTAGCTCGATCTTTGCATTATCCGTTTCCGGGAATGCTATCGCCCTGACGGAATGCGCAATCTCGCGTGATAAATCGGCCGAACGTGTAACGAAAATTTGACGCGAGGTAGATGCGTCTCGCGTCTCGCCTGCTGGAGAATACTCGTGAATATCGCGTTTAAAACCGGTAACGTGATTTAACGCACTCGAGAGTGAATATTCGAGAGAGAGAGAAAGAGAGAATAATTGTTACAGCCAAAACGATTGAGAGTTCGCGCGGTTATCACTTTTAGAAATCTAGGATAATTGCGGGTAACAGAGTCCCCGGATCACGCGGGATACAGCGTAATCACAGCAATCGTTACGTCGATGGTGCGTTTTATTATCGCGATTAATATCGCCGGTGCCATCGGGCGGGCGCGAATGCAATACGTCTCCGAGCGCGATGCGCTTCCCCCGCTTCCGTTTCCGATCGTGCCTCTCGTTCGCGCGTAGCCGCACCGATATTCGCGGTGACGGTATTGGCCTCTTTCGGTGGTTCATAAAGCGTTAACGGCCGTATCTGACGATAATTACACGGCCGCGACACGTCATAAATTTTGCCGTGAAATTTGCCGTTTGCGCCCGTTCGCCGACCTTATCTCATCGTACGCGCATCGCGCGTGCATGCGTGAGTACGGTTTAAACCGCACCCGGGCCCCAGCCTCCGGGAATAATTAGAACGCGCCGTGAATGAAACAGTATGGAAAATGGAGATTCCGGACGGCATTGCGAGGCTGTTCCATTCCACTGACGTTTAATGCTAGATCGCGTTAGTAAGCCAGTCTCTCTAGTCGGCTTTTCTCTCTCTCTTTTTCCATCGTCCACTTTTGTTCAATTCTTATCAAAGTCTCATCGTCGACGCGCCAGTTTCCTTGTTTCTTTTTAAGTTAAGTGCAAATAAAAATAGAGACTTTTTCACTTCGCGAAACTTGTGTAAATACATCATTCTTCGCGTCATACATTTTTAATGTATACTCTCTCTCTCTCTTTCGCTCTAAAATATCGATTTTAAATCGTGAATTAATAAATTGTGCTCCAAGATTTATATTTTTTTCGCTCATAATTTATAACAGGACCTTAACTTTTTTTTCGCACGATAATCAGCGATAATTTAATTTAAGTTCAAATGTCTGCGGGTCATTCGCTCAATTGCCTCTCTTCGCAATTTCTCCGTCATAGTTTGAACATCCCACACGTCGGACGACAGACCCTTCCATTCCGCCTCCGCCATCGAAGTCGTCGCATTCGGGCATCGGTATGCTGGCATTTTCCGTGACACTGTCCACGAATCGATACGGAATGTAGGCTTCATGGATAACGATTTTGCGTAGGTAGCGCAGACGGTATATATCAAGCGATACGTGAACAATTCACGTATTTTTGTTTCAAATAACTTGTTTCGATAGACAAAGATATTTTTGAGTTTTCAATCTTAGTATGAGTCTATGTTCGTGTAAAAAGGAAGCCCCTCTCTCTTTCTCTCTCATATATAGGCTATTTCTGAAATAAATGTCTTGCGTTTGGTGCGACTCTGTGCAGAAATCATCGAGATTATACGCTGAAATATATTTTTTTCCTCGCTATATCTCTGGCAACGTACAATACGTAGATGCAAGCGTACTTTAGCGACGTTATTTATAATACAGCGCGGCTATTATTTCGTTCCTGAAACATCCCGCGCGTATAATCGAGTTCGCAATATCTCCGAGATCTTGCCCGCTGTTAGCCAGAGATGTGCATCAGCGTCTGTACGAAAAGCACAGAGTGCTTTATGTTATTAGCTCTAACGCGGTGAGGAAATTATACTGGAAGAGAGCGAAATAAGGAAGAAGCAATGGTACATGGGTCTCAGAAAAAAGGATCTAAAGGCATTATGAGGGGGAAAATATGTCTTGGCATTCGCGAGATCGCGTTATCTATTAAGCTATAAGGTGTTCCGAAACATTGACTTTGTAGGATAACCAAATTTTTCTCCCAAAATTTCGAGAGGGAATTTTGTTATCTTGTGAAAAGTCATTAAATTAAAGTTATAAATATCTTAATTAATTAGTTTAATTATATTAAAATTTCGTTAGAGCAAAGTATATTTAAGATTAAACATGTGATTTTATTACATAATTTTGGATTTTAAATAACCTCGATATTCTTGAAATTTTAATTGTTCCTAACTTTATCGATATTTCATTACTTTTCCTTCATTTGTGCTAAAAATCTGATATTAAGGTATGCGTTGGCGCTTTTAGGACACCGTGTATGTCGTATGCTGCGGAGCAATATTGTGTTTTCTTGCAGTGTCCTGCATGCTTGATACGGATAATCACATCGACCGATTCTTAACTTTTCTCTCTTTTCCCTCCCGCCAGTCGTTGTTAAAGAAATCGAATCGGGAGTCGCTATCGAAGCAACGTCCACCGTATATATCGTAGTAGCTTGCGGTTTACAATGCACTCGGGAACATAAGCGGCTTCCTGTTTATCCAGGCGCGCGCGGTTACGCGCGAAAAACTCCTTTACCGAAGCAGAAAGATTATGACATCATTATTATTCTATTAATATCTCTTTTTCAAAAACATCCGTATATTGCGGTAATCTCTGTATAAGTCGGTAAATATAAAAGAAATCTGAATGGTATATAGAATTAATATAAAAATATACACTCCAGGGCGATTATATTTTCTAATATTGTACTGTATTTAAATACTGTCACTTTTGTTCTAATTTTACCATTTACTATAAATATTATTTTATCGCGGATTTCTTTGAACCTTATGCATGCAGAGATCTGTTTTAAAAATAGACTATAATTACGTCGACGTCATAAAATCTATAATAACAGATTCGATCAATTTTTCGACGCAACTTGGTTTAGGCTCACAATCAGCCCTAGTTCGATTTGATACTCGTTGATCGATTCCGAGATTCTACTATGCAGGAATTAACTATCGAGTGAGCACGAATCGACGTGCGAATTCCCTTTTCCATTTCAATGTCCTCATCTTCAGCGAACGTTGCATACCAGTCTCGAATTGAATCAGCGCATTCCATTGCGACAGGTTCTCACGAAACAGGTGCGCTCGTGTGTCACAGGGGCACACGTCAGGAGGAAGCCGGAAGGGAGAAGGATGCATCGAATCTAGTCGCCGTGAGACCATGTGCACCGGTTCTGATACATGGACGGAACAAGCGTGAATTTCACTTCGTATATAGTGGTAGTTTCGTGCTGATCACGTTGCAATAGTGAAAGAAAGCTTGTTCTCCACCAGTGCTTTACGAGTCTTGGCGATATTATATATCGTCGTGACCCCGCGGGTCTGATCAGTAACTTGCTTTGTGTTGCAGCTTCGCTAACAAAGTCTACGTATTATGATAGTGTACATAAATAAAATGTGTCATAGATTCAGCGGCTTGCTTGTGCACGCGCTAATAAGTTACAACGTAAAGTAGAACGAAATCTCGCTATAATGAGTGACTTGGAAATTTATCTCGCGATCGCGAAATACAGTATAATAAACGCCACAAGATGCTGTTGTTTATGCTCATTATTTATAAGCAAAGTACAATAGTAACTTGCGTCTAATAAACTTCAAATAGCACTGTGGAGGATGGAAATAAATTTTTAACTACCTTAACATTTCTTAATTATCTAATATCGAACATAGAACGAAGGAATAAGTGGATTCCATACAATGCAATAATACAAAGTCCAAAATGAGATTCCTATTTTCATAATTATTACTACTATAATGTTGATAATAATAATCTTACACGTAGTAATAATAATCTTAAATATAATTGTTACCAAAAATAATTATAATTTATGATAATTACAATTATTTTTCTCTCTCAATGCATAGAGAGAAAAGGGGGGAAAGGGGGAGAAGAAGACATTGCTAAACGAGATGACGGTGGACAGATGGAACATTATATGGCGCATAACATGGAGACGGTAGCTGTCGATTTTCAGCAACGATATCGCGAATCACGAATGAGGCATTAGATTTTAGCCGTGATCCCGGCATGTACGGCCCCGGGATATGATCGCGCACGTGCACCCGACTGTACGCGCACACGCTCTCGCCCCCTCTCGCCCCCTCCCGCCCCCGTTAGCTGTGTCATCAGACGCGTGCCGCAGCGATGCATCACGGAACGACGCGGGAATCGCGGTGTAACGCTTCACCCGCTCACAAATCACGGCACGCTACGTCGCCCGTTTGTCGCACACGCAACGCGATTACTACCCCCTCATCCCCTCATCGCGCCCAATTCGGTATCGCGCCATGCGGGGGTTACGATAAAAACGCGACGCCACGGCGCCCAGCTGGAATTCCGCGCCATCGCGACACCCCGCCTCTGGTCAGCAATAACGCGACATCATCTGTCGGAATAGCGATGCTTTCTCCGTATAGGGAGAATGACGGACCGAGCTATATTTACGCTTTTGTTCAACGTCCATTTTAAATTCAATGGAAAGAGATAGCGCGTACGTTCTTATTTCGTTTTTAATAATTTAACGAGGATGTTATAAGAGGAAAGAAGAATATTTTGGGAGTATTTTGTTTCAACGAGAGAATAGAATTTTAATAAAAATCTCATGTGACATATTGAATGTACATGTTTTGTAGACACATTAAAAAACTCGTTTAAAAGTAATAATGTATATGCAGAGTGCGTTTTGTAGTTTATTATACTGTTATTGTTAGAGAAATTGCTTCGTGTTTGCTGTACTAATATATTATATTATTTTTTAACAAAATTTTGTTATGAAGCGTCTTCGTAAAATATGTGAAATCGATATATAGTCGATGAGAAATTTCGATTAAAAATCTTACTTTATTATGCAAAAAATTATCCTTTTCTCTCAGCTCTTACTGTGATATTTACGTTTAACTAGGACGCGAAATAGAAATATGTCACAGAAAAGTTAGATACGTCGAATACAGATTGCGGATATTATGGTTAAAGTGCCGATACTTCTGGCAAACCGCAGGTATATACGCCGACTGTACATCATAACGCTTTACGTTCTCCTCAGTTATGCGCACTTTCGGAGTCGGACTAAATTGACGTAAATGTCAATCCGGTTTTATACTTGACGCGCACTGCCAGTCATGTACGGTTAGAAGAAACTCCGCGCGTCCGCACGGATTTTATTTTTCCCATATTCTCGCCCCGTTGGGACATGATAAGCGTATTTCTTTCTCCGCTTCGTACATTCGTTCATGATTTCGCGAAAGAGCGTGCCGGGACTGCTGAGTCACCTGACGATACAAGAGAATCGAGCATCGCTCTCTGACTTTCAATATCTTCTCTCTTCCATTCTCCCTTAGACAGCGAAATGGGCGCGATTTTAGGGATGATTGAGGGTCGAAACAATATTTCATATATTTGATTCTAACATCACGCGTGTCAGGCGTCATTAACATTCGATCAAAGATAGAAATAGCTAAAGATGATTCTGCTTTAACTCAAGTTGCAGACGAATCCTACTTAAAGATTTTATTTGTTCGCCGTGCTTCTTTTCACATCAAACTTTCTTTTATTATCCCTCAAGTTACAGAAAATAATAAAGTTAAGATGTGATAATTGTTTAACTTGCTACGAAAAATAAATAAAAAAAATGATTCGAAATAGCGTCTTGATATTAAAGAGTATCTCTGAAATTAATATCAGCGTAAAGGACCAAAGATTTTTGGGAATAATCATTCGTTACTCTTGTATGAAAGGTATTTCTAAAGTTATATCTTGCGCGCGGATGGAACCGTCACATTGATCGAGGTGATCATAAAGGATCATGCGAAGCGAGAGAAGCGTGAGACGCGTAGGTGGTCTTGGGCAACAACTGGTTCTCGATTTCTGTCTGTGATAAGAGAGGCCGTTGACTTCGTTCCACGTGCACGAGAACAGAAACGATATGGCATCGACCGGGTGAGAATTCGCCACCTAATTTGGAAAGGTCTGTTTTAAGGGCCCGGAAACTCGTAGGGCCAGGTTCATTGTCGTGGCGATGAAACGAGATAATGCGAGTCGTGACCGGCCGTTCTTCTTCACACGCTGTTTCAGGAAACGCAAAACCGTTGCACGTTAAAAGAAAAGGTTCGTTTCTTATACTGTATGAAAATTAGTAGCGTTGAACTGGCAGTAGAATTATTATAATTTTAAGATTTTCAATTAACATTGCCGTGCATTTTTAAATATATACAGAATTTTAGTACATTTCTATATACTTATTATATTCACAATTGAAATAAAATTATTTTATTCTCGAAATATATAGCTATTAAATTATACATCTTTTTGCTATAAATTAAGATTGAAATCATAAATATGGGATAACAATTTTAAAATATTCCTCTACATGATTTATTATGTTATTGTTTCAAATTTTTAATATCATAATATTCCTTCAATATTTAATATATGAATATGAATTCTTTAATATTTAATATATGAATATTATATCTGCGGAGCAGATCGACCGATTGTCGACTCTGCAATGATTTAATGGAGGAGATAAACTGTTACAAAGAGAGAGAAAGAGTGCATATATGTATATATGTTTGTGTGTGTACGTACGAAGATGATTTCGTGCAGATCTTTCGGATCGGCGGCTATTTATCTTGTTTATTTTGCACACCACCCTCCTTCGTTGCCGTTCTATCCTCACTTAATTAGGTTCCGATTAACAGTGGAGCTTTGTGCAAATACCTCTTTAGAACTTTGCTGAAAACGCTCATTAAGCGTCGGCTATCGAGTTACCGCTCTAGTAACGAACCTCGATTGTTTTCGATCTCGAACCGTCTCGTCGTTTGGCGCGACGATAACCCCGATTTCGTCCTCGCGCATGAGCTAAATCGAGCTCCGTAGCTATTTATCCATAGTTTAATCTATGTCATTTTATATGCGACATATGCACATTGCCGAAAGATGGGAGAAAGAGAAAAATTTTTTAACGTGTATACAAAAAAATTTTTTACTATTGAAATTGAGAAATATACAGGATTTTAAAATTAGATGCTATTATATCTTTTTTTTTTTTTGCATATCACGAGAATAAATATCTATGATATATATTGGTCATACGCTCTGCCTTGTCTCGCACTTACTCAATTATTTAGCGAGACGCTTGCTGTTTATTAGATTAGATATTCGTTTGAACAGACTATCCGATCACAGTCCCGCCTATATTGACGTTGTATTTTATCTAAATGCAAATTCGACGTGAGGTCCTGAATATCGAAGAATCTTTCTGTCCGCGTGGCTGTCGCGTGCAAGGCGATTCCGTAACGCGGTATGAATTAGCGTAATTCCGATCTGAATATCAAGGAATCCGCATGAACGTGAGTAAAATGATAATACACGTGGCCGATCTTTCTCCCTCTCTCTATATATATGTATATATAAATCAACTACTATATATATATATATATATATATATATATATATATATATATATACTTTTCTTGTCACCTAGCGACAAGAATCTTTGCGCAACGGATGTGTAAGAATGCAAAATAAAAAATTTATTTTGCATTCTTACACATCCGTTGCGCAAAGATTAAATCGGCATTTTTAATATCAAGATTGTGTAACGTAAATATAAAATTACGTAGCTTCTCCACGCTTTATCTGCTCTCACGCGGATTATTTTTTTATAGAGTATAAACTATGTAAGCTATGCCTGAGATAAACAACTGGTTTTATCTTGAACTTTTGTCGATGCACACACGCGCGAAAGAATTATATATATTAAGTAAGTTTACAAATAAAATTATTTTAAACATATAAAGAAGAAAGGAAAATCAAATCGTTGGTGCTTAGAATTTAATTGCTGACAAATATATGAATATTTCGATTCTGAAACGAAAGGAAAAGTTAATAAATGAAGTTATATTGGATATTTATTTTTTGCGGCAAATTGATGCGAATGCCTTTTTGTTGAATTAGCGAACACGAAAGCTGAAAGTTGCTAAATTAAATGAGCAATCTTCAATTCGTAATTCATTAGACGGCGCTTGATTAAATTGGTAATCATTCACTCGGTTTGATTATTTACTTTTTCTTAACTTAGATTAGACGCCATCTTATTCTCCTATTTGTTCCCCTTCATGGTTTCCTCGTCCGCAAGCTAATACTATATCCTGTAACAGCAGATGCTTTCGCGGGACTTCCCCATTGATGAGAAAATAAGTGAATCGGAATCGATATCACTGGAATTCGCGGGGAACGAAGTTAATTATCGTTTAATTGACAAAGACTGCGCGACACGATGTTATCGGAGACTTTCTTTCGTCCTCAACTTTCGTTATTTCCGAGTTATTAACGTAGTTTCGTGGAAGGCGAACTGCGCAGATTAGCTCTTTCCAATTTGAAACCGGTGACGATCGGAGTATGAAATGAAATACAGGACAATCGATTGTTTGGAACAATACATTTCCAAAAAAAGTTAATATCGAGAAAATTTTCAATGCACACATGTGCAATTTCTTGTAACATTTATTTCTTTTATTCAATTCTTCATAAACAAATATTGACCAATTTTTCTCGCGCGATCAGCTGTTTGCTTGCGAGGTCTGAATTTCTGATTTACGAATGTAGAATGTAATTCTTTTCAACTCTTGAAATATAGCTGTCAATTAAGGTGAAAAGCTGGCGCCATCGATACTTAAATTTCCAGTGTGACATAGATAAATCTTCCATGAGAAGCTCTTGCCTGCGCAAGCGTCTTTACGGCCGCCCCAAATGATCGCTTTAAATCTCACCGGCGCGCATCGAAAGTTATCACATTTTTCTTTGCGAATTTTTGCCGCGCTTCCCTTTTTTCCCTCGTAGATGCAAGAGGGCGAGACTCCTCGCGGGGATGGGTGCGTTCGTCTACATTCTCCCTCCGTCTTATCAACATAGGATCGACGTGCCGCGAAAGGAAAGTTAATATCGCTCATGTTACGCTGCTGGCCTCCGAGAAAAACAAGGAGGAGAACAGCCACGATCGACTTTTATATCACACTCCGATCTCTCGAACCTCGTTCGAAACCTATAAAAGTCGAGCGTAGTTTCGAGCTGGATCAGCGGACAGATGAGCGCGCGAGTTTGGTATTCTAGACTTTATGCTTAACATATAATAACATATTGAAAAAGATTTTTCAACCTGTGCTTCAAATTATGCTTCATTTTGCATTTAATTCTGATATTTAATAAAGCAAGTTTGATTATACGTAATCGACTTTTTCGTATATTTGCTACATACTATATTCTTTTATATGAATTTTAAAACAGATGTAAACTATGTACTACTTATATATGTGTTAATGTTAAGACTGAATGAACGCAATTAATGGCGAGTAAAATAAACTATTATATAGGGAAACCAAGAAAGATTGTTTGAAAACAAGATCTGTTTATAAAACTCATTATTATTGATGATAAAATATTGTAGAAAAGAGAGATGCAAGTTTCAGAAAAAGATCTTGAAAGGAACTGATTGCAAAATGTGTAAAATAATAATAATAAAATTAATAATTAAAAATAATATTAATATCTATTAATTGACAAAATTTCTTTTATATTAGATTTCCGATTTAGAATGTTGCTCATATGTTTGCTACATGCTATTCTTTGCAAAATAGCTA
Organism: Camponotus floridanus; assembly: GCF_003227725.1. Classification (NCBI taxonomy): domain Eukaryota; kingdom Metazoa; phylum Arthropoda; class Insecta; order Hymenoptera; family Formicidae; genus Camponotus; species Camponotus floridanus. The sequence goes on from NW_020229839.1 coordinate 469,533, forward strand.
TAATATAGATTATTATTCTGCGGATTGTTCACTATCTCTTGAATGACTTTATCACATCCCTGACTGGAAAGTGTTTGCATTAAATAAGTTTGACAGCGCCCGCTATTAGTCATAGTCTGCGAGAAAATCAGGATCGATAGTGACTCATGAATTTCCTATAAACGGTACAAGTCTTCAATGGCGTCGTATAAATGGTATAATACGCGACGGGTTCATAAATGAAAATAGAAGAATCGCTTGACAAAACTCTTATCGAGCTTACCAGCACTTTTCATGCTTATCATAAGTATATCGTTGCTTCGAATAGATTAATTATTTATCCTGCTACTGTGTCTATATAATATAGATGGATGATTGATAATATTTGTACGATTTTTCTCTCATGAAAATTCTAATAAATATGTTAGTATTGGGTATCACGCGAATTTTTACTTATTCTATAAAAATTAATTATTATCAACAAAAATGAATTAATATCAGAATAAATATTTTGTTTTTTTGTTGTAAATATATTGTTTTGCATCAGGCTTTAAAAACAAATTGTGTCGTTGTTTTAATAAAACATTTTCATTGAAAAATTAAACGTGAAATTTATACATTTTAATGAATTAGAACGTGTTGAACATGCTAATTATTTTTATTCCAATATTTTGCCAGACAAAAGCCATTTTTTTAACTCTGTTTTTTATGAGTTACCTTTATTACGTAACGAGTACAATTTGTCATTTTTCCGTCATTTTTGTCATTTGTAATATCTTAATCTGTATTAATATCTTAATAAATTCTAAAATACTCATATAATATCTTAATCTTAATAAATTTTAAAATATTCATTTATTGCAGAGACAATGATAGCTACGGAAAAATATTCAGGACAATTTCTCATCAATTTCCGGCGAGAAATCCGGGAGCTCGCCTCCCTATTGTAAATCAGCGTTTGATGTCACTCCGCGTCAAATCGTATGATTAACGGTCCGCTGTCGGGTAAAGGGGAATGAGGGGGCCCGTTGACTCCTCATTCGGGGCCTCGTCCATCGATGTCCACGTCGCATCCCCTCCGCGAATTTTAATCATCCCCTTTAGAGGAGGCCGAGAATAGAGGAGAGAGCGGAGAGATCTCGCGGCGACTGATGCGCCGCTTTATTTCGTTAACGTTTCAATCGATCATCGCATGCTCCTGGGATTTGCCCCTGTCCCTCTGCCCCCCCCCCCCGTTCCTTCCATTGCACTATGGCGTTTCACGACCTCCTGCCTCATTGCTGACGTAATCACTGTCGTTCTATCTTTGTACAAGCACTCTTTGTCTTTATCCATTATGACATTGATCGGTTTGTAACGATCTTAACCGCAGAACCCTTGAAAATTCACATCATGACGGTATATTACATCGAAAGTCTCTAATTTTCGTTCACAAGTAAAGATGAAAAATAATCATAAAAGCTGAACGCGAAGTGAAAGAGCGTTACAAGATTATTCTGATCGGATGGATTTAGAATTTATTTTACTGATTCTCGATGATTGGTTTCTCTAAATTTGTTCTGCTTTCCTTCTGTTTGCGCGTCCCTTCTGACGGCCATTTAAATTAATGACGCTCGTGCGAAAGCGACAGAATTGGAGTGAAAACGAATCGTGTCAAACGAATTGCGAATTACAAAGAAATGTCAAAGGTAAAGGAATGTGAATCACATGTAATCGTCAACTCTTATCCGGACGCGGAACATAGTGTTTGTTAGCCATTTCTATCTTGCGTTCTATCTCGTACGTGATCGAATAAAATGGAATTCCGAATAAATCATTTATTCATTTTCAATTTTTATCTTTTGATTCGTGGAAATTATCATCAAAATTTTATTTACGCACAAAATATAGTACATACATCGGGGATATTTATTTTTTTGTTTTACATTATTATTTCAATAATATATGTATATTGTTATATTTTTGATTGATTATATTTATGTATCGCTTATCAATTGTCCAATCGTGTTTTTCTTTCAATTATTACACAATATGCATGTTTATGTGACTATAAAGCGGAACTTAAAGGGCATGAAACGAGTGACCGAGTATACAAAATAAATTTGATAAATTAAGTAAGTCCGTCTCTCTCTTTCTCTCTCGCGCGCGTTACGTTAATTTACACCGCACAATATTCGGTTTGTTCCGAGCGTGAATTCAAATTGCCAGCTACGCTTTTCCTATTTAGTTATTTCCACTTTAACAGCCTTGATCCTCCGAGAATCACGAGAGATAGAGAAAGGGAGAGAGGGAGAAAGAGAGAAAGAGGCGGCCATTGTGCGTAGTGTAAATAACATTTAATATTAGTGTTTTGCCTTGAGCTTTAGCGTAGGAAGGACTCAAAGAGCTTTTCCACCGGCAAATCGGAGCTAGATGTTTTAATTGGTGCCTTCGCGAAGGCGTATTCGCAAACCCGCGGCTGCTGATGCTTCAAAGAGCGCACGACTGATATAATGATCGCGTTAGATACCATCCCATCTTCGGATTAACCGATTCGAGTTCGCAATCAAGTAGTCTGTAATCTACGGCATGTCAGTCCCATTGACATCCTAGTATATGCGGAATGGGATCTGCAATGATTTCCTTGGAGATTATGTAATGGCTCCAAGCAATCCCTGTTTTCGGAATATTGCCCTTGTCGATTGTATCGCGTACCTGATAACTAGTCCTTTGTGTTTAAGATAGTTCGACGTAAAGCAAATCGAGTAAAGTTCTTTGAATTTTCCGTAGAGATAAAAGTTTGCCGCAATTTGCTTTTTGTCCTGATATTATCGGAGAATTTTTAGCTCTTTTTACATATTCAGAAAATATCGATTTCACGATATATTTGCGATAAAACACTCGCTCTTTCTCGAAGATTCATATTAAATGGATCATTCGTTTATATTTTGCCACGCTCTCTCTCTCTTATCTTTTTATTTATATTATATCGGATATTATACCAGAGGAATTAAACAATTCGAGAAGCGAATCACGTGACCTCTCGGAGTTCGCGAGACCGTCGATGGCGACCGGACTCGAGAGACGGAAAAGCTGAGATAGAAGGACAGGGGAAAAGAGAAAAGGAACGAGGAGGAGGATGTCACGGGAAAACGGGAAGTGCGTACGGAAGTGGGAGCAGACAACTCGGTGTCCGAGATGCGAGGGGAGGTGCGCGTTATCGAGAGTACGCGGTACGCGGTATTGGCAGACCGTTTCCCAGCAAATAATTGGAAATGCAAACGGAACCGACCGCCCTGTGATAGTTCGATAATTGAGTCCCTTATCAGTGTTTGAATGCACCCTCTGTCTCGCTCCCGCGCGCCCTTTGCCCGGATTCCCGCTCCCATATTCCCTCGTCTCCCCTCTCCCCCTTTCGTACGACTAGAACGCACGGAGAGGAGCCCTCTTTCTTCCGCGCATCCGTTATCGTCAATCCCTCTCCCTTCTCTCTCCCCTCTCGTCCCCGTCATTTACATCGTCGGAGCGTCTCACCGTGAAGACGCATCACCGACGAACGAGAGCAGATGCAAGTGCAGGTGCGCACGTGTTGCTAAGGCAGATGCGCAATATCTCTGTGCCACTTTGGGCTAATCTCCAAATTTTTTTTGTTCGTTTCGTTGCGTCCTTCTTTTAGTGTCATAAATCGTATTTCGGAGATTTTGAAAAATTGACTTTGAGAACTTTGTCGAGACTCAAAAATGCTTACATTAATCTCTACAATCAATCTCTGGATTAATATGTTTCGATTATTTACTTAAAACTTTGATAATAAATAGTTTGAATGTATCGATGATTTTTTCCATTTATTTGTCGAGTGATTTTCCACGTCTGCCTACTAACAATTAGCGTTCTACATGTATCGGGTTTCGTTTATTTTTGTAAAGCTCACAATTGCAACGAGCCGCAACATTTTTTTTGCTTCCGTATAGTAACTCTTAAACTATATTTGCTTTTATATTTTTTATAATTTTAGCTGCAACGATGTTTCACAATTATATAGTAACCAAAATTTAATTCACTCGCGATCATTTCTCGCTGAAAAAACGGCGTTATGAGTAAATTTTTTCATCTCCCATCATTTACTTTAAGCGCGCAAAAAATACGCCAAAAATAATTCATAATTTCAAGGAACGGAGAACACAAGCAATGTTCGAACGCGCCAAATTTTAATTCCTCCTGCATTTCCTGCTCGCTCACGACTATGGATGTAAACCAGCTCGGTACGTTTACTGTAAATGCACCCGGAGGCTTTAACATTTTGCGGCTCATGGTATCTACGCGAAGCTCATTCACCCATTGCGTAAATGTCGGTATCGTATGCATCTGTACGGGCTTCGCGGATGCGGAGGATATGTTTACGAATATACACAGCATCTCGGAAAATAAAGCTTTTCAAGGCGAGTTCTCTAAATTTAAGGCTAATCTTTCTCGATAAGAGTCGATGATAACACATTATATATATTTAATCATTTTTCATTATTTGAATTTTGAATTTTTTAAATATTAAAGATTAAATTAAAATTGTGGTTAAAATATAATATAATATTTTTTAAATATTTTTCAAATACATTAAAACATTCTGTAATATTTATATAAGACATATATATATATATATACTGTCTTTTATAATGTTTTATTATTCAGGATTATATGCTCCAAATTTGTAATAAAATTGGATAGGAAAAAATTGTAATTGTGGTAAATTATGCATATTGATCATAAAAGTCGTTGAAATGTCAATTAACTTGAAAATTGTATCGAAAGAATGCCATTTCAGTTATTCTCGGACACACATTGTGTATACGCTCGCACGCGTGTTTATTATGGACGCGCACGCAATGCTTCGGGATGCAAAATCCACCAATGCAACGCCATAACCCATAAACACCAACGTAACGCCAATTACGCAAAGGGTGAACCGCGATGTTTTGCCACGTGAAAACCAAAATTATCCCTGTTCCACCCCCTTCGCGTCCGCATGTTCCTCGCTCGTCCTATTCCTGTCGTCAGCCAACCAGTGCTTCCGATTGCGCTGAAATTTCGGATAATTTCGCTTAGTCGAGGCGCGCCGGCTGCACCGATCTGTGTACTGAATATTTGTAGCTTATAAACGTCGTCCTGGCAAATTTCGCGCAAAGAGCTCTTCTGATTGTGAGTCAAGCGGTGACCGCGTTGAATCGACAAATCTAAATTCTCGCTAAAAATTATTCTTAATTTTATATAAAAAGAGAAAGAGTTTAACGCATAGTCGTTCAGACAAAACGTTTTTATTAAATCAATATGCCGACTTTGCGATTTCCAACTTACGATTATTTAATTACGTCTTCATTAAAAAATTACATCTAGACACTAAAAATAATTAGAAATTATCTCTCGCAAGAGAAATTGCTTATTTTGCACGTGGTATGAATATCTAACAATTAAATTTTAAGTGCAACAGTTATTTCATTGAGTAGATTAAAGCTTATGTTATTATACTGTAATTACTCCTACGACATAATGTAATTACATGATTTTCTGTAAAGAAACGCTGCAAGCTATTCGTTAATTTTGATACATAGACGCTTGGTAGCGCGCCTTTAAAAGGTGCGCAACTATATTCATATCTGCGAATATGATGATTACGATAATTCGTTGATGCAATTTTTGCGGTGATGCACAGACATGTTTTAATTTTTGGACGGCGCACAAAGTGTACGTTAATGTTTTAATACGCTTTTAATACGAGCACGACGAGCTAATACTTTAATATCGTACATGCCGCAAAAATTACGACATTCCCTGAATAATTTAATTTATCGATGCATCTTTCTCTCTCATGTTGAAATGCGACGTATAATCGTGAAACTCGTGCAAAGCTTTTGCGATCTTCAAGAGCTTGTTGACAAGTTTCAATGCAACAGAAATATTCCACATTTTAAAACTGAACTATCATCGATACAAAGAAGAGATTTCAAGCTTTCGTGTTATTGTATTTGATCTTTATATCCTTTAGTATTCTGTTACATTGGAGATATTTTCTAAAAAAGTTCAATAAAACGGATGAATGATATATACAAAATTTTGTAATCTCAATAATAGATTTACAAAAAATTGCTTGAAAAATAGACGTTTTTGAGGAATACTATATTTTTCTCAATAGCTCTTTCGATCGAGAGAGATGCCCACTGCCCACTCGATTACGCGCGCCATGCAATTTACCGCGTACCGAGAATTAATTTTATATCGGTCAGTCGTTAAGGTAACGAACAAACGAGAAGCGCCTTCACCTTATTACGAAACAATTCCGAGCACGGTCAGTTAATTCGCGGAGGCGTGGCAAGGGGGGGATGACAACCTGATGGCGGGAGGGGGGAAGGGATGAGGCGCGACGGGAGGCTACGGACTCGGCTTAATCAAATTCAAGATTAAACTTCGGAGTTTCGTAAGTCGTTTCTCGCGAATATTTGTCGGGGAGCGATTTTAATTTCCATAAGTACCGCAATCTCGCTTCTCTTGGTATCTCCCTCCCTCTCTCCTTTGCCGTCCCCTATTGACTGCATTTTCCTGGGCTCCTCTAGCTGTCTTGCGATGTGTTTGCGCGCGAATCGACACACGTGAGTGTGTTGCAATATTAAAATTCCCGATACCGGAAATTCGCGCGATACTCGACCATTTACATTTTAATGATCGTGAGAAGATCGTGTCGGTTTTTGTACGAACATTCGCCCTCGACTGGATTTTTGAGAATCTTGAAAAAACTTTTGACTATCCTGCGTCGGTTAAAATTCTATCGCGATAGCGTGCATCTGCCTTCAATATTAAGCGTCCCTGCGATAATTTTTAGTGGGGAGTTGCAGTTTTCGTCGACCTCTTTTCGTGACATTATTATGCACTCCCTCCCTTTTTACTTATATATATTTTATTGGGTACCTAATTATATCGTGCGTTTCTCTTTATTTTGTTTTTGTTTATTTTATTGTGTTAGTAAAGTTGAAGAGATATGGAAACAACTTACTATTCTCTCGTCTTTTTTTTATGTGTATTTTTTTATTTTTATTGTGTAATTACATTTAACTTTATACTTGGCATTTTGTTGCATATTTATTGAAAATTTTAATTATGTACTTACATATAGTACAATTTATAATGAAAAATTTAAAAATGGAAAATAAAAAAAATGAAAGAGTTATATAAATTATGTATATACATAAAACATCATAAATGAAAATAAATTATGTCGAAAAGTTTTAAACTTGTGAAAAATAACATATGTAAAAAACCTGCAATTATAAACACATGAAAAATGTGTAGTAGAATTGAAAATAAAAATAACGATAGAATTAATATGAATATTTCAGACAAATACTGAAAGCACCGGAAAGAAAGCTCGTTTATGAAGTTTCGTATAAACATATCTTAAGAATGCAGAGTTTTTCGATATCTCGACTAATGTATATGCGTCGTCAGCCTCGATGTTATAGGGCAAGTCTCAATAGCGATCACGTGTGTACGACACAACACACAACGCACGACAAAACTGTCAATTAGAAGTGTAAATTCTTTATTGCGCACTCGTGGCCGTTATGTAATAGCGGGAGATACACCTCTGATTAAATTTCTACCGCTATCACGCGCACCTGCCGCCCGATTTAAGATCCCTCGCGAGGAGGAGCCTCGGCGGTCGAGAGAATACAACCACCTCGATATTTTCCCTCGTGACGCAATTTTACATCCTGCAGCAACCCAGTCGCCGTCCTTGATCCGGCGGAGCCGGAATGACGCCGAAGTGCCGTTACTTCTTTCTTTGGAATATCTTAAAAATCCGTAATCAGTTTTGAACAACTTTGTTGGGTACTTGAGGGGAGACATGCTAATCAAGTTATTTCAAACAGAGTCAAGCGCGATATAAATATAGAATTTTTATAATGGACCGTGATTATTACTAAAAAAATGATTCGATAAAATTGATTTTAATTGTATAACAAGTCAAATATCGAAAAGTCACGATATAATGATAATTTTTAATAAAAGTTGATAATTTTCCGAATCAAGATAATATCTATATTTCCTCTGTGTTTAAGTTGGATTAAACGGTGCATTGTAACATACTGACAGACATTTTTTTCGCTTTATACGAAATACAATACATGTCAAATATTTGAAGGTTACCATTAATACGTGACTAATGCCTTGGAAAATTCGCACCGAGAGATACATTTTATTTCGCTTCAATCCATAGCTACACCTATAAATTCAGTACGTGGAGGGACTGGTAATTCTATTGAATCGATCCTGTAAAACGGTGCACGCAATTCAGCAAAATTATCACCGCGAACGTTTCGCGGCAAGAAAGTTACTCCGTCCGGGGCTAACGATAATTAAGCAGTCCACTCGACATTATAATACGGGCAATTTACTTGAGAAACGCGCGAGCGCGGGAAATTACGATGCGCCGTCGCCGAGCACCTACGTCGGCGCGAAAGAGGGACGAGGGGCGGGCGGGAGAAGGGAGGCAGAGGGAAATTAACGAAATTCCGTTTGCTCGTGCTGGTGCGATACAACCTCTGGCCTCTCGCCTCGTAGGGTCGATAGAATGGCGGAGAGGATGCGAGAGACGAGTCGACGTTCTCCCTTTCTCTCTTCTCTGTTTGCTGCCGAAGCCAGTTATTACGGCGTTATTTCAACCCCTCCGGTCATCCTCCCTCCCCTTCCGCGCATTGCGGTATTAAATTCCCATATTGTCACGCTACGCGACCCCGACCGAAGTGCAGTCGCGAATGCACAGCGGTGGCGGATACTGTAATTTTTATCGATGGACCGACGTGCGCGCTGTAACGCGTAAAAAAAGCGATCTTTATGAAATGACGCGTCCAATAGCACGGGGCACCCTATAGCTACGAGGGCGGGTGCATCTATACGTGAGTCCCGCATACATGCATGCATTATGCGCGCGTACGTGCATGTTGATACGGATGCGCATATGCCCGGTTTCCCGCGGGCGGTCGGTCCACGTCCGTTGTTTGCTCGTCTTTCTTTCGCGCTTGAAGCGAACGCGAACGGCACACGCGGAGAATAATATAACTCAATCCGTTAAGATTACAGGGAGTAAATCAATTATACAGTTTCGCGTACGAAACCTCGTCGTTAACAGAAGGCGCTTTGAAGCCACGTCGGTGTAATGCATTTGGAAATGAATTACCGACCCCGGGTATTATCCGCGGGGCATACATAGGACACGTTTCTGATCAGGTGCGCGTCCTACGGAGTGCTTTGCTTCCGGCGCAGGTCCAAGTTGCGTAACGTCGTTAGCTTATTTGCATTCGCGCAGTCGTGACAGGTCGCCCGACCCTAGAAATCGACTTTCCGCCAAATTGGATTACTTTACAGTACGTTGCTGAAAATTTTATGACTCGCTTGTTTCTTAACAACTATGCTCATAAACAGTGCTCGCAATCGTGAATAAAAGAAAATGGGGATACTTGTTATACAAGCTAACTTGCAAATGGGATAGGATTTTCCTTCCTCGCGGTGAATTTTCTCTCTCTCTCTCTCTCTTCTCCTCGATTTTACCGCGACTCGTATATTTATATTATTCGTGCATCCGCGCTCCTCGCGATTATTACTTTTGCACGTCACATACGCGTATACTTGGTGCGATATCCACAAATACATACGTACGACCGAGAAACAGCGCGAGACAATAAAAATGCAAAACTTGCAGCGTCTTGGCGTAGTAGCAAGACGATGGCTTATACTGTATTTCTAAAAATAATATATGACATATATATATCGACTTTCCGTCCGAGGCAGTTTACAAAAATATCAGATGTGCCAACGTGACGGACGATACCGTAGCTTACGCGAGTTTATTTTTTATACGCTCACGCGCATCTTCGCGCAGTATCGAGGTATTAAATGTTCGTGCCGCGCTATATCTCGCGAATAAAGTTAATCAATGTTATACATTTTTATATTTCCTTCCTTATTTTGAATTGACAATCAAGTATACGAATATCGCGATGAACAAGATATAAACAGGCGAGACAAATTGGAGCATAATTACATTTCTACATTATTATTGAAAATCTATCGCGCTCCCTCTATAAATTCTCTTGTTAAATATCCAAGAGATTTATTTGATTATCTTTCAAAATTGAAGCGCAAATTATTGCACGGATTTGTAGAGTTTCGCGATCATACTCTCGCTTATAAATACTTTTATCGCACACGGACTGTTAATAAATCCCAGTTATCGGAGAGGCTCAACACGCCATATTTCGCATTTTGCGAGACACATATTCCCCATTTACGCAACATATCGAATGCGAGTTGAGGAAAATATGTAAAAAATTCCGATAGCTTTCCACGCGGCGCGGTTTACGAAAATCTCCGGTTTCGGGTTTGGAGAAGTTTAGGGGAACCTGTACACGTCGGCAGAGTTGCGCAACTTTACTCGATGTTCCCTTGTTTGGCAAACCCTTCCGTGATCAGGTTTATCCTACGCGCGCGAAATCGATGCAGACGCTCCGACAGAAAGAGAGTGCAGGGATCGGCAGGGCGGGGTTCGGGAGAGTTCTAGTCCGCTCGAATTAATTGCATCGCAACGAGAAGCCCCGTAAACGAATGCGTAGCACGCACGCCGGGCAATTTATGCGATTGCTCGTGTGCCGTTGAATTCTCCTAGCCGAGCGCGATGCGCATAAAATTTACGCAACAGTGACAATCTGTAACAAGGAACATCGATGCTTGCCGTTCCTTTTTCGTCCTACATATGCCTTAAGTTTAAAAAATATAACAACTTACAGACACCCTAAATTTATCAGTCTTACAACGTCGAAGTTGGAGTTGAAAAATTGGACAAATTTCAAATTTGCTAATACTAAGCAGATCTACGAAATGACATTTTTCGTATGCATGATAGAACTGTGATACGAAATACAAAGTTGAGATAGATAAATCATTTAAAAAGTTTAAAAAATATTGAAATTTCTATGTATAAAATTAGCCTTATGTATTAAAAAAATATTATTGTATTGCTTGGAATGTCATTAATAAAGAAAAATAATTTAATATATGAGATAGAATCCGCTCACAAAAGGGTTCCATGCAATTTGAAATTTGTATTCGCGCTTATCTTTCTACGAATAGTAAAACAAACGATTTTCAGATTAAATGTTTATACATGCATTAACTTATCTTGACGTATTTATGTCAAAATAATGAATTTATAAGATATTATATTTATAGCATCCTTATAAACTTGAAAAAATTTGCAATATTTTTTAAAATAAAAATAACTATATAGAAATATGAATTCAGACATTAAGTAGTTTATATAAAGTAAACTAATATATAACTAAGAACTAATATATCTCTCTGTTATCATTGCAAATTCATTATTTCGAGATAAAAAATTAATAAAATATAATTCAACACTCACCACTGTGACAACTTTCTTGATGTGTAACGTTGCAATATACGACGATGATCTGAAAAATACAAAAATATATTTGAATTATACATATAAAATAATATTCGAGATAATTAATATTTAACAAAATTATTGCACGAAATAATTGTTAAAAAATTTTTTTATCCTTTGAAAAGATTTTTAAAACTTGTATAATTCACGACGAAATTTTTGTTACACATTAGTTATTGTAAAATATAAATAATAATTTAATTTTCTTAAAATCCTATAGACCTAATTTCTCTTAATTTTACAAATAATAATTATATTTATTCTTACTTTAGGATTGCTATATCATTGTATCTTTCTTTTATTTGTCTTTTGTCGCTTCTTCACATAGCACTCACACAATGTTCACAAATTAGTTACGATCAAGTATGTATTAATCAGCGAAATACGATTACGCGGTACTTTACATTTCCGACATTAATCGCATGCAATTTTATCATATTGCGATGAAACAAATAATGCAAAAACTATATACAGTAATATTTAAAACTGCTACAGTAACATTTTATTAATTATCGAAAAATATGAAAATGGCACTATGAAACTTTATTCTCTCTCATATCACACAATTTCAACGCATAAATCTTGCAAAACATGATTCGTATTATATAATCGGATATATCTTTCTTGAATGAAATGACTTTTGCCGCGATATTCGCATATTATTTATCACGGGAATTAATCGTGCTGACTAATATCGATATGTTAATTGTAATAAATATGGGGAACGATCACGTTTGGTATTTTCTATTAAAAACGCAATTTATGACAGTAGAATACCACCTTTCCGCTCGAGTCTCGTCGCGTAAATGACAAGACGAACGCGCTAAAAGACATGTACATGTAAACAATGGCGCGCTATACGTGAACGATTACGCTCCTTTTTTTTGACCTAAGACGCCTTGGGAATTTTCCAAAGTCATAGTCAAACATCGTAACATAGTTTTCGCGTTATTCTCTCGTTGTAATATAATGAAATGCGCATAAGATTGACATCTAGAGTATCATGCAAGATGTCGCACGATCATTATATTCTGCTGATTAATATGCGCATAATTGTAATTATTCAAGTTTTCGTGAATGTATCATATAAATGCTATGGAGAAGCAATAAAGAATATGAGAAAAAGAAAAAGCTCGGAAACGCGTTGTGCAACGGCAGAGCAACTATAAAATGAAATCTATTGAATTTATTATTGGTTTTATTTAATAATTTTCGTTTGTGGCACATAAAGCTGATTTTTTTGGATTTTCGATGTATTTTTAATGTTTTATTGCTTATTTACAAGCTAGTGTTTTCGTAATTTCATCGTTTTTTAATGTAGCTGATTCTGCAGCTCTACTTAATATTAGCGTATTTGAAATTTTTATTAGAAAATCTTGTCACATTTTAACGAGAGAGCCATATTGACTTTTGATTTTATTTGCACATATCATACAAAGGAAAAATTTTATTTAATCTTATTTTAACAAAATATTCTTGAAAAAAGTGTATTTTTGTTACATGGATTTTATACATGGAAATTTTTTATAATTGCAGTTGCGCGCTTCCTCTATAAATTCCTCTATAAATTCAATCGTACTAACTATACTAATAACTATACTAATGTAAATAATATTGCTAATTTGAAATATAAAAATATTGTGTACATCTGTGTAAAAATAGGAATATTTGAATACAGTTTTCATGTAAAAGTTTAGTTTTTCTTTATATAATTGTCATACACTTTTTTTTATAAAACTTGCTTTTTCTATAAAATCGAATTTTTATTTATTTTATATTGTTATCACAAAAACATTTTATAATAATTATTTCTGAGAGTCCAGCTTGTTACAATATTATTAAATTAAAATGTCCAGATTTTTCATGAACAGTATTTCTCTAATTATATTTTTTCCGCTGCATTCGATTACTAAATTCCTTTTAGTGTGAATTTACTTCTTTGATCATTGTCATGCATTTTCTGTAAAACTTAAAACGGTGTTTCGTTCGTGCAAGCGATTAGACGAATTATCATAGGATTATCATAGGATAATTTCGTAAAATAATCCAGCTGTCTATCGATCAATGCGGGAAGCTTTCGTGCGTTTCAACAGCGCTGCACGATTCCGATGGGATCATTTAACCGAATCATTCCGCAAATGGCGATGCTTCGCGTGGACGAATCGAAAGCGACGTGACAACCCGACGATCGTAGCGATGCTATACTTTTGCAATTACCCATGTTAATTACGTGGTTTTAACCCGTTCGCATCATTCGACGTCAGGTCGTTTGTGTACTCGCTTTGTCTCGCTTTGTCTTCGTTAAAACTCGATCCTCTTTATCCCCGTTACACGCGTGAACACACACGTACATACACACATACTCTTTCCCTTTCCGGCCCTGTCGTTTCTCTTCCCCTTTGTGTACCTATCGAGTTCACGTACGTACGTAATCGCGTAGGTTTACATCTCTATGTGTGCATCACGGGCTCTGATTCGTAGTGCCTCGCGATTACGGCGCTTAATCGAGCGATTCGTTTACTACGTGCGCTGTACCGTTCCAGGATGAAGGCTACTATATATTGCTGCGTTATGTAGACATAGTGCTTCTCCATCGATCAAGACTCCGCGAATTAGCTTTGCAACTTAATTACTCGCGCTTATCAATTTTTGGACGACTCGTTTGTTAATCGTGAACCTTACATTGATCGAGATTTCGATTTGATCTTTAATTAATCTTGCCGCTTAGCGTCTGGAAGACTAAATTTCCAGAAAGTCTTATTTCATTTCTATCGAGTCTCTTTAATCGGTTAAGTTGCAATTGCACCCTTTCCGTTACTAATTGAAATTCAATTGCCTTCTCTGATATTTAGTGGAATGTTATGAAGCGTAATTAAATTTATTGGCATTACAAATGTCACATCGCGGTATTTAGATGTAAACTTGTAAAGTTATTTCCGATTACTGCGTTTACCCGCGAAATGATCGATGCTGCGGAATGATATCATGCGCGAGCATGCGCGCGATTCTAACAACAATCTCTATCAAACGACGTAACGCGATCGCTTTGATTTCATCGTCGCTCGTCGAGTTGCAGCTTGTCCGATTTCTGTCAGGAAATGCGGGCACGATATGAGTACAGACAGCGCTAAAGAGATGGTTATGGAAGTTTTCGATCGATAGTCATTACCGGCGCAGACAGGCATCGTGCTGCTGCAATCGTGAAATCAACTAGTTTCACCTTGCACGAAGCCGCAGTTGTGTGTTCCACGCGAATATGTCCGACGATATTTTTTTTTTACGATGCGGTAATTTAGAGATATTTCACCGACACGTGGGAGAGCACTTTAATTCAATAGCTAGGCTCTCACAAAAACACTGATAACTATTATGGGGCATTTTTATTATATGGCAATAAAGAAATATGTATGGATAAAATTGAACGCACAATTGAGGGAATGTTAAAAGTGGTCAGACAAAATTTGTGACAATTTTTTTATATATTTAAAAGAACTGAACTTTATGTGCGAAAATTGTATTTAAATAGTTTTATTTTTATTTAATCCTACGATAATATTTTCACGTTTCAAAAGTTATTTTCCCAGAAAAATGTATCATTTCAGAGGTAAAAAAAAGTCAGAATTTTCTCCATATTCAAATTTTCACTAATGTAGTAAAAAAAAGGGAGCAGTTATTTTCATGAGAATTAAAACACAAAATTATTTGTAAGTTTGTTTAATTTGTGATTCTTTTTGTATGTATAAAATAAGAATTAAAATATTTGTTTCAGTTGTTGAAATGTTGAAATTTCAGCGAATCCAGAATTATATTATTTTTAAATCAGCATGTTTATTATCTTATATTTCGCTTGTAAATTACACGTCTATTTGCTTTTTTTTTTTTGCAAACTTACTCTCTCCGCTGAGTCATTGGCGCGAATTAGATTCCAGTCACAGACGCCGAGTGTGAACTCAAGAAGGAAAAGTGTCTACTCCTTAGGCGCCTATATTTTTAAGTAATTAAACTTTCTACGAGGCAACATATATCCGACATATACAGACACACAAGCATGTAATATGAGTCGAAGAAGCGCATGCGTTCACGTCGCGATGATGTGTTTTGTAAATTTGCGTGGAAAAACTTGGGTAGCGACTGGAAGTAATCTAGTTTCGCACTCCGGAAGACGATGACACGTCGCGTTTGCCACTGCGCTATTGTAATTTCACGGTTCAGTGCGACCGAGCTGGGACCGAGTTGTGTGGGCGCGACTTGCGATCAATGACACGTCGTCAGCCGAATGTTACAAGGCTTTATGTGACTTAAATGGCACTGAGATATTGCGCAACCAGAATACAATGTATATTCAATAATACGCAGTGTATCATGTATTTCTATAAAAAAAAACATTGACATGAGGAATATTAATATTTTACGCAATGCGTCTATTTTGTCATGTTAAACGTCACAAAAGAGAGAAAAGCGCTTGTAACTTTTCTTCTTCTAACAATTACAACGATTGCCAGTAGTTAATCGAGATCGGCAGATATATCGGAAGCATCTCGTGCAACTTTTCTTGTAAAATTCTCTCGCAATCACTCGCGAATGCGACGAGCGAGGCGTTAACACAAGCCGGGGATCAGCAGCGCGCGCGCGTGGATAGAATGCTTTAAAAATCTAATCTCTCTCGGAAAGTTAAGACCCTTTATGTTTAAAGTGTCTCGGCCCTCCATTGTGAGTCCCGTCTGGTTTCTCACTCGAAAATAGCTGGCCACCGTTGTGCATAGCGTGTGTAATATGGGACGAAGAAGATAAGGACGACATGTATGTCGACGAGTCACACAAGATAAGCTGAAGAACCGGGACGATTACCGTGGGGGAACTTCCTCATTTCTCAACCCCTTCCGCACTTATCGTCCTGGTTATGTGCCATTTCCATACACCTAATGGTGCACCGCGAATAGCGAAACAGCATTTCGTTTTAATGGGAAACAGTGTACACACAACACACACATATACACACGCATCATCTCTGTTGTGCGAGGGGACTTTTTGGCAAGTTCCTGTCGTGTCGTCGTCGTCGTCGTCCAAACTTCCTCTTCGTTAAGTACTTTGGCAACACGTCCTTGAGAGTTTTTGCCGACGACAGGGTTAAGCGCTCGTGCATACGCGTTGCTGAAAATTTACATACTTCGGTTGCAAGTAATTTTAGCTCTTAATGGTTTGGAATATTGAGTACCGATCTAAATCGACGCGAACTCAACCTTGAGTGCACCTATTATTATTTGTACGTAATAATAAACTCACATTATTTGCATGTAATAATAAAGTCATTGAGAATTTCAAAAATATATTAAGTTAAAACACATTCAGTTGAGTAAAAGTCAATAAAAATATTTTTTTTAATCTTAATTAAATATTGTTATTGTTGTAGATTTGAAAACAATAAAATATAATCGATGCAAAATTAATATGACATTTCTAAATTGTTTATGATTTCAATAATTTTATAGAAGCCGTGTATTTTTAATTTAAATTTGAAGAGAGATCTTGTTAAAATGAATATATTCTATCATCGATATATCAGGCGATATAACAATTTGATTTAATTACGATATATTTTAGAAAAGTATAGTACAAGTATCTTGTTTAGTTTTAAAGTATCTCAGAAAAAGCTCAAATAAAATTATTATTTAAAATTACATTAAATTTGCAAAAAATATTCTAATTAACGCGGAATAGGATTATATGTATATATATATATATATATATATATATATATATATATATATATATTTAATTAAAAGATATTATAAATTAGAGAAATTTCTTATTTGAGTTATAAAAAGAATAAATGGATCTTACAATACAATAGCATTTAAAGAAGATGTGTTGTTTATAAAGAGAGACCTTTCGTCGTTCCAATTAGAAATTCATCACGTCGTGTTTCCTCGAGAATAAACCGGGCTCTCTTGGGAGGGATGCTCCTTAGGGAAATATGTGTTGGAATAAGTCGACCGATACTGCGTCGCCTATGATAACCTATCTGCGCAAATAATGTTAGAATTCATGAGATCGGCCATTTTGTAGCGAATTAATGCTTAAATGTTACGACATATAATTTTCTTCGCGGTCGGACAGTCAAAATATTTGCGCACCGCGGGAATATTAACGTTCCAAGTCCTATAACTTGGGTTTATTCTGCATCTTGAACGTGGTTAGAGTGCCTTCACTTGTCGCATCTCGCCTTCCTTGCCCCGTTTTTATTATCTGTTAATCAATTTTCCGTTTTTGCTCGCAGCACCTAACACTATGAAGCCATACGTCTCTCAAGATCGTCTTTTATATTAATCCTATTGTTCCGACTATTTTAATTTTCTCGTTTTTTAACGTTGGTGTTAGGAAATGGTCTTTCATGTTGATCCTGACGGAATATTGAACTTCTTTTTTACATTTTTAGATTAAACGGGAACACTTCTCTCCCTACGTGTTACACGAAGAAAAGAAACATTAGCTTAAAAGAAACTTCAATGTCTACAACTTCAATGTTACTTTGCATTTTATCTTTTCATTTAATCTATTCTTAAAAAAGCTATCACTATTTATTATTTATTTTTGTACACATTTTATCTGACGTAAATGATTTTATCTTTTTTATTGCATCACTTCATTATATTACAATTTTTCTTTCATTTTTGTCACGAATCTTGGAAGATTCTTGTTTTGTATTTTATGCGTTTTTATTATCTTATCATTGATTTTATTATCTATCTGCGTGTTTCTAAATATATTTAATATACGATAGCAAATGATTATCGAGATAAAATAAGCTGTGAACGTGTTTATACGTAGAACTTGTTACAATTAAAAGCGAGGAGTTGGCGCTTAATTACGTTTCCAATCGAAATTTAACAAATTCATCATTTAGACGTGAAGATGACTAGGAATTGCGCGCGCGCGTGCGGGAGAGAGGGGGTATTAATCCATCCGAATCGGATTAAGGCCGGCTCTATCAGTGCACTTTCGACATCGATTGCACGTCGCGAGCTCTCTTCGCCGCTTCGTTGCTGAATTTAAAAGGGAATTAAATTCATCCCGCGATATTTATTAACGCGATTATAGTAATCCTCAAAAGCGTAACAATGACATCGTAGCTGTTACGCACGATGATACAGACACTCACACAGATCCCGTGCGCGATTCCCGTGCCCAGGAGTGGCTGCTGCACCCACGGATGCACGCTCCGGTGGCTGCCTTAAGTTACGCGTCCGCGCAAGGGCGATGCATCTCGTTATGTCGGATACCGCCCGACCACTTTAAATCGGCGCCATCAACGCCACGCCCGCACGACACGGCATCGCTAATCCCAGCATCTTTCGGGCCGATCAATCAGGCGAGATCGATATTATCGTTATCGGATAATTACTATCTTTCCGCTAATTGCGCATTAATGCATCGCGTTTCAGAGCGAGTGTAGTTTAATCCGCGGCGAGCGGATGCGAAAATGATGTTGTCCTTGTACATTCCGATTACGCAAAATATCATATCTTATATGTGCATAAATCGGCTTATCGAAACTGAGATAAAAGCGAATATTTGAGATTCGAATTGATTTCTCACACGCGATATTCACGCGAAAGAATAATATTAAATTGTGCTCTCCCTCTATATCTCTTTACGTTTTTGAAATTATTATTTATACAATCTCATTATAAGAAGAGAATAGAAAAAAATTTATTCATTTTATTCGTATTTTTATCGAGAGAGAGACGAGATATATGGGGTGTCTCGAAAATTCTATGATCGCGCGCAGCATACCGTACATATTCATGACTTATGCGTTTGCCGTGGCCTCGATTTTGCGACGGCACGTTTCGGTCAAGCACTGAATCTGATTAATTGCGTCGTTTGTTCGTCAAAAATCATGCAATTTCAAATAATTCGACTGTTGAATTAATGGAGAGGAGAGAAAGAAAGAGAAAGATTATTTGGCATTTATTTAAATAAATATATATAATGCTGTTGGTCCCTCGGAATATACAATCATTGAAATTTGGATTTACAATTCGCAATTCAATTTATGTCGCCTACATTATTGCATACAGATATAAATAACAAAAAGCAAAAAAATAAAACGTTATCAAGAAATCGTCATTCAAAGTATAAACGTTTTTCGCTAGTAACATAATTATAATATTACTTGTAAAGCTTACGTTTTACTGTACAATTAGTATGTATTTTATTTGATAATTTTGCGATATACATACTTTTCGTTCTCTCAAAGGTTGTTGCGCATTCGACGCCGTACGCTTGGCAGAGAGAGGACATAATTAAAATAATCTCGACGAATTAAAGCGCAATTACAACAGGAGTATTCACTCTAAGTACCAGTTGTGATTCCCTCTGCGATAGTTAATTAGCAATTGCGTGCACGTAACGCACATAATTTCGACTTTACGACCGATTCCCGGAGGCGATCTTTTCCGCGCTCTTCTGTCCGATATGCCGGTAAAATGGTTGCAGGTTTTCGGTCTCTTCCCCCCTTTCCTCCTTCCTCTTTCTTCCCATCTCTCCTCATTCTCTCAAATTCCATCGATCGCGTGGCATCGCGATACGCCGCGCCGCATATGCAGATCCCATCGAGTTTTAATGCGCGATTAATTAATCGAGTGACGCGAAATAAACGCTCCGTGTTGAAATTCTATCTCGACTGTCGGCGTAGCAAAACGTGACGTTGAGCGGACCATCCTTTTCCACTCGAGTCACATAATTGAACGAACTAAATCCATCTCCTCTCCCCATCCTCTTTTCCATCCTCTCCTCTTTTCGTGTCCGTCTCTCTCTCTCTCTATTCCCGCCCCCTCCCTCCCTATAGATCTCGCCCTGCTTTATTCACCCCTTTCCTTCGCGAGACCCTCCACCGTGCTCTCTTCGTGTGTCCCCGTTTAACGTCAGTTCGAATCGGGTGTAGTTAATTGACGTCTACTGTCGAAAGAAATGTATTCGGTAACCGTTAAACGAATTCCGTTTTTCAGCCCCCTCCTTCGTCCTCATCTCACTGTCTCTTCTCTCTTTGCGGAATGGAATGACGATGAGAGAAGTTTCGGTGGGTGAATACCAGTGAGCGAGACATTACGAGTATTTTATTCTGACGCGAGACGCTTAAGAACGAGGTTGCGTATGCATATAGATGACAGTTCATTCTTTCTTTGAATGCGCTTTATTCTACGCAAAATAGGAATTTTGTTGACGGCGATTGGTGCGTACGAATGGAAATAGATGAGAAAATAACACAGGTCCCCCGTGTCGATTGACAGCATTTTATTAACCGAATCCTTCGCCGATCTTTTTTCTTCTTCCCTTTTTCTTACTTTGCATGATGGAAATGAAACGGGATAGAGTACGCTACGTGAGAGGGATAGCGAAATTTGGAGTATTTTATTACATTGCGAGACGCCGTTACGATATGGAGAAGGCGCGAAGAGAGATGCATACAAACGACGAAACGCTTCGCAATTGATCAGTCATGGGAAAATGTAATAGATATAGACCGTTGCAGTCGATTTTTAGAGCATCGAAGGATACATTTAAGATTCAATCAAATTTCCACAATAAGACGTGATTACAACTCACGCTATTCGAGAAAATCTAATTTAAATACTTTGATTTCTATCTCTTCGATATATTCTGTTATACAAGACTATTTTTAATTTGCAAATTAAAACTTGAAAGTTATAATTACTAACAAAACACTATTTGGTTCATAGTTGATTTTATCCACAGATGCGCGTTAATATAAAAATAAAATGAGAATCGACAATCGTCTCATTTCCCTAATTGCAATTTTTTTCCTCTGTATGAATTTTAAACAGTTTGAAAAAATACAGATATATCGAGAAAATCTAAAAGTGATCACAAGTTATTTGCTCGTGACAATAGATATAATCCAAAGTTGAAGAACAATTAGATCCGACATTCAATGTGATCAACTAAAATCAAAGTAACTCTTAATTATTACGTATTGTTTAGTCGTAAACATAATGGGATTGATACCGTTCGAGTACGTTGATTTAAGTATACTGAGTATGCTACGATCATTTCACTGTAAAAGCGACAGTATTCCGTATCGATAAAATGAATTCTCGTCTTCTTGTTTGGGAAACAGAATAAAAACGAACAAACAGGAAAATGAGGAGAGAGAAGGAAAGAAGCAGTGAAAGAGGAAGAGAGAAAATTTGAGGGGAGACAATGAGAGTATTTTATTCTATCGCGAGACACTTAAGGACGGATGGGAGGGTACAATCGTATGAATATAAATGACAGTAGGTTGCTTTGAATACGCTTTGTTTTTCCGCGGAATGGGAATTTAAAAGGCGATATACGCGAGCGCACGGAACAAGGGAAAATTCTTCTATCGCGGAATTTTATATCGACTGAAAATATGATATTAGCACTGAAAGGTGCGGACTTAAATACTTAAATAAATTATGAAGAGATATCGATAATATATTTATTTTTCTCAATTATTATTTACAATTAATTATATATCGTTTTAAAGGAATTATATTGAATGCATTTTTATTTGAATTCTTATAATAAATATTAAGTATATTTCTTTCTAATGAAATTTTTATTTTTGGCATATAATTCTCAATATTAAATACGACATTTAATTAATTGTAATCTTTTTATTAATATATCATGTAATAGTTTCAAGTTTTTTCTTTCGTTTAATCTCCACTGTCTAAAAAATATCCAGTATGATAAAATAAATTATACAACATGACATTGTGCGCATAATATATATGATTGATATTTTCTATTTATGCTGATTCTTAATTAAAATAGTTACTTAATTTGGTTTCAGTTTCGACCATTCATATTGTTCTTTCACAAAGGATTTATATTAATTCACATTATACGACAATGATAAGATTTTTTTTACATCATATAAATGCATTTATCTTTATATTACAAGTTTACCTTAAAGGTTTAACATGAAATTAAATATGAATATATTATATGAATATATTTATGTATACATTTATGTGTATTATAGAAAAAATATTTTCGTTATATAATGCGAATCAATATGTATTATAAAGGCATATGTGAATGTGAACAATTTAGAATTTAATTTCTAATTAGCTGACACGTTTGGCCAATCTTTCCGCCTCTCTCTTTTATATCCTACTCTTATATACTACTCGCAGCTTATTATTTGCAAATTAAAGTATAATTAACGTATAATTTTCTAATTATCGTCGAGATACACTGAAACATCGAGATATTTGCATAAAATTAAGATTAATTTAACGGATGCGTATGCAACGATCCTCTCTTCTCGTTTCCATTTTCCCTGGGCTTGTTTAAGATATCTTCTCGAATAGCAAATATGAACGGGCGAAGAAGGGAGCATCGCCTACGCGGGAACGATGAAGGTTCTTTCGACGGTTGAATGCGCTTTGTTTCCCACCGAAAGACAATTCAGATGTCTGCGCGAAAGCGGAGGAAGAGGCGCACAACGACTTAAACGAAACGATTAAAGGGCGAGGGAGGGAGAAGAAAGGGATAGAAAAAGCGCACAAATACGGTATAAGAAACAAGAAGACGACGGAAGAATCGAGGAGAAGAACAAGGATGAAGAACATAAGGAACACGTCATTCTTGGCGAGACGCGACAACGTTCTCAGGCAAAGAACGCACTGTATGTGCCACCGTGGATGGAATCCCGAGTTTCCTTAATTACAACGACCCTCTTCCGTCCCATTAATAAGCGGCCTAAACAAACTGCCGTCATATAAATACTTGAATTTCTCTGCCTCGATCGCCCCTGCCCCCCTTCCCTCTCTCTCTCTCTCTCGCAATCTGCAGCTGGTCTGTCGGTCTCTCCTTTTTATCTCATACTCTCTTCTCTTTCCTTTCCCTCCTTTCTCCTCCCATTTCTTCTCTATAATTAAATTTGCACTGAGCTTGGCGAGTTTGGCTTCTCCGTTCATTTAATCGGACACCAGGCGTTAGTATAATTAAAAGCACATCTCTTTTGGAATTCGTCTCATCAGGACTACTTTTTCCCATCTCTCTCTCTCTCTCTCTCCTATTCTGTTTCACATATATTTATTCGTTTTCGTTTTCTACCAGCATAAGCATCGTCTCTTGTTTGCCAATTGCGGTGTATAACATGGTCGTCATTGTCGTCGTCATCGTTTGTACGAGCCCGTACCTTTCGGCACTTCTCGCGAACCAAGCTCACTGCGGTGGTACACGCGTCGCAAATAAGCGAGTCTCCGTCCGTCAACCGGGTTGAAAGAAGATCCATCCACCGTTTCACAGAGAAATCCGGCAACGGTTCGGTCTTTGTTCGCGTGCGCGGCGAGAAATTATTTGGACTCGAATAATTGCGGGAATATGCTGCAATTATGGCGCGCGAAAGGACCGGCCGTATATTCGTACGTAAGGGTACCTGCTGTCGTTAGGTGCGCTGCACACGTTTGTATGTTATCGTCAATGTGAATCCCAGAGAGGACGTGGATATGAGCACGTGTAAAGCCTATTTTCAGGAAACTCGTGTCATTAAGAGAACGGTTTTATATGTTACGCAATAGGAAGGAGGAGAATTTATAGCGAGTTCATGAATAAGAATAATTTTCCATATTTAATCAATTCGCTTATCGCATCTTATATGGATACGAATATTACTTTTCCGGTTTATGTAAATATTTAATTTCGCGTAAATTATTATGTGAATTAAGTGAGTAAAAATTCAATTTTCTCTCCCATTTTTTTCTTAAAATTTCCATTCTTATTTATAATTGGAATTTTTTTCTTAATAACACACATTTCAAAAAAAAAAACAGGTTATCGAAGATTATTATAAAACAAATTTTTGTTCGGATAAAATATTATTTGAAAATTTATTATTTTATAATAAAAAAATATATACTTCTTTATTTATTATTTACACATTATTATTATCGTACGTTAAAAAAGATGCAGAGATCTCATCTCTCACATTTATTTCGCGAGTAAATCTCTATGTTCTTTGCGCGGAGGGGACAATCGATTTCACTGTTATACCGGGGATTGTTTTTACTTTATGTTCCGTGGAATAAACACGAAATCGTAAATTTCAAGTGATGGCCGGTGCCGGGGAGCTAAACGACTCCGATTATTCGTACGGCCCTCGGCCGCGGCACGTACACCCGGACTTTATCGAGAGAAGCTCGCTTCGAGATATACCTCCGCCCGATCGGGACACAACGTTTTCTCGATACTCGACGAATTACGATGGCGGACCCGCATTTTTCTCGGATGTGCCCGCCGTAAGACGCCCGATCGACAATTACACACGTACGTCGTACGCGGCCCCAGGGTCCGCCGCGTTTTATCTTGTGAAGCACGTTTAGCGCTCCAAGGCGTGACACGGATTCCTCGTCGCTGCAGGAACCGGTCTTATCCCCCTGGCTTTCTTGTTGTTGCAACGGACTCGCTTTTGCGATGCTTCTGTCGCGGTTTCTGCTGCGATAAAAGTTCTTGCCTCTCTCAATACGGACCATTCAAGTGCTAGATTGCGTGTCAAGATTAAGATTTATTGTAGACTTTATGTAGAATTCTGTGTGGATTGACGGTTCAACAATTCAAATGAGATAAATCTGGAATGTGCTATTCGGTTTTTTTTTTTAGATTATGAAATAAGAAAGAAGATTGATTCAATTAAGATTAGAGCTAAATTGTTCGTTGCTGTAATCGCGCTTCATGAAGAAGAAATAGAACCTTTGATCTCTTTAATTATATTTAATTGTAGTCATCAATCGGGTATTAAGCGAGATAATTAAATTTGTGAATAAGTGAGACGATGCGATCAGTCTATAATAATTTTATTGAAAATTCATTGCGTCGTCTCTCGCATTTATCTACGGATTTCTTAATGATGTTACAGCAACTCTTAATTGAATATTTATTTCTTAATGTGACTGAATATTCTTACGCATATGATAATCATTGATAATGTCTGTTAAATGGGATTGCAGATATATATGCAATATCTCGCATTTTGTGCATACACAATTGTTGGACATAATTTCATGCTTCGAAAGAACATTTCAAATTTACGCCATTACGATACCGCGGTATCGCAAGATCTTTTACACGCATTATTATCACGTATGCAGGCAGATAGAGAAATATACAGAGATACACACACACACATATATATATGTAAAATAGCGAGCATGTGGCAGGGATGCTTTGGAAGGGCATAGAGTTTCTCAATATTTAATAGTGTCTGGGTACGAGTGCTGTCTCGACACTTCTGAAATTGCAAGGCGTAAAGGACTCGAGAGCGGAAATGGGAAATAGACGAAAGGAAGGAAGAGAGAATTCGTTCGTTGTCTGCACCCCGAAATCTCGCGGTAATTACATCTCGAGTGCGAGGCGACGCGCATTATGCCGAACCGGTTCTTTCGCATCCTTTCATATCCTCGGCGTGATATAAATCAATGAAAAATAGAGCGCACCTCCTCGAGGTTACATGTACCTGCTCTCATATATTTATGATCGTTTCAAATTTGTGCTCGCAAACGACCGCGATTCGATCCAAAGGATTCGCGCATACAAAAGCAAATCAGTGTACACGAAGTCGCTATCGATAAACGACATATGTTGCTTGAAGGTTGCAAACGATTGTCAAGTCGAGAAAACGTAAAGGTATCGTGATACAGATTTAAAGGGAACCTTAGAGCTCCGGGTGGTCTTCAAGAAAAGGACGGAGAGCAAGTACGAAAACGAGGAAGGAGGTGCTCTCGAAGGCGGAGGTAGAGAAAGAGAGTAGAAGGACGGGCGAAGCATAGTGAGATTGGAATACCTACCACGTAGAAGCTGGAGAGACGGAAAAGGTAGAAGGGTTGGGGGTGGGGAGGAAAGGGGATTCTGATCCGAGTCAGAAGAGACACAGCAAAGAGAGCATGAGGACCGGGTTGGCTATGGTAGAGACACTTTCGTGAGATTGAGCCCGAATTCAATAGGGGATGAATAAAATATAAACCAGACGCTTTCTCTCTCTCTCTCTATTGCAATCCTGCGCGGAGGCTAAGGACGGTATGGTCGACCCTTGTGTAAATAAATAAAAACTATATCCATCCTTCCCCCACCCCTTCTCTTCCCCTTCCCGGTATACGCGAGTGGACGTATGATGGTCGACTGATTCTCCCGGGAAACTAAACGACCGATTAAATCAATCGGCTCTATCGTTTTGCACAACGTGATTTTCTATCCCGATATTTATGCGATTGTATAACGATTTACAGCTCTAGTTCCGTAATAGACCGTGACAGATGATGATAACTCACTCACTTGGCTATGGCATTTTTATTGAATACCTGAAGTTTATGTGATATTTATATTATTGAGACATGTGATGTGCACTATTAATTATTTTCTACATATATATTGCGATATTTTTCCTCGTTTCCATGGCTTGCAGCTGACAAAATTTATTTTATATATAAAATGTACTAGCGTTTTGAATTTGATGATTTTTAAATATGATAATGATTGACATTTTTAGTTTCAGCGAAATTATTACACCCGTAGAGAAATATAAAATGATATATACAGAGAGATATTAAATATATAAATTAAAAGATCAAAATACTTTTTTAAGTAGAACACATAAAAATATACACCTAGTTTGTCAATCTCGTATCTAGGACAATTAAGATTTAAAGATGAAGAATAAAGATTATAATCAAAGAAAGAACATTGAAGTTTTATCGGTAGTTTCGAGTTACAACTATGCAAATCGCGATGCAACAGGCACATGATGCTAACATATCCAGGCACAACGAACGAAGACAAACAAGTTTTCGCTTCTGCTCTCAATCATTGCACCGATTACAAGTCGAAAATAATTAGATCGCGACGTCAAAGAGGGCACATGCCGTTTGGATTTAATCGAATCACTCGCAAAACTTTCTCAAAGAAGTTGTGTTTCGTGCGGAAACTTCCAATGCTCTTCATTATATCCTTTGATCTTGAGACGCTAAGTTCTCCGCTGACAAATTACGTTCTAATTAAGATGAGCCTGACGGTTCGTGGCTTGCGGAAATACTTCAGCAAAATCAAAATTGAACTGGTCGCGCAATTTCTATTCGCTAATACTTGAAAATTTATTGATGCCATAAAAAATTAATGGTAAAATAGTATTATAATACAGTTATTCTTTTGCGTCAGAATTAGAAGAATTTTTGGAATCGTATAAACGCATTATGAATAAAATTATTTTTTGCAATGAAAATACCGATATTAATAATAAATGAACAATATAAATAATATTATTTTGGCCTTTTTTGTTTTCATATTTGTTCACAGATATATTGTACGTAATTTTGTAGTAACATTGAAGCAGCATTTTTGGATAAATAATGATATTAAAATATTATTGCATACTACGTACATATACATATATATGCATATAAAACGCGCATAAAATCATAGCAATTTTATCATCGACGCGTGTTTTTGTGAAAAATCTGCTATTACTCTCAACAATCAACCGGATAATTATGAGAATTACAGATATTCATGGGAAATTTATACCATTATCTCGCTTTTTGAACTACTAGAATATTTGGCAGCTATTTAAAAAAATAATTCGATATTTTAAATTAAGATTAGAGAAAAACAGTATCCAGTATTAATATTATCTATTTAAATTAATCATATAAATTGTAAGATTCTTTTCAGAATCAATATAATCTCGATAAATTTAGAGACCATATGTTACAGACACACGAAAATGATCGCCTTGCTCCTTTGTGACAATAAAACCGCATCAATTAGCGTAAGATATATTAGTTCTACTGCATATAGAATTGAATTCCTAACGTTGCCAATATTCCACTATCTGTCATCATTGTTGTGGACATTAGTAGCCGCCATGGGAGACCATTTGCGTCTCGCATCGATGGGGAATCGATTATCGGTATATCGAAATTTTGCCGCATCCGGTAGTACTTCAGGCATTAGACGGCCATGCAACACGCAGACAGTCAGAGTAAGCAGGTCGGTTAAGAGAGAGTATGGAGAGGGAGAACGAAGGAAACTTGGGCGGGGGAGAACCCGGCGGCTCGCAATATTTCGCGTTCATAGCGTTGCTAAGCCGCAACTAACCGCCTTGTTAGGAAGTTACTCCTCCTCTCTCAATCTCTTGTGTCCTCCTTCTCCTTCTACCTACTGCCCCTTCTCTTCCAGTCTCTGTTTCCATCCCATTCTTCTTCTCCGGTCTCCTGCCTCAGACGGCGATGCCGTCTGCTTCTCTTCTCGTCCGGCCGTCACTTGTCCTTTTCTTCTTGTACGAAATTTGCCGTCCTTCCTTCATGTTCTTCTTGTAAAATCACATATGCTCTTACTCTTTTTTTGCTCCGCCTCACTCTTGAATTTGTCCGTTTTCTTGTGCTCTCTTTTTTGCGAGATGTACGGTCTTGTTCCTTCTCATCCGCCTTTATTACAATGGATGACTTCGAATAACTGCGTCTTCTTACGTTAACATAAATCTTGTAAAAGTATAAAAAAAATCTTATTTAAAAAAAAATATACGATGAGAATATTACTTTATCGCCAAGTCATGGTTCCTTTTTTCTCTTATTATTCGTAAGTTCTTTGTAAAGAGTTCTGCAGATGGAAATGCAGTTGATGGGAGGCATTCTGTATTTCCCCGCGTTTCTTCGCTTGAACGTGTTCCTCGAGACGCATCCTCCTGTGATCTCACTTCAGACCACCTACCGGATACTAAATCATAACTTGAGAAATTCGCATGTAACGCGGGACACCTTTAAGACCTCAGAGGAAACTTGGAGGAGGATACTGCTGCCCTTGCAAACCTTTGATAACTAAGCACGTAACGTCTCCTTGCTGGCAATCCTGGTGCTCTACCCCTTCGTATGTATGCGTATGTGCGTGTTTCGGGACTCTTCCCAATATAAACCCACTTATATGGCGGTTTCCGGTTAAAGCCCAATTGTAGACACCATGTAAATTTCGAAATAATTCATTAAATTTAAGAAATAAATTTTTCCATTTTAGACTCATAAGCCATGGTGATTGAATTTAGTAAAGTAACTAAGGCAATAATTTAATTATAATCGTGACATTTTATATTAATTATTGAAAGGAAATTTTAAACTTTAATTCTCTTATTTTCATAATAGAAAAAAAGATATGTCATTTATAGAATCATAAAAGAAAATTAGCACAGAATAAAAATAATGTTCATTCTGTATAATATTTTTTGAAATAATTTTGAGTTTCAGATTTGTTTTCCCACAATGTTGAGAATTTTTAGTAATGTTTGTTAGGTGTCTTTTAGTTTGCATAAAAAAATAGATCTTTGCCATCTTAAATGAAAATTCTGAATTATTGTGTGGAAATTTGAGACATTTGAATATGTAAATTGTGTTTCACAAAGAGGTTTCAAATCGTTATTTTCCAATGATATTGCATCTACTCTATCGACAATTTTCCTCGACTGCATCTTCGAGAGCTAGAGGTTGTTCGAATGTAAACTGGATCGCGACAGCCGATGCTTGGCTCTTCTCCCGGAGATGGCCTTTGATGCTCAAAGGCTCCTTTGATGCACAGCTTATATTCCTATCGGAATTAAATATGCGATTTGATGTAACTGCGTGTGCATGCGACCTCGACCAATATCCGAATTCAATTTACAACACAACCGGCCATTTTTTCCTTTTCTCTTGCCATATGATAATAGTCATTTTCTTTTTTTAGCTTAGGAAAATGGCTAAATGAGAAATTCTGTTTTATAGTAAACAACAATATATTTGATGTATATCTAATGCATTTTAAATTTCCTTAAAATTATTCAGAATTTTAATTTAAAATAAAAAAAAATCTGTTTTTAATGCAAAATAGAAAGCATTCAATAAACATTATTCAATTCTCAATACTATGGAAAAACAGATTTAATGAATTTATTTTTTGATTACGATAGATGTATTGAAAGGCATTTTTCTAACACATTTTTATTTAATTTTACGCTGGCAATTTACAAATGATATAATCTTTTTTAAATTGATAAAAATCAAAATACGTAAAAAAAGTAGGAATATGCCAGTTTTGTCGGCAGATACATCGATGAAAGCAACGCGTTATGTCACGTTTTATCACATCCGTCTCAATAAGCTCTGGAACGCGGGAATGGAGTTAGTTATCCAATTCACGAAAAAGAACAAAAAGAGAGTGTCTTATTGAGAATCAAAAGCTATGGCTTTTCTGCAGGGTGGTTAAAAGCGTAAATCTTGATACGTGCCGTATCCAATTTATTTGCGCCCGATATATGGCGTTATTAAATACGTGACCTTACAGGGCGCGCTTTTATAGAGTGTCATAGAGTCGCATTAAAGCGCTATAGTTTTATCGCCGTCGGCCATAAGTTTCATTGAGATCGCGATTGCCCATCAAAATAAAGCGCGTGAAAAGAAGATAATAAACTGACGTACAAATTTCATGATGACTAATATCGATTTATTATTTTTTTGTTTCAGGTATGTATGTGTGCTTCTCTACCTTGTCCGCTTACACCAATCAAGAATAGAGAGTGAGTAAATGCTTACATTGTTTTATAGCTTATATATAAATCAAAATGTACCAGATTATACCAGAAAATCGCTATTTATTTGAATTCAACTTTTTGATCGGAAAAGAAATCGGAAATTTATAATACTACACCTAGATAAGAGAGATATTGATGATAATCTTGATGAAACAATGTTTACGTTTTGAATAATTCATATGCGAGTAATTATCAAGCCTTTTATACTTATTCTCAGTTTTAATATATTAGATAAAATTATAAAATGAGATATATTATATTATATTTATATAAACATAATATACAACATTATATAATTTCTTATTAATTGTTTTTTGCAATTATACAAATCCGCTTAAAAATTCACTTGATTTCTCGACGAATTTTATTCGAGATCATTTAAATATTTTTCACATTTTCAAGTGGGTAACCTGATTAGTCGCGATCGATCATTTCCAATTACAAAAATATCTGTCTACGACTGCCTACTATAGCAGTATGTAAAGGTCGCGTGCATCAAAGTCACTAGACACAACGTCGCCGAGTATTTTCTAGATTTGCATCTCCGCCGTCGATAAGGCATGCAAGCAAACGGGGGCGAATTCGCGACATGGGCAAACGATAGATCGGCGACACGTCGGCGTGTCGCATTTTTTTTTTCGCGAAAAATTCTGTAGATATTGTTCACCGGTTAGAATCAAGATTTAATGATATTAAATATTTGCTTCTTTAGATATCTCTTCTTACCTTGTGTACGTTAAAATAGATAAGAATCATGCTATAAGTAATGAAAGACGAAAGTTTCTTTACAATCTCAAGTATTAAAATTAATTAAATTTATGCAAATTATATAAACACGGTTCGTGATCGTTCAAGTAGCTTGATCTTTGTTAAGCTTAAATGCGTTGATAATTAAAGTTCATTTCGTCTTCTCTTATTTTCAATTGTGATTTAATCCATTTACTCTTTTTTTAAATCATGTAACTCTAGATTGTGTTACAGATAGGGAGGATTTAATTAGTGGTGTTAACTGATATTGGTGAAACCATTAGCATTTGTTTTTCTATCATTAGTTAGTGATTACTTTTCTTTGTAAATTTCTGTTGCAATTCTGATTGCAGTGTAAATAGAAAAAGAAAATTGCATTAACCAGGTTAATATTAATGGCAGAAATGCATGAATTTAGTAGGGAAAAATTGATTAAATGAGCAACTTGCATAAATTAGCGATCGGTCAATTAGAAAGTAAACTTTGAAATAAATGATAGCACAAATAGATGAAATTTTTTTCTACTTTTTGGAAAGTGATTGTTTTACAATTTCTTGGCTTTCATTACGTTGACATCAAAAGCATCTGATGTCGCATTCTTACAAAGTAATAAATGAATTTAAAATGTATATATTTGTGAATTTATCAAATTATTATAATTCGAATTTATCATTTATTAAGAGTTTGCATATATTGTTTTAATTCAACAATTCCATTATGCAATCTTTTAAAAAAATATATTAACGATTACATCGGTGATTTAAAAAAAATGCATCGATTACTCCAAATGTACTTTTTCAAATTATTTATTTTCGAACGTGCATAATAAATCGCTCATTTGCCTAGATGCGCACTTAAAATATTTCTAAATACGTACGGATAACATTTGATCGAGCATATTTGCTGTGAGAAAATAGGGGATGAGCGCAACTTTTCGCCAGGCATTTCTCATTGTTCCGCATCGCGCAAGCTCGCCGTGAGCGATGTACGTGCAATCAGCCATCGCTGCTGAAGTGTAAATCCTATCGGCGGGCAAAAACGCCGCCGGATACGCTTTCGAACATTTGCCATAGTTTCGGGGCAAAATTCCGCGGCATGCGAAACTTTGTACGCGTTTCGCCGACGAGGCGCGAACGCGCTCTCGCTTCTCCGGCTGGCTCCAAGTCCGACGAGCCAGACTGCGCGTCGACGCACGATTCCAAATTCTTCCGCAAATGCTCGCGTCCCGAGTATATTTTCGACGGTAATTCCGAGCTTCGACCTTAATTTCAAACGGATACGGGGGATACGCCGGGGACGGTAACTCGACGCGGTAAATCCGTCCGCGACAGACCAGACGGCGACGACGCGTTGGCACACACGATCTTTCCGCCGTTTCCTGCAACGTTATCTCGGGAGCTTCTATCCTGATTGTAAGTGAACCCCGGAATAGAGGGAGGGAACGGCAGATTGTAACCTAGGAAGTAAATGTGCGCGACAGAAAGAGAGAGAGGAAAGGACAGGAAGAGATATATAGATAAAGCTTTCGGGCAGATCCAACGTTTCGTTCGCTTTCGAAGACAGCACCGCGCTTCGGGTCTAATTACTCGAGTAAAGCTCAAGTCGCGAGTACCTCGGTAAATAAACGAAGTAAACGAGCGGGCCGGACTGTCCGCTCTCAACGATGTGTCCGTAGCCGGTTCGTAATTGCGAGTAAAACTCGAACTGGCGTGCAAAGTGCTCGGCGTGACGAGACCGGTATATTTTTCGGTCTCCAGAGAATTTTACGAGATCCTCCCGAAGGATAATTTTTAACAAAATACACACGTTTTCATTGGAATTTAAATCTCTTTATCATTTCAATGTTTTCGTAAAAGTAAATTTTAATTACATCCTTCAATGTGGTGGAAGCTTACACGAAAAAATTAATAAATATTATCGCTTTCAATCATCATTTCCTCATTTTTATTTTGCCCGTTATTTTATTAAGGATGACAAAGAAGCACGTTTAACTGATATTTCATCTATATTATTAATATTCATTCATATTTGAAGGGAGAAAGAAAAGCCAATAAATGTGATAAATTTTAAAAGATGAAAATCAACGTGTTAAATGTTACATGTATTAAAAATGAAATTACTGGGTTTCATCCGCGCGCGCGCGCGCGTACGTGTACACATACACACACATCGATTTAAAAGGTCCGGTCGTCTAACTCAGTGATAACTTGCACCGCATGTTTGCGACAGCGGTTTACGAGTGGAGACCACATGCCGCGTGTGCGCGACATCGATCGTGAGCGTGTTAATCGAAGGTACATTGGCCCCCAAAGACGATTTCACGTGTAGTTACGTTCGTTTTCAATAATGGCTGACGTAGCTCAGCGACTGCAATTGTTAACAGAACTCGCAGCGAGCTGCGCGGACAGGGCGCAGTAATTCGATAGTCCGCACCGAATGCAAACTCGTTCTCCATCCTTTCCCACCCTCTCTCGCATAGTCTCGAGCAAACAAAAGAACGTCTATATGCGACGTTACACACGCCCTCGGTAAGCAAAGGACCGACTGTCGTTTCGCCGGAACCCTTGATGTACAATAACCCAACCCGATGGGTTAGGTCTTGGCTACGTCATACGGATGCGAGGAATTGACGTGTCGTGTAAATTTATACAGGATAGAAAAATCGCGCAAATTTCACGTAAATTTTCGCGGTCACAAATGTCGAAAGTCGGATTGATGTTGAAAGCGGCTTAAAATTATATTATTCCAAGTGCCAAAAATATTTCAGATGACTTAATTGCACATACTTTGATTTAATTTACTCGTATACACGTATCTCAGAGTTATTGTTGTTATTGTGATATGAATGGTTAAACTACTCTTTACAAGCGTCTTATCAAGCGTGATTTTTCCAGACGAAAAACATAGGATCTCTGAGAAAATTGCGGAATTCGATACGGGAAAATCGCATTGCGTGCTTAAATGGGAATAGATGCGATTGTCTACTCATGATAAAGTACTTGGTAAATGTTTCGAGGCGCTCTTGTTCCACGTGTGCATTCGGTCAACAAGAATAGCGGAGAAACCGTCCACCGCGCGTGCAAATATGACAGCAATATCAATATCTGTTTACGACATTGGACCACGACAATGCGTCGGATTTAACATCCGCTATGTGCGGTACCATTATTTTATATGGATATCATATTGGTGGCCGCATCTTTTTTCGCGTATCAAACGCGTTTATCACGTCGCCTTGTCCGCATTTTCGTATCTGTGTGTCATTTATTTTTATTGACCGGAATTTCTTATCTATTTGAAATAAATTTTTATTACGTAACGGATGCCCATCAATATAAGCAATCTGAAAGAATCTTCCAGGAATTGCCTAGAAATTGTGTGATTAAAATAAATACGTGTATATTATTTTTAAAATTCGAATATATGTCGTGCGGTAATTTTTATCTTTTCAACTTATCACAACTTTAAGATAAGAACTGTATATCAATAGAGACATCTTTTAAATAATTTACTTCATCCAATACTTAATATTTCAACGATTATTAATGAAGCCGACTAGATGTCAATTGGATGTCAATGGCCATTCAGTTTGATAGCATCGTAATTGCCTATTTATAACCATAAGTAATCATTCGAATATGATTAATGTTAGTAATTACCATACAATTATCTAATTTATATGATTATTGAACTATTAATAAATACATCTTTTTTAAATTTTTACTACACATTTTTTTCAACATTTTTCTCATTTGTTAAAAAATCCAATGTACTTGATAAACGTTTGCACATGTCATAAAGTGTTAACAAGAGTCAATTCAATCTTGCATCCGTGTGTGATGCGATAAACAAATCCCCCGACGTATTTTCCCAGACATTTTCACGAGATGGAAAAAGAAGATTTCGCAGAATTGTCGGGACTTAGCGGAGGAAAACGTAGAATGACGGGTGCGCAAAGCGCGGTGATTCCGACAAAAGGTCCGTGAGGCGGGAAAGGGGGACCGAGCGAGATGGATAGAGAGGAGAGAAACCAAGGGTAAAGATAGAGAAGGAGAAAGAGAAAGCGCAACGGAGCGGAGAGAGCAGAATCCGACGGAGTCGGCCGAGCATCGGATGGCCGAAGGGATGGTAGGCTGGATTCAATTACTTGGAGAACAATACTGCCTCGCCGTCATTGTTTGCTCGAGCACTTGCTCGGGTTTTCCTGGTTTGGGACCCCGAGCGCACCATATCACCGTGTCCCGTTACACCACGATATTTTGTTTGCCTACTATAACACCGACGACGACGAAGAAGACGAAGACGAGGAGGAGGATGAAGATGAGAACAACGATGACGAGGACGATGTTACTCGACCGATCCGCCTCGTCGATCTTGGCATCCTCGGGTGACGAGAGTATATTCTCGAATCCTTATTTCATATCGACGGAACACGAATACGAATCGAATCGCGTGATCCTGACATTCTATATTCGAGCCGCGGATCGAACGATTTTTTTTTTCTGTACGTGCAACGTCGAGATTTTTGGCGGCTTCCGGCGCTGATGGTATTCCCACATGGTGTCCGGATCGCTCCCCGACGCGAAATAAAGATGGATGTATCTATTTGTCTTTCCATCCTCCCACCTATCTATCTCTCTATTTATTTATCTGTATTTATCTTCATCTATCTGTCGATTCGCGTAGGTATCCGTCTATTTGCTCGCGCCCGATTGTGCATCTCTCACTACTGACTCGACGCTCTCTATCTTTCGATGTTTCCTGCCCTAGCTTGATATCTCAAAAATCGTAATCTTCAAATTTTTTTTCCTTGATCGCATCAAATTTTTTTACTAGCGTGTTAGCTATAAATCTTGACAACTTAAAATCTGTTCTAGTTTTTAGTTTATTTCAAATATGTCGCTAATTTATTTTACGCGAATATTAACGATTGCGGTTATAATGATCGATGCGATATTATAACAGACTATTTGACGTTAATTTGACGTTTATTATTTGCAGTTTGCAAATAAATAGACACAAGGGATTCCGCAGTTGACTATGTCAACGTTCTTGTCCTTTGCGATCGCATCACTTCTATTCCCACGTGGGACGTATCGCGCTCGTACGTGCAAAATAGATCGTAAAAACTTTCCGTCCCAAAAACAGTCGACTGAATGCGATGAGCAACAGTCGTTTGTTATATCCGAACAATGAAATCCGTCTCCACCGATGACACGCGTTTGTCCCGATCGCGATGATATTTGCAAGCCTCAACAGGTATGAATAATTCTTTCAAAATTGATACCATCTAAACCGAAGCGTTCAAATCATGTATACATATGTTATATTTGCTCCGTCAAGTTTTAATAAAATATCATCGAAAAGTTGCTGAAAAAAAACACTTTCGCTAAACGTTTGCTGTTTAGTATTATTTAGATTAAAAAAGACGATATTAAAAATGTACGGTATGAACGAAAAATGATGCATAAATAATTTTTATTATATCTCAATTTTAAAATACTATGCTCTTCGCATACAATTAAAAAATAATTTCCAATTGGACCTAAAAATCCTTTTGCGATCTCTATATGTATATCAGAAGAAGAAAAGTCTATAGTTTTGTAAGAATATATATTTTTATAGATTCTGTGACTTTATATTGAGCTTCACTTTTTTAAAGAACCTTTGCGATATACGTGTCTTTCTTTGCACTAAAATTTAGTTATTTCGCGATCGATACCGATTTCTCTGACAATGAGAGATGCGATTGACTAATAGCTGTATAATTTCTTCATTCCCGACACTGCATTATTCGTGGATGCGTTTCCGTATGCAGGTTTCTGCTGGAACGCGTCGCCGGATTCATCTCCGTTTCCGCGGGCGCGCGTCTAGATTTTTAATGAATTTTTAACTATTCAATTTTTGTGCCGCGCGCGAGACTCCGTCTCTTCCATTCCCCTTCCGCTTCGTCGATGTAACTTTCAGCAGCCGCGCCGGGTTCGAGTAGATGAAGTTGAGAAGGCAGAGTCGCAAAATGGCTGCGGAAGAGGACTGTGGTGGGTGGACGTAAAGTGGCGGCACGGCGCATGGGGAACAGGGGGGGACGGGGAGGAATGGTGGAGACGATAGGGTAGCAGCACGTCGGAGAGAGAGTAGAATAATGAATAATTCCGAAAGAGAGGGATTTCGTCTTGCAGCTTTGGCGCACTTCGACGATACAGAAACCGAATTCGCGACTTGCTCGTGAGAGAACCCGAAAGGAGATTCTCGTTCGCGTGGCTTCACCGTTTTACGTGGCTCGCGCGATTTTACCTTCTCAAAGCAGAAGCGATTACAGGAAGATGACAGCGAGTCTCGTACGAGCATAAAAATGTCATATCGTTTGTTACATTCTTTCACAATTATATCACAATGGTATTTACGATTAATTTTCCGGCAAATTTTATCAAGATAATACTATTTATTTTTATGCATTAAATTCAAATTTATATATATCACGTAATATGTGGCCAATAAATTTTATTTGTATATTGCTTTCAAAAGCTCGCATTCGAAATGTGAAACAAACATGGGGAGTTATATAAATCGGGCAGTTATATTAAACGCGCGTACAGAGTACTTTACAGGACTAGTATTTACAAGATTAAAAGATTGATGTGGTACAGATCGGATAATTACACCGATATACACCAAACTTGATTTTATTATCAGCGCGAAAGTACGATAAGTTCGATCGCAAAATGGGATAACGGTCGCAATAGGAACGTGACTCCAATTTCAGTGGCGTGTTTCGCGTAATCATGCGCGACCCGTCACGTTTCGGCACCGAATAATTCTTGTCGAAAAAGAGAGCGAGAAAAAGAGAGAGAGAGAGAGAAAGACACCCGTAAAAATCGAGAAAGCGACACTGCACGGCGACCGGATATGTATATTTTCCGCGCGAATATTCCGCAAGTCGCTGAACGTGCCGCGGAATCCGCTCGACGATAGCGCGGTCGCGTCCCGTTGGTAGATAAGAGGCGGCAAAAAGCAGAAATGAGAAATGCTAATGGCATTCCGTTCTCAGCGCTATCATCTTTCACAGGGTCGTACGAAAAAAAAAAAAAGAAAAAAGAAAAAATTAGACAAGCGGCGAGACCCGGTGGATGGAGCGGCAGTGGTGGCGGGAGGAAAAAGTAAAGAAAAAAGAAGAGTGCATCGGTGTTTGTATAGGACTCTCGCGCTGGTATTGTACTTTATACGAGAAACTCGGCCGCTGATATCGCTCATCCTGAATATTTTATGGGACGCGTCTGGAATGAAGTAAAATTGGCGACACGCCGAAATCGACGAAGCTCTCTCTTCCGGCGCTTCATTTCCTCGATCTTCGCGCTACTTGAGACGGAATAAGATAATTTCATTCTCTTGCCTCATTTCTTTGGCTTGAAACATTAAATTATTGTTTCTCTTTAGGTTCATTAATTTCGTCCTACTTTTCCGCAAAGCTACGCGATTCTTACGTACAATTTTCCACTGCAAAGATGCATTAAATTAATTTTGATAAAGAGAGAAAGAGGGAGATAAACTAAATTTATACAACATTTAACAAATTCACGTAGCTATTTTTCATACATGTTACAGCGATTATTTATTTAAATTTTACAATTTTTTTTCGTACTCTCCAAGAATTTCCGCTCCGACTTTTTACATCTGTATCATTCTTCAAGAATTAATAACCGTCAACCCGACACTCGTGTCACCGAAGGCTAGTGACCCGAGAAATTTAGAGAAGAAACTTAGGCTCTAAGAAACAAGATGACCATCGTCGAGAGAGAACGGTCGTCGTTAATTACATACAGTCGGAAAGACATTAGCCGCCTTCTGCGCGAGGCGCACACACTGTCGCGAGATCACGACCGGAAGAGTGTGTATGAAGTATTACGGAGGATGAGAACGGCGGAAAGACAATGCAGTGGATACGAACTAATTGCCGGATTCTCCTGCCGTCTAGTGGACCAGGAAGATTAACTGCATGCCCATCCCCCTCGACGTCCGCCCTCACCTCTGTTTTCTCCTCTCCGACCTTCTCGTCCCTCTCGTTCCCCCGTTTCTCTCCCACGGACCTCCATACGCGCCGAGCTCCAACGCGGATATATAAATTAACCGAGTGTACTTGTGCTTATGTGTGCCGTGTGTGCGGCGCTATCACATGGATTAGTGATTGTAACCTTTAAATACATTTGTTTCGCGCGTATATACTTCACGTGTTTCAAGCAATCTTGCATTTTTAAATATTCATACGATGATACGTCTGTAATTATCTAATCCCTCCGATAGTGAATTAAATATACAGAAAATTCATATCTTATTTTATTCTATCTTAATTTCTCTCATTTTTTTAAATACGAAATATTCTATTTTTAAAATTAGTCAAAATATTGTAATAATAATTTTTTATTTTGAAGTATATATTTCTTTGCCTCTCTCTGAATTTCTCTTGAAAGTGTTCTCTTTATAATACAAATTTATATTATTACTAATGCTTAACATCCGTGAAATCTATCGACCGTCTAAAGTATGTTTTTGCAATGACTGCGTCATTCGTGGCAACGATTAGCGTGCAAGAACGCGACGTAACGAAACGGTGTGGCGTATCAGGAAACATACCGGCGTACACACCGTTGCAGTAACCACACCGCAAGGGGCTACCTTGTTAAATGCTGCAGGGCGAAACGACTTACGCCCGTTTAATCTTGAACGTGAATTCTGCGGTATCTCGCAAGGGGTTGTAATTCAGGCTGCCTCCCACGATCTTTCTACTCGTCTCTCTCTCTCTCTCTCTCTCTCTCTCTCTCTCTCTCTCTCTCTCTCTCTCTCTCTCTTTCTCTCTCGGCGTTCCTCCTATTCCCGGCATAAAGGATGAAATGAAGCCGAAATACCACGCTCTGTTCCTTGTCATTCTCCACCGCACCAGTAGCGTATCTCTGTCCTGCCACCATATCGCCTCCATCTTAACCTCGAGTGCCGCGAATTCTATCGTCCTTTATTCCTCTCTTTTCCACCATTCTCTAAGCTATCGTCAAGAGAGCGTGCTGCTTGCCCGTAAAGCGGCAAAGAATTCACCCGTTATTGAATCAATATTGTGCAAACCTATCAGCGACCCGTCTTTTCGAACGAATCCCCTCCTTTCTCCCCGGTTCCTGCTCTCTCATCTCAGTTCGTCGTACTATCCCCCTCCCTCCGTTTTGCCATTTACGGAGCCTGATATGCCGTCGAAGGAAAGTATTGTCTATTCCCGCATCTCCTTTCTCTCTCTCCTCCCCCTCTCGCCCACCTTCGTTATCGATCTGTGTGCAAATATTGAACCACGTCGGCGTGGATGAGAATGAAAGTGGGAAAGACCCGACGAGACGGTGCAGGAAAAGGGAGAGGAATAGAGAAAAGGAGCAAAGGGGAGGGAGCGGGAGCGGTTTCAACCGCGGATGGCGATGGCGAAAACGAGAAAGGAGAGACGAGGGCAGATAGAGAGCGCAATCTTTCCATCGCGGATGAATTTAATGGGGTAGCGTTCCGGTGCATTCCAGTCGAGTTAACGGCATGAGGATCCTCCAAGTCAATTAGAGAAAATCTCTTTGGCGTCGTG
This sequence comes from Camponotus floridanus, assembly GCF_003227725.1. Classification (NCBI taxonomy): domain Eukaryota; kingdom Metazoa; phylum Arthropoda; class Insecta; order Hymenoptera; family Formicidae; genus Camponotus; species Camponotus floridanus. The sequence goes on from NW_020229839.1 coordinate 510,951, forward strand.
TGGCGCGGCTTCCTCTCCACATACGGTATCGATAACTGTGCTTGGCGAAATTATCGCCCTTGGAGCAGTAAACAGCGCGTACGATTCGCACAATTCCTTCGATCGCTTCCCTTCCTATCGTTGTCGATCTTTGAAAATTAACGGAACTGAACTCGTTCACCGAATGGACGACGATTCGCGAAATTGCGACAACTTGTAATTTCCGTAAACTACAGATTCTTTGCCGCTTATATAATAATATAATTGTTTTGACAAAAGTTTCTATAAAAAAATTATTTTATACAAATTCATATGACGAATTGCACAAATCAAACAGGATAATTCTAATACTATATAATATATTGTGTAAATGTAATACGATATTTTTCGAAATAATTTTATCTACAAGTATCGCAAAATTTAATAAATCAAATGTGTTATAAAACCGGAAGATATTATAATACGGCTTGATTATTTATTTATCTCAATAATCACACACTATTAATTGAATTCATATTTCCAGTTTTGTATAATTATTTAAAATTTAATATCGATATTACATCAAAAAATCCAAAGCTATGCAACTTTATTATTATTTTACAAAATAATAAATAATAACATAAATAATATAAACAATGTTTTAAATATTTAATTATATTAAAAAATTTGTTATTTAATCATGATTTTCGAGAATAAATTCAACCTTATTCGATTTCGAGCAACGAGTGAAAATAAAAAAAAGCACGAAAGAAGAAAAAATGTAGAAAGAGATAGCGGAGAAATCTCGTCAAAAATTCTCGAGTGGTTTTCCACATTTTCCCGGATAGTAATCTAATAAATTTCTCCTCAAGCGTAATTCATTTTTATTCACGACGATGGACATTTATTCGACATCGCATATCCATGCAGGAAAATATCATGGTCCTTCAACGAGCTTTACGCAGTTAACTTTTGCTACCTGACACGCGTATCGTATAACTTCATTTACAAATTACAGTGCGGGCGCATTCTCGCGATTAATATGCAACGACTTTGCACGGGAAGAGTAGAACGAGACGAGGAGAAAATCGCTAGATAGACGATACGAATGGTTCATTTCACGTAGACGGCTAATATTTCGCCCGAGCTATATAAAAGAACGTCCTGTGGGAGAGACGGTCGTTTCCCTCTCCTTGTCTTTTTCTCCTCGCGGCTTCATTCAACACAATTTAACCGCACTTTACCGCGCACACGCGTGTTCATTCGACATTATAGAGACCGCCGTTGCTGTTTACCGTTTGCGTGCATCCCACCGATATTTTTTATGGCTTGAATTTCATACGTCGCACTTTACCCTCTAACCACCATCCCCGTCGAGTTTTTAACTACTGCGTCCTCGAGTGATGCTCTCTGTTCGCTGCGTGTTATTTTTTCCCCTTGTATATCCCACGCACTCCATCGTTGTGGTAAAATATCTAGATATAAATATTCTGGATCGCCGTACACTGTATATTTTTGCTATAATATTGAGTACTTTATGCAAATAATACCATATGTTTTGATTTCACGAGTAATTTTTGTCAATATACTTATAAATTTATCGTACTTTTATATGGTTATATACGAGACGTTTAATTTCAAAAATCGTATTTAAAAAAATTTTTTTAAATTCCAGATTTCCGTTGATAAAAGTAATCTCAAATTTTAAAAAATGGACTTGAATGTTTTTGAAACTAGACACCCCATATATCCATCGTGTGTGCTCTTCTTTTATTTTTACAGCTATATGCTCGATTATATCGTGCAATCGATTAATCCAGTGCGTTGTTTCTATCAACGATGTGTTGGAATATATCGATTCGCGAGAGGGTGTCAATCGACGCATTTAGTAGGAAATATTTTTTCTCCGCTCTGATGGACACCGTTCAGCTGCGGTTCGGATGAATTTGTATTTTTGATTTATCCGGGGACGGCATAAAATACGGTCACGCACGAACTACACCCACGTTTATGTATATATAAATCGGAATTATAATGTAATGGCGTTTTGCACGATCCCGATCCATTACGCTTATCGTGTACTAAAACACTGTCGATTAAATTGTGATCTTGTAATGGTTAGCGATATATCATTCGCGTTGCCGAAATGCGAATTTGATACGATTTTGTACATTTCACACTATATTCTATTTTATATTTTCATTGCATCCGATTGAAGATAAATGATTAAAACCGAATGCATATTACGTAACGTAATGTTCAATATTTTACATGGATCTTAAATATATAACACACACCGACCTATAAAACCGCTGATATTTAAAATATAAGAATGTTTATTTTAGACATTATATTGATGTTGTATACAGTGTGCATTCAACTCTTCAGTCGTTTATTTAAATCCAATTGAATAATAGATATGAATGAAATAATTCGATTCTCGATAGCTATATCAACAATATTAACCTCAATAGCTAAATATATATATTGAAGCTATTGCTAACAGGTTCAGTTATGAAACATGATTACATGATTTTGTGATAAATCAACAAAACATACGAAATACACTTATATATTCATAAATTTATATGCAAACTTACTAAAAAAGAATTTTAAAATTTTCATCGATGTTTCTTTCACGTTTCCATTTTTTCAAGAGAATCTTTTACGGTAATTTATTCGTTTAGTAAAAATTACAGTCCGACCGTATATTTCGGTTAAAAGCGTCAAAACTGTTTAACTTGTATTTACGAAACATTTTTCTAGCGCAATGTGATTTCCACGTCGCATATGCGTATACGAGTTTAATAGACGAACGTAAAACTTTCTCTCCCTTTTCCGCCGTTTCGAATAACACGTAACGTCGCGTCACGTCGCGGGGAAAAATGTTTTTTATGTACCAAAGTCCGGGCTTGTGCGTGTCCCGCGGGAAATGTTACACGCGTGACAACCGAATCTACGAGAAATTACTTTTTGAAATCCTCTTCTTATACTTGGCCATCCTTTCTAATACCCTGCCATGCTTCCTAATACCTTAAAGGAGCTTAACTCCTTTTTAGGGCATGATGGAAGGCCTGTTTAAAATTTCACGAAACTTTGTTGAAACTGTACTTATGTGCTTCTTAGCTACTGTTTAAAGTTGGATGTGTTTATCACGATATCTTCATAAAAGGTGCTTTACATCCAAACTTGTCTCTTGGATTTCTACAACAAGGAGTGACGAGGCAGTCACCTCTACTTTTCTCATCATCGTATGTAAATTGCATTGCGATTAAGAATTGATTTATGAAATTTTAATTAATATTTTCATAAGTCAGGCGATATAAATAAAAGTAAAAAATTATTTTCCTATAAAAAATGACCTTCCTTATTTTTTATATTCGATTCAAAACTGACTTATTATTTATCGCATCCAAAAGTTGTAAATGTTAGCATGTCCATGTCTCTGAATTTCGTAAACAGTTTCAAACACAATGGTTTGATAAATGGCGAGCATAACTAACCGCAGTCGCAAAAACTAACATGCAAGAGCAACGTACGTTTTTAACACGCGCGAAACGGCATCGCGTTTTCTTGAAAAGTGATCTTCATCTCGCTTCCCGCTTTGTATCTTCGCGGAGGAGCGCCTGTTAACATTGTTACGGAAGATGGAGGAGCGGCGGTGGGAATTGAGATGGAAGTCTCCGCGTGTCGTTTGGTCGCGCTTTTATTTCGGCGAGAAGTTGCCTTGCGAAAGGCGGTTGTTAACATTTCCCCGACAACTTCTTCTCCGCCAGTAGTAGATGCAGCCGCATTATTCCGCTCGACGCGCCGCGCCGCCGAAAATTGAAGCACGTTTTGGCTGCAGCGCTACGTGATGCGCGGGACTTCCGCTTTCTCGCCGGAATATTCGCGGCGCGAAATAAGGGGTACGTACACCCGGGACACAAATCAACCGAGTACAAACGTATTCATGCGTTTCTATCCCGAACATCCGGGCGTTGCCAGTCGCGTTCCCTTCCGAAACAACTTTCCGCCCACGCGTCGCGCGCGTGAATCTAATAAACCGGCATCTTCTCGTACGTTATATCTGTGCCATCGCGTCTCGCACATTTTTTTTACGCGACAATACGACAATCCGCTGTTTCGTTTTCCTCTCTTTCTCGGCTTTTCCACAGCGAGACACGTGAAAATGCGAGAGCAATTTGATACAAATCGCGTAAATAAAAGATTTCCCGACTTATAGTTACTTGTAGTAAAAGTATAGCGGGTATATATAGCTTTGTATTCTTTTTTAAAGTGATGAAAAATATGAAAAATAATTTTTCGAAGGGAGGATCGATATCTCATCATCTCGTCGATTTTTTTTTTCAGTTGAAAATTCAGATTCGCGTTGCTGCGTTCGTGCGTATACGAATTTATATGTATTTAACGTTCGTTTCGCCTCCCTCCAGCAAGAATTTAGCAAACTGACGTAAAACTTCTTATATTCGCAGCGCGCGAGCTTTTCAGCCTCGCGGGATTTTTTTTTTATGGCACGCGAGAGGAATTACTGTCGGTCGTATATATTCGCAGTCTCGTATTATTGTCATTCGAATATAGATTGCCGTGAATTTCGTCGATTCGCTCGTATATTGCCGTTGCTCGCGGCGGTTGCGCGAAATCGGAAAAACATTTTCTCGCGGGCACGCGCGATGCAGGAACGATTAATTAGTAACGCCGTCGATTTCGATGCACGCATCTGTTTACCCTGGCTGTATATTTCGGTTGCCGCGCGTAATTAGGCCAGTTGAAAACAAATTCTCGCTCGATTAAGCGCGGTCGTTAATGATGTACTTATAGCCATTAGGGAAACAAATGGGTTATTTGTTGCGCCGAAAACAGTTATTTTTCGCTCAAATTTGATTTACAGAGCTTTTTGTAAACTTGGAGAAAGTTTTTGTTTAATTGCACAACAATCTAGTAGAGTATTTGTGATTATGAAAGAAAATATTCAGATTTCTCGACGCAAGTCTTAGTCGCCGATTATTAATATTTTTTATGAAGATTGGAATAATCGCGATTTTCCCGATCTTGAAAGAATAGGTATAAGTGATGTTGAAATCGAGGAAGAGAAATTGAGAGGCTTTATAAACTGTGTTCAGTCCACTTAATCTCCTTTAGTCACCGATCGATGGCTTCATAATCTCTCTTCTTAACCCGGAGTTTTTTTGGGAGGATTTAGTATGTGTCAAGGAGATGACTAGACGATTTATCGCGCAGACGTAATAGAAGGCTGATCGAGATCGAAAGGAAGAATAGACAAACTCGTTGATCAGCGGATTTTATTTGAAAAAATGAAAGAGGCTCTCTCATAGCGAGAAGAGGGCAGAGTTTTTCTCAAGTAACGATGATAAAAAGGGACGATACCTTGCGATATTAAAAACGGCGGCTCTATGGTCGTTTTTCGTTACAGATTTATCGAATCTCCTTTATGAACCAAAATGTTTGAAGAGGAAAGATGTTCTCTGCGAGCGATCGAGTGCTCCACCAAGGACCCGTGATTAATAACTCGAACAAACCGCAGTGAAATTCCGTTACACCGAATACACACGAAAGCGAAATTTTCACTATAATGAAATTTAAATCCTCGTTTAATGTTTACAGAATATATGGGCAATTTTATTTAACGAGAGTAATTTTAATATAACATGTTTGATTTAATGATGTTGCGGAAATGTAATCAGCTTCCATCATAATTTGCAAGAAGCTTATCATTTGTCGAATAAAAAATATAATTTCAAGCAGCGGCGAATTATTTCTATGAAAAATATAACGTATAAAATAAAACGTTTGACGGAATAATAATGCATGTCAATAAACAACTAATGATAAAATGTGATGTATCAGTTTTTACGAGTATTTATTATTGTTATAAAGCTTTCAGTATTGTTGGAAAATATCATATATCGTATAATAAACAAAATGAATATTATTTGAACATGTACGTATAAACATTGATTTTATTTCGAAGAGTGATTTATATCAGAATAATCCATGCAATAACTCAACCGTCGCGTATTGTTTGTGCAAAGACCATTTCTCAATCGTGAGATTGAGATGGCCTCGCAAACTTTTATCACTTTCATCGAACGTCTGCATTAGTTTCCCGCGCAAGTTAGTTTGACATCTTCGTCAATAATGATCGCTTTTCTCGGTACCATATGGTCGCAATACGCTACATTCGAAGGGATAACGTGGATAACCATCTCGTAAGATTTCAATATAACGTTGATGGACCCATCATTTATCACGAATGTCGCTCAGTCGATCCTTCTTCCTGCATGTGATCTGTGATTTCTCATAAGCGTTCCTTGTATTTCGAATAACGCGAGCAAAATTTCCAATGATATCAAGACTCTGCTCTGTTGAATTTTTTAAAGGTATTTTTTTGCATGCTTGCCGCGATGTTGCTATCAAAATTCCGGCTTAATCTCGAGATTTCGTCACGAAGCATTCGAAGGTAATTCTGCCATCTTGACTTCTTCCTCGTTCTTACCTCTTAGAACTATCAAAAGTTACTCGATGTCAAGTGAAGCTTCAAGGGAGCTTTCTTCCCTATCTCTTCACTTCCGAGTTTCGTAAAGGCGATATCGCGTCGCCAGATAAGGAAAGCAAAAAGAGCGAAGAAACGGAAGAACGAAAAGTAGTGGAACAAGAAAGTAAAACGGGGGAAGAATGGTACGTAGAATTTCAGATGAAGTTGGGAGTTCGCTCGCGCGGCTACGATCGTGAATTATTACGGAATAGTATGTGAATTATGGCCGGACAGTAACAAACGCAGACACACGTGATTTGAAATTTTACGATGTAAAATATGTGTGATATATTGATAAAAGGAATCTTACGTGAAAAACTCAAATTACATTGATGTAGCTTTACGAGGAGACGTACTCGTATATCGCGGTGATGCTCGCCAACGCAAACGTTGACATTTTATAAAGCTTTTCGCAGTTGTGTTCTTTCGCCATAGAAATCCTTGACGTAGTCGTATATTTGCCGTTTGGACACTTTCATGAATGAATAAACGCCACGAAAGGGCAAAATTACATTACTGACCTAGATATTTCTTTGCATTATGAAGGAAGATATCAGCATCTGCTTTAACGTCAAGGATTCTAATTAACTCGGATGAAACTCGTAAAAAAGAATGAAATAAGAATTTTTCATCCTACAGATACACGTGGATCTCTAATTTTTATTGCGCGTAATTATGAACTGACGTATTATTTTTCTCGCAGAAACTTATAAAGTATTAAAATTAATATTTCCTAGCTTTATGTCCAATATTTTTTATAGTTTGATAGTTTAAGCCTCGTCCGGAAAATGAGATATAATTTTGAGATTTCAAATCTCGCGTTTTGAAATTGAACACATTTCGTTATATTTTATTCAAAATGAGAAAGGAAATTTTACATATGGAATGGAATTCACTCACCAGTTCGTGCATGTGCTGTTCCATCGATGTCAATTTCTGTTTCTTCTTCAAAATTCCAGGAGAAGATTCACTCACGCACACACGCGGATAAATCGTGGAGAAAACACACTCGATTATGATTGCGCGCACAAATTTACACGATATTTACGATATGCGATTTAAAATTCACACCTTCGACGCGGCAAGAACGCGGAAAATGATTTACGGATTGTCGCGGAAAAAATGTTATCGTCAATACTTCACTCTATATTTAATATTCACGACGCGATTATATTATACCCTCGTCGATCGACAGGTAATCACTACCAAAATAATAAGAGAGACGTCAGTCAACATCTGATATTTCATTTAACACCTTATTCTCTCGCTTTCGAAAGACTGAATGAAAAATGTGGAGAAAATGTGTTTGTACAATCGATGAGTGATCTAAGAATTAACTCGACCCACAGAGAGACACGTATATAAACATACTTTCCTCAAAGACGAGTAGGGTGGGGGGGAACCTCTCGCGTCACGTAACACAATCGTGTCCGCTGTATTAGTCTATCGCGAACACTCGCACATCTCGGCTACCGAAAACTCGTTGCGCGTAAAATATTAATTGACAATTACTTTTCGATCGAGAGAATTACAATTAGAACCGAATTACATTTAGAGCGATGAATATATTGTATCTCGACGTGTGTCATCAAACGTTGACGAGCATCGTGTACACGCGACTCGCATTCCTGGCGAGTGAAATAAATCTCAGATTTTTTTCCCGTGTACTTTCGCGTTCTTTAATTGCGCATTGTTAATTATCGCGAATACACGAGAGTATCGAATTAAAATTTCTTGTTAAGATGCCGACCATTTACTTCGATCGCGTCGTAATTTTGAATTTAATAGAAGTAATAAATATTTCATTTATATTTGAACGATGAATGCGTCGAAATTTTCGCTTCATTAAATATACCTTTCTAATTAATCGGGAGATGCCTTCGATACGATCACAGCGATATTGTTTCTCGATTATTTTATTTAGACTTTTACGCGTAATGGCGGCTGTTCGGCGGTTTGTATTCGGAGACACATTGTATTAAAAATATTTACACTCGAAACACCGTCGAAGGAAACTCGAGACTACTATTAACGATTCACGCGCTGATTCAATATTGTAATCACTATTATCTGCGAGGAATTTAAAACTCTCAATACCGTCGAAATTCAATTACTACTCGCGACGCATGTCGTAGGCGACTAGCGAAAGCACGGCGCACTTACCGGGGTTCACATACCATCCGCCAAGGACAAAAAGTCAAAAGCCCTGGCAGTTGGTATGTGAACCCCGGTCAGTGCGTCGCGCTTTCGCTAGTCGCCTACGACATTCGTCGCGAATAATAATTGAATTTCGAGAGCATCGAGATTAAGTCGCTCGCAAGTGATGGTGATTACAATATTTAGTCAGTGCGTGAATCGTTAACAGTATTTTCGAGTTTCCTTCGACGATGTTTCGACGAGTGTGAATATTTGTAATACAATGTGTCTCCGAACACTAACCGCCGGAATAGCCGCCATTACGCGGTAAAACCATAAATAAAATATCGAAAAAAATATCGTCGTGAGATCGTGTCGAGGACATCTCGCGATTAATTAGAATGGTATATTTAATCAGTGCGCGAATCATGTCTTTATCGGGCGATTTTCTCTTCGACGTGTTTTTACGCGTCTGTGTGAGTCATCGTATGGCAAATTTGCGTACGTGCATTATGGAAGTAGCCGAGAAAAAGTAAATCGGGCGAAAGAACATCGTAATTGGACCATATTTTGATGTAAATGCGAGTAATAGTGAATAATATGACATGCCGAACAGATCGAACGTAAATGTCATCGGAAGCGTTGAATAAAGATATCGGGCAATTACATAGTAATTACGCAGTATTGCGCAATATATCGATAATCGATATTATTGACGTCACCTACATTACCGATGAAAAATCAAGAGTTATATTGTCGTACTAAAAATAAATATCGAGAGGAAACGTAAATGTCACGTCTTTTTCGCAGTATATTTGCTTGAATAAATAAATATATGATATATCGGGAGTGTCGGAAAAAGTATCGCGCGATCATTAAATTTTAAATATTATTGTGAGTGGTGATAATTGTGATAGTTTAATGGATTGACTGAATGGATCCTCGAACGACGATAATCAAAATTTGGGATAAAAAGACGAGTGGATCGACGGACTAGGAGATAATTGGTGAGTTTGTAATTACGATAATTAATTGAATGATTTAGTACCCGATTTAATAAGTAGAGATTGCAAATAAAATCTTTTATTACGTTACTGAAAAGTATTTTTTAGTTAAATAATGCAAATAAATATTCAAACAATTATTTGAAACATGTATCTGTTAAAAACGAGATGTACTTTTTATACGTATTTTTTCACAATTATACAGTTATTCCTTTGACAATGATTATCAAAGGAATAACTGATATTTATTCGTGCATTAAATTTTATTTAAAAATAGTTTATTTTCACGCTTTATAAAAAATATACATTAAAAAGATAGAATTATTGTTACATGTTGATGAATTATTGTTTAATGTTGATTACATGTATTTAATGTTGATACACAAACTCGATATGTAACCGATAAATTCAAATAGCATCTTACATTTTGTCCTACGAGATTTTCATCGTTTTCATTACATTTTAAATAATTGCGAAATCGAGCTATTTTTTTTGTAATCGGTGCGCAAATTTTCCCACTTTATGACATTCGCGAATATATTTCAGGAAAACGAATTGATTTAAAATATCCTATAAATAATTGCAAAAACCTTCGGAAAAAAAATGAACAAGAAATTTTATGCACATTAAATTGAGAAAAATAGACGACCAGTTTTTATCCATCAATGAGTATTCTTATCGTTCCCATCGAGTTAATTGTCTCAAACGTGAAAAGAAACGCGGAAAAGTAGAGATATTGGCGGTAATATGCGGTATCAAGGAGAAGTACGATTGAGAAAGATGGGAGACGGGAAGGAGAAAAAGAGAGAGGAAAAAAGAGAATGGGAGAGAAAAGCCCGGCTATTAGATACTAGCTGCCGCAAAACTTGGGGGAAGTTATGAAAGTGGGGTCGGGTTCGGGGGAGAGTGCCACGCCGAGACATGCCGGCGCGGCACCTCGTGCCCCTGCCGTCCCACCCCCTCCTCCCCCATCTCCTCCTTTTCCTCCACCTTGTCTCTTATGTCTCTTCGTCTCTCGTTCCTTTTTCGCGGCGCGAGTAAAAGACGAGAAATGGCCAAGTGGGATATACGAAACATATTAGACTCTATGGCACGTTCGCGAATTGGCCGGTAAGTTTCTTGTTTGTTTTTTTTTTCTCGTCGCTCCTCTTCTTCAGAGTCCGGACGACATTAACCCGAATCCTTGGTTCTTCTCCCGGTTCTTTCCGAGACGAAGGTGGACGAATTTCGTCGCGAGGCGGGCGTGGCCGTGGGACGCGTCGAGTCTCCTCGCGAAATTGAGCCATCAAAAAAGTTTAGAAATCGTGCTTTGAATTCCGAATCTCTCTCTCTCTCTCTGCCCTCTCGGGTCCGCGCGGCTGGCCACACGGTATTAATTTACGGGACGACGGGAGAATAATTCGTACGATCGTTACCGTCTTCGGATTGTTCTTCCAGATCGTTTTTCCTCGTCGCCATTCCCTCTTCCCCTCCCCCGTTTTTCCCTTTCTCTCGCATGCGGGGAGGCACACTCGAAGAACGAAGCGAATAACGAGGTATGAACTCGGCGGCCGCGACCCGGAATATCTTGAGTCGTCGACGGCGATACCTGGAATTGGAACTATTCGCCCTCGGAGCTCGGGAAAAGGCACGCGAGTGACAATCCTATTAACAAATAGTCAGCCTACGAGATAGCTTCCGAGATAATAAAGCGTTTGCGTTGACGGAAACGGCTTCCGGGGCCGACACTTCTTGGATATAGCCGCCGCCGCTGCCATCGTCGTCTAGAAAAAGAAAGATAGGAACGAATTGAAAAGAGGCGGGCGGGAGGAATTTATTTAATTATCCTCTTATATATATATATATTACTAAGGATATCATGTTTCTTCTGAGTAAACTATATTAAAGAGGATGATTTTTACGCCTGCAAATGATTTTATTAAATCGCAAAGCAATTTAAAGACGATTAAATTTAAAGTCTTTCCATTTTGAAAGACATATTTAGAAAATTGCAATTTTTTTTAAAATAATTGCACTTAAACAACTTGGGAATTATTTTTTAGCATAATAATATTTGCTTATTATTTATTTATAGTGAAATGTACATGGTAAAATTTGATAGAAAATAAAAATAATTTAATAATTCGCATTTTTTACATCCAATTAATATATCGACTCGCGAAAATTCGGAGCGCGCGAGAGATTGATTTCGATGAAATTTTACCGGCAAATATTCATAACAATCTGGATGCTTTTGTGAATTATCACGATATAATTGCATGAATTTTCGTGTCTCTGTAGAAATGCGAAGTAAATTTACCGCATATCAGTCGAGCGAGTGCTCTGTCGAGAGCCGCAATAAAATCTAAAAATATATACATATACCTTTCGAAATAGAATAAAATGGTAAGCGTAGCGTGAAACGGTTTGTCCGCCATATAACGTCACTGTGCAACGGCAGCAGTAACTGCAAGCGCAATACAGCGGCCACATCTTCTTCTCTTTCTCTCTCTTTCGCGAAATACGATACATTTTCCGTATTGCGCTCTCCCTCGTCCCGCTGTCCGGCACACGATCGAACGTCGCGCTTCCGTTTCGCTCCGCGTCGTCTCTTTTGTGTCCACCGACGAATCCTCTTTCGCAGCTATCGAGTTTTTATACGTTTCACATTGGTCGAAATCTGTAATTTTGCCCGACATAAATTCAACTGGCTATCGAAAATGTATGTGACTGTATATTTATTATTTGTAGAAAAAATTATGTCATAAAATATTGTAATTAAACACGCGGTCTATATCTCAGAAATTTATGTAGCATGTCATGTGTACATGTTAGAATATCTTTCGTGAAATTTGAAATTAATATTTTTTAATGCGGAATATATACATATATACATCAATCATATAAAATCTGCATATAACGTGATATAAAAAATACACGTATGACGCATTTTTTTTTATATTAAAGGAGACAGGTCTTAAAGATCTTAATTTCGGAAAGATGGAAAAATTTTACATTCAAAAAATGCATTGCTAATCAATTATATTCGCGAGTCGACAAATATTACAAATTATTTTACTTTTACTACTTTGCTATCTCAATTAGCAGCTTTTCTTACATCAATTTATCATCTTTCCTGCGACGTAGATCGCTTACTCTTGCAATATCGTAATTTATTATTTATTTTTCTGGCTGTTTTCTGTTTGAACAAATCTCATTTGATAACATCTCGCCTCATATACCTCATGTGTAGATGATGTCAATGTTCGTGACTTGTTTCTTTTAATGTCGTTCTCTGCGGATTCTACCTTGCGTAATTTTTTTTCATTTTGCCTCTTTCTCTTCCTATCTCGTCTTTCCTTTCCTCCTTTTTGTTTCCATTTCATGAACGAACGCATTCTCTTGCGTAGAGATCCGTGCTCGTCGTTTTCTCTCGCGTCCGCGCTCGTTTCCCCGTACATATTTTGCTCGTCCGTTTTTCAATCTCTTTCTGTTCCCTTTTTCATTCTACTTGACGCCACTTTTGCCTTCGTACACCGCGCCCGGTGACTTCTTTTCCTCTTCTTTTTTTCTACTCTTCTAGTCCCATACGGAATCTTGGTTTCTTTCATTTTTGTCGTTCGTCCTCTCATTTTTCCTTCTCGTTCGACGCTTACGCCGCTCTTTGTCCGCGTTGCTCGCGCCATCGCTTCCTTTATTGTATTTGTTCCTCGGTGTCCTTCTATTTTCCCGATGTAGCCATCACGGTCCTCGATACCTTTTCCAGATTTTTCACGTATACATATACGCTCTCTTATTTTCCCCTCTCCTCTCGCGTTCGTCCTGCCATCCTGCGCGCGACGTTCGCGCGATTCGCTACGTGACGTTTCCCATTTTCCTTTTCGGTATGTACGCTCGGTATCTGATGCGTGATCCGTTCTACTTTGTCTCGATATTGTCCTCTTTTGTTGCGCAAAGTGCATTCCTCGCGCATCTCTTCTCGTTCTTGCATCAGCCCTCCTCGCCGTTCGCGCTCTTCCTCTTTCGCGTTTCTTCGCCCTATTCCTCAAATTTCCAGCCACTTCGTTACTTCGTCGATGGGCGATCCTTGAAAATACGAGACGCTCGATTCCCTCCCATTACCCACGTTAATTCGGCACGCAGCTCGAGAGCGGAGAACCGCAAGATCGTCGGACCCGGCAAACGTTGCTCGTTAGAGCGCGAATCCCCAGTCAAACAATATTCAGCTAAATTTCTGTAAATTCGCCGTTTCGGTCGGGATGGTCCTTGTGGGAATTCGAGATGTTACGCGATAGTCTTAACCGGAATTTAACGACATTCTCAATATTGTGGACGCGATAATAAACCGAATACGCTAGGCGTTAAAGGACGAAGCAACAATCTTTCCGACAGATTTCATTCGATTCAATTTTTGCGCACGAGATTCTTAAAGACGATTGTCTAAATTTTATTCCGGCAACTTGGTAGACTCGATAATTGAATGTCCAGTCTAGTATGAATGTGTAAAGGCACACGTTGGCTTATAAATTTCCTCCAATTCTCGAAAGGAAAAAAGGAGAGGAGTAGCATTCGGAAACTTCATTCGTAGGTTGCCGGGGAAAAACGAGAAGTGCGCGGTAATCGACGCGGATGAGGCCGGGTCGCTCGTGAATTATTGCGCTCTGATCGATTCCAGGATTTTCGGGCGAGAAAGAAAGAAAGAAAGAGAGAAGGCGCGCGCGGCGAAGAGGAGAAAAAAGAGTAAAACGACGAACAGTGACGGCGGAAGCTGGAAGGTGAGGGAAAATCCACTCGGCCGCTAACGGACCGGGAAACAAGGCGGCGGGTTCTAACTTTCGTTACAGTACGCCGTCGGGAATTTATTATTCCGCGTACGAAGATGGGGCGGCTTCCCTGCGTAACCCACGTCCACTTTAACGCAATTATCATCCCATTCCTGAGGCGAGAATGGAGAGAGAGAGAGAGACGGAGTGGGAGATGATTCGAAAAGGCAGAGCACAAGAAAGAAAAAGCGAAGATCCACGAAGGATTCTTTGTGCGCTTCCGTTTCTTTGTTCTCGCGAGAATTTTTGCCCGATGCCTATCTACGGCGCGGCGAATGTACTTTGACCTCACCTCCCTTCATCGCAGCCAAGTCGGGAGAATCCCGCGTCTACCGCCGACACGGCAATTAAGTTTAAATAAGGGACTGACGAGAGGAAAAGTCGGTTTGATGAAAACTAGGAAAACGCAGGATCGGAATATTCGATGTGGGTAGAAAGGAGAGATTGAGAAGCAGCGAGGTGGGCGGAAAACGGTTTGAAAAATGCCGGTCCTGACAATCACTGCTGCTCTGCTCGCATTCTTGCCCTTTCTCGTTTTAAAAAAACGAAAGGAAAAGCGAAACATACACGTACAATTCCGTAAGACTTTCGCCGTACAGTCTCAGTATTTTTTTTTAACTTTATCAAGCAAGTTACATTTTCTTGGCGCATTCGTGATTGTTGATATTCACGAATAATTGCGATCGGTAAATTGTAGTTTGAAAATCTCGAAGAGATGAAAGAATGCGCAGAACAAAGGCAGATGTAGTTGAAAGTAATTCATCTACATAGACATATCCCGAAGAATTATCCGCAGTCAACTTCCTGGAATCCTGTTCCCATTAAATATAATTACTACTTGGCCGTAGACAAGGCGACTTTTTTTACATCTCGTAAAATCTCTTCATCTGAAATTTTGTCCGCGCTTTTTGCTCACACATTGGATTCGCTTTATTTAATATGAGAAAATCGAATTGTGGAAGTTAGAGTCAAAATTGCTTAAGACTGTGAATCACTTGGAAAGGACCGGGAGCATTTTCGCGTAAAGTGAAATTTTAATTGCGTAGGATCGGTTGGATCGAATTTAGCTTCGGGCACGTCCGCTTTAACGCGATTAGCCTCCCGTGAAAAAGCGAAAAAAAGAAAAGGCGAAAAGGCCAGTCAGAACGTGTTTCGTCGCTCTTGATCCCTACGTTTGTTGCGCCACCTTGTTTCGCGTCCCTTCTTGTCGATTTCCGTCGAAAGAATGTCGCATGCTTGATTGTGACGCTCGTGCGGTCAGATGGAAATTCAAATGCGATTTACGTGATTTTTTTATGCGGTCCTTATTTTTTTTTATAGTTTCTATAGTCCCCTTTATCGGAGAAATAGACACATGAAAAGAAAAGAATTATATAGTTCTTGAAACTGACAAAAAAAGCATCTTTACATGATCTAGAAGTATTTAAATTTTTATCATTTCAAGTATAATTTAACTTTATAATGCTGCAAAAACGGAGATATAAAACTTTGCATGTGTGATTAATCTCTTAATATTATTTTATCGATCTTTAAGCAAATGTAAACAGCTGACTCTCTTTGCATAGTTTGTCTATAAAAAAAAAGTAAAATTTTACTGCTGACTAGAAGAAAACTTACATCCGCGATAGAACGATAGATTCCGCTTTTTTATGTTGAACAATCTCTTACCACATTCAGGACGAACTCTTTACCAATGTAAACTCCGTCTAAACCAACAGTAAGATTTACGTGATTACAAGGTGCGCGGATAATTGACGACTTAAACATTTCTCCACCGTGTAACTTCGCCCTAAGTAAAGGACCGAGCTCCGCCTCCTACTCGTCGTTCCCTCATCGGCAAATTTGTTTCACCACGTTGGCCAACCTCCTTTCCCGCCTCCTGCTTCTCCGGTCAAACTTGAGATCGGAAAGAAGGAAACGTTGCAGCGGTTTGGTCGATTCATCGGACCAAGCGGGGAATTCAAATAAGAATCCGATGGGAAGCGTGGGCGTTTTAAGGGAATAAGGGGCGAGCTCGTGAAACGGTGGAGAAGGATCCGCGGATAAGAGCGGCGAAGAGAAATTGGTAGGGTGGCGCTTTGGATGATGAGAGCAAAAAGTCGTCGGAATCTGCCGGCGACGACGACGACGTCGACGCCAACGTCGTCGTCGCCGTCGTCGCCGTCGCCACCGTCCTTGTTGGCTTGTCGGAGACTGCATTGCGCCGTCACGTCCCACAGGACTTTGGGGGTCCGTTCCAAGATGGTTCATTAGTTGTCGCAATGCAGGACCTTTCCTCGCTGTCCCGCTTTCTCTCGATTCCTCCTTACTCCATTCCCCGTCGTTTTTTTCCTCGACGCTCCGTTTTCCCTCCAGCTAGATTCCCTGGCGGACCGCGCCGCCTTCGCTTCCGGTCCTACGAAACGATGTATTCCGACCCAACGGCCGTCGAGACCTCGAAACTCCGGGAATGGCAACGAAGAAGGATATTTTGCTCAGTCAAGCGTGTCCGAGGATTTCCACGAAATCCCTGGTTTCGGATGCATCGGGCTCCTCTCTCCGTGCCTTCTGTTCGCCTCGTTGCTTCCTACGCTGCGATTCCTCTCTTCCACTCGCGCCATCCGTTGTAGAAGCTATATGCTCTCTTGTTCGACTATGTAAGCCATGAACCGCTATACGCACCTTCTTGCGCGGCTCCGAGGGATTACGAATTGCTGCAGCGTTGCAGTCGTTCCTCTCTCACGAGCCCGATATCGAAACAATTCCGTGTGCCAAGTCGCGCGGAAGTGCACTCAAAGACTCTATGATCGGGGCGAGATTCGATTCGAAGCCGCGCTCCCTCCTGTCCCTTCCCGTCCCTTCCCACCTACGACAAGCGTTCCCAGCGGCATTATATGCGAGTAAACAATATCTCGCGACATTTCGCGAACCTGGAAGCCGTCCTCTCGGACCGTTAGTGAGCGTCGATACAATTCCGATTCCTTTGGGCTGCGCTTTAAATTGAGGGGGAGAGGTTTCTTCAAGGGAGTTTCGCTTCCTGCGAACGCTGTCTGTTTTTTTTATATTACGTTTAAAAGTTGCGACTGATAAAAGCCGTTGAGCGCGAAAAACTGTATCGTCCGTTTATCATCGATCAGGCGAATGACGCTTTTGACAAATTCGATTTTTCTTGCAGATTTTCCAATATACAGCACTTTTCTGATTTTATTTACTTTAAAGAAACTTGTATTTTGCATATAAATTATATTATTTTAAATGTGAATAAATAGCTATGGCTCTCCTGATGCGATTTTTATCATTGCGATATCAAGCTTAAGCGCGAGATAAGAATCAACGTTAAACATGTGGGAAGGATGGAGTATTCGGTGTTATGCAAATATGTCGATGTTTGTGGTATGTGTATATTTTCTTCTTGATTGTCGAACTTTTGTCATATTTTTGCTCGTTTTCCACAAATATCACCTGAAATTTTATTTCGCGAAACACTTGGAAGGTCCGCGGCCGCGAGGTGACGCATTTGCAAGATTACCCCTCGCGGAGACTTTAAAAACGATGCACCTCTTTTATTGTCGCGGTAGTCAAACGACCTGGTAGTCAAATACGCGCGAAGAGATAAACGGAGATACTCGCACTGGGAGATATAACGTGACCGACGTATTTCCGCCATAAGTATAGAGCTGTCTGTATCTTTATAGTGGAAACACAAATTTGCGTTTCCTCAAAGAAACATTCATAGCAGTGAAATAAAATATATATAATAAGATACACAAGAGATAGAGAGAATTAAAGTTGAAAACGACACTTTGTTTTAATTTAATTTTTTATGTAAAAATAAAATGTAAATTTTTGTATAAAAAGAAACTGAGTATACAATGAATATAATTAACAATTGTATGTGTGCTTCGGAATATAGATGTTTTTTTAAGTTTACGATAGGTATCATTTTTACCACGCTCTCTCTCTCTCTCTCTCTCTCTCTCTCTCTCTCTCTCTCTCTCTCTCTCTCTCTCTCTCTCTCTTTTACTGTAGTTATAGCTTCATATTCCGAGACATCGTCTGGCTTCTGTCACTTTATACACGCCCGTAAACTTTCTGGCGAGTTACACGCTTATTACCATATGTGCGATTCGATTTTTCAACTGTCTTCTTTAGAGTTGACTTTTACTTCCGCTAACCTACCTCTGACACTCGTGTCCGTTGACGTTTATAAATGCCACTGGATTTGAATCTACCATTGTCTGCCTAAGATCTAAAAGATATACGGATCTGGGAATAAAGAATTTTTAAAAAATAGCCGGGTTTTTGATATACAACGAGATTATGCGCGTGAGAAATATCTAAATTATTTCTTAATATGACGTCATAGTAAATAAAGTTGTATATATTACGTTAAAAAATTTCGAATCAAACTTATAATCAAAGTGGATTTTTCCTACGAAATATAGAGCAGGAAAAAATTTGTTAAAATATTTATACAAGTCGCTTATAATTTGATCTGCATGTCGTCGTAAAAACTTATATTACCTCGCGTCTCGATGTATATCCGTCAGCTCGCGTTCGCGACGAGAGGAACATTGGCTGCGAAAATTATATTCGTGTCTCATTAATATCTTCCCCTAAGTAAATGTAGGTTTCGAGCAACGATTGGTTTCCGCTCGGCAAAAGAGAGAGAGAGAGAGAGAGAGAATCGATCGTATATCATGTATTCCGCGCATGGCGCCTAATCTCCATCTCGTTTCATCGCGATATAGGCAGGGCTCGCACGCGCGGCTAATAATAATATTAAGTTCGAGTGCGCTCTTGGAAACACAGGCGGCGAGAGAATCTGTGCAAACACGTAGCCGGGGCTGCCGCGTTACGCTAGTCGGATAAATCAAACAGACGATGGAAACGTGATAAGTCCGCCTATGTTCTGTGCGAAACGACGCGACACGACAAGACGAGCTCTCCCGGCACGCAGCTCGATCCCAGATTCAAACCGACCTTCGAGTTAATCAAAACTCAAACCCTGTCCCCGAGACTCGTCGAGAAGATTCTCAACTTCTCTTCTCCTTGTCCCTCCCCGTTATCGTCAAAACGAGAGGGATCACTCCGTCTGTTTCCGTTCGTGCGATTTGAAATCTTCTTTCGCGTCTAATCTTGAATTGTCGTGGACTTTAATTATCTCATATCGTCAAATTATCGTTTGTAACACGAAGAATTTACACAGCTGTATATCGGAAATTTAAATAATTCAGGGGTATGTTGAGATACATGGGAAATCACGGCGCTTTTAAAAATTTAGCAATGTTTTGAAAAATGTTGTTAATTATATTATTTTTATTATATGATATATATATATATATATATATATATATATATATAAATAAAATTAGTTACAAAATGGTGTAAGTTTTATAAAAGAGTTGAGTGACGATTTTCGTGTTTGAAGAACTAGATTTAAGATTGCATTTAATGAATTTTGTGTATGAATAATAATGGTATTTTTCTTTTCTTTTTTTCTTCAAAAAATATACTTTTAGAAAGAAAAAATATATTTTTTTATATTAACATCATACAATTCTTTATTTTAACATCATACAATTCTTTATTTTAACATCATACAAGTATCTATTACTTAATCAATGTGTCTTTCTTCATGCAATAAAAAGAAAGCAGTCAACTCTTAAGTATCAAGCAAATTTTCTTGCGTTTTCTTTGCAATTTCTATTTTTTCGCATGTATAAAATAAAGACTAATACAATATTATTAGTAATAATAAAGAATAAAAAATGTATATATCAATTTTAACTGACGAAACATTAAAATATTAACCGATTAATTTGGAATTGTTATTTTTATATTAGAATACATCTCGAGAGAGGTCTCTAAATTCTGTTACATTAAAATGTAGCGTATGAAATCAAGTGAAGAAAAATGATTCTATTGTAGCAATCAATTATTTGTTACTGTCTGTGTACTCGTCTACGTTTTACGTATATTCTTCCGCACGTTCATGCATTTGCTTCTTTCGCTTCATTTTTGCCTCGTTTCTTCCTTTCCAACTCGACGCGCTTCGTTGAACGGACACGTGCATTCTAGTCTCGTTCTGTGTCGAAGTGCCTTGCAAAGGGGATCTACTTAAAACTGACTCCCGTGAATCCCGCGTACTCTTTTCGGTGCACTCTACTTCCTATTTTCCACATTTTCCATATATCTCCGTACTCCAACGTCTCGTCCTTTTTCCCTTGCCGCGTAATGAATCTTACATTCGCTTCTTTCGCTCTAGTTATCCTCATTTCTATCGTGAATTTCCGTTACTCTCTCTTTTTTTCTCTCAATCTCGCGTCTTCGTCTTATTCTCTAGAGTTACTCTTTTCAACTTTTTGCCTTCTTTCTCGCATTCTTGTCTCCGTATTTCTTATCCCCACCCTTATTCTCTTTCTCCATGAGTCGCAGTCGAGTTAAACCGAGCGCAACAACCAGTCCTGCGGACGAAAAAGGGATATCATCGTTGCCTTCCTTATCCTTTTCCTTTCTTCTTTCACAGTATTTCAACTTTCTCTCTCTCTCTCTCTCTCTCTCTCTCTCTCTCTCTCTCTCTCTCTCTCTCTATTTCTCTCTTCCCATAAGGCGATTTTGCGCGGTTCTGTAAAGGAGGAACGTCGCCGCGGCGCCCGCCGGCGAAGCTCCTTTCTTAATCTTTCCTGGGACAATCGTCTCGGCGTGATAATTTAATCCGGGAGTTACGGAATTAAAAGTTTCCCGCTGAGCGACGCACGACCGAGGACGCCCTCTCGTCTCCTCCTCCTGTCTCTTTCTTTCTCATTCTCCGACTAGTGTCCGACGTTTTCCGCCTTGCCGTTTTTCTCCTTTACTCCTCTCTCTTTTTTTCTTCTCCCACGCCGCCCACGCGTTCTCGTTTTCCATTACGGCCCCTAACCGTTCCTCTTCGCGACACAAACGAAAAGTATCTCGCGCGCGGCGCGCGATCGAACTTTAGACTTAATTAATAAATTTGTCTCGCTTTGCCTAAATATTAGAATTGCTAATTTCCGTAAACAGCTCGCTCCGCTACTGCAGTTACTACTTTTTGAAACCCGTCTCCTCTCCTTTGGCGGCATCGCTTCCTTTAACTCTTGCCTGTCCTTATTTGAATCTCCTCTCGTGTTGCATTTCCCACAGCAAGTTTTGATCATTGTGCCATAAAGAGCAACGTGATTAAAGAGAAGCTTCGCGAGAAACAACGTTCTAATTATTTGAACTTTCTTTACTGGAAAATTTTCGTTTTTTCTCGGAAAACATGTTTCTTTTCTCGGTCGCGATCTTCAATAAGTTTTTGAAATAATAAATGGAACATAGATTTATTATATCAAATAATGGGAAAATAATAATTGAATTATTTTGGATGCGGACATATTGTGTAAGTTATAAAAGATAAAAGATTTCGATACTTAGGCTTTACAAAAATAAATTTTTTAAACTGAGATTGAAGAGAGAACATTTAAAAAAAAAAAACATTTGGTGAGAGGTATATTATTTGCGCACTCTTTTATTTTCCAACACTAGATATATATTATGGCATTCACTTTCTCAATAAAATTTCAATCTCAATGAAAGCAGAGTCTGTTTGTCCGAATTGTTGCGCTGAATTTAATTAGGAATTTATATTTAAAATTACGTGTAAGAATAAATTATATATCGTTATGTATCGTGTTTCTTTTCATTATCATAGGACTGTTTGTATTTGATGAAGCTATTATCCACAGTTCGCGAGAAATCGTCAGATAATGTTCCAATCAAGAACATTCTTCCCATCGCCTCGTGTTTTTCCGGCGTCTCCTCTCGTGTCCTTATTTGTGTTTAAGTGAAGGCCGTCCCGATTAATCAAGCGACTAGGATTTCTAGTAACGACGATCTCGCGACATAATTTCTCCCCCGGCATGGTCGGCACAAACATTTCCCTATCTCCCGACTTCTCGAAAGAAGGGAGCACTAATTACGCACCGCCGACATCCGCCTCCGCGTCGACGACTCTCGGATTATTAATATTTACGACAATTCGCGGTGTTCCCCGGCCGGCACCTAACTGCGCGACTATACTAGAAGCACGGCGACTCTCATTTTTCCAACTATTTACTGCTGGCTCGTTTTCGAGCCAGACCGCGCGCAAGAGAGAGAGAGAGAGAGAGAATGCAGTTATTAAAATAAAAAAGTATGATATAAGAATGCGAGGAAGCAAGAGAGGGGATTATTAAAATAACAAATGCGTTGCACGAAAGTGGACGAGTTTGCCGCGTTTTTATTCGTTTGCAGACGTTTGTGCCTCTTTTTTGCGCTTTACCTGAAAATATTTTCCACGACAATGCATGAGCGATTCTGCCGGGAAAACAACGTATTATTATATTCCCAATTATGAACGCACAGTAAATGATAATTTTATATGAGAGGAAAAATCTCTCTCTCTTTCTTTCTCTTTGTTTTTGATAGTGGACTTGCTCGGTCAGATTTATCTCGCTTAAACGATCTACTGAAAAATAAATTTTGCCGGAGAAATAATTATACTTGTAATATTTGATTGACCCAAATTATAATAACGAATTATAATTAAGTGTTCGGTATTGATATAGCCATATAAGATCAGTTTCCGGAGAAACGTACTCCATTAATTAATGAAGCGTACCGTATCTCTAATCAAATGTTATCTTCTGATTGGCGACACGACGCTCTCACAGGTGTCGCCGTTCATGTAAACACGAATCTAATTTGAGTGTGTTGGGAGGGTTGGTTACAACGTGCTAATTATCGCAGAAGGAGACTGGGATGACACATTTAATTTATAGACTCCGAACGGGTCGCCAATCATCGCAGTAGTAATGTCGTCGCAGTAATTCGCGAGAGCGAACATATTTCTCGCTCAATTTTCGTAAATTAGCTCGGACGACATTCTCATATCTCGTCACATTTTGATTTGCGACTGTTTCAACTTCCCTTAACGTCGTTGTTATTCGTGCGAAGTATCGATTCTCATCGATTTGACGGATTTCAGGGCGCTCAACGTTTAACTTTGCATCGCGTTGCAAAAAATAATCCCGTCGTCGCGAGTACGAGGGAGAAATATGCTGACAAGTAAACGTTCATTTGGATTAATATCGTTACACGCGGCTGTTTGTCCTGTCAGGCGTAAACTCACTTCGCCGTGTTTACCAGCGCGAAATAAAATACGATTTGCCCGGCGGGCAATTTATTTCTCTCACAGCCCGGGCACGAAATGGTAGTCTCTGCGTAGAAATTCGTCGGACCTTCCGGAATGTGTCTTTCGCTAAGGAAAATGACTTTTTATTTGCGCGTTCCTGGCGAATGCTAAGCGAAAGAATAAACTGGCACTTACGTTGATCGCTTGATTCTATCATCGTTCTTATATAATATTTTTACAGCTTATACACAATATGCTATCACCAACACAATATTGTTGCATGCATAATCGTATTTGTTTGAAGCGAAAACATAATTTGTAATTAATGGTAAGCTGTTTATGAATAATAATATTAAAGCGTTTTGTAGTTGATTACGTTATAAATATCTCGTTTTTTTGTATCTTCCGGATACAACTTAACTTTATCGTGAGATTGTTACAAAATTAATCGTGAAAATAATTATTTATAATTATTTACTACATTGCTGATAATTAAAAAATAATAATGTTTCGAATAATATTACTAATTGAAGTATGAAATTTGCTTTTGCTTTTTAAAAGCGAATAAAAGTAAGGTAAATGAGAACTGGAATTGTGTATTTGACAGATATAAATTACGTCTTCTGTCAAATTAATTACATCAATAATTCTAGAAATTTTATAAAAAGAATAATGTGGTTAGAAAACGTGCTGTAACATGAACCACTACTCCGAATTGTTCACTAATTGGATCGATCGAAAAGAATATTGATTAAGCTCTGTAAAGTTGGCTCCCTATTTTTTAAATTTGAAAAAATTATTAAATTTTAAAAATGGGGTCAAACTTTACAGATGTCAAAGATTCGTTACTTTGAAATGTCATGAAAGTAGCACATGTCATTTCATGTCATCAAGATCAACAATCAACGGGTACAATTCTATTTGGAACGCGTTCAAACGCATTGATGAAGAATGTCAGGTAAAGCATATGTCGCAGAAAATTGAAAATTGTAACATGGAAATATATATTTGCTTACTCTTAATTCATGTGTATCCTAAAAGTACATAAATTAATATCGGTATCATTTTTCTTAAATCATACAAATTTATTATTTCCTCGCAGAAAATATTACAGAAATTATTTAAAGCAAAAAAAGTAAACATATAATATACAATTACAATATAAAAATATTACCAACACATTATATTAAAAAAAAATGTTTTTCTATTATTTAATGTATTCTACATTAAAATAAGAGAAATAATAATTGGCGCCATATGGTCCGGAAGTTGTTTTTTTAAACCGGAGACTCCGGATAGAAATCGCAGAGGTGGACACGCGTGCACGTAACCGGGCGATCGACGTGTTGTATTCGCGTGCGAACTATAAAGGGAGCGCAAAATTTCACGTGACTCACCTACCTATCTACCCAGCCCAGCGCATGACTCATGCTCGCAATTTGCCAATTAACAAACTTATCATAATCAGATAGTGTCGCCTGACTCTAATCGTGCATTTATATTAACTGTGCCGTTGTCATGAGGTCGGCCGAACACGATGTTGCTAAGTGCAGTCGTTTTAGTTGTTTTTCTCTGTCATTTAACTCGCCCTCCTTTTCTCTCCTTCTTCCTCATTATTCTTTTTTAAAAGTAATATTAATTAAATTTTTATACATGTGATATACAAATAGAAACTTAATATGTTTTATAGAGATTATTTTTCTTTTATTTAAAAGCAAATAAAAATGTGTCAGAGAGAGAAAGATCTTTAGACTCCTCAATAATACTTTCAAAAATATTAATACAGACACAGTTGGATCAAACGGTCTTCCTTTCCTTTTTTTCTTCCTATCTTTACGATAACTTTCTTTTATTTCTCTCATTCTTTTCGATTAATAAATATGCCGACTCAGCCGCGATTACTGCAAACTAGAATATAAGCAGCTGCGTAACCGTTGCTGCATTTTACCTCGATGCTACCTTTCCCTCCCTAATTAATAAACCCGCCGAGCTGACGCGTAGTTTCTTGCAACCTTGGGTCACTGTGTAGTGTAGCTCTAACTCAACCGTCTTTTTTATAATTAACAAACTCGCAAAGCTTATTGCAATCTCGGTTGGCGTTAGCTCTTATTTCCGCCTCCGTAATTATGGGTATTCCCGCGTGTTTTTATATTTATACATACTCTTCTTGCATTTCACGACAACTCGTCTTACACTGAAATTCATTTTAAAGAAAAAAGTAGAAGAAGTGAGTTGAGAATAAAAAGACAAACGAGTGAGTTTCCTTATTTATTGTTCTTGCACACTCACCTTCCTGGCGTGGATAATCGACTTGTGAATTTTAATCGCATGCAAATTTTATTAACATATCAACTGGATTGCGCAACCGAGCAACTGTTTCCAATTGGTCATTAAGAACGGATAAAGCAAATCGTAGAAAAGTTGATTCGATGTAAACTGGCATTAATGTTCAAATTGTTATGAGAACAATGTTATAGAATATTTATAAAATATGCAATCTATACTGATATGCCTTTTATTAAATTTCATTACATTTTAGGCAGAATACATTACCAGAAAACTAATTGTTATGTGAAAAAAATCTGAAAGAAACGTTTGAATAACTTTTCGAACTAATAATTTGCTAATATTAAGTTAAATTTTCAAATATCGAGTGTTAAATGTTATTGATAGTATTTATAATCTCTCTCTCTTGTTATTGTATCGCTAGATGTTTTGCGCGATATCTTTTTTCAATTAAGGTCAACTCGCATTACAATCGAACATTTTTTTAATGCAATCGTGCAATAATAATGAGATTTTTTTCCGTTCGCGATATCTAGATGATTTAATCTACATGAGAATTCTTTTAATAAACATTCAATGGTACTTAACAATCGGTGTAATAATGTACAGTCGTATTCCGCTATCGCTAAATTTCTTAACGTCGTGAATCAACAATGTCGATACTCAACGAGCCGATAAGGAAATAAACGATAATTCAGGATTATTGTTTATTATTTATAGGTTCTGCGTTATGATCTTGAATTGTTTATTAACAAATTAAAAGAAAAGAAAGAATTGCCAAATGTCAAAAAAGAGAGAAAAGCGGGAACGCGCGCACATATTACAGTTCATTATGTCATGCTTAAACAACTGATTTAATGTAGCGAAAAGGACATGTTCCGATACGCTAATCAAAGTTATTTAATACGAATGTAATAGAAACCAATACACACGATTGATTATATTTATTCTGCTCAAGGTGAATTGTAGCAAACAAGGCTATCAAACTTTATGTAAAAATTGATTCCAGTTCATTGGCAAAAATATAATTGCGCATTGAGTCTTGATTGGCTTTTCCCTTTTTCACCTTCGATTTCTCCTTGCGATATTTAATAAGTGTCGATATTTTCTCTTTCGTGTTTTAAACGCAATTACGGCTGCACTTAAATGCACCGTTAAGCACGGCGAAGCGGCTTAATTATTCTGTTTCGTTGGTTTGCAATCTTTGTCATCGATTCATTAAGGGAGAACGTATGAAAAAGTAATTAAAACCGGCAAGTGTAACGTCGTATTATTATTACAATACGGGGCTTTCATAATCCCACGATAAATGCCTATTCCACATAATCTGCCCGCTGTATTTCCGTGGCAATTTGAATACAAAGAACCGAGATAACCGGCTCCGGTGTTCCCATTGTCGGGGATATATATGTAACCGCCGGCGCGCTCGGCATGATACACGCGCGTGTATCTATGACGGTCTCGAATTAGTTGCCGGCTCGAAAAATTTGAATAAGACCACCAAATTTTCTGCCAGCCGTGTTATCGGATTTTTAAAAGAGACTTATCGTAGCGTCGTAATGCCGCGAATGGTATGATTCACGTGTCTCAATTTTTTAGATATCATCGGCCGCTTCTTGACCTATTCCTGCAAAAGTCATATTGTAAGCGCGGATCGCTTTATTACCGCAGTACATCATAATTGTTGACATTGTTTAGAGCTTGTGCTTGAATAAATGTAGGCGTGACTCATAATTTACAACAGATATAAATCCATAATTTTTTAATATAACAATTAAATTTGGAGAAAGTTGAGAAAGCGCGCCGTGCGGAGATAGTTTTTGATATATTTTTAAAACAGTAAGAAAAATTAACATTAATTATTAATTAATAATATATATGTATATATATTTGATATCATATATATGCATTATATACATACCAACAATGAATAAATGTATCGTATCGTGTTAATTATATAATGCATTATTATATAATGCATACGACAGATGTCATTAGTATAATATGTACTATGCTATAGAAGGTCTTAAAACCATTTTCACTAACAAATTAGCAGTTAGCAATGCCATAGCAATGTATCTTTGTAATAGCGAGGGAAGAAAAAGAGAGCGCAAAGTGAAAATGAAGCGGGAGGATTCCGTCAATTTACATTCCACAGAAATTCGCGAGCAAGTGTTATTTTATCTCCTGACTGCGTGGTTTAGCATATATATGGCAATTTTTTGAATGCCTAAAAGAATGTAGCTATATATATATATATTTCCTTGAACATAATTTTTACATATTTTGAAAAATATTTCAATATCTTTTTTACATATTACATATGTCAGAACTTTCTCTTATTGAACTTTAATTATGTTGTTTATTTATACAATTTAATTTAGTTTAAAAAAATTTAATTTTGATTAAATGGACAGCGAAAAAAATTTGTGCACATATAAAAAAATTATGCATATTTTATATATAGCATTATTTGACGATATTTCATGATTGGTATATTTATGTCAATATTTTTTTCTGTTACAGGTAAGCAAGAGTGTTCATATATTTCTCTTAGAATTTCTTCGCAAGTTGGCGATTAATGATTGGACATTAGAACGTAAGTTAATCATTTCCAAAATATTTGCATGATGTATCTAACTTAATAATACTTTTTTATATAAACTATTTTATTATCCATCAAATCGCGTATAACAATATTGAGAAAAAAATTATTAATTGTTAAAAAAATCAAACTTATTATTATTGTTATTATTAATATCTATTTAATATCTATTTAAATGAAAAAGAAACTATTTTTCATTTAAAAACTGCTATATGTTGCCAGCAGTGCTTTAAACAGTTATTGGCATTGTTCGCATATTCTTTTTCTGCAAAAATCAAATTGGAAAGTTATTATTTTAGAATCGGTGTGATTTATTTTTGTTATAATTAGCTTATTGAATGAAATACACATTAATAAGCGTAAAAGACGCATGTCAGAGTTTAAAATTACCATTAGTCTTTGTGTTTAAATTTAATCCCTTGCTTTGTTTTATTTAAAACTAATTACATATAATACATTCCAATAACTCCTTAAAAACTATGCTGGGAGCAAAATTCATATAAACAGTAATAATTGTAAAAATGATATACGGGTTAATTTCTGAAATTGAAAAATCCATCGTGGAATTGGACTTGGTTTTCGGAAACCAACACGTGTTAGATTAAAACCGCGAAAGTGATCCTACATAACCGTCGGTAGGCGTCACGGCATGTCGAACGCGTACGTTTCACGCCTATGTAGGTTCGTACCCAACGTCGCATCGAGTAAATACATAAGCCGGGGATGCGCCGGTGTATAATAGAGTTTCGCGTGCTTTGTTAAGCGAAAGGCAGAGGCTTTTCCTGACGGACGGAAGAGGGGAGGGGTGGCAGCGCTGATAATGGTGGTGGTGTGCCGGTTAGACGGCGCACGAGAAAAGTTACGCGAGCAGGTAACTTTTGATCTGAAAAGTGGTGGCAGGTTGGCAGGAGGAGGATAGCCGTGGACTTGAATGGCGAAGTGCCTCGAGGGCCGTTAGATGCATTTTTCATGTCTCGGCCAAGATATATACACCTAGGCACAAGCGGCTGGCTTCGCCTCTCCCCTCATCCCCTTCTATCTTCCCTCTCGATTCCTCCTCTCCTCTCGCCGTCCGCCTCGCGCTCGCTGGATAACGCTAGTCACTGGCAGTCCTCTTCGTATCGCAGTTTGCTAAAAGTCCCCGTTGATATGGAGCGTGTATTCAAACGATGTAATTTCTTCTCCTTGTCTCTCTCTCCTTCCGTTCGCTCGGGTTACGATCGGCATTTACCTACCTACGCCGCGTCGCATTACGCTCGCCATTTTCGGGGCAGCCTCTTCTTCGGCTTTAAACTGTTTCTGGCTCCGATCGCCCGGGATTTTCCGCCCCCGTTCCCCCTCCCTCCCCCATCGTAAAATTTATTATCTCCCGATAACTTTTCTCGCATGAAAGAGAGAAAGTCGCGAGGATCACTCGCCGATCGGCGATGCGGGCAAGGCCGAAGAGCAGAAACGGGATCGAGGATAGCATTTTCAAGTTTCGAACGCGTGACGCGAATCGGACTTCTCCATACGTGCATGTGTGTGATGTAAGATATTGAGTAGGTCGCTCTCCTAATGCTTATTTTCAATTCAGTGGCACGCGTCGTATTCGAACTGGATACAAGTAGCTTTCCTTATATTTCTGCTAAGTTGAAAACTTCGCATTCCTCTTCTATCTCACTGTACATCATATCCCTTAAGTCTCTATCTTCGTATCTTATTTGTCAAAGATGCATAAAATAATATACCCACGTTTGTGATAATTTTTTATATGATATATTTTATTCAACTAAATTTCTAATTAAGTGCATGTGTGTATATTTTATGCAATCTGTAATTACATCGCGTGGAAAACCTGCTGACCCTCTTTTAATAATTTTTAACCTTGAATTAATTAAATTAACTTTATATACACAGCATGTTTGGCAATATAATGAATGATAATGAAACGACTCGTCGCATACATTTGTGTGGGATGTGTTTCGTGAAAATCGTATCGAGCAACTGAAATAAGAAAACGGAGTCCTACGAAAGGGCGAGTTCGAGTGCAGGGTTAAAACGTCGAGGTCGCGGATGTACCTTCGGGAATTGCTTGGCCGGAGGTTGAAGAAGGGTTGGGGAAGGGGGAGGGAAAGGCCAAGTTGGACGACTACAAACGAAGGTAACCGTTGGACGGACGAGGATGAACGGTGACAAGATCTGCTTGAGATTTTCGACGCGTGCAACTCTCCTTAACCTCCGCCTCGTCCGCGTTTTTTAACACGGGATCTTCCTCCTCATCATCGTCCCCGCTCTCCCCCTCCCTTCCTCGTGTCTCATCCCTCTCCGCGGTGGCCGGGTCTCCTCTCGTCGAGCAGTTCCACGGCGTACTTTGCTTGCAAATCAAATTGAACCGGGACCTCGCCTGATCGCACGGCGAGAAGAATTTTTCGACTTTTGATCGTCGACCAACTATTCGCGATCGATCTTGGAAACACGGAAGGAAGACACGGAAGAAATTCAGTTATCGGACTGCAGCTATCCACAGTTGATTTCCTCTCCTCCATCATTTCCTTCCTCCTCTTTTCCTTTTCCTCTTCCTCTTTCTCTCTTTCTCTCTCTTTCTCTTTCTCATCTCTTCGCTAGACGTCTTTTGTGTACGTAAGTACTTCGGCAAGTATGTACTTACGCTCTTGCTCGTCCAAGATTGCGCTCAAAGACGCTCGGAGCTTCTTCGAAGACGCCCATAGCTTTAATTATGACTTCAGTTCCGAATTGTCATTGAAATTCTATGTCTCGTCCGAGATTTCCGTTCGTCCTTTCTGTAATTTCGTCGTCTTAAATACGATTCAACCTCAGGTTTCTCCGTAGATTAAATTAGTAATTAATATGACTGCTTCTGAATGTTTCACAAATATTAGTCATACGACCGAGTCATATAACTTACAAAAGCATAATTTGCGAATGAAATAATATGAATCTCCCAAAACGTAAACTCACACTAATTAACGTCAGTCGCTATCTATTATCGCGCTTCGTCGTCTTTTCTATGTTGTTTCTCCCTTGTACATTTTCAGAAATGATTAGGAAACTTTATTTAGTCCTTATCTGACCTTTTTCGTAGCTGCAGTCTTTTCATTGTTGAGAATTTTTCATTCTCGCGCTGATTATTCGTTCGCGATTCTCATTCCCTTCGTTCGAATCTCGCCATTCGTTGTCGCGCATTCTCAGTCGTAGATTAAATGGGGTCACAGACGGGGTTACAAACTCGTTCGATTACGATGGGCAAAATTTTGCCTTTTCCGCGACTTGGAGGATTCGTCGAAGATGAAGAGCTTTAACGTCGGCATTAAGAGTTCAAACTTCTTCCTGGATGTCTTCTCGGACACGTAGCACCGTCCGTATCATTTTTCTTTCACGAAACTTTCGACCCCTTTACTTCATCCACCCCTGCATTTCCCTCCTTCCCTTCTGCGCGCTCCTACAAGGACATATATGTATGTAGACACTAGCTCGCCGCTCCGCCAATGATGAACAGCGATCGCAGAGGAACAATGAAAGTTCTACCGAATGTTCGAGGACCGAAGACTCTTTCCCGTATGAATACTTATAAAGAAGTATGACCGACCGAGGAGGAGAATCCTCTCCGGAAATTTACTCGAACGATCCTCCGCCTCGAGAAAAGCCGCTCTTTTCTTTGTGATGATACTTTACTGACGCTTTTGCGATAATTCAGATTGCGTTGAAAAAAATGATTTTAAAAAGTTTGATTAATCCAACAGAAAAAAAAAACAGAAGCTGAATGCAACGTTAATGACAGATATATTTTCTTGTAGACTTTACGTAAGAAATTATTTTC
Organism: Camponotus floridanus; assembly: GCF_003227725.1. Lineage (NCBI taxonomy): Eukaryota > Metazoa > Arthropoda > Insecta > Hymenoptera > Formicidae > Camponotus > Camponotus floridanus. The sequence goes on from NW_020229839.1 coordinate 543,272, forward strand.
CGGACTTGATTTATTATTATCTTTAGAGCTACGTGTACATATATAAACATATATATATATATATATATATATATATATATATATATAAGAAGATTTTATGTATAAATTGTTGAATTTGTAAATTTTGAGAAATACTTAAGAGATACTTTTAACTAGTTTATGTAAATATAAATTGACTGAATTGTTTTACTTTTAATTAATGAATACTTTAAGCATATTCCAAATTCGTTGCAAGATGCACTCGTGAAGTTTGATGCGAATTTTCTGTGTGAGAAGACAGCATTGTGAAACAGTTAAAAGGCATTCGCGTGGAATACGAAGAACACGAGCAAGTTTTAGGACAGTTCTGCTATACCGTTTCTGATACGATTGCATGGGAAAGGAGCTTCCGAGCTTTTCGAAATGACTCTCTTTCCACTCGAGGAAAGAAGTCTGGCACGATCTCGGGGCTTAGATGTCGCGCTGTCCGATAAGAAGGTCGCGATAGTGGACGAGAGGTTGGGTAGACAGTGGAAATAGCTGTGCAGGCGAGTCGAGGGGAAGGGAGGCAAAAGTCGGGGATGGCACACCAGTCTCTATCTATGTTAATTACCCAGGCGAACGTAAATCACACGATCGCCCAGGTGCCTCGTCCGGTAAAGTGGGTAAGTTAGCCTCGTCTCGCGCGAAACGATGTTGGCCGCTCGGGATAAAAGCTGTAATTAATTACGCAATTACCCGGTGCTACTTAAAGATAAAAACCGTATTTTTCGCTTCGATGCGGCTTACCGACAGCCACATTGCTCTATCGTGCAATCTCTCGTTCCTTTCTCGCCTCTTCTTCTCATTCGCCTTTCCTTTTCCCTCTTTCCCTTTCTCGCTCTCTTCTTCTCTCTTCTCCATCTTTCTCGCCCTATTCTCCACTCTTGTCAATTTTCAAGTGGCGAATCCTTCGGATTCTATTGCAAAGGATGCGCCTCTTCTTTTCGCCGACTCATCTTGCCTCTTTCTCCTCTCGTCTCTCCGTTTTCTCGCTATCTTGTGGTATTCCTGCCGGTCTTTTTGTTACACCCGTTTTCTCAGGCATCCCTGATTTAGAGCTCATTTTCGTCGACCGAAAGCTGTGCCGTTCTCACCCCTGAATCAACTTTGCGCCCTCCACAAATCACTGTCGAACCATTAGGCCTTACTCGATCTCTCTCTCTCTCTCTCTTTCTCTCTCTCTTTTTCGTTTTCTTTACATTACTAGTGCATTGTGAGTATACGTCAGCGTAGGTGGCTTCAAGAAAACGAAGAAAAATCCTCTATGGAAGAATATCGCGAGAGATTGAAAATAATATGATCGATCTACAAAGAAAATCGATGAATTATTCGAATTTAATGCACGCTATTTCAACGACTAAAACCTATATTTTTTCATTACATTTATTTTATTATTAAAAATAAAATATTAATTTTATTTTATATGTAATTGCTATCGTAGATATTAACGTATCAAGTGCGTAAGTCTTTAAAGCTATGTCAACGAATTTTTCATTTTAATAGCTTTTGGATTGTTAAGAGTTTTAAAGATAACGATATACATATATCGCAAATATCTCCGATAATTCCATAACCGAGGATATTTAGTTTTCTCTCGCGCTGTTCCTATCTCTATCAAATTTCATGTCACTCGTTGAGCGGCAAGGATGTTAATACGATGCATCCTAAATCAATTTGAAGGCATCGTGACTCCTTACACGTTTATTGCCCCTGATCCTAGACCCCTCGGTCCGGGGGCTCGCGTTACGTTACGACGTAATATATCGTCGTCCTGGGATCACCGTCGTAATTATCCTCTAATGCCAATTCATAAGAGCGTCGGCCATTTTCAAAGCCCCGCACGTAACTCCAGGAGAAACACGGCGGCGATACAGCCGCACACGGATGCAGGTACGGCCGACACACCGACATTCGGTTACACGTACGTAAACTTTGTTCCCTCTCACGGGACCAATATAACGTGTATCGTTCTCCACGATAAGAGGCCACGAGCAGCGAGGAAAGATGGACGTCTTGATTCCTCTCACCGAATTTTCCCTCTGTACCTTTATTCTCTCTCTTTCGCTCTCTCTCTTTCTCTCTCTCTTTCGTTCCCTCTTTCCTGGCTTTCCGCTGCGATTTTCGTTTCCGGACAGCTAATCAGCCGTCGACGACGCGGCGCGATTACCGAAACGGATTTAACGGGCCCAGGACGTTTAAGCGAAGCAGCAAGCAGCGGGCCGGCAATTCGAGGTACCTTTCGGCAGCTTCGGAGGAAAGGAGAATCGAGTTGAAACTCGCCTCGTGGCATTTCTGATGTGGCCATCGGTGCAGGCCATGAATCTTTCATGCGTCAATCGTCCCTTACTTTTCTAGCTACCTATCCCCTTTTCGCCTCGCTCTCTTTCTCTATTTCTTTTCCCTTTGCACTCCCAGACTGCCTTTCACCGCTCTCTGTGGAAATCCCAGCGAGCCGACGCTTCGAGTTATCAGTCAGCAGAATCTGTCAATCGCTGAAGTAACGTATTCCAGTCGGCATCACTACTACAAACTCAACCGTCGTAGCGATTCTCGTGATCTACTTCTTATTCTTCCTATACTCGGTGTCTCCCCTTTTGCCTCCGAATGTCCGATTTCCTCGTTCTGTTCGTTTCGTATCTTTATAGGCTCGGACTTTCCTTATCTCGCGCGTTCGTAGGGGAATCAAACTTTAATGGGAATTGACGCGTAAAGCCGATCTCCGACTATTTCAATTTAATCCTGTTCTGCCTTTAATTTGCGTGTTACATTATATGAGACAATTGCTTCACGTACAAAGTAATTGTTTTGTATACCAGGTTAAATAGCATCGTATAAACAATGGTGAGAACATTTTGAACAAGGAAAAATTATTATTTATATATATATTAAATAGAATATTATTTTTTTATACATTTTCCATAAGATTGACAAAGATTGCAAATAATATTTTGATTCATATATAAATAAAAAATTATGTTTACATCCATTGTTTATAATTTTACATACATATGTAGTTCATTATTAGAGGACTCTTGCGGTGTTACTTTTGTGCTTTTTCGGTTTTAGAAAGATGTAAATTCAACAATGCAAAGAAGATTAAAAACTTAATGTAGATACATCTGCAAAACTTTTCTACCCTTCCGATCTCAAACTCTTATTCTCAATTTAATCTAATGGGATTAAATTATTTGTTTGCAAAATGCGAGAAGTTAGCCAACATAAATATTGGTGTAATTACTTAGATTGCTATTTTATGCTGGCAATAACAGCTCTAGCAATTCTTGCCGAGTAGCTCATCGTTTAACTTTTTAAAATTTTAAAATTTTGATGGCGAGAAGAGAGTTTTCCTCGTGTGTATCCAAAGGAACCAACGGTCTGTAAAAGTTTATTTCTGTTTGCTAACGTTGTCGCGAATTTGTTGCTCCAATAACGAAAGTGCAACGTCTCTAACTCTTGAATTATTCAGACGTTATCGACTCTTACGTTTTACATTGCCACTTCTATGCCGTAATGGAAGGCATGGCGGACATTCCATATTAGGAAAATTAGAAAAAGTCGCTCTCAATGCATCTTATTTCGATCCGTTATCACATTTGACGATGATTGATCTGTTTATTGAAAAACGATAGTTTTGTTGACTGGGTGTGATATAATTAAAATATTTACATAACTCATCTTCACAATCGTGATATTACAGTTTATTATATACAATATCGCTCACAATTTATGATATTAATTTTCGTATTGCCGTTTATTGTAGAACGAACGGATTAATATTAATAGCGAAACGTATATCGTGAACCGTATATATACGAGACAATACATGATGTAGAAACATTTAATCGAGCTGCGTCGAATATTTATCAATTAGCCCTCCAATTTCCCGACAAATCCTGCGTACGTATTGATTCATTCCCGATTAATCCATCGACATGAAGATCGAGAACTTTCACGACGTCGCGCCTGGCAGTGTCGCCTTACTTGGGTCGCTCTCGTTCGCACATCTATTTTCGTTTCCTCGCATCAATCTCATTACGGTCCCGCGACATTGGAGGGAGAACCGGGAGGGAGAGAGAGAGGAAGAGGGATTGTCGCGAGAATGTAATATGGATCCGATCCTACGACTCGTCTAATCGCAATTCCGCGGAGCGCACGAGACACCGACTTGAAATCCGATTCGCAGGGGGTGGCGATGGGGTAAAGGGGACAAGCGGGGACATGAGGACGAGAGGACGTTTGGCCCCAAGGCTCATCGTTCATTCATGGGGCATTTACTCGGTATCCCCGTAAAGCCGATCTCCTTTCTCCGGCCGCTTCCGTCCTTCTCTCTTCCCTCGACGGCACACCCAGCAACCCCCCTTGTGCCTCCTTACATCATTCTCTTGTCCGCCGGAATGGATTGGGATCAGGCGGATATAATATCTTCCTCGAGGATTCATTTTCGAGCGCCGCTGACCACGATCGCTGTACCGCGCCGGAACCTCGGCGGCGTGACAACTGCAATTCGTCTTGCGTGAAGCACCGTTCACGAGGCCATTACTCTTGAATTCGGAAGTCTGGCGAACGAATGCTGCTATTGTCTCGCTGACCGCGACGTCCGAGATTCGTGTCAGACGCTCGCGCGTTTGGACGTCACACATACGTTTGCATTAAGCGTGTTCACGTTATGAAATTATCACTCAACCGCCCGCAATTCATCTCGCGTCTGCAACGTCATACATCAACCTGATGTCTCGCGATGAGATATTCATACACGATATCGATTCTTGAATCACATCATTAGCGAATCGTTATTACTTTAATTAATAATATTAGTTGTTGCACTTTTCGGATAAATATTTTCGCACGAAACGTATTATTTATCGCATTATTTCCCATAATCTGCATTTAAATTCGTTACTGATGACACAGACGGAAAATCTATAATAGGAAGTTTCGTAAGAATAAGAGCACTATAAGGATTGAAATCTTCACGCTTTTTGTCTTCGCTGAAAAATTTGATATTTTTGTACAACTATTTTGCGATAAGTCATAATTCTTTACACGTTACGCCCTGTGACTTTTTATCGTGGCCCTCTTAACAGCTTGCTGTGGGATTTTAGTGCCTGTAGCGGCGGCAGAACAGGTAGGTAGGTAGGTAATATATTCCTGGAGGATTCATTTTCCAGCGCGGCTGACCGCGGTCGTCCGCTCTCTCTGCAGGAACTTTGGCCGCGTAACAACTGCAATTCGTCTTGCGTGAAACATCGCGCCACGTCGTACTGAATAGTTAGCCACCGGATTCGGGGAAACCTTAAACGCGAAATTTGCAAAACGCCATTCCGTCGTTTTTTTTCTCCCCTCTCCTTATATTTCCTAGTTTCGCAAAAACAACCGGCAGTTTGACGTATATTCCCCTCGGGAATTAATCCGGTTTAATTAGGTTCATATACGGAAATTGCTGGAATAATTATTGCAGAATACTTTACGCGAGGGAAATGAGATAATGAAGCAATTAACTCGGCGGTGTCAACAACGAGATATTAACAACGATATATTTTGCGGTCGTTGGAAACATATTTAATTGCAAATTTGGCGATAGCTTTGAATGTGAAATAACGAAATACTTTGCTTTCGGACATTGTCATTAATGTGAATGGAATTAGTTTATCTCGTAATGTAATCAGTTGGTACTTATGAAAAAGCAACAGTAGTCTCAAGTTTTTTTTTTCACTCTCTGTTATATAATTACGATGATAATTAAAAATCGTTCGTTTACCTAAGAATAGTTTGATGTACTTTTTCGAAAATGATTTTTGTTTTTCTCTTTTGTTTTTCGTGTTATTGTATCATTTTTTATCGTTTATGTTTCGTGTGCTTCTCGTAACTTTATATAGACGAATTGGATCGAGGTACGCCCCATACATATTTAACTTACTTTTTACATCATACTTTTACGTTGTGAAAAATATCGAAATCAAGCGGATGTAATATTTTTTCTTTAGGAATCCTCTCGGTAAACTTGCCGCAGTCGGTTCGGCGCGCTCGAACTTTCACCGCATGACAACTGCAATTTATCTCCCTGACCCGAAATTTCGTAGCTCATTATTTACAACTGTATCTGTGCGCGGAATGAAATTCGATAAATGGTCAGTGAGGTAACGATGAGGTTACAATTTATCATAATCGCGCGATAATAGTATTTATTGCTTCGCGCTCGCATTCGATTATCGATAATTCGAACAGAAATATCGATTATCTTCTAATGAGAAACAAGAGTAGAGATTGTAATATTAACAACATTCTCGCCAGGCTTAATATGTGACCGCAAAATATGTGAAAAATATATGACATTCATTACTGCGATGCGCGAAAATGTTTTCTCGATTTATCAACGAGATTATTCGACGAGGAAATGAAATTGATAGTCATTGCAAAGTGTTATGGTTTCAAAAAACGTTTCTGCTCGATTTAACCTTACGGTTATCTATTGAAACAAATCTGAGGCCCTATGTTTTCGCATTCGATAGGAGGATGTTATCAAGTCGATACTGTTCTATCAGTTATGATTCTTTATGAGAAAATTTTTAAATTGAAAACGAAGATTGTAATCTCGTAATCCCTTTGATCTCGATCGTAATCTCTTTCCTACGATAAAAAAATTGTCGGAATAAAATAAATGAATAAATAAACCGGCTTAAAATGTACTAATTTTGCATATTTTTATAATAGATATTTGAATAGAATCAATTGAAATTTTAATGATAATGAAAATAATAAAGTAACATAATTTAAGAAAGAATAATGAAACAAAACAAAACTAAGACAAGTATTTATTATTTCATAAAGAATAAAATTTTATTATCTATTTACACAGAAATAGCATTTTCATCTCTTGAAAAATTTATACTGTTCAGTTTAGTTTTATACTTTTTATAGTTTAATAACTCATAAATTATACTTATCGTTTTATCAAATAGTTAATTCTAAATCAATCAACGATCTCACATATGAAAGGAGAAGCAAGAGAAATTCTGTACTTCTTTCCAATTTTGGCCGAATATTAATCTCGCAATTTTTTTTTTTTGTAAATAAGCGGTACAGATGATTAATTTCATTCATCGCAACACTGCGACACCAATCATCAAGAAACGCAATAACAGTAATGTGCTAATTGCCGCTTTTTTTTTCACCGCAGTAGCAAAGGTACCGAGGTAGAAAACTAAATCTTTGTGACTCAATTATTGGATTTTCATTCCTCGGTCGACGGTAGTCGGGGACGATATGAAACCCGGAAAGTGCAAACCCGCTCTCTCGCTCCCCATCCTCGCTGCAATCGGGGCGGCCGCGCGATGAAACGGCACTCAGATCGAAGGTTATTATAAATTCCAATCATAGAGTCCGATCGATAAGCCGCGAAGCTTCAAAGAAAATTATAAGTTGCGCATCGCGGCCCGTGCGGGACGGCAGGAGAGGGAAGGGGGGGGGGAAGGAGAGAGCCGCACGACGAGATTGTGGGGGATGAGATAGGTCAGAGGACAGGGACGGGATGGACCGGGTCGTAAAGCCATGAAAGCGCCTTTAACGGGGGCGGTATTGCTGCCAGCTTTTAAAGTTAATAAATTCGTCGGCTTGCTTTACTCTTCCGAGCGTTTTCTCCTTCATCAACTTTCTCTTTCTCCCTCTCTTTCGCTTCCTCTCTTCTATCGATGTCCTCATCCTCGTTTTTAACCAAACCGAATGAATGCAGGAGAGAAAGAGAGACAGAGAGAGAGATTTAAACTTAGTTCGAACAGGAGAACGAGCTGACCGAATTTAATAATAACCCCTATCCCACTTATAATAAATCAGGCTTATATTTAGTATCGCGTCCTGCCGTATTTAACCACTTTGGACGAATACCAGCTTCTGCCGAAGCGAGTAAAACTTCGCCGACTCGATTCTGTGTGAGAAAGCTCTCGTAAATGGCGACACGGAGGTGTAATCTCATGCGCAAAGTTATCCGGGCGCGGTATTGTTCATATACATATTGCGTTATGTTTACGCGCCCGCGTTGTCGTTACACTGCCGTATACGTTTCCGTGTTTCATTAAGTTAATTAATGCGCGTTAGATAGCGGCGCGGTTCCGATTCCATCTATTCGCGCATCGAACGCGCGCGCCTGGCTAAATATTTTGCTTGCATCGGCTCGCTGAAAATGACGTAGATATAAAACGATCGTCGTTGTATTATCGTGATTACGATTGTTATTAAATGCACCTCACGAGCCATTTTAATTGGCCTTTTCAGGCATTTTCTGGCGTCCCTTTGTTTGGTTTTGAATCGCGTAACATTAGCACGTAAAATTTATGACAACTTGACATTTTGCTGTAGATTAATGAATTGATTCTAAAACAATATTCTTGTTACAATCAAGATTTTACAGTTTTTCTCTTAACTTTTGACGCTTTCTATATTAGTTGTGTTGTGTGTTATGCAACAACAGTTTATTTCTCACATGTTTTTTATGTAAAAAATATTCAAGTTTTACCTTTTCGCAAATTTAATCAAAAAATTGAGATTTTAAAACGTCTGATTTATAATCATTTTTCTCGTGATGTAAATTTCACGCATGATGAAGGTGCAATTTCGTTTCTGGAACTTTCCTCTCAACACGTCGAAAAACTTGACCGCTAACAAACCACACCCATATTCAACCCGGAAGGACCATCAGGTGACCCTACTCGAGCTTCCCCGCTCTTTGTTATACGATTATTGCCGTAATACCCAGGTGGACTTGCCCTTCGTAATCGTAGCCGAACCCCATCCGCCCACTCTCGTATGCTGCTTGTAAATCGCGTTCGTGGAAAGCATTATACGCCCCATTCCATGGAAGCCATTGCCGCAAAACAGAATATTTAACGCACATGTGTGAAAACGTGCACATTAACTACCTGGGAAAATCTTTCCCCACATGGACATACATCATAAAATACATCGTAAAAATTTTCAACGCGGTAGAAACAACCAACAGTATATTAAAAAATCGTTTTTAGTTTTGAACATTTAATCACAAAAATTTATTTATGCATCTAATGATGTATTTTTTTCGCATCGAAATATATTCGGATTATTGTATTAAACGATATTTGAAAATATTTTGGAGAAGACTACACATACAAGTTTTTATAATACCATTTAATATTGCAATATATATACGCAAATATAAATACGCAAATATATTAATGGGAGATATTGTTAAAAGAAATTGATTAGATTGATGACATGTGCGGAAATGTTTCGAAAGGTACACACATAATCAATCAACATTTACGCTCAGTTCAAATTAGTTAATTAATAATTTCTATACGCAGAAGTAATTTATTAGCCGTAAATTTTGATTAGAAGACGAGAGATTTTCATGGTGGCTTGTACGCGACTTGATAGAAGCGCGGAATGCAATTTTCGTTTCAGTATGGTGTGGGTAGAATTTCAAAATTTCATAGACCACTTTGTTCAATTTCTCAATGTCCTGGCTATTTTAATATTAATTTCCTGATGATCCGCAAGAGAGAAAGAGAAAGAGAGAGAGAGAGAGAGAACGAAAGAATCGATAGTGGATGTTATGACACATATATTTTTAATAACATTCCGGAGTAGCGCGACTTGGTGATCGTGCTACGTCAAACGTCGACGCGGCGCCATATGAAAGTCAAAGTGTAATCGTAAGAGAGTATCATATCGTGGGTATATTACGTATCGGACACCAACGCGTAAAGAAATATTCGAGGTTATATTTCAATCCGCCGGAGTACCTATTTTATGTACCTACGTCTCATCCGACCGGGGACCCACGGATGGATAACCGATGGGGCGGTAGCGACGGGGGAAGGAGTGGGAGAGGGCGTCGGAGGCGATATTTTATGGGTACCAGCTTTTATTGCGCGAGACTTTTAGGACATCTCTTAAGGGAGGCGTGTTTGTAGTATTATATCGGTAATGCCGGGGCATCATCTCAGGTATATCACGAGGCTTCGTCGTGGTAAGATCTCCGGAGTCGCGAGGGACTCCGAGTTGGAAACTTTTTATATTCCATTCAAGTTCAAGAAATTACAAACATTTTTTAAATCTTATAGATAAAGGAGCACATAAAGATTTAAAAAATGTTTTGCATAAATTTCGCGTTATTATTGTTTCTACATCTTTAACATTGAATAATGAAGCAATTAAAAATTATTTTTATGTAAAAGTATCGAACATTATTATATCCACTTTGTGTCTGTCGAAATTTATAGATTATATCTCTCCTTTTTTCGTATAGATTTCTTTAGTTATAATAAATAAATATATACAAATTAAATCATTAATATTTAGATAGATTTAATTTTTAGATAGATGAAACATTTGCAGACTTTGATGATATCAGAGGCATCATCTTTTAACAGCATAAGTCTTTTGGAAAACTTTCAATACTGCTACTACTACTACTACTACTCTACCTTGAAAAATGGCATTTCTATCGACTCTGGCGTTTCGACAGCTATTTTTCATGTTCGTTTTAAAAGTAATACGTGCAAATTTCTTGCAGATATTTTTAAAACAGCATTTGAGCCGGCAAATGATGGATTTATAATTTAATTACAGCAGTCAAGCTCTTTTCACGCGTCACGATATATAAATAATATCGACTTGTTATTTGGCAAATAAAGTATTTTTTGACGCATCATACAATTTGCACAAGATAAACTGCGTATAAGATAACAGTATTACAACTCGGCAAGTCGGATGGCAGTATTTCAACTCGACAAGTTATAATTAGACAGCAGTCTCTCTCGAAAATGCATAATAAATATATTGTTCTACGCGCCACATAACGTTCCTGAAATAATTAATTATGTATTACGTGTATACAGCTGTTTTCGTTGATGCTCAAAAATGTCATAGGATTATTTCAATGGATTCGTAATAATTAAAAAACAATTTACTGAAAAAAAGAAGTAGCGCAAAATTAGTTAATATCGACTTTCTCTTATTAACAAACTGTTATTAATTTTTAACAATTTATTAATGAAGCAAAAAACGTAAAGTTTGTATTATAAGCAGATTTGATAATTATTAGCGTTTATAAGCATTTATAGACATGAATAAGCAGATAAAAAGAATTTCTATTTAAAATTTTGTTAAAAATTGCAAAAGTAATAAGAGAAAAAAAACTCTGCAATATATTATTCATTTAATAGTGAGTTTAAGAGAGAAAGGCAACGATTGTATATATATATATATATATATATATATATATATATATATATGACTATTATCTTAAATTTTATCACGGTACATCATTTCGATCAACTCTCACCATAATTGTAATGACTACATTGAGATCGAATATAATACGAGTGCTCGTTATTGTGAATGCAAACGAAACTCAGTCGTCTTCCAAGACAGGGACGATCGTTTACCTTTCATAACGAGGGAAGATAGCAGCGGAAGAAGTGATGGAAGGGTGAAGAGGGTATGTGAAGGAGAGAAGTCGAGGCAAGCAAAACAGAAGGAGAAACAGAATCGAACTCTTTCGCTGATGCATTAACCGCAGCCGGTGTAACATGGTATTATTTGGGCGGCGCGATGGCTGTTCTCGGCGAACTTTGAATCAGATTTTAATTAAACGAAATTGCGAAATGATATTTCACTATCAATTATACGCGTAGAGGCCGGTCTATGGTAGTCAGGTGTCCCGGCGAAATTAAGTTTGATTCGCTTTCTTTTCCGGCAGCTGCGGCGACCAGACATAATTTCCACCAGCGTATTGCTTGGTTCTGCCAAACTTTGGGAAGGAATCCCGAAGCCGCGATATCGCGCGATGAAATGATCAAAACGAGAGCGATCGGTTTTGATAAATACTTCGTCGCGAGAAATTATTTTTTTTTTCTTTCCTTCGTTTAATTTATATATCGTGCGGCTGAGATCTCTCTCCGGTATAATTGGGTAAGAGATCGGCAGACTCTAAAAGGGGCGGATAATTAAAAAAGTTTAACTAAAGAAAATTGCAGATGTGCGTAAAAGCTTTAATATAATCCTGGCAGTAAAGTTATGAAATATCTTTAATATAAACCAGTCCGCACGTTCGCAAATGAAACAGTAGTAGATTCTTTCCAATATATTTTAGAGAAATTATTTTTTAACTAAGTTATAAAAAGTTATTATATATAAAGAGGGAGAAGATAACGGGTTAAAGAGAGAAAGGGAGATTGATATGACGCGTTAATCTCGGTTATCTCGACGAATAAGAACAATGCCATTAAACGATATTAACGTCAACGCTAAGACATTATTTGCTACGTTCGCAAGATACTCAAGTCGAGTCATTAATTTGAGATCGTGGCGGATTAAGCGCGGACTGCTGCGCTTTATTTTAATCAAATAAAATTGCATAATAATGTTTCACGATCAATTTCGCAAATTGCTACGAGGCGAACGGGATCGTTTGGAATTGCAACATAGGCAAACAAGTATTATTGCCCGGTATTATTTAGCCTGATTCATCACGTTGCCTGCAATATATAGTAACGTCGAGGAGCGCGCACGCGCTCGCTATGATTCCCGAGATGTAACTTCCCATTTCGGGTTTCGGCCAAAACTTCGCGTCTGATTCGTGGAAACGATACAGCAGCATATTACACGCGCCATTGAACTATGCGTTATCAGCGCGGTTTGCATCCGAGCGTGTCATTTCGATATGCAATTCAAGACATCGAGCGGATTAATCCTTTTGTATGTCGGGGCTTTCGAATCCGTTTTACGGGGACGATATTTAATATTATTTGTCTCTCGATAAGAGGATTTTGCAAGAGAGTGATTTTCGGTTGTTTAAAATATCATTCTCCATATGAGCGATATGTATAATTGTATTTTTGTCGCACATTTCTTGTCTATTTATCTTTCTCATAATTTGTTCCGCTTATGATTATATTTTTTTCTTTTCTCTCCATCTTTACATTTTAATCGATATATTCGTAATATACTTTGTATGATTATTTTTTAAAATTAGTTACATTTTATATTCTCGCTTTCTCAGAATTTACATTTCTGGAGGAGAATCTTTCTCAAGACTTCAACTTATTATGCAACGTCTAGTAGTCATAAACACGATCGTATCGCGTTCGGTTAGAAACGTCAACGATATTCGTCTCGCATTGGGACTTTTCAATGCGATACGAGTTAAAAGTCGTCGCGGATTGTTAAGCCGATGTCACTAGGAGCATATTCGGGTGCGATTCGGGCGCGATTCGGGCGCTGCAGCTGCGGCAAGACCCGGGAGAACGCGGGACCATAATTTCCATCGCGACACTTGGTTTCTGCGACATCGCAAGCCATCGTACTGGTGGGTGCTCGCGCCGGGTACGAGTCGGTGGGGCAGAGGTGAGGAAGGCCCTTTAAAAAAGCGGGGAGGAAACGGTTTATGACCCTAAAAAATGTTTTATTCATGCCGCGTAGGGACTCCCACCCTTTCACTAAACGCGCACACACCGTCAACGTCGTATCAAACTTCAACTATAAGCCCGGCTGAACTCGAGTTTTCCGAAATGCGCCGGGCATGTGAAACTAAGGTCGTGGGCGGGCTGACCCTCTCGGCGTGTATCTCTCTCACGTTTCGCCCCGATATATCGCGTGCGCGAGCTCGCGATTACGGTCGGCGAATGTATTTTTCTCCCCCTGCCCCGTCTTGTTTGCTTGCTTAGCCGATAAACGCCCGAGCAGCTTTGTGATGTTTCTAGAGTTCCTCGATTTCAGTGACCTCGGAACTTTAGCGCGCGCGTACGTGATTTACGCGTGCGTGATTTCAAATCAGGATTTTATTTGAAATTTATCGACCACGCGCGTGCGAATAACCTCGAAATGTTGTATAACATGTACGCTCGTATGTTATTTATCTCGGTGGAAATCAATCGTTTATTAATTAGAAATAAATATTTATATCTGTTTGAATCTTAATACCTGTTAAAATTTTCATCGGCTTTAATCAACGGCGTTCACTCGCACGCTCGACTATCGCTGCGTTTATCATTTTATAATGGTACGTAGCGTGATAGGTTTCGGAGAAAAACGAAAATATGTGCGTTTAATAGGATTCGCAAGATAATTACGTTACATCGAGTAATGTTGCGTCGGGTACGACACTGCGAGCCGTATAGCATGCTCTTTACTTTCTTAACGAGCCACGGGATATAACGATGATTTATACACATATACGGGACGCGTTGCCAAGTGCGTCGGGGCTTAACATAATGTGGCGTTGGGGGATTTAAATAATTAGCATAATGAGGTGAGCGAGGGTACGTGGTTGACGTCGCCTCGCGTGCCTCATCCGGAGACGGTCTCGGGGAACGGGAGATCCCTGCGAAGGGGACTCCAATTTCAAACCTGAGCACCGTGGCTGTCGAGGCGGCCCAGAAAGGATGGTCCGAGCCAGCCGGCCCTTAGCGCAACTCCCATCTCGTATTACTAATTAATTATTCACAAGTTTACTCCGCGTTACACGAAAATTTACGCCGCTCATCTCCGGTCGCGCGTTCTCATTCGATTTTGGCGCCGATTGATTTTCACTTTAACTAAGTCTGCCTTTCTTTTCTACGAGTTTATTTCTCGACGAGCTGCGTAAGCTTATAAATATCAGATAATATTGCTTTCAAATAAGTTATTGGCCATGATACAGTACCGGCCAAAAATATATCATCTTTATGTTTTTTGAGGATAACTTAATTCAAAGTGTATATATTTAATGAATTTTTCTTTGCTGTTTTCGTTATTGAATGAAAAGTTTATTGTTCAGTAACTTACATATTTACAATTAAGTTAGTATTAAACATATTTGACTAGATAGAAATATATGCTTTGAATTAAGTTATTCTCAAAAAACATATTTTTGATCGGTACTGTATATTCAAACACATTATAGGGTAAACTGTAGTATCTTAATAATGAAAATTATTCCGAATCTCAATGCATTCTAATTTTTTGTAAAGATTTTTAAAAATTATAAAAAAGACATTTATATTAATGCAGAAAATACAAAAGATATAGAAAATTAAACTTTTCTAAAAAAAATAAAAAAAAATTTGCACGTAATTTATTCTCGTTGTAGACAGATGAATTAAACTGATTAAAATTGCTACTCTTAAATTTCTCAAACGATTATTAATTATGCAAAATATAACATGACCCTACATACAATGATCCTTTCTAATCTGTAGAACAATTTATCTCTTTTTGTATAATTAATTACAATATTTAATTATAAAGGATGTATATTCATGTGTAAATATCTTTTTCTGTTTCAGGTAAGCATGTGTGCGCTTTGTAGAGAACTAGTTCCCTCAAGAGTCATAGGTTTCACACAGGAGACTCATCGGAAAGTAAGTTGGTCATTCTTGAAATTTCTGTGTCACACGACTCGCTCGATTATTCGCGCTCTTCCGGGCAGGAGCGGAATTCTTTTTTCATTTTAGACCGTCGCGTTGCACGATGTCGTACAATCGGAATGAGAAACGCTCGGCAAGAGACAGCCCGGTTCCGAAAGTTGCGCGGCAGTCAGCGAAAGCGAATTCTCCCCCTCTGTCGGATATTCCAGCCATGTTCGTTAATTACCGCGAAGTAACATGGCGTGAGTAATAATAGTTTTGTGACTCCCGCGAACGGGCGGCGGGGGGGAGCGAGGGATCGGAGCCAACAATAGCCGAGTTAATTAGCTCCCTTGTCATTTTGTAGGAAATAGGGAAAAACTAGCCAACTATAAATCACTTCGTACGCGCGCTGGTAAAAAGACTCGCCGCGTCGTCGCGCCTTCGAGTACGGGTTTTGCAATGAGATCGCGTATACGGGAACATTCCTCGTCGGTCGAAGCTTCCATCGATTCGTGAATTTTTCGTTACAGAGGGGATTATGTATACGAGCTCGAAAAAAAATGACGGTAAATATTTCAGGCATATACCGCATGATGGACGTGCGCTTCTATACGGAAGGCTATAATGGACGCTATTTGAAAAATAACTTGAGAGATTGTTGCTTTCGAACAAGAGGGAAGTGTTAATCTCATCGTTGCATTAACTATTTGTTCTTGAATTATTTAATCTCCGATCGATTTTCTCGTTCAAAACATTTATATATTTACTCGTACTGTAATAATATATTATGTGTAGAATTTGTGCGAAACCTTAACTACTTGTCTGCGACGACTTAAAGATTCAAAAACTTAAAAGCTTAAAACGTCATTCTCTTTGTGCGACTTTCTTAATAATGGAAATCGCGTCAACGAAGCAGACGCGTGACTACCGTCTATTCAATACTGTCTGCTGTGTTCGTCATCAATTATGCGGAATCAGTTTTAAACTTTTACCTATCTGAATTCGCTTGTCGCAAGAATATTAGCTTGCTTTCGAATCATGTCAATCTTTTCTCTATAAATAACGATTTTCAATAATTATTTTCGTTATAATCATATGATTGGATAAAATAAGGGATATAAATCGATATAAATGTTTATTCCATTCTGAAAATGAAAAATATTTAAATATCTTTTATAAATCTTAACGTTTAGGAAAAAATTAAGAAAAGAGATTAACGTCGTATTTTTTCTTAAATATTTTTTATTTGCTTCTGAATAAAAAGTATTTTCTTTATTTCTCTCTATAAAAGAATCAATTTATTGACATCTTAAAAATACATTATTTAATTATATTTGTCAACGATTTGTATTTTGTAATTAATACGCGCAATTTAATTTTCTTAACGAAAAATATCGTTTAATCCTTTATTACAAATATGGGATCCAATTATACCCGGACTTACGAGCTTCGACGGGTGTTCCGGTAGCAACGGCATTTGGCACGAACAGCGGCTGCTTCTTCTTCTTCTTTGTCTCGAACTTCGTCGGATAGCAGACCGCAGGGAAGTACTTTTCCCGAAGCGTGACGTCATTTATTTCTCTCTGCCGCCGCGCGAGAGACCGTGCCACCCTCCGATATTCCGGAGAGTCGCGAGGGTGTGTCGGATATAACCGTACCATTCCCGGATTAATAACGTTAGCGCCTCTAAAAAGATCTTAACGTTAAGGTTTCGCACATCGTGACGCCAACGTATATACGGACAGTCGATGAAAATTGGGTTGCGTCCTTTTGCATCGCGTTGTCCTTTTTTATTTTGTTTTAGCTTTCTCTCTCTCTTTCTCTCTTTTTCGGCAAATATCTAATGTCAGATTGAACAATTTATATCTTTTATTAGTGAGAAATCAAAAGTTTCGTGTTTTATGTGCATTACTCATGTGATCGAATTTCCGAGAAATACTCACGTTATTTTTCCAGTTTCACGGAAACTTTTTAAAACGCGCTTTCAAACTAACATCTCAACCGTCACTTTAATTGAAATATTTGTGGCAAGAGAACGGAAAAGCAACAATGTTATAAGCAAATGTGAATTACGTGTAAAATTACATATATTTCAAAAATTCTTATAACTTTAATAAATTAAAACATTGGAACGTATCTCTTCAGACCTTTCATTTTTTATTTTTTTTTCTATAATTATGGAAACTATTACACACTCATACATGCGCACATGAAATTTTGCTTATAGAATATAGCGCAAATTTTGATGCAACTTGAAAACACAATGGCTGAAACCTTTTAATGAGGTACAATGCAACGATACTAATACCACTTTGCCACGAAAGCGCAGCAAACCATTCTTACAAAGATGTTGAAACGTATATTTGTCTGCTGCTTCGCGGTCGCGCGGTTTAATCGTTCCGCTCGTTCACAAGGATTACGTAACGTAGTCGCATACGCCCGTAGCACGCGGGTTTCGGAGTTTCGTTTCGGTTGCACGGCCATTCGCGTTATTGCGCCCCCGGCGATATGCAAGATTCGAGAGACGGGGCCATTCGAAAGCAGCCATTCTCGGATTAATAACGTTCGGCGTCGAACAAAGATTTTACCGCCGACAGCGTTTTGTCGCGTGAAAGAGACAAACAAACAATCTCGACTAACCGGGAAAGTTAGGTCTGGTTCATTGTCACCTACGACCGGATTATTCATTGGTCTCGCGGAATACAAAATGGCCAATATCATTATTGTCAACGACACCCCACAACTCGAGATAGTCTCATGTGTTTATTCGCTTTACATCAAAAAGTCAAAAAACCCTTGAGTTTAATAATGTTATCTTCTCTTTTCACTCTTTTGCCCCCTTATTCGCTTTTCCATTCTTTCCTTCCGCTCTTTTTCTCGTTGTGTTGGTGCATTAAACGGTGACGATGCGCACGCGTGTAAGATGCCGGGAATAAAGAGAGCGAGGAGAGAAAATGCAAGAGGGACGACGAAAGAGGGTCGCTTTGCGACAGAAACTCGGAGTACAAGAGGGTGAGGTGAGGTATAAATGTTAGAGTTACCCCACCCTTCACGAAAGGTGGCGAACGCGTGTTATGTGCCTGACATTTAAATATCGTAGTCGATGTCGGAGGCTTCAGGGAGGGGTTACTATCGATTGCAATTGCAGATAGGACTGTTCCCTTCGTTTTCACTCCCTTATTACAAGCGATCCTCGTGCGCTCTATTATTCGAGATAGAAATAGAGAGAGAGAGAGAGAGAGAGAGTTCAAAAATTTTGAAAAATATATGATTATACTGCTATATAATCGAAAAAAAAATTGGTACGTATATAAAAGTTATGATATTGTTTCTTTAATCATTTTATAATCGCCTGTTTTTAAACGGAAAATAAAACTAAAATAAAAATCTATGAATTAAAAAAATATTTTTAGAAAAAATGAGCTGAAAAAGCCTATAATTTGAGAGACCAATCGATAAACATTTTGAAAATAATATTCAATGCAGATCGCGATAAAATTAGTAAATAGTTTATATCGTTCAATCACATACTAGATATAAAGAGAAGAACGTAACGCAATGTAGCTTATAATTAGCGAAGAAGAAAGAGGTCTTCATTATTATACATTATGCTTTTGCAATATTACACCGAGGACTTTAGAGCTATCGTGTCTACTTTCAGTTCGTGACTGGCACAAGCTGACTTGCTACCGAAATCTCTCCAAACTCGCGAGGTTTGACAAAGCCCTATTGTTCCAACTTTGAATGTCGAGCTGCGAAACATAAATAGAAGGATTTTGAGAGGAAGCAATATGCTAATCACTTTAAAGTAGAATTTTACAAATTTTTTAAGCTATATTTATTTTCAATTTTTGATTAAGATTTCAAGAAAAATCTCGTTATATATAGGATGTAAAGAATACCTCAGGAAGAATATTAAATCTGATTTATGATTTATGACTCTTTCTAGTTTCTTTACGTGGCATAGTATATTATTGCTTTAAAGCCCTGTAAATATACTTTCTTACTTTTGAATAAATCATTGGGTCGAATAACAGCGTAAGCAAAATTTTATTTATTTTCTAGAACATTAAATGATTACCATACACATACGGCGTTTATTATAACAGTTTTAGTATTTTCTTTTACGATGTTATATGGAGAATTATTAAAAGTTCTATTAGAAATTATTAAAAATTCTATTAGATTTTTTACTATACGTGAAAATGATGTATCTAATTTTTTAAATCTAATCATTTATTTTTATTATTGTATATAATTTTCCTTGTCGAAAGATATAAGGTCGAAAGATATAAGGCCATAGTTTAAATTAGAAACAATATATTTTCACGAGCAATAATATATGGTAATAAGACCAAAATTCACAGATTTACGCGAACGTAGAAATAAAAGAATATCCAAACGTTGTAGTAGTAATACCGGATATCGAACATAAAGTAACACGCGACTGGTACGGTACCACCTGCATTGGTACTGAGAGAACGGAACTTTCGGGCAGGAATCGTTTTCCGAAAGGGGAATTGAGCAGGGCCGAGGGTGTCAGTATCGAGCCACCCCTCGATCGTCGGTATCGCGAAATTACCGGCTGTAATTTCGTCAGCCGACGAATTTTGTAAACGGCTCTGAAACTCGCCTAACTTTCCAGCGGCATCCATCATTCCGTAATACTTTTTCCCAACCCCTTCTTCCGTCATTGAACGATTTGCGCAAATTACAAGTTCGTACCTCGACGCAAAGTTTTGATTTCGGATTCACTTTCGGACTTGGCTTCAATCCGCGGCCGGTCACGATTAAGATATCCTTCGCACCTCGAACTTTGTCCGAATCTCATCGATATTAACGCCGAGTGTGTAAATCGTTTCTTCTAATGTCATTAAAATCGTGTTTTTTTTTTTAAGTTTATATTATATTATCGCAATAATATATTTATTTTTCTTAAAAATATTTTACAAAATTTAATAATATTTTTCTCGATTTTTTCACTGCTTATTTTTCTGAATTTTATTTTTTTTTATTATTTTATTAAAAAAAATTATATTACATTATGAAATCTATTTTTCATTTATTCTCTTATTTGTTTTTTGAATAAATTTAAAATTAATTTAAACAAATTTAAAATTAATTAAACAATTTTAAAGGAAGATATATTAAGTTAAAAACAATAGACAACAAACAATAGACTTAGAGTGAAGTAATTAATTTGTAGATATCAGAGGATATATATATAAATGATCAGGATAATTTTCCATTGTACATTAATAGTGCCTCGCGTGCGTCACAAAGTGTCTAAAGCGAAGGGCAACTCGTAGCGCAGCACTTTGTACTACTCGCTCATGTACGGTCGTTAATGCGACATTAACTGCGGATCAGGCAATCTTCGGCACTGTCCGTCGGCAGAAACAGTATGCCGGTCGTTAATAGAGTTTCTATTAAGCACTAGGATAATCCAAATTCTCGGGATAATACTCCGGCCACAATTTCATTTTCCATTAACGCCGGCGTGGAGATCGATTGCTTTGCGATCATCGGCGCTATTATTGCCCCAGCGCCAATAATGGAAGGTACATACCATAATGATTAACCGCGTTACGTTCGGCTAAATCGGTTCTAATTTAGTGACAATTTTTCTTTTTTTTTTTATCTCTTTTTTTTCTTTTTTTTCTTTTTTACACCGACGCGTTTGCCGCGCCTTGATGGAAACGTAATTGTCCGTAAGTAAATGATCGTCGTATATCGATAGAGACTTTAAATGCGTCCTTTAACGATAGTATAGCACTGCGATTATTGCAAAAGCGTATTTTTACGTAACGAGTGGAGAACGTTCTATTGAAAAATATTAGATATGTATAGACGAGACATGTCGGGGACAGCCACAAATGAAAGAGATTAATTAACTATTGGCGACGCGAGCACACTCTCGAGGGTACATAAAGCTATTAATAGCACAATGCAATGAGGCTTATATTCATCGGGGAGCCATCGTCGATTTTTAGGGAGCAGCAGAATTTTTTTTAATTCTCATAATTGTGCGCGAGCGCGATATATAACGCTGTCTACTGCGAAAGAGCCGGTTATTGCAGCGTTCATTACAATATTTCGACATGGCGCCATCCAGAGACCGCGGCAGAGAGGTACGAGCAGCGTGGCTCGAGATAGCCAGTTTCTAAAGTTAATAAATCATTCGTGTAATTGCCAGTAATTCCTGTAGTTTCCACCACACACCACTTTCCGCCTCAACTTTTCGTATAACTTGGCGCAACTTCGACGAGAAGATCGGTACGCCGTTTTCACTCTGCCGTCGAAGCGAGCTTTGCGAGATGGGGAAAAGGGGGATGCGAAGGAGGGAGGGGGGAAAAAATACATAACGCGGTCCATTTACGCGGAGAAGTCGACTTATCGACCGGCAACTCAGCCTCCGTATCCTTCTTTATCGCAGTTTACGATCCTGCCTTTCCACGATTCCTATTGCATTATCCTGTTTTGCCCTTGAGCTTTCTATGTTTCATTATATATGTATTTTCATATAACATTTTATTTGCGATCGGTCGCTCGCGATACGTTTTTTATTAATTTTTGCATTGAATTATATGTTAAGCCATATTAATTTAACATGTGTGCACTGCACGAAAGTATAATATACTTATTTACGTATATTATATAAAACACACTCATAAGAGAGCGACAATTAATAGTAGAAGAATAAATATACTTTTATAATTTTAAAGATAATCGTTTCTCAAATTCTTTTCTCGTATTTTTTAATTATTAAATTCAAATGAAATATCTCGATAATTAATTTTCAAATTCAACATTAAAATTTACATTTATTTACATTTAATCTAGATTTAAGTCGTACAAACAAGTCGCATGTATAAAAATGCAGCAACGACGATCACTCGTCCTTGACTCATTATCCGCACATTGTTCTTCGTGTCGCGGGTAAAAAATTGTACAGCATTAATTCTTTCTCGAAACGTTGCGCGTCCTTTCGTCGAGTATCCTTCTTGCGGGATTTCGCACGTCGCAATCCCGTCGAGGACGGTATTATTCGACGTAGATTCGCGATAAGAGCCACGAACGACCACGAAATGTCGTCAGAGGGGAGGGAAGGGAAGGAAGGGATCAAACAGTCCTACATGTTAAATAAATGGATTCCTCTTTCTCTACGCCGAGTCGTCGGATAAGGCATCCGCGGCCACCGATCGCATTGTGCGCGCTATTCTCGCGTCTCAAGAAATTTTCAATCAAACGTTCGGTATGCCCGGGGGCCATCTACATCGAATGCCACGACGAGGAAATAATGCGTGGCCGCGAGGAAGCCGCTCTCTTGGCGACGGTGGTTGCCGATGGGAGCGGGAGAGAGGGTCGGTTAGGCGCGCGTTCTTGAAGCCACCCTCTTATCCGTGACATACCAATAATGGATGCGAGATTAAAGGGCCGCCAGGTTCGCGAATTCGACTCCCGCATACGCAGTGCAGACACATTTGATTTACGAGCTTGCCTCGCGTTTCTAGATTCTTTTCAACGTCAGCCGCCCAGGATATAAAGCACGGGATGGGCTCCATTTTTGTTTATTTTAGAATTTTACCAAGGAGTTTTATCCCCCGCGAAAACGACTACGTTGACTTCGGGATGGTACTATCTCTCTTTTTCTTTCTCTTCTCTCTCTTTCTCTCCATTTTCTCTTCCTTCGCATACTTCAGTTTTTCCCGTTCCCATCTTATTTCCCTAGACTCGAGACGAAACGACATAGTTGGATGAATAAAGAACAGCGATGCGTATAAGATGTGCCACCTTTGCTATGTCAAATTTTAACGATTTCTTCGACAAATTTAGTGTTTATTTTGATTCGATGTGGTGGAAAATTATCCTTGATTTTTTCTCGATATTAAATATTTCGCCAATTAAACTTTTTAACTTTAGTTAAAGTTTGAAATTAATTTATAGCGAAAATCAACATTTGATATCAAATACGCAATTTTATCGGAGAAATATTAATTCCAAGGTTTGGCAAAGAAACTGTCAACAACTGTTTGACGAATGGTATGTTTTATGGATAAAGTTCGAAATTACGATTCTCAAAACAAGGATCTTCAATTTCGCATTTTGTCGAATAAAATGGGTCACGAGAAAAATCTGTAGTCATCGCGAATATTCGTATGATAACTATTGACAAGCGTGAGTAAGATTGTTATCGTGACATCGTCTAACTATGAAGAAAGCCATTTTTCGGCATTTGATCGCTTTTGTTTCGCCGCTTGATAACGTCATTATTTTTTCTATAACTTTGCGACAATCAATTTTAAACTTTTATAACGATAACTTTTTGATATAAAGAAAAACTAAATTTTACTTTTTAACTATATTTTAATTTTTACAAGAAAAGGGGACAATGTGTTTTATTCGTCACTGGAAAAGCGAGAGCAATTTTTAAAAAAATTGTATAAATTGCAATATATATGTTGTTACATACATACCATGCGTGCTATATGAATATTTGATTAATGAAAAAAATAGTATGTATAATTTATACAGTAATTTGTTTCAAAGAATTATGTAATTTTAATTTTATCGATGGTTTTATTTTGCATTCGCGAAAATTATTTTATTAATACAGAAAATTTCAATAAAAAAACCTACATGATGATATATTGATATACTACGCGTTTTTTATTATTGTAACAGATTATTTAACAACTTGTCGCAAAGTTATATATTTCACGACCACTTTTCTGTCTCATTTTACTATCTCTCCGCTAAATTCGCGAAAGCCCTTGGACGCAGTATTGCGGTACCAATCTTCGAGACTTTTCTAGCGATACGATGCGAGTATCCGCATACTGTTCATCCACTTTTCCAACTTCACTTGACATTCGCTCCGGACATCAAAATTTTATGTATCTCTGCAGCTACGGTGCGGTAGAACTCTCTAGATACTATCCTTCGCCGTATTTTCTGTAGACAAAATTTATTAACGCGACGACGACGGTCGACTTTCAAATCGATCCTGTCGGGTTACGACTTTACGGCAACGGCCAGCGCTAACAGTAAATTTAATGAAAAGAATCATGCATGGCCGTTTGACATTAATATTGGATTCCTCAAATTATTACTCAAAAGATGTAATTGTAGAATTATTAGATTTCTGATTCAAGATTTAATAGTTGTACGGGATATTGTATTTTGCGCGACTGACAAATAAAAAATTAATTACAAATTCTAATCAATGTTATATGAGTACTTGATAATTTTCAATTTTCGATTAATTTAATGTTGCATCATTTAAAATTGCACGCGTATAAATTTCTTTTACATAAAGACAAGAATCCGCGTGGATACACGATATATCAATAAACAATAATGGTTTATGAAAGAAACATTATTTTTTTAAAATATGTGAATCGTTTAAAGTAAAAAAATCGCGGGCAAACTGCCGAATATATGTGTGTATCCCTGTTTTTTAATCTATTTATTCATATCTTCCCGTAACATCAATATTAATCCATACGAATGTACGCAAAATCCGCACGAAGTAACGCAATTATTACGCATCGCCGCCTAGGTCATCTGTCAACAAACATTTTCGTCGCGTCACAGCGCTTGCTGTGTCGCCAGAATAATTGGGACACGCATACCTCTCATTCTATGCGAGATAATTGCGTTCCGCGAAAATTCGGATGGATCAATCCGCGAATGTGACCGGCTGCCCTGGATCCATTTGTCCTGGAAAAACGAACGGTGACAGAAAAGAGAGAGAGAAATAGAGATTGAGAGAGAGAGAGAGAGAGAGAGAGGAGGGCGGTCGATCCAGAAAGACGACCGACTTTTCAACCGTGACAGATCACAAGTTTACAACGACGATATTCGTTTTCCGTGTAGAACGATGATTTTCGTAGCGTGCGGAATTCTAGCCGATGCGGAAGTCTGGGAACGTAACGTCGATGCACATGAGAGGGGTTGGTCGGAGGATGGAATCGAGAGAGCGAAGTGCGGTAACCCGGTTGGACATAGTCCAGGCATTCCGGAATTTCGGCGATATATATGTATATACATGTATCTCGCTCTCTCGGCCAGCTGATCAACTGACCGGCCACTGTCGGACGAGCGAAAGGGCAGAGGCTCCATCGGGGATGAGAACGCTCCCGTCCGAGTGGCGCCGCGACGCCTCCCGGATGCTCGATGTTCCTGGTTTGGGAAAGCGAGAGGAAAGGGTTGCGCTGTCTCGTCTTTCTCTCGCGTTTTCGCGCTCTCTCTTGCAACACGTGCCCACTCGTAAAATCGAATTATTAGTTACCACTGCGCGGGCACAATTCACGAAAACACCTCGTTAAATCACACTACCGCCCGTGAACTTTCGGCATTCTCGCCTAAACTCACTTCATCCGCGCTCGAAAACAGGGAAACCACTTTGCGTTACGTTATTTCCTTTTTTCTCCGTTTGCATGTTCCTTGTGTTATATTTTTCCCTTTTTCCTCTTCGGACTCGAAAGTCGTTTTAAATTTAATTTCTCCTCAGTAGCATTTTCTTAATGTAATTTTGTGAGAAATGAGCTGATACATTAATTTTATTTGAAGAACGAATTATATTCTCTTTTATTTAAATGCTGAGATCCCCTTCTTTTGATTAACGCGCGTATATTAAATTATTTTTTTGATTATCGCATTGCATTTCTTTAAATAAAAATAATTTATTAATTATATTTTTTTTGTAATTATATATTTACGATAATTTGCAGATACATTATTAGATTATGTAATATGATATAAAAATATTATGAAATATATTTAATTATATTTCATTTTAATTATTGAGAAGAATGGAAATACTTTTTTAACAATACTTTAGCTTTTCAATTAATCCGTAAAACTTATCTCATATATATGTGGTTTTTTGAACCAATTTACAATTTACAATTCATTCGTTTCATTTCTCGAATTTCGCAACTATTTTAAAGCCGTAGAAACTATTTCGCATTGTTAACTACTCGCTAGCAAAAGTAGTTTTGCCTTAATTTAACAGACCGGCCTGCATTGCGGAGCGTAATTTACCATCTCGGAGAGAGAAGCATCCCCTTAAGACGGTATTTGTTACGCGGCGACGTTGAGCAGGGATTCGCAAGGATGCTCATAAGGAGGGCTGGCCTTGCGGAAATCTTTCCCCTCGGACATTAAGAACGCTCTCCGGGTCGCGTATCTCACCGCAGAACAAACAGGGCTCTCGTTATGTCCTGCGGGGCTTGTGTAGAGTTCGGCAAACATTCGATGGAAGGTCAACGATACTCTCGACGACAGTCCATCGAGGTTGTGTCCGAGGGCGGGTCTCTGTGTACGACACACGGGGATCGGAATGACGACGAAAAGGTCGGTACCCGTTAAAGTTTTCCCCGGTTAAACGAGATTAAATGACATAATTTGTCCGGAACTCGCTCCTCGCATATTTCGCTAGCGAAGTAAACTCGAGAACGAGATCGAGAGCTTTCGCGCTCTAAGCTCGTTAGACGGCTCTCTTCGGCTTGGAAAGCCGCTGGCGGTTATATTTTTGGCAATGGAGGATCCCTACACGTACCGAGTAATTAATACGGACCTCCGCTTACATCATAAACGCCGCAGTCTGCTTATTGCATATTCCAGCGGTTTGCGCAACAATATGTTTTGAAGGAAAACAACGAACGCGAATTGTTGATCGTAAACGTGTGGTCGATTCCGAATGTCTTGCACGTAGGAATCGATTCGAATTGACGTGCGAAATTTTTATCCTGCTTGTCATGCACATTTCGAGAGCAATCATTGAAACGTGAGATATTTAAATCGGATGCAACAGTACTTTTGATTGATCCCGGAACGTCTTTTTGATTTATCTCGTTTTTTATTTCACTTTACATCTCATTTCCAAGCATATTTAATATTGGCGAAAAAAATATCTCGTGTATATTTGATCGTTCTAATTATAATTAATTCGTCATGCGCCGAGATTTAATTACATAACTGAAATATATACGTTTCTCTTTTTGATATTTTCTCTTTGCTTCTTCATATTCGTAAATTTTCAACTATCGATTTCAGGATTTTCTATTAAGAATTAATCATATCTACGTCCACAATTGCGAAGTTGTGTTGAAAACGAAGTCTT
This sequence comes from Camponotus floridanus, assembly GCF_003227725.1. NCBI lineage: Eukaryota > Metazoa > Arthropoda > Insecta > Hymenoptera > Formicidae > Camponotus > Camponotus floridanus. The sequence goes on from NW_020229839.1 coordinate 570,785, forward strand.
CTATTCGGAGAACTAGCAACCCGTGTGCTACTTTTGAAAGAATTCTCATTAACAAGCCGTATGTAACTGTGAGCAATGCGCGAGGTGCATTATCTTCTTTCTTTTCGAGATCGAAATACGTGTCTCGAATCTTCCTGGAGAGTCGGATTAATTACATTGTCGAGTTGATTTTCTCTCAAAGCTCTCTGCGGCTTAGCGAGTGTCGATTTTTCTTGAAAATCCAATCGCGGGTATCGGTTAAGAGGGAAAAAGAGAAAAAATGTATGTGTGTGTGTGTATGAGAAAGAGAGAGAAACATAGGGAAGCCAGAACGGATCGAGTCTTTCTTGATCGGTCCACAGTTTTACGCGCGCTACGCTCCGTTGGTTTTCAATCCGGTACTCGACGCCAACCTGAACGAGCGTTATACGTGAAAGAAAGAGGCATCCCGATAACACGCGATAAATGCAGAATTGTGCTCGAAAGCGTCGAATGAACCGGCGTTGTCGACCGATAGTCCGACGTGACGTTAGAGTTCGTTTAGAGAGGAACGAAGAGCTTTTTCGCCAAAGAGGAGAAGGGAGAGGAAGCGAAGGGGTTGATCGGAAGAGCGGCATGAGAGGTTCGCAGATGGCGGGACAGACGGAAGCGAAAGCTGGTGAAGAATGAAGAAACGAGGACGGATCCGATGCAACCGGATCGCGCGGACAAGAGAAGAGGGATGCAAAGGGGAAAGTTAGGGAGAGAGAAAAAAAGGTGCAACGTGTGTGGGAGCGCGTGAGGGAAGGCGAATAGGCACGAGCATCGACTTTGGATATCTTAAAAGTGGACGAGGTGGTGAGGGAGAGGAGGGCTTTTCCATCCGTAGGCAGCCGCGGCCTAGTCTTCCTCGCCTCTTCGTCGGCCTTCTCCTTCGGGCATCGGCGAAAGGAAGTATATACCGAAAGGCGTGTGCGGCACGGTGTGTGTCCGATGTTATCTGTGGTTGCCATGGGGATGCTATTGATTGGCCGACGCGCCGACAGACGTCACGGGAGTCGCGGCGCCACTCCGACTATTGCCCGTCGCCCGCACCCCGTCCCGCGAAACCGACCGAGGGTGCTACCCTCCCCGCTGTTCTCCTCACCCTCGGTGCCACCCTCGTTCGCCTCAACGTGCTCGCGCACGATGCAATTTGCCTGCACGTGTGTATATCCTCGCCGATATACACGCTCGCATTTACTCACTCACTTACACATACACACGTGTTTGCCTAACTGTCCCCCGTACCCCATTTGATAACCCGAACTCCTCTGTCGGCGACAGAGGCGACTCCCTTTAATCGTCCTCTCCGGAAATGCTGTTGAGCGAAACTTCTTGGTATACGCTCCGGCGTAGATGACTACGCGAGTCGCTTGCGAGTGTATACGTATATGCACATGTACTTAAGTACGGGAAGCGGTATCCCTCGCGGTGGATAGGCTCTCGAGGCGAGTGAGTGGCAATGCTCTCGGCGACTTTTGTCATTAATGAGCGCATCTCGAAACCATTCGACGTCTGAAAACAATTTGCGTTTGGATGACGCGAGATGACGAAGAAAGGCGGAGGTGGTAGCATAAACGAGCACGGACGCGTGTCTACTTATGGAGAAGAAAACCGCCGGCGCGACGACTTCCGCGACCCGGAGCAGCCATTCTGGCGCCTGGTCGGTCGTATAAAACGCCGCCGGAGGGATTTCCCCGGGCGTTCGCGGTTGCACGCGAGTTCCGTGGAACGGAAACGCCCGGCGGTGGTAAAGAGAAAGAGAGATAAAGAGAGAGAAAGGACAGGTTAGGCGCGAGACGGAGCGACCGCAAACCGCCACGTCGTGTCTCGACGATCGCGTAGGTTTGATTAGGGATTGATCGCTATTCCCAAGCCTCTTCGCAGACCTTTATCAGCAGAATTATATGAGTATAAGCGGATATAAAGCAAAACGCTAGAGCGAATAATTTGGTAAATGTTTTTTTTATTCAATGAATATATCAATAACATAAAGACTTTGAATCATGTGAAAAGCGCTGAAAAATTCCTACCTTGCATCTATTTATTTGATTGGCTACGATTGACTTTTTTTCGTAGCATATTAATTCACTTGACATTCGCCATCAAGTTATAATTTAATATGTAACTTTGAATTTTTGAATTTTTCAACATTTGTCTTACATTAATTGTAGGAAGAAAGACGAAAGAAGATTCGATAACTCTCAGAGATAAGAATGTATATATATTTTTTTAATTTTTTACTTGGTTGTAGTAATTAAAGTCATTTAAAATTAAAAAAAATGAAAAAAATTAAAAAAAATTAGGAGATAAATCTAACACTTAAAGAGAATATTTCATCTGATATTTTTCTGGATTGCACGTCTACAAATTGCGCAAATTTTTGCTGGCATATTGTGTTTTTGATTTTGCCAATTACAATTATAATTTGATTGGAATGTTGGCTTTTCTTTTGTGACATAGTTAGTTTGAGTCGCGCGCGTCATATCCGTCTCCCCCAATTCGTGTTCTATTAAGAGCAAACGTGTCAGGTGTTAAATTACAGCCACGGTGTCGCAAAGCCAGATGCAATTACCAAGACGTGGCAACGGTAGATGATCGGTTACATCGTGGATACGATTGGAATATCAATCACGAGGATGAGTTTCGCAATTTGGGATGCTACTTGCGTTACCGTTCACGTGGCAAAAAAATAACATCGACATTGGCGAAGGTAACGCGACGCGTCGATTTATCGGCATCATAAGGACTTTTATTACATATGCAGAACTTTCAGTCTTCTATTAATCTTCTCATTCCTAGTCGCGTCATATGATCGTGTATTAAAAATATTATGATAATTTAAGGGCACATATTTCGAGTTATTATAAAAATACAATAATAAAAAAATAATATAAGTCTTGATTATCACAGATTAATATTTTAATGCTTCACAAATTAAAGTAGATATTTCAGTCTTTATTTTATATATTCAAAATAATGGAAATAAAAATGGTAACATTCAAAACAAAAATTCGAAATCAAAATAAATTTAAAATAACTAAAAATAAATTTGTTTAATATTTTTGCTAGAAGAAATTATTCTCTTTTTATTAACTCTCCGCCAGCGGATGCTAAATCGTTCATAACATTCTATCTTAAGAATGTTTTAAAATTATATAATCAAAAGAAATATATGCAGAAATATCAATAATTTTTAATTAGTACGTATAATATTTTTTAAAGAAAAAAAATACTTGAAAAATATATAAATATAATTATTCGTTATAAAATTTTATTTTGCGATACGTGTAAAAAAACTTGCTACAAAATAATCAAAATTGACTTAGCTATACAGCTATTACGTTCGCTGTTCGAAAGTTATGAGGGATCTTAATGCTCATGGGAAAAATTGGAGCAGTTTGTGTATAATGCTGAAGTAATATTTTTTTAAAGATGTAACTCTTGAAATATGGAAATAATGTCTAAAAATAACGCTCCCCAAATACAATTTGCGCACATAAAAGTTTTGTTCTTTTACATATATGTCATCGGCGTTTATTATACACTTCTCATATAATTTCTATAGAATCCTTTTTTAACTTCTCGATAACATTCAATCTTGTTTATATTATAATTATAATTATAAAGTGTCTGACAAGAAATATTATTATCTTTGTTAAGATTTCAGCTTTAATAATATTATCAAAGTATCGAAATCTTTCCACACGTCGAAAAGTGCCTGTATAAACTATCTCTTATGTATTTTATTCAGTATTCAGGTATCGCTCGGGAGAATAAGACGATTAATATTCCCATAAGTTTGAGATGTCTCACCTCTATTCTCTCATCCTCCGGGATGCTTGCAAGTAGATAGATTACAAGGCGGCGGGTACTTTGGGTATGCGGGAGAACCTCCCGCCTAATGTAATGATTATTAATTGCTGCGGTGACGATATGCAGTGCACGCAAACGCGGCGGTTGCACCTGCACCGGTTTTATTAACGTCGGCAGTTCGATATAGCTTCTCCGCAACTAATATACATACATCTCGGTATGCGGATAATAATCGTTGTTTCGAAGTTGGCGCGCACACGGTGCGCGGACGAGCCTCGTGCCGGCTCTTGCAGACTAATGCGTCGTACTTTACTTGTCCTAACTGCGGATGTCGTCGTCGCCGTCGTCGCCGTCGTCCTCAGAGTGAATGTCATCGTTCGTAATATTATTCGAGGTTACAGAACCACGCTTATCCACCTGTCTTAACTGTGGCGTGCTATTAAGCAGGTTGCGACGGCAGTTAAGACTTAGTTTGGCTTAATCCCTCGGTAACAAGTCTTTACTTTAGCACACATCAAAAACAACTTGATAAAAATTACCCTTTTTTCTCTAAAAAGGATATTAATATTTTTTAGAATAAATATAGCTACAAAACAATTTGAAGATTTCTTATCAATTTATTGGTTGTAATGATAATAATTGAAATGATATTGTGTCCATCTCATTTTCATAAAAGAGCATCAGAATTTGACCATCAATTTTTTATTTATCTTTTAAGTTTCTTTTTGTTTAATTTACAAAAATATAAATTTAGAAGTTAACTGATGATTTTAGGATTATTTTAAGAGACATACACACAAGTGAATCGATAAAAAAATAGCGTTAAACGATTGGCAATTGTATGTGTGTGCTGTGACATTTAATAAATTTATTATATAGATTTATATATCATTGCTCTTTATTAGTTTTATATAAGGGAGACTTTATAAACCACATGTATTATGAAACAAACACTGTCTAAGATTTATTAGTCATTTAAAACTTTGTTATGAAAAAGGTCAGGTCTCTTGTCAGTAATGTTTTGCGAAAGTTTTATCCCACTCAGCGCAAAATGTCATGATATATTATTATCATTAATATATCATTCATTTTTTTCTAAATTTTATTTCAAATTAATCAAATATGTCTGTATTTCTTCTGCATATATAATTGAACATTATATTTATAGTACATACCAGTAATTATATTCAATCACATTAAATTGTCGCAACAGCTACAATTCATCGATCGCGATATCGGATATAAATAGAATGTCGAAAGAGGGTTCGTAAATTGCAACGTGACGATCGTTTAATTTTTCTCGTTAGTCTCTCGTCATTTTCTGCTTGGTGTCTTCGCGGTCACTTGTGTAAGTAAAAAGATTGGAGGCGACAGGCGAGAGAACGAAAGGAAAGGGAACGAAACTAATTGCGGTGCCGCGCGACCTGCTAGTTCCGTTATAACGACGACGCCATCTCGTTCGAGCTCCGATATGTCTTGACGTATTTTCGATAGTACGAAACTTTCCTGCGCCAGATTATAACGAAGGCACTACCGGTCTTTAGCGATGGCCCATTCTTACTTAACGGACATTTCCATCGTCAAACGGTTCGACATTCGCGATACGAATTTGCTGAAATTTTCAACTTCGTCGGTCCATATATATTGCACAAAAATTAAAATATATTGTATTAATAATAAATGATAATAAATATATATATTAATGACTGGTGAATACGATAATAATACGATAATAATATTCGGAGATGGGAAAAATTTTGATGAGCTTTCTAATTACGTTAGTATGCATTATCTAAGATAGATAAAAATTTATTTTTTATTTTAATCTAAATAATCTTTTTATTTTAATCTTATTTTAATCTAAATTTTTTATTTTAATCTAATGATTAGCAACTATATTCTAAATACATGCTCTAAAAGGATGGAGATTTTATCATACAAAGAAATAAGTAAATAAATAAAATCTATACCGTGTACTTTTGAAATTTGTCGAAATAAAGGAATCAGAAAACAAAAGAAATTATAGTTGTTAGGTGCAGAAAAGAAAATGCTGCGTATATCGAGCGAGTTAACGCGAGATCGATTTTATTTACACTTGACATTAGATGTAAGCGTCAGAAACAGAAACGGACGCTTTATTTTTAGCAAATATTGTACAATGTCAGGTACGCGACACACGGCACGAGGCAATCCGATTTACGTACAAGCAAATGCAGCATCGCGACATGCTGTTTCGATATGCCAATCGACATGATTTTATTGCCCGCCCCAGTGACTGCTCACCAAGAGCTATCTTTCTTTCTCTATCCCCTTCGCATCTCTCTCTCTCTCTCTCTCTGTCTCTCTCCTCCAGCCTCCTATTTTTTGTTATTTGTACACCAAACCGAGCCGAGTTGTTGCAGTACGGCAGCGGCAGTGGTGGCGGCAGTGTGTGCCGGCAGCAGAAAATCTCAAATAAATCCTTTCGTAATCCCGCATCGCTCCTTTCAGCCAGTCCGGATTTCCACTACTCGCTTTTATGCCACCTCCGCATCCTCCCGAAACTCTTCCTCTTTCCTCTTGCGTCTCCCTATCGTCCTGTCAAGAGAGAAAACTACTATATCGTTTCTATCTTTCTTCCTCTCGTCGCCTTTTCTCGACTCGCATTATCCTATTTTTATCTTTTTTTTTTCCTTCTTTTACCTCCTCGTTTTTCGTTGCATTTTGACAAACCCGCGCGCTCGTTCCGTTTCTCCTTTTTTTTTTTTGCATTTTTCCCCTTTATATACCATCCTCTATATCGCGTAATCTCAGTTCAGGTCAGCGCTTTAATCGCGTTTGTTTCGTATGCTTTCCCTGCGTGAACCTCAATAGCAACTTCCTCGCTATTCAGGCGTACCGTCATTACGATATCTGGCGCCGCGGGCTACGACTGAAAGAGGGATTCGTCCGAGTTTCGAAACTACGTTCGTCACAGTCGAGAGCGCCAACCGGAATTGGTCGTCATGCCAAACGGAGAACGAGACAAAGAGATTTATTGAAGCAGCGCGAACAAAGAGATTTTTTAAGCTATTTGTCTTCCTTTTTTTGGCGAAATCGAGAACGATCCACTCTATTCCATCGTATGTGCCGTCCTTCTTTCGGTATATTTATCGCGCTATTATTACATCATCGAGCGTATTCTCGTTCGGATCGGATCATCGTTCGTTTGAGTTATGTCGCGCGATGCCTCGGCTTCTTATCGCCATAAAAGAGCGCCAGTTTGGTAAGTATGAAAAAATGCGCAATTTTTTCTTACCGAAAAGGAAAAGAGGTTTTCTTCATCCTCGCATCGTGTCACTTTTATCCGGCTTATGTCAAGTCACTTTTTACCTTAGTCCTTATTCAAGGATTAACGTGTCAGAATGAACGTGATATAACATCGAGAGAAGAAGAAACATCAGAAATAAGTATTCAGAGTGCTTTGAGAATCTTGCTTGACAATACATTTAAAAATTGCCCACGTAAGCGGAATCCGCAACAATTTTACAGTTCTGGTATATTATTTATTATGAGTATTTTCTACCATGTTTCACTACAATAATTTTATTCAGCATGTGCAGATAAGTTTTTTCGATGAAAGCTCATCATAAATCGAACGTCTGAAATGTTTTATATATATTTGATTATCTCGCATAAGAATTTGCCAGATAATCAAATAAATAATTTAGAGTTTCGATCGAAGCTGATCAATTTAATTTAGACTTCTATTCAAAGGCAGTCAATTAAGGAATTATTATAACTCGTGAGCACAATAGCCGTGTCGGTCTCGGAGGGATTGGGAAAGAATCGATCTATCCGAAGGAATGGGTGGGGAGCTCGACGACGAAGCTCTCTTCGCTTCATAAAAATCATCGGAAATAACTCTGATTCAGTTCTATATTCGATTAGGCCATTTGGTCCGCGCTCTCGTTAATTGCCCAAAGGGTTCTAGGAGTTTTATGTACAAAGTTTAGTCTGGATTGTCCGCTTCTGACAAAGTGTAATGATTTGGTCTTGCGAAAATGAGTCAGCCGTTGCTATGATTACGAATATGGCGACTTGTCGATGTGATAACAAGTTGCGCAATGTGCAAGAAGCATGCGTTATCGCGTGCATGCCGATAACGCGAATTGAAGGGAAGGAGTATTTAGGTCACAACAGAGACATGCTTTTGCAACGGAACGAATGCTGGCGAGAATTATTCCGAACGGGAATAATATGATAATCTCAATGTAATATGCTTTATTGCGATTAGATGATTAAAGTTTCACTATTCTCGAGTATCTACGTAATTAATAGATACTCGCATATTTGTGTAGAGAATTTATATCGTAAACTTTTATTTTATGATTATGAAATTTTCTGAAACGGCATGTTTTTTCTCAACTTGTATCGCGATATTAATCTTTTAATTAACATGTCTAGTTTTTGTAGCAATCTTTTGAAGTAATCGATATTAAAAAGATAATATCTAGAATTCTAATTACATTCTAATCGCAAAATCTAATTAACAAATGTTCTAAATTAGATTGAAATAAGACATTACATGATTATAAGTCGTTTTAAACACAGTAATGTAATGCTTTGCATTGGACTCGCGTATGATTACTCTTTCGGAGAAGTTATCGACCATGCCGACAATCGCTCGGCTTGATCAAGGTGAGCATGATCAACGTACACGTAGAAAAAAAAATTCACGTTTACCGTCTGGCTCGACGACGATAACAAATTCATTCCGAAGCCACCATAAACGATCCCCCGTTGAGCTATTCGCGAAAGTGCGCCCGAAGCTTTCGTAATTTATTAAAACGTCGCAGACACGAAAATTCGAAGCCTTCTTGAGCCTCCCCCGTTTCCCCTTCTCTCCTATCGTCTCCGTGCACCATCACCCTCCGTGCGGATGTCTAACTCCTTCCTTCGGTCTCTTCGGGGTCGCTATAAAATTTTCAGTGGATCCTGCGCAAGAGCGAGAAGTGTACCTGGGTGGTTACGACGGACTCACGTCCACCATTTACACACGTTTTCTCGTGTGTAGTCGGCGCGTAAAACGATCGTGGGGGCGGCTAGGGGCTCGGCACACATGGAATAAGAATCCAAAAAGACGGAGGCGAGGAAGAGACGGCGAAACGGCTCCCAGGGGCTTTTCCCAATCAGCCGGTTGCGCCGGGGCTAAAATGCACTCTCTTTCTCGGTACCCGGGCTTGCCACTGGTGCTCGGTATTTTTCCACCTAAGGCCACCGGCGAATACGCGCTAACTCGCTAATGCACGCTAGCGAGTTGCCGCGCGAACCAACATCGCGGCACACTCGACATACCAGGGGCTTTTATACGCTCGTATGGATTCCATTAGTAATCTTTATGCGATCTGTTAACGCGCGCCCCGCACCGAGAGCCAGCGAGGAGTCCTTGGAGGATTTCTTTATCTTTTCCCGCGTTGGCCCGCGCAACTTTTATAGCGCAGCTGTACCGAGCTGAGTTTGCACTAGCAATCGGGCGCCCGCCGTTACGTTTATACCGCGCTGCGAGGACATTTCGGGGATTAGAAATGTCGATACGATCGTGGACTACGCCCGTTTACTTGTGAGAATGCTTACTGAAAGGGGGAAGAAGAGACTCTATTTCTAGATCACTTAGAGTGTACTTCTTCACCAAAAATATGATACAAAACAAATATTTTGTAATTTTTTAAAATTTGAATTATCGTAATTTTTTAAATCGAAATGCCAATAGAAGTAAATTTGATTGATTTATACAATTATAAATTGAAAAGTATTTTTTTTATTTAAGCAAATACTCTGCCTCATTCTTTAATTTTTTTTAAACTTATAAATTTTAATAAAATATTTATTAACAATATTTTGTTAATATTTTGTTAATAAAATATTTATTAATTGATGATTTTTTTAGACATGTTATACTTTCCAGAAATTCTTGTATGAAAATTCCTGTAATTTTTTTCGCTAATGCAGAATTATATTATTGACAAAGAGAAAATACTATTGTAATTTATATATATTATATGTGAGATATTGTGTATACATCGCATATAAAACACATGTCTCATATAAAAGTGATTAATTTAAAAAATTATACAAAATATTAATAATAAATTTTATATCTTTGATACATCGAGCACTGTTGCCATTATAATGTTACGAAATGAAACTGTGCAAAGTATTATTCAGTTGCTGTGCAACGTTTGCATACTTGCTTTAAGCGATTCCGTTAGTAACCTTTATACGATCCACTAGGGAAAGAAAGTCCTTCGAGAATTTTTCCTTGAACAGCTTACCTCTCGACTTTCAAACGAGACTGTTCTGTCATCTCATGCATGGCGGTATCGAATAAAATCCTGGGAAAAAATAATAGATAAAAAGTTAATATCGGTGCTTAGCGAGTAGAAAATATTATTTTAACGATTATCTAAACGATTGTTGTGTGTGTGATTATAATATAATAGATATATATATATAATATACATTAACAGACAGTTAAAATGTTATCTTTATATTAATAGGCTTGACTATTTTTTCTGTTGCAGGTAAGCGTGCATTCATCGGGTTAACAATTACTTACAAGTAAGGATATCATATAAGTAGAGGAAACGTAGAAAAATTCGCAAAGTAAGTACAGTATAATAAATCGTTACTATCACTAAAAGCATTAGACTAAAAGCATTATACGCTCTAATAAACATTTAGCAAAATATAATTTGCACAGTAAAATATATCACGGCAATTACGCGATATTCCGTGCATCATTCCCTATCAATTAGTAATTAGATACTTGATCATTCACTTCCCCCACGTATATTTGATGAAGTCAGGTACATGGCGCGTTCTAATGAATACTACGTATCAACGATGCCATAATTGCGCCGAATTATATTGCCTCGCCAATCGAATATACAGTTAATGTTTGGCAAGCATACGTAAAGTTAATCTACGAAATGCCTAATAATGCCGATTGACCATTTATTTTGTTTGAAACAAAAATCAAATCAACGGATTTATGATTAAAAAAAAATTCGCTTTTAAATTTCCAATTTTGTTGAGTGCCATAATGTATTTGATGCTTTTATTTTCATGACAGAGGTATCAATTGTATTTTTAGCTGTAATATTTTTCATGTAGGATATTGTATCTGTTTTTATTTATATTTATTTTATTTATAATTTCATTGTTTTCTCTCTCTCTCTCTCTCTCTCTCTCTCTCTCCCCTTTTGTGTATCTTAGGTGTGCTATTTTCGAGATGTCTTCTAATCTTGATAATTCATCGGCAGTCGATTTGCCAGAGGTAAATACTCTTTCGGTTGGCCGCCATGATTCCTGACGATTCCATTTACCGCAGGCGAAGCTCGCGACTAATTAATACGTCTACAAACGACAGCCTCGCTTTCACTCAATATCAATAACCGATAACTTTTGATACGGCAATATCAATCAACGACTTCGTCCACGGAAACAATCATGGCGCATCTAATAAGATGATGTTTCCTCGATCGCGATATCTTAATATCGATCGGCATCGATCTTAAGATAGAGCGACGTTTGATTTGGGGTAAGTCAGATCGCGCGGCCAATTGCATCTCGATGCAATTTTCAGCTCGAAGCGAGACAGTTAGACGGGAAGCCATGCGCAATTAGACGATAGGATCAATTTGACATGGGGGAAGAGAGATGGATCGAGCGATCGCAAACTTCGTGTTAATCCTCGATGCATCCGATGTTGCAATTGAACACTCCGAGTCCCGAACCCTTGAATCAGCCCTTCGCGGGGAAGCGCTCGCATTACTTACGGATGCACAAACACGAGAAGGTTGACAAACGTTGCACACGGGTAGAGGAGATATTGCCGCGCAATTGACCTCATATCCCCCTCTGGCGCGTACGATATTAGATTAGATTTCGGCAAATTGTCCTCTAGAATTATGCGAACGCGCATAAGGGAGCCGCTCCGCTGTTTGCTCCGGGCATCGGCTCGGAATTTCGTGAGATTGTTGCGTCGAGTGCATCTTGAGAATGCAGCCCTACGATATTTGGATAGCACGTACAAGAAGAATAACACAATTCGAATTACTATGTTTATCAGTAGCAGCACCTTATTTCGCGCGAGCTACTTTAAAATAGTTTTTACTTTAACAGAAAACTAATTTGCAATTTGGAGCAGCTTTGTATGTATGTAAATTTTTGGATCTAATTTAACAGATTTATGCAAAAAGTGTTGCGTGAATATAATTTTCGTTTGAAATTTTCGCTTTTATTGTTGATTTCAACATTGTTACTTTACGTAGATACTTTCGTAATATTTTGACATTTATTATAAAATATTTTATATTAATTTATCTCATTAACGTAATATATCCCGAATGATATTTCTATAAAAATTATATACACGTTCTGCAGTTAAATTTCACACAAGCGAACGGTCGTTGTAGTTATGGTTCATACGCAAATGCTTTATACGCGATTATTGAGATGAAATTTGCGTGGCATGGCCGCAAATAGTCTTTTCGCTTTTCATCGTGCAAATAGCAGCGAACATTGCGCCACAATAATTACGTATTGTCATCTAATTGGCTCGATATCCCTGCCGTGTTATAGCGTGCGCAATATTAGATTAGATTTCGCCAAATTGTACGTGGAACCGTGGAAAATTACATCGCGTTAGGGATCAACGGCTTTATTTGTCGAACATTGCGATACATGCGAAATTTCCGCAAAATCATCCTTCGTTAAATACGCTTAAAATTAATCGATTTTCGAGATTCGCGAGAATTAAAAATATGCGGGAAAGAATCAACAATTCCATCCAGAATCTATAATAACAAAAATCAATACGTAGATAAAAATATATTCAGAAATATACATCTTTCTTGCGGTGCAACGAGATATTTAGCTCGGTGATGAAAGTTTTGCGCGCGAATTGATTAATTTATCCGTGACACATGCATTGTTAATTGTGAATGCTCGCGCGCGCGCGCAGATATTCGCTGACTGAAGTTTTACGGATCGGTCGGATCGCGTATTCGAAGTTATCGCGCTTTGCGCGCGCCGAGGGAAAATTGTATATAACTTCCTAATAAACTATTTAGCCAATCGAACGGGGAAGGAAGCGTAGCAAGGATGGCTTTACGTAAAGGAGGAAGCGAAGGAGGTGGCGGCGTGGAAAGTGTAGAGGAGATGCGGAGGAGATGCAGGAGTGCGCGGGAGTTTCAGTTTCCGGGTGATCTGTGGCTCCCTCGTCGTGAGAATCGATGCCGCCAGCCGCCCAATAACCATACATCGTACGACTATCACACCCCTGGGGTATATACCCGCGCACCATATCCTCGTCTCTCTTTCACCCTCTCTTCGTCTCTTTCTCTCTCTCTCTCTCTCTCTCTCTCTCTCTCTTTCTCGCTCGCACGCATGCACGTTCTCTTGCGCGCCCTTCTCGCTTCCTCCCTCCCATCATCTCTCTTTCTCTCTCCCTCTCCCGACCTTCTTCATTTCTACCTGCCTTATTACAAATAACCAGGCGTACCTACCCGTTTCGCTTGAGAAAAATTGCCCGGGATTTGAATTATTGCGCATTACTCCTCTCTCTTTCGCGCACGACTCGTGTTCCTATTCGTTACTTCTTCTCCGGCCGAGATTCAAATTATCCTACGAGGTGCGAATTATTATTTATTGGTCGTTCGTATCGGATATTCAGGTCGCCGTTTCTCTCGCAATTTTAAACGTTCGCCTCACGAAATGTGCGACTCACTGTTTCTCTTCCTCTTTTTTCTGTTTTTTTTTCTTTTTTCTTTAAACCTCTCTCGCTTGGCTCTCTTGAAAATTTTACACGCAATCTTCCGCGTTGCAGTTTCATCTATTTATACGTCTGCGAACTTAGACTTAGTTTCGTGCGTTTTGTGGATTTTAAGAAGAAGAGAATATCACGAGTCTTTAACGGTATCTGTTATCTCTCGATTATTGTTGTATGCGCGCGTTCGATTTGCATCGCAACATTACAACCTAGCACCGTGTATATCTCCTGTTGCTGTTGGTTGCAATATATACTGCGTAACCTGATCTCGGCCTTCACTTGAATTTCAGAGTAACACGTGTAATTGGAATTAATCTTCATCCAACTCGATAACGAAGATGACTGATATTATGCTTGATGTCTTGATGTGATAGTTAACTGAGAAGATATGATGAGCCTTATAGATATAATTTGTATATCTTCTATATTTTATATAACACAAATTTTCTCTCTTTAATTATCAATTTAATTATCTTTTTAATTTTCGAATAATCATTATTTTAAACTCTTAAAATGAGCAGTTTATTTCGTTGTTATCACGCAAATAAATAAATTTTGTATGTAAATATATAGCTTGAATGTTATAATTATTTATTAAAAATATTATTTCAATAAGATAGCTATAAATAATCGTTATATTTTCTCAGAAATATGTATCGTAATTTTTTTTACTTCTGAATAATTTTTAAATAATTAATTTTTAAAAATTATTCAGTATAAAAATATTTATAAAAATTGTAGTACATGAAACTGTTGTTATTAGCCGTTATTTTTTTGCTCATTATGGAGAAAGGACATTTAAGATGCCGAGTGAACGTGGAAGAGAAAAATTGTGTTCCCGCTTCTCGAGTGAAATTATGCAAAGTTACGAGTGCGGCTCGTATTTCCTGATAAACCGTTAGCGTATTATTAAAATTAAAATCCGGGGTAACCGGCAGAAAATCTCTACCGTAATTTAATCTTTCTCGCTACACAGTTATGAAACTATCGCTGAAAGTCCTCAAATCTCACCTTATTTTCTCTTTGCATAATCATTGGCATATTATGTCAAGTACTCTCGACAACATTTACATGAGAATTAACGAAAAACTATATGTTGAGAGATATTTTACAAAAGTTATTTTTATAAAGAACTAAAATGATACATATATAACATACGCCATATACGTTTTCTTATGTCACATGATATGATAAGAGGCATTGAGTGAGAGGCATTATAATGATTTCAATGCGAATAGTGGATGAAACGCAGGTCAATTAACATTACGCTTTTAAATGTTGCATTTAATTGGCGGAAGGTAGAAGAAGATGAGATGGAAGAAAACGCGTTCAAAGACGATATTTACAACGGTTCTGATTTTAGCGCGAGTAAAGAGCTCCGCGGGTCGAGACGCCCAAAGAGCCGCGGTAGAACGAGGGTTGATGGATGAAGGGGGACGAGGAGACAGCGGCATAAAAAAAAGGGGGAAGGAAACACATTCAAGAGTGGAATACGAAGTGAGTCGGAGGAGACGAGACGGAACGCGATAATTGCGGCGAAGGATAATTTAACAGGCGGCTCTTTTCCGCCTCGGCTTCTGTTCGCTGTCCGCCCCCGCTTCTCCCTTTTCCCCACCTCCTCTCATTTCTGTTTTTTAATACATCTTTCATCGTTTTCGCGACGCACCGTGATATTCAAAGGCGTAGCATTGAGAAAGTAGTGAGACCTTTGCTTGGAAATGTTACAATTCTTTTAATTCGAATAATGCTAAGTATTTAATTATTTCGGTACTTTAATGAATCGTCGATTTCCTGTTTCGCAATCTTATTTTACTGTCAAATTTGACGAAGACGTGGACTCATTTCATCGATAAAATTATTCGAGGAAACTAGATTTTTAAAGACGTCCTCTCGTTTTTCTCACGACGTTCTAAGGATCTCTGCTCGTTCGCCACTTTTATTCTTGCAGGAGAGCGAACGCCCGCTACAGACAGTCGCTACGGCAGTATTTATGGAAATGAAGCGAGGTAGTTTGAACCCTCTTTTCACCCGCCGTCCGCGTCGACTATACCTATCTACCTACCTACCTACTCCACCCATTCTGTTATCTCCATCTGGGAATCCACCCCCACCTCCGCATGGACTTTTTCCACTTCCGTCTCTGTCGTTTCACCCGCTTTATTTCTTCCCTCCGTCCCACCGCTCTCGTCCTCTTTCTCTCTTTCTCTTTGCATCTAATTTTCCTTCGCCGACGATCGTCTTCTTCTCTTGTCTCGCGCGGGCAAAATCCACGCGCGCAGCTGCCGCCGCTGTTTGCCCACCTAATTACGCGGAATTCATAAGTTACGGAGCATGGCACGCGTGCCGGCGACCCTCCTCTCGCTTACTTTTATCCTCGCTGTAATTTACGAGAATGCGCCAGAGTATAACCTTCTTGCGCAACTTTGTGAAAACGTTATTTTTCGTATGTTTCTTTTAGCGCGACGTTTCTGTACGATAACGTTGGTGTGGATTCCGAGCGAATTGATCGCGTCGTCGCTGCGTGAGCTTCAAAACGCTACGGCGATTTAAAAAAGTTGCGCGCCCTTCTGAGACCTTTTAAAGGAGGACGTGAACTTGACGGTTTCTCTTATCGTTTCGTCAACGAGATTTACTTCGCCGGAGGAATAAAGGACTGATTTAAAAGTATAAATTGGAGAATAAAAGAAATGATTAGATAAGTATAATAAATATATTGATCGTTAAACGAAGGCTAATAACGTCAATTAAGCGACGAGAAAAGGAGACACAACTTTTTTTTAACCTATTTTGTAAAGCATCTTTATTTCATCACTTTTTTTCATGTTTTTTTTATTTCTCTAAATGATGGATTATGATTATGTCAATTTTGTGAAATCGTTCCTAAGATTCATTATCGTTCTATTGAGAATTTATCACGCGTCAGCAATGTACCCGTATTCTTCTGCAAGAGACAGCACAAGACTGTGCAAGAAAAATATCGCTCTTTAATTAATTCCACTTTCTCCGCGAAACGCTTGGAATTCGATTCCGCGTAATTAGCCGCGAGGGCGGTTAGCTTTGATATCGGGCTAATCGAGCTGTGCAATTTCGGAATCAGCTCTCTCACGACAGATCGATTATATCGTGGAAGCCGGAAAGTGGTTATTAACGCACAATGGCAATGGTCGAGTATCGCTTAACGAGCGATTTAATTTAAATTAAACGAATTCAGTTTTGGCCAAGAAGATGCAAAAAGCATCGCCTCTTATATTTTTTAAAGTCTCGGGATGCTTGTTAATTCCGTAACTCTCTTTAGAGAAAAGGGGGAAGGGGAGCCTACTCGAGAAAAATTATTCTTTGTACAAAGAAAAAGCACTCGTCCAATCTATATTCATCAACAATCGTTCGCTGACGATCGAATGCGAGTTATACAAAAATATGCGTTGGTGACATCGAAGCAAATGCATTTCACATTTCTTCTTTTTAGCCGAGCTTGCTATCGTTAGACTATTGCCACCTGTAGGATTTTTTACAACGGTAAAAACTCTTGAACAAATAATTGAGAAAGAGTCTTACAGTAGCGTAATGTGCGCCAACGTGAAAGATCTGACAAAATTATCAACTATTTAAGCGTCGTGGAATCTCGCCGGAATGATTATGTACAATTCATACATGCGATTCAGCTCTACCGGCGTTATTAATCCATCGCGTATCGCGATGGTCTCTATCCGTGCGAATTAATTTGTTTTCACAAAGATCTCAAAGGGTACTCGCGAAAGGGGTGAAAACAGCGGAGCTCGTTCGATCGGCGCTTTTCGTGGCCGCGCCGTCGAAGCGCTCATTAATTCAGCACTTTTACGAGGGCGGTCAGAATCCATTCCGAACGATTAGACGCCCACCGCCGTTGCCGCCGCAGGGCCGGGGATGGGTTAAACGCACACTTAGCGATCGTGCTCTCACGATTGCTCTCGAATCGGATCAAGGCAAATACTGCGCTTTGAGCCGATGAGGAGTTCGCACAAAGAGACGGAGTAATATACCGTCAGAAGGACGGAGAGACATACGTCAAATCGATACGACTTGAAACTGCGGGCGTCGGTTGCGCCCCTGAAAAATTCAATCCCTTCGCACGCGCGTGGACATAGAGGGAACGAGGAGCGAAGGAGGGATGAGCCGGACAATGTATTCAGTTACGCTCAATTATTATCTTCCTATCTCTGCGTCGTACCGTCCTCTCGTGTCCGCTGTTCATCAATTCCATCGCTTTTTCATTGCGCGACGATGACGCGTCTCTAGACGATGGAAAATTGAAATATTCAAGAGCGATATATGTCATCTCTCAAACGGGAGCGAGACGCGAATAATTCCGATATCCCGCTCGTGGATTACGAATGATGATCTTGATCGGAAGTAGGCCACGTAAGTTAAACGACAGAAGTTGGATGACATATCAAGCTGGTCTAATTTAAGTTGTCATAAGGAGATGGAGCGTATAAGCCCGCCTTGAATCGCTCTTCCGCGTCCTACCGCGTTGACATCCGCGAATTCTACTCTTGCAACCTGTTGCTCTCTGTCTCTCTCCCTCTGAACCCCTCTGAGCCCCTTTCCCTCCTCGTCCCCCGTTGCGTCCGCTCTTTCTCTCACGTCTCCACCTCGTCTCTGCCGTGCTCCGTTCTAACGGGGTCCACGTGTAAGTGCATCTAGTACTTTAAAATCTCGTCGCCGCTTTGCCACCTTCGTAATCGGGCTACGCCATCAAATTGCGATAGCGAGGGACCTTGAAAAAAGTCTCGTTACCACGTTCACGAGCGTCGAGTGCGCTTATCCAGTCATCTCATGTCTGCTGAATGGAATCTTCATATTAAGCAAGTGCAAGTTGGGATATATGACCTCTTATCTAGTCTTAAAGGCAGCTGTGAATGAAAGCATGAATATGTCCAGTATGTCCTATTTTCTCTCCATGAACTCTAACGAGATGATTTTGAGTGTCATTATCTTGTAATCGCAATTACAATTAAGTATTATAACTCTCAACATTTTTTTCGATTCATAAAATTTGAACACAGATTCAAGAGTATACTTCAATTTTTTCCTTACACGCATATTGAATTATTTCTTTCGAAATATATGTACCTCGAATCGAAATATCAATCTTGATACCACTAATGGCGCCTTCTCTGTCTCTTGTATGCTCTTGTGTCGGGGATGCTTATTTACGATCGAATCGATCGCGTCGTAAACGCGCATGCCATGCTTCGTCGAAGACTTGCGCGTCCGACAGTTAGACTTACGCGTGTGTCGCCGAGGAAAATTTACATGTCACACAGAGCGGTTGCATGTCGAGATGCTATGCGTTATCCGACAACAGTCGCGGTTGAAGTCGCGTACGCGGCGACCTCGAACACGGAAATAATGCATCTTTGCATCGTACTTACATGTCGCGATATACTCTTTATTGAGAGAATGAATGCGTCCTACAATTTTACCCGCCCAGTATTTCTTGCGTACGATTTTGCTCTGCACTCATGAGGAAGTTTATCTCTCCTCCCGGCGATAAGTATCTCGAGAAGAAATTATTGCTTAACGTGGATTACGCAATCACGTTACGCTCGGTAGATGATCATAATGCGTACATTCATCGCGCATGTATTGCAGCCCACGTTTACGATGATTGGCATGTTGTCCGAAGCAGGATTTGTCAAAGACACAAACGCGCGTCGACCGCAGTTATGATCATTATATCATTGATTGCTCGAGACAGCTCTTGTCGAGTATGTTTATGAGATTGCTTTTTTTCGAGGAACATTTACAGCTCCACGAAACCTCATTTCGTTTCGCATAATTTTGATTTGACTTGTACATTAATAGTGCGTTATAATTTAAAGTTTACCTCGTCAAAATTCTGGACGACTTTTATCCGTTAATGTAACGTCAAGAGACGTTTCGTCCAATTAAATTCTCGCAAAGGAAAAATTGAGATAATAATAATTGATTTAGAGCAATTTACACAGCAAGTTTGATTAATTTCTCTCTTACGAGACACGTATCTTTCTTTGTGTCGCGTGTGACAATGACGAGAACACTTCTTCTCTCGAGAGAAAAGAAAAACAAGTACGTTACAGATAGACTGGCGTAATCCCGGCAAGGAACATCTGCGTGGATTCGTGCCTGCTCGAAATGGAGACGTTTTAAGCTCACGGGGCCTCGTCCTGCTTGGCTCCCCTTCAAGGAATTTCGGTCTATGCAAACGCTCGGCATATATAAAGGACCAGATGTCCTACTACCTCGACGCAATCAACTTCGAATATCTTCCAGAGAATTCACATGCGACCGTGACAAACCTCGTTATGTAAGACTAGCTCTTGAAATTTTAGATGCTTTTTATACGTGAAACATTAGAGAGAGAGAAGGAGAGGGAGAGAGGAAATTGTGATGTCGCAGTTGAAGGATTTTTTTATAGATGTCTCGCTACAGTGGAATCTTTTATATAATAGATTTATGTAAATCTATATAATAGAGTCATGAAAATATAAATTTGATATAAATTACGTGAATATAAATGAGACGGATTTTGTTCTCGACGTATTTAGATATATTTCTACACTATTTATTGAAACATCTTTCGTTGCTCTAGTTGTAAAAAATTATAATTTCTCGGTTTTAAAATGGAGTTAATAAATACGATCCACTTCGTGATTCCGGGCACCTTGGAATGTCTCGAGCATCCGGAATTCAAAGATATTAAAGAATTCGTAATATCAGGCTTTCGAGCCGAACAACCGCATTAGGACGACAGACACGTGTGTAAGGGGTTCTGCATACTTCGGTAGAAACACCTGCGGGAGAGAACTAAACGCGTACTCTCGCGAGCTTTTCCCCTTTCCTCCCTCGCGGCGGAAGAGACGCGACGGCACTTTGCGCGAAAACAGAACGCGTCTCCCTATTTCTCTCTTTCTCTCTACTTTCGCTCTTACTCGTTTTCAAGAGAATTTGCACAGCGGGCACTCTCCGCTTTTCTGTCACGCGGAGAAGCGAGAAGCACCAGATGTCCTACCATCTCTGGCGCAATCTACTTCGAATGCGTACCCACGCATGCGGACGTGCCTCATGCAAATGTCTTCCTTGCCCGCATCGCTCTCTTTCCCTCGTAAAAGAAGCAGCTCCGCACGCGTTCATTAAAGTTATTAGTTTTGCGAGACTCGCCGGGCGTTCCAATATCTTCAAAGAGCTGAGCGGTGTGCGCGTTATGTGAATATTTCATAGACATGTGAATGAAAAGCGACGTAACTGCACGGGCAATATGACGCTCTGTTTTTAACGTTTTCTCCCTTTTTTTTTAGATTTTTTCATATCACGTTTTTTACGAACCTGTTGTATAATCGATAGTTAATTATAAGCGTTGATATAGCCATCCAAATGTGAAATGAATCACCAAGTATAATTGATCTCGAGGATAAGATTGTACTCTAATTATTTCCATATTTCTTGCAAAATACATAAGCAATTACGCAGTTTGAATAAATTTTATAAAGAAAATTCTTCTTTGTAATTAATTTGTCATTGGCCCTCTTGGCAGCATTATTAGTTGTTAGTAGAATGCCATCTTATTCGTATAATTTATTTTTATTTAAAAAATTCTAATATAAATAAAAACTTCACATAATAATGTATTTTCTTATCATGAATAATTTGAGTAACTAGTTGCGAATATTTAGCGAAGTTTGTTTTAAGAATAATGTAAGAAGACAAAATTATATATAGATTATATAGGCGATTATATGAAGTTATTATCTTGTCTTTACGTATATTCCCCATTTTAATAATATATGGATCATTACAAATATTATTAGTAGGTTAATTTTACGAAGTAATATTTCTAAATTGATGTCTATAAAAATTATATA
Source organism: Camponotus floridanus (assembly GCF_003227725.1). Taxonomy (NCBI): domain Eukaryota; kingdom Metazoa; phylum Arthropoda; class Insecta; order Hymenoptera; family Formicidae; genus Camponotus; species Camponotus floridanus. The sequence goes on from NW_020229839.1 coordinate 592,277, forward strand.
TGCTCGATTAATGTCTATTTATATAATAAAAAATTGCATTTATTGAATTATTGAAAACGCAAGGAAACAAAAGGATAACAAATTAATTTATTGTGTCCTCTTAAATTATAATTATTGGCACGTTTATCTTAGCAAACCAATAAATTGTCGGCGAGTTTATGTAACGTTTTTATCGTCATAAGTTGTAGTGTACAGTTATCTTGAAGATTGATAATGTAATAATACCGTGAAAATACGCCTTTAAACGAGTAAACTACATCTTTATACAGGTAAAGATAAACGAGATACCGTGTAGTATCCGAGATACAAGTATCAGAACAACATTAAACAATAAATTCCGAAATGATTAAATATAATAATATCATTATAACAATGAAAATTATTGTTGAATGGTAACTTTATAATTCGCGAGTTGTCAAATGAAAACGCGAAAGTAATGAAAGTGCAATAAATGAGCAGTGTGTACATCATAGACGATATTCTGCTAACCATCTAGAAAATTTGTCTTATCAGATTCAGTCGGGGAAAGAACGAGGAAAAGTGTTCAACCTCAAAATTATTTTTAACCACTTAAACGTTGATCGCGAATTTCGTATCGTGCCGTTTCGTTCGCTTTTTTAATTGCTTCCTGTCGTCGTAACGGCTATCTTCCAAAGCAATTAAATCGCGGCTTGGAAGGTTCGCCGTGCGAAACGCCGCGTTCTAAATTTTTGCTCGTTTTACCCCATCGTCGACGGGCTTATCGCGCCGATAATTCGAATCGATGAGTCGGCGGGCGCGCTCCGTATTTATCGGATCCCGAGACTTTATTCAAATTTCACGTCACTCGATTAAGCAGTCGATTTACTTCGGATTTGCTTTCGCAAGGAATTTCGCGGTTCCCTGCGACTTCGACCACGTGCAAATTCGCAGGGATCTACTCTAATAGTTCGCGCTTAGGTGAGACGAGAGAGAGAGAGAGAAGGGGAGATAAAGAGAAAGGAAAGGAGGGAGAGAGAAGAAGATAAAGAGAGAGAGAGAGGAAGTTTGGCATAGATGGTCGGTTACATGAGTGCGCTCTCACTCACACGACGAATCTCCGAGAGAACTAGCCTTTCCACTTGCCCCCCTTTTAGAGACTGCCAGAACTACAGCGACCAAATGTCTTTCCACGTTGACGCAATCTACCTCGAGTACTTACATGTCCCGCAAAACCCCACATGTGGTCGAATCACGTGAAACTTCCCCTCTATTCCTTATTTTGTGCAAAGAACATGGCCGCTTCGTCCACCATTAAGTTTATTAGTTTAAAGCTCCTTGAAATTTCTCTTCGTACTGCGCGATTCCCTTTGTAAAACAATCCAATGAATATAATAGATAATTTTATTTGGGGATTGATTTGGAATAAGATTGATTTATAATTAAATTGCGCGTTGACGTGCTACATATGATGATAAATAATTAATTATACAATAATTAATAATTAATTATATATTTTCCGCTTTTAAGATAAAATATTAAAAAATATTGATTCTAAAAATATTCTATATGTTTAATTTTTTTTACTATTCTGCAGTTTTAACTTTTGGATTTTTAATTCTCCATCACGTATGTAACATGGAAAAAGTAAACTGAAAACACTTTTATTTACTTGTAATTTTATTATGATAAAAAAATGTTCACGTTTTCTCTACGCTATTCATTCTCATTCTCAGATGGTTGAAAATCGCGTAAGATATTTCTACTTTATGCAGTTTTGCACGTTTGTTTAATCTTAGTTTTCACATTAGAATAATCTAAAACACGCGTTATCTATGTTTATGTTTTTCATATAAAATACTTTAATTTATGGTTGCGTTCCAACCTGGCGTGGGAGGTGGTTGATATAATAATAATACGGGTTGTGCTCTATGCTTCTCGTTTCCTGGGTTAAGCAGAAATAAGAGAGACGATTGTTTTAATAAGCAATAACGTTTGTTCGCGCCGCGAAAGCGAATAATGGCGGGCGAGAAGTGGCGAAGCGTCGAAACAATAGGAGCTCGGTGTTGCCCGTTTCAGCCCTTTTCTCTTTGAGATTCTCGCAAAAGGGAGCGCCGACTGCGGCTCGTCGAGGGGCAATGTGGTTGACCGCGCGTGTCGTTGTCGTTAGTAATTTTGAGCCACCCTTCACGGACTCTTTTCACCCTTTCGCGCGGTCAAAAAAAAGCATTGACATCGTAAGATCTCTCGCTTTGAAATAATTCGATTCGAAATCTCGCCAGGGCGGCCCACGACGTTTCGTTGTCGCTTAACCTCGTTTTAACGGGGCTTCTTCCCTTATTTTCAAGTATTACCCTCCCCCCCCCACCTCCCGTAAATTTAAAGAAGAAGGTCCCGGCGTCGTAACTTACACGTGACAAAGTTTCCATGACTAATTGCGCAACATTTACATGGTAACGCAGTTGCGTTGCAGGGGAGGAATTTCGGGAGGAGGAAAGGGGGTGAAGGGGGGCCGTGCCTCGGAGCGGAGAAGGGAGACGGGTGATTTACGATGCCATGAATAAAACGCGAACAAAGTGTATCCAGGACGATGCCACGCGTGCTGCGAATACCGGAGTTATTTTCGAGGAATTGAAAATATTTTACGATGCGATGACGCCACGGCATGACTTACGGCCGGGTCCGCCGAATGGCGGAGGAGCTTATCTCACACTACCGGCGATACATTTTTAGTCGCCCGATTTCTCCAGCTGTATGTTTTCGCGCGATCGCACGCTCCGCTTTTCTTTCTAGTTCTCGGGCGCGTCGCGAGACGATTCTATTTATTATTTCTCCTTGAGGAGAAAAGGAGAGGCTCTTTATCGACATTCTTGAGATTTTTCCAATTTTTTGTGATAATAACACTGGAACCGAAACGCAAAACGAACATGTAAAAATTCCACATCTCTCGTAAACGTTTTCTTCTCATAAATTAATTTTTATTGTTCACACATGTTATTCTAATAGAAATTAGTTCTCTACTTAATTTCAATTTTAACGTAATTTGTTTTTCTATAATTTTTTATATCCTATTATAAATTGTGATTATTTACAATTAAAATGTCAAATGTGAAATCATGAAATTTAAATAATTTCACGATGTTCTTAAGATCAAACAAATAAATGTATACATGTGTGTGTATAAATATAACTATTTTGTGGTTTTTGGGAAACGTCTGGTTTTGTGGAAATTCGTCACGATTCCCTTTGAGAGAAATTTCCTCGGTATAACGGGAGCGACGAGCATATTTCGTTGAAAGTCTGCCGTGTCTTTCCGATTTTCGGACCATGGCGCATTTAATCTAACATTTACATTTCAAGAACATATTGCCCAGGCCGATTCACGACGTTCTCGCGCGTTCGAATAAATCTCCGGGACGGCCGCCTCTTGTGTCTCTTCGCTCTTTGCGAAAGCGGGGCGTGTTAAAGCAGTCGTGCCGACTCCCGGAAACGAGGCGGCATTGTCTAGGACCCCTCTTCGTCGCGGCTTCCGGTCGGCAATGTTTCGCCTGTCTTGCGAATCGCGAATTTCGAGGATAACGTCGGTGGTGGCGGCGGCGGTGGCGGAGCAGAAGCAGCAGCAGCAGCAGCAGCAGCAACAGCAGCAGGTGGCCATGCACCTGGAGCTCCCTCGGAGGCAAGAGCCGCTCGCGATTGTTCCGTATTTCACGTTGGGGAATGGCTTGCTGCCTCTGTGTAGCAGCATATGAATAGGGAACTGAATGAGCCGCGAGTCGCACACAGCGCGAATTTGATATGCAAAAGTGCTGTTTTACGCATGGGCGACCCGGTTTGTTGCACATTCGCACGGTCTTCCGCATGAGGATGGATTTCGGAGCTTCATGGAAAAGCAATCCTTAAAAATCACAATTAAAATCACAATTACTTGGAGTGCACGTATATGTACTTAACTGTGTATTCTCTATTTTATTCAGATTTCTCTCAGAGTACTATTTAGTGTCTCCTTTAGAAATATTATTATTTAATAATAATCCAATCGAGTCAAGCTGCACATTTCCGTTTCTATGAAGCTATCGATAACATTTTTTTTTGGGACGTATTAAATGCGCAAAAACACATTACATCATGATGTCGTAGACGCATTACATCTCTTTGACGTATTTCTTTGAAGCTCGGAAGTGGAATTTAGTATATAAGGCTAGTATAATGGGATTCCGAGAACAGCTAAGGGTACTTAAACTTTCAGAAATTCGGTCGGCTATTTGCGATGTGTGCATTATTCGGGCGAGGCAGCGAATGGTGGACAACAGCTGGTGACCAGGTGATGAACTCCATCATCATAGCTTCGGGTTATTACTGTGGTATATCCGTTACCGTAATAGATCGGCTTCGCGGAAATCGTTAATGCGTCATTGTCTCATAAACCGCTTACACTTTGATGTAAACCGCGAACTTTAAGTCCTCGACCGCATGATGTCTATTAAGACACGAGTATGTAACAAGTATGTAATGAGGACACACTAATTGAATGTTTTAACTTTTACGTGTCCTCCTTCTCTCTTTCTTTTTGAAAAAGATTATTACAATCTTCTTAGTATTATTAACTAATTTTTCAATTAGTTTCACAGAAAGCAAACGCAAAAAATCCAAATTTTCTTCTAATTTTTTAATAAAGAGAAATAGAAGTATGTTGATTATTGCTAAATTATAAGTTCAAAAGACTTAATTTTTTAAATTTTAAATTGGTCGACCAATCTCTTCATAGAATTTCAAATATTATTATTTAATGAAGAGAATAATTTATATATATTCTTTATAATTATATTAAATAAAACTATATTAAATAATTACTATAATAATAATTAATATAATGTAGTAAAAAGTATTATAAATTTTGCCTAAAAGAAGCGAAAGAATTTATTAAGATTAATTTTAAATCTTTCATCGAAAATTTAGGAATCGTTTAAATCTATTATATTGACGCATTAGAAAATGATAATTATTATGGATTATAAGATACAATAACGATAATTTACGCAAGAGTAACCTTCACGCGCTATTGCTGTCTGATTTCGCTTATGGCATCCGTTCATCAAAGCGTAGCATATTCGATGCGGTAGACTGATCTTATTCGCCATCTGCAAATAATGATGATCTAATCCATTTAACGAGCCGAGAGCCTCATGTCCATTTGCATTGCCGAATCATCGAGATTGTTCTTAGAAGAAATATATTTCACTATTTTAAATCTGTTTTAAAAAATTTTAAGTTCTTCAAAATTTTTCTTATACATTCTCTTAAATTCCTTTAAATTTATGAACTCAGTGAATATTTACGAGCATTGCACATTAAAACATTGAAACGATTTTGCAATATTTTGTAAAAATTTGGATAATATATATTTATCTATCAAATTGCACTGGTTTTTATATGGGAATCGCGATTTCCTCAATGTATTTTGAAAAAAGAACATTCGAGTGATTCGTCGACTTTTCGCGATCTCGTTATTTTTCGCTTTTGTCCTAGAAAATTCAACAATACGCGATCGATTAGTTCCAATCGGATGCTATTATAAGATATGTATAATAAGCGATGTTTTTCCGGGACACAAGTAGCGTCCAACACGAATGAATAGTATAAGAGCTATTTTTAACAATTGCTGAAGTGATTCAGTTAAATACTTAGGCGATAGATCGACATTATTAAATTTCACTTTTTAAAACATGACTTATTTTAAATTTTATATGTGATGACAACGAAAATGTTGCGATCGTGATACAAAAGCCGCAGTTTTGCGGTGTCCAATTACACGTCTATAATTTTTTTTATTTGTTCGTGCCACGCGTGGCTGGTCACGCGCTACATTTCTCTGTGTATTTGAAAATTTTTCGCGTATTTCATACTATGCCAGAAAGTCACATACCACAATGTCAAGTGTCGTGATTAAATTTTGAATAGTCATCATTTTTCAACAAACGTATTATATGTTTGGTCGTCGAAAAAAATTTATTTAATTAACACCTGAGTTTTAAGTAACCATTTGAACGAAATGTTGAATAATTATTCTAAATAATTTCTTTTTTTATACAATACGACAAAACGTTAATTTATATAATTAATATAATTTATCGAATTAATATTAAGTATACGAATGAATTATATAATATTTCTATTATTATAGATAGATAGATAGATAGATAGATAGATAGATAGATAGATAGATAGAGAGAGAGAGAGAGGGAGGGAGGAAGGGAGGGAAAATTCATATATAATAAATATAGAAAAAGAGGGAGAAGAATCTCATAAAGAATTTGTTTGTAGAATAAATAATATAAACTTAAAAATTAATTTTTTAGATATCTAAATGTGAATAATTTCTGTGAAATAAACTTTTAAATAAAAATTAATGAGTAACTTGAGAGCTAAGCTATCTTAGTGTTCGCTTCTGTAATATGTTTCTTTTTTTGTTATAATTCTTACCGCGAATTTGAAAAGAAATTAAGATCGGTTGTGTGTCGGCGGATCCATATAATTTTGCCGAGACAGAGAGGCTCGATTATTCTCATCGCGCTCATTATTCGCGATTTGTCGCTAGATTTATCCGCTTCGGTCAGGTAATCCAGATCGAAGGCGAATAACGAACATTGGTGAAATCGCTTTTTTCCTCCCCCATCGTTCTCGACGCGATATAGCCCCGCACGGCCGTGCGCAACTCTATATAGAACCGGGGATTAAATCAATGTACCGTATCGAGGGCCGATATGAAGCCAGCCAAACGTATGTAATGCGCCTCTAAACGCCGGCAGAGGAACGTAGATCCGATAGATTCGAAAATTCGCGTTCGGCCGATTGCTCGAGGCGCGCGTACCGCTCCTCCCTCGAAACGGCGGACGCAACAATGTCGATCGCCGCGATTGTTTAACGCGATAAATCCGCGCCAACCGCCGTCGCGGTTTCGAGCGATGGCCGCGAGCTGGGACGACGCGAAACGGGATGTTAAATATTTATCGCCGCGAGAGGAAGCGAGAGGCTCGTGTAATCCGCGCGATGCGAGACGTCGATAAAAAAAAAAAATGATAGGCCGCCGATTCGCAGGGGAGGCATCACCGGTAATCACCGGTAGAAAATCACATGAATTTGTAAGCGAACGGGCGCGAGCTGCGCGCACAACTCGAGATTGGACCGCAACGGCGGTTTCTACGCACACCGCTGTGATTTACATGCATATTAGGCGACATTACGCCGCGCTCACGTCGCGAATTTATAAATGTATACGGCGTGCGCGCATGTTTTGGGCGTAAGCGCTATGTGCAACGACCCGAAATTACATTGCGCCGTATGGGACGTGTCGATCACGCGGTACAATTCGATATATATGCGGAGAGAATATACGTTATAAAATTTTATTACGCCGTGTAACGCCACATGTAATGCGTTCCATTATCGATTAATGGCCCTGATAATAGCCGGGAGGGTTATGCATTTTGTTTACTTTTGCTCGCGTCACATTTATTTTGAAATCCGATTTGCTAATAGCAATAAAATTCATAATTCCGTTATACCAAAATATTTTGCGCATTCAAGTATATACCGTTATCTTTACGTATCGTTCGCTCGTACCCCATTTTTCCTTTTACTTTTTTATACATTTATTATATGAAATGAAAGTTATTCTCATTAGTATTTAATTTTTGTTGTTTTTCTTTTAGATATCTCATTTTTTGTTATATGAAATAAAATCTTGCATCATTCCCATTATTTAATAAAATTTTCATAACAGGATTTCAAAATGTAAGAAATTTTCTTTTCCGAAAAAAGTATATTAAAAATCTCCATATATATTTTATAAAAAAAGAATGAATGCTTGTAATATTTGATAAATTTTTCTCGTCAAAAATTTTATATACACGAAATTTCTAACAACATAAATTTTATACGTAAATGATAAGAAATGTCCTGTTTAAAGATCCTGTTTATAAAGATATCCTATTTGCTGCAATGTTCCGCATGATTACGTGCAGTTGTCGCACAAGAGTCAGCGACAAATTTACTCTCACGAGAAGACTGAAGAGGTACAAGGAGGACGGGCAATAATTATCGTGTCACGCCGAGCCCGATTTGAATCAGGGCTTTCAGGAGGGCGGGGTGGCTTAGTGGCTTGCCTTTGGTACATCGTGTCTATTTTATCGTGTACGCGGGAGTGAGCCTCGCGCAAAGCTTTTGATGTTCAAGACTCTTAGCACGATGGATGACGGAAGAAAGAATCGGGGATATGGGCGGTAACGACGAGAGGGCGACGGAGAACGAGCGGAAAAGGGAGAGAAACTGAGGAAGGAGAACGATACGGAAAAACGAATGCTACGAGTATGGCACACCGCGTTTCGCACCTCTTTTTTTTTCTATCACTTAGGACTCGGAAAATTTTCTTCGCCTTTGAGCTAGTCCCGCGTTCACCTCTTCTTTCTCTTCTCTTCTCTCGGTCCAAAGTTCCTTCCAGATCCGACTCTCTTTGATCTGTCTAATTTCCGAAATTGTTATTCTGTCAAACGAGCTTTCGCGTTACTTATCGAGCAAATATATCGAAATTTTCAACAGTGACCAGTGATTTTATCATGAAGATAAAATGTATATATTATTACATATATTATTTTAAGAATGTTATTTAAGCAAGCGACTCTCTAAAATGAAATTAAAAAATTAATTGATGAGTTATATTTTTATTCATTATTATTAAATAAAATGATTTGTAATTTTAAATTATACATTATGACACATACAATTGGGTTTTAATAAATATTGATAGTTATAAATATAAATATAATAAATATTATTAGTTAGATAATTATAAATATAAGATAATTATAAATATTGATAGTTTTAATTTTAATATATAATACATGGAAAAGAGAGAAAGGAGTAATACAGAAAAATGAATTGTATATGTATATAATAAATTATAAATTATTAAATTCTGTCAGATAAATGCAAATTTAATTTTGAAAAGCCTAGTTAATTTCTTTATGTACATATAGGTAATTATATTTGTATCTAAGTATCAGAAATCAGTGTATTTTGCAAACTGTGATTTTTACCGCGAATATTGGGAAAAGAAATCATAGCCAGGGGGTAGCAGATTAAATGCTTCCACGAGAATAGAGAGAAAGAGGCAGTTGAACGAGCGAAACGGCGTCTATTAATTCATTTAATTGTGCTGACGAATCAAACGGCTAAAAAGTCGAACGCCCTCCTTTCCTCCTAGCCTATTCTGTCTATTTCTTTCTCTACCTAACTTCACCAGTTCCTCGATTCCTTTCTCTTTCTCTTCTGCAAATTGTCGTAATTCCTCAAGCTCGGTTAACGGGTAAAGTTAGCGTGAGTGTGAGCAGGAGCAGGGAAAGGCCAGTGGCGCGAAGATTGAGAAAGAGTGAGAGAAAGAGCAAAAGTGAGATGGAGACCATGAAGGAAAGAGGGAGGAGAGGATGGGAAAATCGGGGGTTAGCAGCCCTTAGCTCAAGAGTGGTAAGACCGGCTCCGCACGCTGCACTAGAGTCTAGAGCACTTTAGCGCCCCAAAGTCGAAGAGGCGTTCATTAAACGATAACTCACAACTCGGAGAAACGTCTTGTTAAATTGTCGATCTAACGACAATCAGTGCACAACATCGTAGATTGCAGGAAGCAAGTACCATCGTGAGCGAGTAAATTCATTGCGCGATTAATGCAGGAGATAGGAGGTATCATTAAATAGTACTTAAATCTTACTAGCAAAAGAAATATGTATTGTTACATCAGGATAAATTATATATATAAAATATGCTGAATATGATAGCAATGCATAACAAATGCATTTAATAGTCATTAATCGTTAATTTATATAGATATGTTTTATTTCATTACTATTATATATATACAAAAATTTTGATCAGAGATGAACAATTTAGCGAACATTTAGTTTGAACATCAATATCTCAATATTATGATTTAAATTAATAATTCAGTTTTATGATGATTTATTTGTATATATATAATTTAATAGATATTAATAGACACTTGTGTATTTTAAAATTAATTCTATATATTTGCTTTCCTTCATTTGATATATTATATATACATATAATCACAGATATTTCTTCTGATTGGAGTACTTGTACACATACACAATATTGATATTTTCAGATATTAAATTCCGTATCAATCATTATTTGCTATCGCACAAACTTATTTTCACGTGCGCAAACAGAAAAATAAAAAGCATTTCGAAATGTTTGAGCTACCGGTTCTCTTGATATAGTAACGCGATAGTAAATTGTAAATATTAGTGCACACCAATACCATGGGAGAATCCGATTATGCGCATAAAAAATCATTGATCGAATTTTGTTTCCCGTGCAAAGCGCGAATTCGGTTTCAGGAATCTGTGTGATTTCTATGTTTTCGCGTTCGAGTTTCAATTACACCCATACACGTGATATACATAACGTGTCTCACGTTATGTGTATTGCACACACTTTTGTTATTGATTTTATTCTGCGGGTGATGTTTCCAATGCAATTGCAGTCCGTAACAGCTGTCCATCAAGATTCACTTGTGCTCTTAATTAGTATTTATAATGGCGCATCGATATCCACGTGTCGAAATCATCTCATATATTGTCATACACTGTGGCGCGTTAAATTACACGATTACATAATTTCATTATTTTCAATTGGATTAACTAATGCCAAAATAATACCAGTCCTTTAATATCGAAACAACCAGCAGTGACGCTTTATAATTTATATAAAGGTATCTTTCACAAAATACATGTATATATATTTCTCTCTTCTTCTATTTTAATTACAAAACAGTTTACTGCGAAAATTTGTTGCAGTGTCAAAATTACTATATTTTTGCAATAATTATCTCTTTCTGATTCACGTCAAGATACAATTAAAATGTTGCGAGAAAATAAAAATTATTCCAAGAGAAAAAAATATGTCCTCAAAACGTAGTAATTGTGATAGTAATAATGACTGGAATAAAATAACAGATTCTCGGAACCTTAATGAAAAGTGCACGTAAAAACGATAGTAATCGTAATGATTAAATTTATTTCACAATTGAAGAACAACAATAGGATAATAATTTACAAATACTTGGAATGCAGACCTCGCGTACGATGCCACCGCTAAGTAGATTAGATAAGCATCCGTCTTACACCACAACTCCGTTCTCTGTGGCACACTTCAATATGCCAATCGAGTATCTCCATTACCATGTCTTACATGTAATACCAACCGAGACGACGGGCATACGTGCGAGGTGTACAAGTTCCTCGAAGAATTGCGTCAGACGCCGCGCTCTAAGGGGATCTGGAACTAATATAGACGACGTCGAGACTCCACAGAGTACTCGACCTAATAGAGTTCGTGATCTACATAAGGGATCGGTCCGGGTGGTGTCGGGATTAACTTTTACGCATTAATATGTACCGTGTGAAAGCTGCGCGAAACGACATTGGTCGTTGACGTCGGCGAAATTTATCCGTCCTGTGAAGACGCTCGCTCGCGTTGTCCACCAATTTAGCCGAGAAGGCGTTTCGTCGTTTACGCCCGAGCGCGAGTGCTGTTAATAATTTCACGTCGTTAACTGTCGTGCCCGTGTCTCGGAAATAGAACTTTGCGACTGCGAAATACTGTCGCATAAATCGCGAGGCGCGTGGACAACGTTAAATTAAACGAGTGCGAAAGCGTGTCACGTCAGCCTGAGGTATATTTTCCTGTTAATTTGATTAATGCTATTATTATTATTTTTTTTTTAATAAATTTGCGATAAAATTTACGTAACTTTAGACATTTCTCTCCAAGATTATGTACTTTGACGTTACAGATATTAAATTAAGTCGAACGATGAATTTCTGTATTAGAATTGGCATCAACAATTATGAAATTGTGAAAGTTTAAGAATCTCAATTATTTCCAAACTTCTAAAATCTCAAGTTCTTTAATAATTTTAGAAATAACTCTTACACTTTTCAAAAACTTTCTTTATGCTATTTCTTATTAAATATTTATTATTTTATAATATATTATCGTTTTATTTTTATATAAATTATATAAAAAAAATTTTTAGTTTGAGCTTCTAATCGAAGCTTATCAAAATATTATTTTACATTGAAATCATTGCTATTTTTCATAAGTTGCCTTTTCCTACTTGTAGTTTAAAGAAAGTCTTTAGAGATTTTATATATTTTTATTAATAATTTTGGAACATGATTTTAATTTCGAGGAAAGGTGATAGCATCTGCCATTTATTCGTCCGATATAAACATCGAGATCAACAGTAAAGAAAAATATAATGAAAATGCTCAAACAAAAAGAAAATTGTTCCGTAGCATCATAAAGGTTTACGAAAGGAGAAGTAGGAGGGGAAAAAGAGGGCGAAGTGACGGAGTAAAAAACAAAGGGAGAAGAAAACGGACTGCCTTTTACACACCGGGGGTATAGCCACTGACTCAGCTGTGCTTTCACGTCCGTCGCCGTAATGAAACGGGACTCCTAATGTCATTTGGTCCGGCTTTCCCCCGACATCCGGATGGTTCTCGGAGACGGTGGTGGCCGATGAGGATCAGAGGAGAGAGCATAACACCCACGCGAAGGAACGCAGAGAGATGGAGAAAGAGAGCTTGCCACTTTTCGAATTAACCGACCGGCTTGTCTTAACTAAAGCACATCGTCCGTTAGAACAGCTCGAGGAACGTCGGAGAGGTTAAGGGGTGAGGAAGACGCGGGGAGGGTTCTCGTCAAATAGGGAGCATCGAACGGGGATAGGAGGACGGATCCGAGTCGCGATCGCAGTTTCAAATCGGACAAATCCAAAAAAAAAGGGAAGTCCATCTAGTTCGATCTCTTTTCTGACCATATCGCATCGGCCTTTTCGTCACCCCTCTCTCTTCCTTTTCTCCTTCGCCTCTCCCGCGAGAGTGATGTAGATATGCAGCTGTTGTCTATCTTCTCCGCAATACGAAATCCCGCTAAAACTTGTTTCGCCGGCGCACAAAACCTTTTTTGCGACAACCGCAATCGGCTTTCACTAGTGGTTTCTCTACTCGCGAATTCTGATGCGGGGCCTTTTAGTTTCCGTCTAGTTTCTCAGGCATTTTCCGAATTCTTAGAGGGCTTGAGCTGAAACGTTGCTATCTGATATATCTCAGATTGTGAAATTACATAACACGAAATAAGTTGCTCGTAAAGTTTATTATCTAAAAATAAGATGTATAAATGTATTTTCAATATATTGATTTATCATGTGCGATGCACATTACGACTTTAACGTTTAATTATAAATCTACAACTATATAATAAAAACTTAATATTATCGATAAGAATTAAATTGTGATTTATCTTTAGTACAGATAAAATTATTCAATTTTAATCTTAATAGAAGAATTTATCTCTTTGATTTGATGCAAACTTATTATTTCTTTTATCGATGCAGTCTTTTCACATCTTACAACGTTGCCAGCATCGCAATTGCATTTTACGCAATATGATAATATTACGTATGCATTCGATGTCCATGTAATATCCATAAATAAAATCGCGAAAATCGCGTAATATGAAAGGAATAAAAGAAGCTTTCGTGGTTATTCTCGACGGACGGTCATCTGCATAGTGTCTTTTCACGTTACATGTATATATGTAGATACCGTAAATTCGATCAGGGAGCAACGCCATGTTTTTCCACTTCCCCAAGTAATCCAGATAACAAAGTTCCTCTCAATCTGGCCTATCATCGCGCCAATATCCGCCAGTTACGTCCCGTCCCGATATCTTCTTCGTCGGTGTCCCTTCGTCCGTTGATCCGATTATTGGATGCTGTGAAAGGGTATTGCGGAACAGTTAAGATGTCTTGTACGGAATTAGTTTACGCTATATACAGCAATCATTTTCCAAAATCAATCAAGGACATTTCTCCTGTTAATCTCTTTTAATTACTTTTTCATTAAATTGTTTGCACTTATTCTTACGTTTATTTCGAATTATAAACATAGATTTTTAACAAATTTAGACATTATTGGTCCATCAAAATATATATATATATATATATATATATATATATATATATTAAAAATACAGATGTTTTAAATGCATATCATTATCTTTCAATTAATATTGAATATCGTATAATACTATTAAAAAGAAAAGAGAAAATCTGAGAAAATGATAAAATTTTTAGAAAACTTGTTTTTTAAATAAAATGTTTTGACCATATTACACATTAGATTGATAAGAAAAAAAAGATTCTTTTTATTACATATGTTAAAATAAAATAATTTAATCTCTTATTAAACAATAATTATATTCTACATTAAGTTATAATTGTATTTTACATTAAGTAATTAATCATATTCTTCATTAAGATTACCTAAGTTTAATGCTGGAAAATATACATTTCTCTTTGAAAAGATCGTGGCGGCGAAAAAATTTAGCTCGTAACGTATCCGAAACTGCGTTTCCCTCCCGAAAAATCCCATCTTCTTAACGCCACGTAGACGGAAGTTCTTCCCTGATTTTTACCGGGTGTTACCGCCGGTAATTTCAAACCGCGTGATCCGAAACGGCATCACCGTGCCGTGAAACGGTCGCGCTTAAGCTTTAGCCACACCGGGCTAATGTTGGTAGATAGCTCCCACGGCGAAATTAAGGCAAATTGTGTGCTGGCGCGCACGCCGCCATACGACACTGTTCCGCCGAGAAAATCGATATGCAAATCTACGCGCAAATCCTAGTAATTTCGCTCACCCTGCAGCCCTTGCAGCAACAGCTCGACGAATGTGTGCGCCGTCGACACCCTCGCACTCCACCCCCTTTCTCTATTCCGCCTAACTTCTTTCTCTTCGCTCTTTTTCTTTCGATTTTTCGCATATAGTTTTTCCCCCGTCGTCTTGTCTTCGATGCTCGTTTCAACAACGAAAACGCGTTCCTTCCTCCTCGGTCTGTTCCCTAAAGCGCGATAGAGACGGCGAAAAGAGGACAAGGATGGGAGAGATGGGTGAGAGGTTATAAAACGGGGTTAGCCCGGGTCTGAAGGATCGTGTTCGTCGGCCACCTTCGACGACAGGGCTTTATCGAGGTGAAAAAGGTTGCTAGACATCGACTTTCCACCACTATGAAGTGAGCACCTTCTATGCTTGTCTCTCGCTACTCTCTTGCTTTTTTCTTTCTCATGTCTCGTCGTCGAGTCATTTTCGCGAGTATCTTTGCGCATGTTTTTTTCAGCCTGGTTGGGAAAAACGATTCGAGATGCTTTTCATTTCGAATTATTATCACGTGGTTTACTGTCATATTTTTCCCTACTTATACATATGTGGTGATTCTTGTAATTTTAGCGATAATTGATATCGATAACATTTTTTGTGGATTAAGTAGACGATTAACGAGCAAATGTAACAATAATGTAATTAAAAAATCCGCTGTCATAGATGAGTGTTTAAAAGAGCAATTTCATGAATTTGTGTTATAATTATGAGCAATCAGATTGAATAATTGAAAAGATATCTTAATTTATTTCAAATCGATATTTAGTTTTTCTTCTTAGGAATTTAAAATCTTTAGATTGATCTACTCCAGAAAAAGAAATTTATTAATTTACTTCAATTTTATTGTACGGTACTATGATTGTTAAAACTTATTTGTTGTAATTATACTAAGATTTATTTTATATGAAGATCTTTACATGCTAAAATGAATCGCTAAATACTCATTTCATCCGGACGAACTGTATTTTGTCTTCCGTACTAGCGTCTTTGTTTTATTTAGGATAAGAAAAAAGGAAATGCACATTCTCCGAGTAACTTGTATTCGTGGGAGGTCAGCACGAAAGGAAGGAAGACAATCAATCTTGATCCCAATTATCGCGTCGCTCAGCGACTGTAATTGAGTCGGTCTAGAGCCTCCGACCGCCTTCATCCACCGGCATTTCTTTTGTAATGCCGGAAGGCCGAAACAATGAAGGCACCGAGGTTTTTTTCGTTGCATTCGTACGAGACGACTAAAAGCATTTTTTTTGCTCTGACACACCTGCTCGTTTCGCGCCAATAAGTTATTAAGAAACGAACAAGCTAGAGATTATTTACTGCCTTTATGTATCGATTAGATTTTTCTTTCATTATTTAATCTTTTCAGCTCGTATATTTTTCTCGTTATATAAAAGAAAAATATATAGTTTTATCTGTACTACATATCACGGATAATTGTACCAATGATTTAGTATGAATATATGTGGATATTTATGTAATATAAAGCTTTATATATATATATATTTTTATTTACAGTAATACAAACATTCAGTTCATATTAATTTTATGTGACATTTATTGACTATAATATAATTATTGCAGATAGTAATTAATTGATATAATATAAGCAGTATTGACATATACAATAATTAATCAAGTATTTAATTATCATTTTAGCCTTTTTGATATATATATATATATATATATATATATATATATATAAATTGTTATTAATATTTATTTTCCAGATTTGATGTAAAAATTTCAATAATATGATAAAGTTATTTTAATATTTCTCATATTGTAAAATTTAAATAATTTTTTAAACGCATTCCTTAATTGAATACGATGGGATGACAGAATTAAACTATGTTTGTCTAACAAGATGCATAAGATTAATTTGAAAACGGATAGGTATAGTCTTGTTATTACGTGACTCAGAAGTTATCATGTCGTCTTACGATGTAATAAGGTTAATTCCTTCTTGCGGGATCGACAATGTAAAAATATTAAAGCCTCTCTTATATTAAGCTATTCGTCTAAGCGGATAAACATGAAATCGAATATTACTTATTATTAACTCATGGCAAACTTATATACTAGTTTATATTCACTTTCGTTTTAAAAGCCGGAAAAATGATATCTCCGATAATATCTCTGTAATAAATTTTCAATATATTATAATTTTTTTTAAATAACACGAATGTATAGTGAACAATTTGTTCGAGATATGTTATTTGAGTAGTTTTATCTGAAGATAAATTCATCACGAACTATTAATTCTACAGTTACTAATTTTTGTAAAGGTTACATGCACTATCAGATGATTCATTTTTTATTGGATCTATTATTACTATAAAATAAGCCTTTCTGAAAAGCCTAAACAATTTATTATTTTATATTTTTACAAATATATATGTATATATTTATTAATTATACATCTAAAAATATAAAATAAAAACGATTAGAGTTGAGATAATGTTACAGACGTATGTAATTTTATAAAGTATAAGCATACATAAATAAAAATAATTAAAAATTAAGCGAAATAATTTGCTTTGAATCTATATTTTTAATCAGTTGGAAACCAATTTGCGACATAAAATTAGCTGAAATATAAAAATAATATATCCAAAAATCTAAAGATTTTTTTTGAAAATATCTCAATAATATAGATTCGTCGACTAAAATGAAGTCAGTCTAAGGATGAAACAATTCAGTCGTTAAGAGATCTGTGAGATATTACATCATTATGTATGAGATTTACGAGACTACCCGTCTTCGGAGATCCTCTAAATATCATTAAAGTTTCATTAAAATTAGAGGGGAACATTTCACGCGGCTTTTCTGAGAATGCTATCTCTTATCAGTAGACCCTTTAAATCAACTTTAATATTACTCCCATCAGTTAGAACCACCCATCTAGAATATACATTAGCATAAGCATCCCCCGAAACTATATTTATTTACATCATTATGGTACTCTTATCGGTACTCTTATTTGACAATTTATGTCGAAGTAATATTTATCATTGATTTATTTATCAGATTAAAATGATAATAATATAAGCCTGAGGAACAATTTTCAAAATCTCCCTCTATCCTTAATTTTCTGAAACATTATTCATCATCTTCCATCGTTTGATCTTGATATTTCTTTTGCTTCCTTTATTGAATTTTTTAAATTGTTTAACAACTAACGGATTTTCAATATATCAAGTTTATCGAGAGAATGAGAAACTTTACGAATCGCATTGTTAGCTCAAAAAGCTGTCTAGTTCCGACTAGTTTTTCATTATGTCGAAACAAGATATAGGAGAGCAGTGACCCGTAAAGAGAGAAACAAACGTTATCGGTTCCAAAGCCCCGGTGAATCCACGACACGCGTCGTACACGAGCATGCGCTCGAATGAGAATCTTGTCTCGTGCAATTAGTCGAACTTGAACCACCCCGTGTCAACGAGAGGTCGACTGTCGTGGTACGCGACGACGCCGAAAACGACGACGACGACGACGATGGTGACGGTGGTGACGAAGACGATGAAGAGGGCGGAGCGTTCCTCTCAATGGGTCGAACTTTCTCGTGGCGGGCTACCTACACATTATTCCCCGAAACTCTCGAATGTGCTTAATTAGGCGATATTTGAGCTCTTGTCTTGCCGTTGCCATCAACGCCAACAGGACCTGCAGCACTTTCCGTCGATCGCTGCGCAACCGTCTCTGTTTCTGACGGAGTTTACACTCGCAAGTCGCTGTTACCGAAAGCCACCGGATTTTCGTAAGAAAGCACGGGCGGTTGGTTATCCTACCGGATCTATATAGACATCTTACATGAACTAATATTGTTAAAGTCTAATTAGTAGCACCGCAACACACCGGCTGCGCGACCTTGCTTCGTGCCGCCTATCTTATCCTTCCTCCACTTCTTCCCGCTGCCTTCCGCCTTCTCTATCCCATGAACCTCTTTCCAACCGGCTTGACGGCATCCTCCTTCCACTTTCGCGCCACTTCTGTATTCTAGCTTTACACCCGCAATTTATCCTGTAAACCGCATTACACTTTGTCTTAACACCCAAATTACGAGGAGAGGCCGTGAAAGAGAAACAAAGGGAACGAGAACGCGACATGGAGGATGGATGTGTGATTGGTTAAGATTTGTAGAATTTTGTGTATGAAAACATTCAAACAAAAAACCAAGCATTTTTAAAACAATCCATCCACTCATAAATCTTGTTGCGAGTTGATAACTCTTACATACCGGTGCGAATAATCTCTACAAGTTTCATTCTCTCTGAATGAAAAAAATTGCTCGCATTTTTTCTTTGGTATAATTAGAGCACTCATTTTAAGTTGACATAAAATCACAAAGAAGAAAAAAAGAATTATGACAACAAACTCCCACATAAATACAACATTTGAAGTTATGATTATAGAGGAAGAAATTAATGCTGCTAATCATCTGTTCGAAATAAAAAAAGTTTCTTTACTTTTTTTTACTTATCTTACAAGTTTTTTTAAATAATAGTTATTTTAAATAATAGTTTAAATCATAAACTTTTAAGCTATACATTAATTAGAATCTATAGCTTTCTCTTTTTTTCTTTCAGACATTTTTATTATAATAAATATATTTATCTATCGCTAAAGTAATAAGAATATAAATATTTATCTGTTATTAAAATATATTCTTTTTTGTTTTAGGGTCGATGTAATCGAGAGAAGCCACCTTGCAAGTATTTCCATCCCCCGCAGCATCTGAAGGACCAGCTCCTCATAAACGGGCGCAACCACCTAGCGCTGAAAAACGCACTGATGCAGCAGATCCAGCAGGGCCTCACGCCGGGTCAACCCCTCGTGCCCGGCCAGGTACCCACAGTGGTATGTCCAACAAATTAACACGATCGTTGCACTTCGTCTTTTGCTATCCACACATTCACACATTTTTACCACGATCGTAAGATTGATTTTTGTCTGTGTTTAGTCTCGAGGGTTACCACTAGATTATCTTTTTTTTCCGGTAGGCGACGCTGCGTAGATTGTCGACGGTGCGGTGCTTCCTTATCACATTAGTATCATGAAATTTGAAGCTAGATGCATTATAGAAGCTGCGTTCACGTACGCATTTAAACTGAAACACTTTGCAAGCTTTTCCGGTAGAATTCTCGAGGTACAAGCGCAGCACTTCGCCGTCCATATTTACCTGCGTTCCTTCTTGCGGACATTGCACCGAGAAATAAAGTTTTTCA
Organism: Camponotus floridanus; assembly: GCF_003227725.1. NCBI lineage: Eukaryota > Metazoa > Arthropoda > Insecta > Hymenoptera > Formicidae > Camponotus > Camponotus floridanus. The sequence goes on from NW_020229839.1 coordinate 612,258, forward strand.
GAATTAAAAAGTTTAGCACGTCGCATGTTCTTGGTCAGTGTCATCCCTATTCTTCCTAGAGAAACCTGACTTAATCACGTATTTCGATAGACAGTCAATTTGCAGATTCGAATCTCTTTAATGTAACTTTAATGCAAAAAGTGATTTTTACAATCTTATTATATTTTATATCATGGTTTTTTAAAGATTTCTATTTAAAATTTATAATGTATTTATTTTTATTATTATTTCTCTGAATCACTTGAAATACATTTAAATTATCTTTAAATTACAAATATTTAAAAAAATTCAAATACATTTATTTAAATATAATTTATTTAAATGTATTTATATATTGTAAAATATTTGAGATATATAAATACATTTTGCTTTCGATGAATCTTTAGATGAGTTCTAAAATCAAATAACTTGCAAAGGGCTCATGAAGCACAGATTGAGAATGGACATACTAGATTCTCATAGCGAACATTTCTAGCATTGTTCATATTTGTCATTCGACGGGAGACTTATAATTACGGGGGGTTAATTACGGGAAAAGCATAATTTCAAAGTTTTGAACGATAGAGCAATATTTGGGCGCGGCAAAGTTTCGTCCACTCGTCAGAATTTCACGCGACATCGCGTGTGTTGCTCGGGTTCATTTCGAGCGACCTAAATAAATCTTCGACGACCGACGAAACTTTTCCACGTTTTTTCCGAATTCTTCTGTCCCAGTCGTGCGTCTTTAAATCGATGAAGCGTTCTCGCGCACGCACGAGATCGTCAATTCCTTTTCTTTTTTTTTATCAACGGTGCAGTAATTAAAAATCGAAACTCGTTATTAACGTTCTCTTTTTTACTCATGACATACATTCATAGTCGTTGCTACGTGATATCGAACCCTATACTATGACTGCCTGTCTGTCCCCTATGTTTGCCGCTGTGGCTCACGTGGTTGTGGTTGATTGTTGGTGTGTTCTCCAATTACGTCATTGGTGAACAGGAGGCACCAGCACCTCCGGCACCACACCATCACCTTCAACAGCAAATCCAGCAGCAACTTCTCGCTACCCACGCCTTTATGGTAACTCCTGGTTTTGGTTGGCTTCCACTAATTTTTAGTTAATTTAACGCTACGCTGGCTAGAAGTGGACGTAAAGATACTTGCCGTTTACAAATCTGACATTTCAAGAAATGTAATAGTCAATAAATGGACATTTACTTGCAGTTTACAATATTATATATGTTTTTCACACAATAGTTACTTTTATTACGTCCACTATAGTCATCCGAGCGATTCGCCTATAATTGGTAAGCGTTCGTACGAAAGCTTAAACTTATTTTAAAAACGCGCATAGTGAATTAAATAACTTTTATTTGCATGCTTCACAAAATGTTTTGTTTGTTTATTGAGGAAAGGATATTTTTGTACATGTTTTCTCAAAGTTTTCCTGTAGGAGAGAAAAGCATGAAGTTTTGCGGCCAAGTAAAATATCTGCGCGTTTTTTAGCTCTAAAAGCGATGAATATGTTTCTCTTTTTGAAATATTTTATTTTATCTATATCTGATATCACATAAAGAGTAAAGAAACATGTGAAAAAAAATCGTTAAATTTTAATATCATGAAAATGTGAAGCTAAAGAGACGGAAAAAGAGGATACGAGGCGTGGTAATTTCGGATTTGAAAAAAAAAATTCCATTCTTATATAATAATAATTCTATATCAAGAATAAAACTTTTGTCGTCTGATCATAAATATTGCTGAATTAGCACAATTATTAATACATTTTCCGACAATTACCTAGCTACGTCTCCGAAAGGTTCATTATAATGACGAAAGCTCCCAGGATATTAAAGGCTTTTGAGAAGAACGAACGAGAATGATCGACTCGTTCAGATGCGCTTGAAATTACCTGCCTTCGCTTCTGGGAGCTAGTTCTCGCTACAAAACCAAACCGCTTCGTGTGGGAACGTGTACGCTTGTCGTTAAAAGCGAAGGGGAGGGCATGAGAAAAGGGAAAAAAGACGATTAAGGCTTCGCGAAGTCCGCAAACGAGATGCCTTTTCTCTCCTGATTCTCGCCTTTGGCACCTAAGTCTCTTCGTTTTTAAAGATCTATTCCTTGTACACAACTTTTTTAAAATTATTGTTTATCTTGATAGATTAATTTATTATATTTAATTGTTATTAATATAATTTTTGAAAAATAAGTGCAAATACATCTATTTATGCGACTATTATACATTTTATTTTGAGAGAGAATTTTCCATTTGAGATGTTATATTAATTTTGAAAAATATTAATATCTAATTAAATTTGTAGATAAAAAAATTCCAAGTATTAATATTTTTTTTATTTCTCTAAATTCTATATAAATGTGTAATATTTTACATCTTTTTATTACAATCTGTGATTAGTTTAATTGAGTTTGCTATGAGATTATTTATTTGAACGCTAATTGTATATTATTTATTTAAAGTTAGAGATTTTGAATGTAAGTAGTTCAAAAATTGTTATTAATTTTTTTAGATGTATTAATTTGCAATTATTTTCATATATTGTTATTACATCAGATAACTGCTTAGTTATTTGAAATTGAAGCAATTACTTTAGACGGCATAAATTTTACAAATTAGATACATATCAAACTTCTTAAAATTAATTAGCCGAAGAGAGCGCTGCTCGCGAAGCCTTAATGCATCTTAAAACAGAATTTACCTGAATCAGAAGTAGTACATTACATATACAAGGAATTTGGTAATTGGCAGCATAAATGAGAAAACACTAACTCTTGTGAGAGAACTAGACTGCTCAAAGCAAGTTGATTTTTGCGAGAAAAACTTTTTCTTCAAATGACTGTGTTCTTAAATTATTTGCAATCAAACTTTACGATGCAGTCAATCGTAATTCTCATCAAACTTGTGAAATGTATATTTGTTAACATGCAACTTACAAAACGGTAACGACTTTAGTCTTGTCGAATGTAGTTCTTTCTTAATTATACGTATTTCCTAATGTTATGCAATGTTATGCAATATTATAATATTTTAGAACATATTTTTATACTCTTAAATATTATTAGTAGAATATATTTTCTATGCATGACATATCTTCAAAATTATTACTTTTATTTTTATGCGCCCAAAATTTGCCAAAAGTTCTATTGTAAATGATTTAATAAAACATGAGTGTTTGAGTGAGAAAGTTATTTTCGCAAACCGACTCGTTTTACGAGAAGTCGAATATTTGTCGTTGCAGCAACATTACCAGGTACTCTGTATATATACGGTTAAAGATATAAAGCGCGCATTTTAACGGAATCGCGTGGAGCGAAGGTGGGGACAGGTGTGTTCTAATCCGTGTTACCTGGATACCTTCCGGGTGTGTTTTCGCAGGCGACGAATCCGTACCTGACCGGTATGCCGCAGGTTGGCAACACGTACAGCCCGTACTTCGCGCCCAGCCCGATAATGCCGGCGATAATGGGCCCGGCGGACCCAACGGGCGTCGGCAGTCCTCTCGGCGTGGTGCCGCAGACGGTGGCGATGCCGCAGAAGATGCCACGTACCGATCGCCTCGAGGTATGTCTACCACCAAACTACATTCAACAACAACAACAACAACAACAGCAACAACAACAACAACAGCATGGGGCCCAACACGGCGCAGCCGGGGCCTCAAGGTGCCCGATGGCCGCGCCCAATACCGTGTACCAAGTGCCGGCCGGTCCCCCCAATCAGGTGTCGCCCGTATCCACGATGCAATCTGTCAATCATCCGTCGTCCCCTACTACCATCACTACGACGTCCCTGTGCACCCCCCTGCACAATCCCCACGCCCATCATCATCCCATTCATAATCTCATTTACGTTCACGCGTATTACTAGATCAACTCGACGCCGAGTATCGGCGACGTGCGATTGTTCGACTCGGTAGGGTAAATCAACGCCGACGCGTCGCTTCCTTTCGGTTTCTTCTTCTCGGTTTTCTTCTTTTACATTTTTTTCCTTCTCTCTATTTTTTCTCGCGTAAATGTAGCGTCGGTTAGATTAATCAACCGGAGCGTAATGGAACGCTCGTGGTGATTAGAGCGTAACGATGACAACGGATGAAATTGCAGCGGACACCGGGAATATCCTGATTTCGCAGACGAGTTAGACGCACGTCGCTAATTACAGTAATTTACGCCGCGCGGAAGGTGATCTGATTACGCGAGCCAGATGGCTTACGGTCGCGATCGAATGGCGATGATATCGATGGATCCTAGGCTGGAAATCGAACATTTATTTTGTCAATATAACAAAATAACGAGCACGAGAGGATTATGACGAGAGAGAAACTTTGAGAGTATCTAGTTTTAGGATTACAAAGCGGTATATATTTCTATACGCTCAATCGATTACGCTAATGTCACGTGTTCGATCACGAGGAGAGATATGTAGCTTAGCGTTAGGGATGATAGCATCGAGATTAGCGTAACTATAGTCGATGATTAGCGAACAATGCGATTTCGAACGCGATGTCGCAACATCAGTTGCAGTATCGATGGCGATTAATCCCGTGTACTTGATATTTTGCGGAATAATTTGTGGCAGACTAACATAAAGATTGTTCAATGAATTTTATGAAGACGAAGCAAACTCGAGACAAGCAGCGAAAGAAGAAAAACGGAAGATTGAAAACGACAAAGATTTTACGCGTATATTTTATAGCGCGATGGAGAAGCGCGTGATGCAATGATCAACAGTAATATATCGATGGCGGGACGTGGCGACAAAGAAAAATTTAATTTAGGATATTCCACACGTAGAGAAATAGATTTTTAGAGGTCGCGAGCGATATAAAGGTCTAAAAAAGTATCGAAAAAAAATTGTAAATTTCTAAGTTAGATAACTATAATAGCAACGAGATAAAACGTGATGATTAAATATGATTAACTTATAGAAAGCAAGATATATGACTTGGTTGATAGAAGTAAATGGATCTGCAAATATGCGACTGTCAAAAAAAAACGTGTAAAATTACATACATTTTTGCATATTTTATATATGTTCTTTTTTTCCGGTTCATCTCGAGTTATATGATTTATGATATCTATGTATCTATTTATGATAAATTGATAAATGCCTGTAACAATTACAGCATTATTATATACATATCTGTTTTACAGAAACTATAACAATCTTTCACATGTTTATTATCCAAATCGATAATTATATAATCGCGTTTATCAGAATTTAAAATTTAAAACAAGAAAGAATTGCCAACATTTATCAATTGTTGGCAGTTGACAGGTTTATGGAATTTTATGAAATACTCTATTGTGGACTTTAGCTTCTCTTTGCGAACGATTTTCGTTCTTCTCTTGCATATTTGTCGAGATATCAATTGTATAAAAATGTCGATTCGACGTTACAACGAACTGATATATGACAATCGATGGGACTTTCGATATACATTATAGGAAAGCTGAGAGACTTATCACTGGAATAACCATCGTAGCCGGTTTTTACGTCGCGCAGACCGTTATCGTTGATTTCTTTGGGTCATCAAAGTGTCGTCGTCGAGCGATGCAAATCACAATATGGCACATACTCGACTTATCTTTTGCCTCGATTTTCGTGTTGCAGAGATAATCTCGCAACGTGATCACTTCATAGAAAAACGTCAATCAGGTTCCAACAGTCGTATAAAAATTCAGATACTTCTATCAAACATGCCCATTTCTTAAAATAATTATTTCGTATATAAATAAATAAATAAATAAATAAATATATATGTATATATATATATATTTATATATTTATATATATATATATATACACAAAGATATTTAGGAATATGTAGGTTAGCATAACGTAATACTATATCGTACTTCTGTAAGAGCGAGAGCGTTTAGGGAGAGACGGACGAAGCTTTCTCTCGAAATAGAACGCGATCTTTGCGAAGCGTGCAACGAAATACCGTCGTGTAATATTTCGGCCTTTGACACGCGGGCTCCGGTCGAAGAGAAACGCTTCGAAAACAATAACAGGATCGCCTCGCGAAACTTTCGCGTCCGCGAAGTGGAGTTTTCTAATGCGCGAGTTCGCAGATTTCCCCGGAGCTGCCACTTGCGCCACTTTTCCTTTTTCGCCCGGCGGCATTTACGAAATTAACAAGTTTGGTTGAGTCGGTTTTCACAGGGGCAGTTTTCGCGAGGCGCTAAAAAATGAAATAAAATCAAGATAGAGCAGCGCGAGTATCGGCGCGAAAATTTGCGCCGGTCCGTTCGCGAAGTGCTAAAAATGCTCTCCACGACGAATCCATTCTTGGCAAGTGTTATAATAGATTAATTTTTGTAGAAGACGTTTAGTCCGCTCGTTTGCAACACGATCATATGACGAGACGTATTAAGGATATTAAAAAAAATTAAAATTTATATAAATTTATATATATATATATATATATATATATATATATATATACATATATTTTACGATTCGACTATCTTGATGCCCAATATAACCGAAATAGCGCAACGAATTAAGAATTTATAAAGTAATTTCTCGAAAAAAAAAATCTTAAATAAATATCATTATAATCAACTAAATTATCGAAAACTGTATATAATTAAGAGAATATTTAAATGTCTTTCTCAATATTTAGTGATATGTACTTGAAAATGAAGAGGGTTAACATTAGGATGACTAAATTCTAAATTTGTCTGGAATATCAATTTTATCATTATTAAAAAGAGACTATTTTTCAAATATATATATGCGTTTATTATGCTCGATAAGCGATTTTTTAATAGTAAATCAAAATAATTATCGCATTTTATCTAAAATAATGAAAAAAAAATTATAAAATAAATAATCGTGACATTTCCCTCTAATGATTTATTTAATAATGTAATAAATTTAGCTGTTCTAGTGTTAGCACCCGCGTAGTCGAAGGCAACGAAGGATGGCAATCACGGCGCATCGAAACTTGAACAATTCGCAATCACATTTATTTGATAAACGAACGCGGGAAAGAGGAGAATCGAGAACGATCAAACGTACAGCCGATTCAATTCGATTTGATTTTATTATTTACATGCTTGTACGTCGTGTCTGTGTATGTGATTATTATTACAATAATAATTCTTATCGCCACGACCATATATATTGGTATTATGTGTTAATCGCAAGAATCAACGAAGAGTCCCTTGTGAGTCATTGCACTTGCAGCAAAAAACGCAACTTTTTTTCGGACGTTTCTCGCAATGTCCGAGGATATCTAAATTTATGTACGTATGCAGAATCATATACAGATACATGACGCTTACACGCGCCGGTCCATCCATGCATACGCACATAGTGATATGTGTATATAGTAGGTAGGTTAACAAATTAATTAATTAATTACTTAATTGTATTTTGTATCGTAGAAACTGGTAGAACATAAACGAAAGCCGAAAGAGAGGAAATGTAACTCGCTACAATTATTTCAATTTTACTGCGATAAATTCGCGATTGATTTAAAATCGCATTTAATTATGCGAAATGTTGTATCTTTCTTTCTCTAGATGTACATGTATCGATTGTCTAGGCGATCGATATTACAAGTTCGACCGCTCTCAAGTTAGGTGATAATAAATTTGCGCTCGCAATAGAATTTCCAGCCTGGGCGAAACCAAGAATTCTTTCGACGCGAATTAGCAATATGAATCTCGAAATTTCTTCTTTTATCAGTTTTATAACCCTCATATACATCACGAACCTTCGCACCAATCTATCCCTTCTTCTTCCTCTTTATCCCCGATCACCATAGTGAGAATGATAGCACCCTCTTTATCCTTCATATCGAGATAATACATGACCGATTTCACATATTTACGATTAAGTAAAGGAAACGTTTACGAAAAGAGTAAGGATATAACGCAATGTAATGTCGTTTAATGAAATATTGCAAATATAGAAGTCGGAAATATACGATCGATTTATTAACTAACTACGATTGGTCTTACGGTAACATTTATTATAATATTTGGTAACATACAATAACGATGATAATTAGTAATCATAACAATATCTATTTGTGATGTACTACGATGACTTGTGCACTGAGTTCGGGTCACGTGAAATTTATTGATGATGAATTCTCAAATAAAAGAAATATAATTGAAACTGAAAACTGATGCACAGACTGTTTATTGATTCTTACAAATTCACTTAATGACCAAGAAGTTTGTGTGCTTTGTATGTCTTAGTCTTGTATTTTTACTTATCTTTTTATTTGTTGCCTTCGCTCTTTTGGTTGAACTTGCGCGAAGTATGCCCAAAACTGTATACGATTCTTTTTTTTTTCTTTTCCGTTTGAAAATACAAATTTTTCTGTAGTGCACTTCCGCTTGCAATGAGAAATAGTTTCTTGCGTATTCGTGAAATTCGAGGATACTCGATCGGGACTATGCTAGTAATCAGTCAAGTAATCTGCGTGTAAACGTCTTTCTCGCGACAATAAACGCGATAATTCGCTAATTCCTGTCCATTTCGACGACGACATTGAAGTTCGCCCATTTCTCTCCGAAATTCATCCTGTCTGGATATCTCAACGCCCTCTCCACTTCCTTGACCTTTGCACCTACGAGGAAAAAAAAAAGATCGCAAGATCTGTAATTCCCCGGACGATATGTCATTAATGCTCTTTGAATTAATTGCTTGCTGCCTGTTTATATAATGTTATTAATATCGATATAAACACGTTTGGATTTTCGCTGTTTTAGCATAGTAATATATTTAACCTTGATTGGCCAAAGTTACTTCTGGTAAATAGCACACTACACGTCAAGGCACAATTATTTTTCACATTTTATCATGTCCTCTTCTAAATTCTCGTATCATTATTTTTTTTTTTTTTAATTGATATTTGTTTGATACGCATATCTTAAAGTTGATCGCGCGCGCTTATCGCCAAAAGCTTGACCAATCAGGGAAGCGTAGAAAGCAAACATTTTCACAACATGTAGTAGCGAATGACTTTAGCGAATGAAGAGTAGTGATGTCTATATTAATTTCAAATGTTTTTACTCGATGTTAACTGATTCTTGCGCTACGCTCACTGGCATATTCATACTCCGACAAACGGAAGAGCAGCTGATATATAGATACTGTGTTTTGTATGTATATATCATATCGTTTCTTTTTCACAGGCCGGCACTTAAGTGGTCCCTATGTTCTGTTTCCTTTCTTAACCGCTAGTCAGCGCGATATATTTTTTTTCCCCATTTCCTGCGAATTTTATTTTCTCCCTTGGCGTCTCAATTTTTGATTTCCCGTCTTCAGTAGACACACGCCTACATTTATTTTCGTTGGCTAGCCAAACCCTGTCACGCCGATGCCTCGTCGACGCGCAGACGTAACTTTGTTGGCGCAAACGAAAAAAAAAAACACACGTACTGGCACAACATTGATTTTGTATGGAAAAAGATATATTTTTCATATTTATACGTGAAAAAGCTCTCGTCGACGACGACAATCGGCGTGCACGGCCAACAGCTCTGCACAAAGCTAATGCTCTTTACAGCTTCTCGTATTTCACACATTGTCGGCAAAATATATAATTTTTTTGCGACTATATATATAATACATATCTTTCTATATATATTATATCCGATTTACAAGTATTTGATATACCTACATATATATATCTATACATGTGTATCTGATTTTTCAGCGCCAGAGTTATGATTTTTGTTCTGTCGCAATCGCAAACACGTTACTTATTTACTAATTCTATTAATTGTTGTATACATTCAGCGGCGACTTATGTGTTTACTTTTACAGCTAGGAGGAGGTGCTTTATGCAGTATGATCGCATGCGAATTTTTGATATTTATTGGCACATTATCAACATAAATATATATCCTTACATATTTTTATATATATTTATATATATATATATATATATATATACAACAGATATTTCTCTCTCGTACACATCTCGTGTACACACACACACATACATGCAAGTATCCATATACATAACGTAAAACAAGCATACACAACTTACGAGATACAAGATACACGTGTACACAGTTCTCCATGATTTTAAGTTCTTTTTTTTCGTAATTTTTTTTGCAGCTGCTGTAGCATTATGTGCGTGTGCGCTTCTGCGATAAGTATAGTAGACTTCATTTCACATCTTTTATGCTTGCTAACAAAGAGGTACTTTATATCGAAATTCTCTCGAGGAACGGTGCACGCGACGGATCGCTGACATCGTTGCTCGTTTCAATGCTGCTTGCTTCTCTCACGCGTTTTAAGACAGTTTCTAAATAGAAGAGCTCCAACGTCGGTGAAATATATCGAATTTACAAATAAAAGTGGGATCGTTGAAATATATCGAATTTACAAATAAAAGTGGGATCTATGACGCGCGAGGATTATGTAAAAAAATATCATTTCGCGCACTGTGAATTATACTCGGATATGTGCACCACTATCAATTATTATATGTGCTTATCGCATACGTATATATACGGAGAGAAAGTATAATTTCTACGGTAATTAATTTTTACTACTAATTTGTGCGCGATGGTTCGTTTGATATTTTAATGTCGAATCACTATCGCGGAAATTGATTATATAATTTTATATCAAAAAGAGTAATATACCGCAGCAAATTGAAAATTGAATTTTAGAATACTTTAATTTTTACAAATCAAAGATGGACAGTAATGTTGAAAATTTGACATACATCAAATAATAAGATAATTAACAATAAAATCCCGAAAGGCGTCTTTTTACAATATAAAAGGAGACGCTGATCTTGTCCGCCAAAGTGTAAATTCAACAAAAATTATCTGGATTCTTCGCAGGAGGTCCAGATCCAAAATTTCATTCGTTTTAAACGTTCCCGCTCCTGCCGGAATCTTATGGCATGTCGCATTTTCTCCGATGTAATTTTCCTCGGGTGAAAATTTACGAGCGTTACTTAAAATTGACTCCCACGCGCGCGCGCGCGCGCGCCACTTGCCGGCCGTCCGTCGTTAATTAGGAACTCAAAAGGACCATTCGTCGCACCTGTTTCTCACTCTTTTAGCCGCGGTGTCAACTATACGCTATCTGTCTCGCAACAATCGCGATATGACACACATATATACATACACACACACATACATTCTCTTTCTTCGTCTAGCTGTCTACACACGCCATTGTGTCTTTTGTCTTTGCACGCACTTGTGTGTCATCTGCAAGCATCTATGCAGACCGTATGCGTGTATACGTGCGTGTATCTGTGTGTGTGTGTGTGTGTGTGTGTGTATGTGCGTGTGCGCGCGTGCGTGTCTCTCTTTCTCTCTCGTTAACCGTTTAATGTCTGTATACGTGTGCATTTCCTAACGAGCTTTCCAGCTTGCCGAAAGCCCACTTTAACCCGCGGTTCACACTCGAGCGACCGAGTGCGTGCACTCGAATTAACACACTCGAACAAGGCGCGGAGAAAGTGAAGCAAACACGAGCGAGCGTCACTTCGCGCGCGGAAGTGACGCTCGTGCGTAATGCGCGTTATTACCTTTATTATCCTGTTGCATTGAACGCAGATACCCGTGATGTCTGTATAGATTTATCGGATGGAAAAGAATGATTCAATCAAATAAAAAAAAAAAACAAAGCTGACAGATAACACCGGACAAAATAAATAGTGCTTCAGCGCGTAGATTTCAAAATTATGTATAATATGCATGATACTCTAGAATACGCTCTGAATCTCGTACCTTGAGAAAAGTAAAAGTTTTCATTTTCAACGTTATAATTTTATTTAAAAATTAGCGAATCTTTTTGTCGAGCTTACTTTGCAACGAAATTATTATCTGTAGCAGTGTCTTTCAATGTAGCGTCCTCTCACGATTATCTAAGAAGAATATCAGCAAATTCTAGGTCTTATCCGACCTTCTGCTTTTCTCGAGACGCAGCGAGTATGCACAAGGAATGTAGTAAGTGATGCATGTTGCGGAGTTTTCCTTTAACACGTACGCATATTAATCCGATTGATAATATACCAAAGAATGCTCGTGGAGGCGTTTATCGTATTATCCTGTATCCTCCCCCGTCACCATCCATACCCCGTATGTCCTTCGACCTTATTGGGCGGGGCGAGGGTGCACCGAGTAACGGCGCGTGCTACGCCTCTCTTTGACAGATTTGAACACGGTATTTCAGCTCTATAGAATAGAGTAGAGCGATCTAATTTCTTCCTTTTCTGGGCGTTGGTAAGCATCGGTCTTTCTCTTGCTGATGCTAAAATTAGTCCGGTGACACGAGTCGGCTGGCCTCACGGACTCTCCGTCCATCCCCGGCGAAAAGTATTCGCGTTCTCGTAGTAATGATAATCCTTACAGATACATATTCCGTGTGTGTATGCGTGTATAATGATCGGTAAGTAGACTTACTACTTTTGGTGAGCATAAATAGCTTTCGTTAGAGACATTCTTTTCGTTAGAACAGAAAAGAACGCATAGAAAATCGATAGAGACGCGATAGAGAATCAATTGTCTGCACGAATATCGAATGTCGAAGTTGAGTGTCTGTCACCTGGAACCAGCATACCAACGGCCAGAAAAAAAAGGAAAAACTATACCGACGAAGAAAAAAGAATGTGTGTCAAGTTGGCTCTTTTTAACGCCTCCCCCGAAACAGACCCGAAGTCCATAAACGGAACGCTCATCACTCGGTCCAATTGCTAGCTACACGTTAGTCTATTTTCTTTCTATACTATTTCTCTTCTCTCTCTTTCTCTCTTTCTCTTCCCTTCTACTTTTCATTCTTCATCCGTCCTATCTTTTGTTTAATTTTCCTCGTTTTTTTGCCTCTCTGTATACATCCGTCTTGTGTAAAAAAAAAACGACATAGTCCTGCCTGTACATTTTGCCAGGTTCGGCACGAGCTCTGTGGCTGTCAACTACACTAAAAGCCTAGCCTACCTGTAGTCTATATGCGGCCAGGTGTCAACCGTGAATACACGTTATTAAGATTTCCAATATTTTTATTTCATATATTGATAAATTTCCTATTCACTTTATATAAATTTATAAGTTGTAAAAAATTAATTTTTGTAATCTGTTCAATTTAAGCATTTTATTTCTTTACGTATTCTTATATTCATGTTTCGTTTATAATATAAAACGTCGTTTATAATATAATACGAAACATGAATATAAGAATACGTAAAGAATCTTATTGAATAAATTAACGCGTCGCGCCGCAATAAAGTTAAAAATCTGCGACAAGAAAAAGGCGTCTTTTTTACGAGAAAACCGCAGCTTTTAAAGGCTCCATAAAATTACGGTACACTGGCGCCGGCTTTGAAGCTGTTTGCTTTACTAGCCGGACCTATTAATTGACTTCTCGCGCGTTTACATGTTTCGTAACGTGTATTCACGGCCAATGCTCGTTCACGCCAAAGTAGAAAGATCCTGTTTCGTAACGCAATGTTCCTCGATATATCTAATGTTCATAAAAATTTCTATTTCCTCTTTTTTATATTAGTTAATCTTTCCTATTCAAGTCAACCCGGAATTCCTCTCATTCAACTTTCTTTGAAATTTTTTTATCAATTATATTATAAGAAAATAATTAATAAGAAAGTGGTCTCGCAATCGACAGCAATTTTATATTCTTCCGTTTTGTTGCTTTCGAATTATTTTAATTTAAATAGCAAGATGCATCAATTTACGTATTACATAATTTTACCGAAAAACATCGGATGTAAACTTTTTCTACATACTATTTATATTTTAAGAAATCGTATAAATGAAAATCTATTTTCATAAGATGTGAACTTTTTTCAAACGTCGTACGAAAAATTTAATCTAACGTAATCCTGGCAGGATTCAATGCGATTCAACAGAAGATTTGCATTAAGATGTCAAAAAGTCATGAGATATCATCGTTTTTTACTAAAAGATCCGATCACTCATCCTTTCTTTTTTCCTCTGTATGTATATCCATCTATCTTATCCATCTTTAGCTCCCAGCAACTATCGAGCAGTATAAATGTGCGATCGTAATCGAAGGAGAGCCAGCGACCGTTTGAACAATCGCCTCACCCATTATCCCTGAGCTGCCACCCTTGACGACCTCCGATCGACCTTCCCTGTCTGACTTTTGCGCCCCCGGCCCTGCCAAGCCAGCCAGCCAGCCAGCCAGCCCCCTTTAGCCTCTAGCCCCCCTAAAACCCCCTTTCGCCCACATAGATAGAGTGCCATGCCATGCGTGTTCGCTCTTGCTGTAGGTATGTCGCGAGTTTCAACGCGGGGCGTGCAAACGCGGCGAGACGGAGTGCCGGTTTGCGCACCCCCTCGAGACGGTGCAGGCGAACGAGGACGGCTCTGTGACGGTCTGCATGGACGCTGTCAAGGGCCGATGCAATCGGGACCCCTGCCGCTATTTCCACCCCCCTCTGCACCTTCAAGCCCACATTAAGGCCGCACAATCTCGGGCTAGCATTGCGGTAATGCATTCTCTCTCTCTCTCTCTCTCTCTCTCTCTTCTCTCTCTTTCTCTTTCTCTCTTTCTCTCTCTTTCTATCTCTCTCTCTCTCTCTCTTTCTCTCTCTCTTTTTCTTTCTCTCTCTTTTTCTCTTGATCTCTCTTTCTCTATTTTTCTATTTCTTTATTACTTCCATTTCTCACATTTTTCCCCTTCTTCTCTGTAACATTAACCTTCACAATTATGTTCTTTTCTTCCTTGCTCTCGATTTGTTCATTCATCCCGTTTTTTTTTGTTTGCGCTTTTGTTTTATCTCGTCCCTCCCTTTCCTTAATTTGACCTGATGACTAGTTTGAGTACCTCATTGATTATTTCTTTCTTTACGTAACGAAATCCATTATTTTAAAATCTCTGAGTTCTCAAATGACACAGAGGGTTAGCCCTTTGTTTTGTCTTCATTATGCATCCAAATTATCTGTTCTATCTTTATTTATACATTCTGATCGTCGGTGAATTGCGATAGAATTCTGTTTTATATAAAATGTAACGTTAAACATGACATACAAAAGCAAAATATTAATTTAACATAATTCAAGAAAATATTTCGTAGCATTACATGGTTTTTGTCGTGAAAGCACCGACGCTTTTTGCCATATTCTGTGTCAACGATTGTCCCATTAGATAAAATTTCAGATGAATATAAATGATATGATGAAAACAGAATTACAATTTTTTGATAGAATTTATTTTATGAAAATGTCAGCGGGATAATGTTGTCTGGATGTATACATTATATGATAGTATATCATGTGAAAGAAATGAAAATACATAGATAAAAAATTTTTTTTACATCTGTCCTATTTTATTATACAGTATATAGCCGTTTTATGCAACGATGAACGAATAAAAATTCTTGATGTTAATGGGTCAAACGACGACACTAATAATCTCTTTTCCTTTCTACTTTCTTCTTTTTCTGCCTTTCTGCCTTTTTCCAGCCTCGACCTCGCAGATCGTTCCATGTGGCGTGTGCTTCATGCAAGTGTGTCTTTTTTCATTTTTTTTTTTAATTATCTCTCCGCTGAAAATTGGTCGATGTCAGAAAGGGTAAAATAGCGCCCGATGCTCTGTCCTTTTTACTGTTGGGCTGCGATAATAAAGTACAGTGGTGTTGATGTCGCTTGTCGTGAAGAGAAAATGACGGGGATGTGTTTCGCGATATCAAGTTTCACTGTTGTTGCAATGCATTTACCACATTAAAAAGAATTATTTATTAAATCTCTGCTGTAAAAATGTGGATATTTTACGACTGAAATAATGTGGATTATTATCTTTTTTTTTTCTTTAAAAGGATAAATATTAATTGATTGTATTAAATATAACATATATGTAACACTATATATCAAGTATCATTTCTAAAAAATCCAAAAAGATATTTTTTATTATTAAAGATGGATAAATTAATTTTAATGAATCATTAGACATTTCGTAGTACACATTTCGTAGTACACATTTCTGTTTCGTCTGCAATTAATTAAGCAATTTTTGTGTATCGATTTATATTTCATACATTAATAATATTGCTGAATAATACTACAGTTACAAAGATTTTTCATTTTAGAATATATGTATTGAAAATAATCATTATTTTTTTTCATATGTATAGATTTATCTTTGACAAGTTATATAAATGTGAAAAGCATATCAAGAAAGAGAAGAATCTATCGCGCTTTCGCCTAACACACAAGCTTGAAAGAAATTGCTTCACTTTTTTTCTTTTTTCTTTTTTATTCGAACATAATTATTGTGAATCAATCGCTTGGCTCTATTTTGTACTCTAAGATGGTTGATCTCTCGCTTTCTCTCTTTCTATCTCTCGTACATCGCCCGCGAGATTAACATTACAATCGTATTGCCGTCCCACTGTACTTTTCTCTATCAAAAACACGCCTGAGCGGACAAAAAATATAAAATTTCTAAAATCGAAGAATCGGAGGTAATCGATGAGCAAAATAAAAAGACCTTCTCGAAAAGGTCTTTCGTAAGGCCGAAGATGTCGCTCGCGGAGAACAAAAGGACTCGAAGTGCACGCATGTTCCCCTCGACCGCACATTGTCCCTATTTCCTCCCACCTCTTAATCCCAGATCTCTCTTTCTCTCCTCTCACTTTGCTCCTCGAATCCATATTTTCTTTACTCTTACTCTGTGTCTCTATCACAATCTCTTTTTTCCATTTCTCTTATTCAGTTTTCTTGGGTTTACGTCGAAAGGAGCTTTTTGTTCAGCTTTTGAGCAGCTGCGCCGCTTTTTGCCAATCTACGGTCGAATGTATATTGTGAAGCTTCTCTCTTGATTGCGTTAGCCTCTTTATGTGTTTCACACGCATCTGGACACGTATCGAGGTCTACTATTAGAGAGACGCCGAGATACATGCGCGATCTACATGTATTTATACATACGATCGTTATCACGCGTGACGACAGAGATGAACGATGAAACGATAATATTGGCTAATTGTTGCGCAGTGCTCGAAGTGCATGATAGTTATGCCAGGAGTACGATGAATCTCCGTGCCATAATGATGCGAATATTATTTTTTAATTAATTTCAAACTACAAATTATCAGCGCTAAGTTGATAGAATATATGATATCACGTAAAATGATATTTTTCGATGATAAAATTAATACCTGTCTTCTTCACAGTATTTATTCGATTAATTTACATTTCAGCTAATTTTTTGATAGAAATGTGAGAGAGAAAACGGAATGCAAAAAGCATCGTCTCCCTGGTATAACTACCATAAAGACCATTTATTTTAATATCTTTTCTCCTATCCTTGAATTCCGTTCCTAGTCTTACAGTGCAATTACTATTTTCGATTTTATTATTGATTTTCTCCCGACGATATGTTGTATAGTTCTCGTCCCATGTTTGTCGCTTTTGTGTTTGTCCATATTTTACATACTCCTGTATGATGTTCAGCCGTTTCTGTAGTGTGTAGTGAGTAGAACACGAGGCAAAATTCTTGTTAACATCACCAAAACACCACTGTTCTATTTCTCTCTTTCTAGCAGCCTATCGCAGCTACCCAGGTGCAAAGAACTAGTTGCAATACACCAATCACCTGTTCGGTACCTCTTAGGTCATAATGAATACAAATACTTTCGCAGCCATGTGCACGCTCCATTTCCCACTGAAAATTTCAAGAATAATTTCAACGACTAGAATTTAGATAAGAATTTATATCGTTCGCATTATTCTGTTAGACAGACGTTTTGTCTGTCGAATAGATAAATTAATACCGAAATTAATAGCATTTTGAATCATATATAATTTAATAATCACACGTGCAATTATATTGTATTACTTAATTTGTGAGAGATTTTATTACATGAATTATATAATTTATAAGCAGCTTGCCAAATAGCCTTTCAATCGAATTGAAATACAAGGGAAATGGATTCGGTCACATTCTTGTAAATAAGATGTAGTTGAGAAAAGAAATCTTTTACGAATGACACGTACACCACCCTGCTGACAAGCTGTGCTGCACGAAACCCGGCTATCAACCCCGCTGCTGTTTTGCTGCCCCACACAAAAACGCTACACTAAGAGTCCCCGAAAGATACATAGAAGACGGTGAAAAAAAAATAAGAAAGAAACAGTAAAAGAAACGAACATATACGACGGGTTTGTTGGGAGGTGTGTGGGCCAGGCGATGAAATGTCGTTGTCCAACTTCCGTTGTCAAATCTGTCTCTTAGTTCTCGTCACTTGATGCGCGTTTGTTGACAACGTTAGCGGCACACTCGCTCGCTCGCGACTCGTTCATTAAAAGTAGGACGGGTCTTAAATTAGGAACCGTTCGGTCGCCGTTGTCCTCCGATCGTTCTTGGCCTGATTCCATTCGTTTCTCTGAAGAAGATACGCTAGCGGGTTGATCGCGAACGCGATTATATTTCTCTTCGTTGTTTATTATTTCTCTCATTATTATTTTAATTAAACGCGAGGAACGATTCATTTACGATCATAAAAAATTGGCGCTCGGGGGTCAACGGTTCGATGACTAATGAGCTCGTTTCGATCGAATAATCGAGATTTCCTTCTTTACGAACGTGTTTGACACAAAATACGACTGGACGGCGGCTGTTTCGAAATCGTAGCGTTATTCGTAAACAGCGCGGGGGTGGACGCACCCCGTTTTCCGATGCGGACTCGATCGCCGTGTTTCGATACGTGAACCTTGTCTCCGGGATACGAGCGTATTTGTTATCCGGGAGAATAGAGAATAAAAGCTATAGAGAAAAGAAAAAGCAGAAGTAAAAGAGAGAGAAAGAGCGAGAAAGACTTTCAGCGACGTCGCGCGGAAGACCTGCAGCCACACCCGGACACAATGGAGGAAAAGTCTCACATGGATGATTGCGGCAGACCAGCTTGTTGGCAGGGAAGTCTCATTCTCTAAAAGTGGTTTTCAATTTCCCAAGGGTGCATACACCGCGTACACCGACGAAATCGCCTTTTCGTCCGAATTTGCCTCGGGGGTTACGGACCGACATCGCGATCTCTTAGAGAACGAAACGTGCTCACGGAATACGGGAGAAAATTCTTTGTTTTGTCAATTCTCTTCAGTTTTTTCTTCTCGTTCCCTCTTTCGGATGACCCGTCGATGGTTCGACGCCGCGAGAAAACTTAAATCGCGTTTATTCTTAATTTTCAAAATTCCCCCAATAAAATCTTTACACGTAAAACGTTTTTTGAAAGGTATAAAATTAATCAGTAGCACGACTTTAGCAACAAAATTGTCAATAATATTTCGATAATAAATTGCATTTTGGCCACAAAAAAATGCGCTTACAACAAACAAATTTTCCGTTGTTTTGCTTCGAATATTACATATGTTTTCCTGTGATGGTTACAAAGTTCTTTCAGTAATATCACTTCAACATTACGATGAGTTCTGTAACATATTTTATCATTAGCCCGGATTGTATGCATATCAATGACGTCTCGCCAACGAGGGTCATCGTCGCGACGTAATGCACTCTTCGGAATTGTTACGCCATACCTGAATGTTTGTCAAGTATATGACACAAAGTTTATCCCCAGCACGTATAAGTGCAGATCTATCACTGTGAAACCGCATATGACACGCGCGAGCCGCATACAGGCTCGTGCATTCTCGATTTGTACAGAACAAAATCATCGTCGAACATGTAAATATATATATACGCGCATGCACATATCGACACATTTACTTACATATACAAACATGTATCACAAACATAATCACGACATCGTTATCCCTGTCCCTCAAAGAAGATGCCGACGACAACAGCGAGTTCGAGATTTGAACAAGAGAACACCATACACTTGGATATTCACGAAAAATGATGTAAATTAACTTACAAACTAAATCAATGTCTTTTTCGTAAATTTTTCAGGTATTGTAAAGATAGAAAGACGAGAAGTACGGGTTCTAAGAGAGACGGCCCTCTTTTTTTGCTTCATTTACAGTCTCTTGCACGCATTTCTCTGTAAAACTCTCTTCCACAATTTCCTCACTATATATATATATATATATATATATATATATATATATATATATATATATAATTTTCTATCACTCTCTCTTTCTCTCTCTCTCTCTCTTTCTCTCGATCGCCTTCTCCGTTTCGCAAGCCGCCGAGAGAGAAGAGCGGTGGCCAGACGCTGATGCAAAGCGAGAGAGAAAAGTGGAAGGGGAAGCCAAAGAGTCAAATTACATATATGTGTATTTATATATATGTATATATATAACTTGTACATATGAGTATGTCCACACGGCAAACATACAGATTGTGAAAGATAGACGCAAAACTAATGAACTTGGAGAGAATGCCTCGATTATTGCAGGTGTTGCCGCAGTCAGAAACGCCAGCCGAGAGCCCGATGTCGATGGACCCGATGAAGTGGGACCGGTTCTCTTTCGTACCTCGCGTCCCTCTTTATCTACGCGCCCCTTTTCCACGTCCGATTCTGATTTTCCAATACTGTTAAGAGATCTCCGCTTTTCATTTTTTTTAGTCACTCTAGACAGCGTACTCTGCCACGTAGATGCGTTACTTTTCTATCTCTATTTCTCTCTCCTTCTCTCGCCTTAACGTCGATAAAAAATAACGAATTAGTGCCAAATAGCTCGCCGATTGACGCTGACGCCAGCTACGTCCGTTGGTCCTACCTAACGTGCTATGATTATTATTATTGATTATTGTCATAATTATTATTATTATTATTATCATCACCGTCATTACAATTATTATTATTGCCACTACTATTAATTGGTGATATCTTTATATATTTGTATGCCTCGTAGAAACGTGCGTGTTCTGCGAGTCATCGCTAAATACATTTTAAAAGGGTGACGCGGTTGAATTTCCGATAAACGCGGCATCGGAAGTAAATGAAAGCGCGGCAATCGCGTTATTTGCTTGCAGTACACGCGTGTCAATTGTCCAGTAATTCGAGAGCCATCGTGTTCTGAATGAAGCGAGAAATACGTAAAGCGCGAATATGAAAAACCGATATTACGAATATTATAGAGAGAATATCTTTCTTCGAATTTTTTCGAACTATGTAAATGGTCGACTCATAATCGTTATTCACAGCCGCGTTTATCGGACGAAGAAGCTTGTGCGATCGCGCGTCTGACTAGAATCGTTCTTGTTCCACTCGCAAGAATTCCGGCGTGCGTTTGAAGAACGTGTACAAAAATCTACGTCACGCGTCTATTTCTATCTTTTTGAGTCTATCTTCGAAATTTTCGCGTAATTTTCATTAAACACAGCGCGTAAAAAAAGAGAGAATAAAAAATCTACTTATGTAGCTATGATCGAATGACGTAACACGAGTGGGAAATTATTTAGTCACTCGGGATTTATGTGCGAGAATAACTCGTGCGATACACTTTAAACCCTCGATGTGAATATTACGCACGCAATTGGCATGCGTGTATCGTCTTACGCGCGATCGTGCAAAAATATCGTAAGCGATTAATTCCGCGCGTACATCCATGTGCGCGTGTATACGTGTGCGTGTAATGTGATGTAAGCGCGATAATTCGCGCGAACATGAAGCAAAAAATACCTATTGCGCAGACTCATTTACACCCGCACGCATACACATGCACATACAAGTGTGTACTTTTTTCTATATAAAATTAAAAAGAAATATATATATATTTATATATCGCGACTGTCGTTTCTTGCCTTAGCCTCAACTGGTCTGTTTTTCTTTTTTTGATTTTTATCTTGCCCTCTTCCGCGCCTGACGATGCTTCTACATGCTTGCTGACAATACCTTCGTGCGCTTCGCTACCTGCCAATTAACGCCTGCGAAATATTGCCGACCGAAACTCGAAAAAAAAAAACACTTATATATCAACGTAAATAATAAAATCAACATAAATAATATCACACGCACGATCGACCGATACCACCGCATGCATATGCCAAAATATACGAAAAAAAAATATATGTATGCCACCATCACTACCATACCGCAACGATACAACAAAATATGTATAAATGTGCTCTAACACACGAACAAAAAAAAAATGAAAATATCTCGACTGGGGACGTCTCGGGAACGGCCGAAACGGAACCGGATGTGGTCGACGCACGGCGATGCACGGAACTCCATGTACGACTGTAAAAACGAAATCTGCACGCATAAAAATGTCACGGAAAAAAAAAATGAATTGGAAAAATCGAACGAACGTGTGTGAAAATAAAAAATAAAAAAAAACGGAAAAAAATGCAGACGGCGACGATGCCGACGAGTGTGGCGGGAATGGGTGCGTTGGCTGGCGGAATGTCAGGAGTTCCGGCAACTGCGATGCCCGGAGGACTGCAGAGCGCCAGTATGGCGAGCATCGAGCTCGGCAAGAAGCGGATGCGCGACTCCAATGATGATCTGCTAATGGTACCACGGCTTATGCATGGAGTACACTTTCCATTCTTTTTCTTTTTTTTTCTTTTTTTT
This sequence comes from Camponotus floridanus, assembly GCF_003227725.1. Taxonomy (NCBI): domain Eukaryota; kingdom Metazoa; phylum Arthropoda; class Insecta; order Hymenoptera; family Formicidae; genus Camponotus; species Camponotus floridanus. The sequence continues at coordinate 634,713 of NW_020229839.1, forward strand.
TTGTAGCTGGACTCCGGTAAAGTGGCCTCGGTATCGCGGGCGAGTCAAAGATTGCATCTATTGCGAAACGTACGTGTGTGTTTTTCAAGATTTTCTTATCGTAAGAAGAATATATTATACTCTGACAAACGAGGGTTAACTGATGCACTTACGAGACAAAGTTGAATTAATGTACTTTGAATATGCATAGCGCGATATCACGGTATCAGCTAAATTTATCTCTTTATCGAGTCAATTTAATGCTCTCGGTGTTGGCGAATTTTCAACGTCATTAAGCAAAGTGCAAGAAACTAGTTGCTGATAGTCATATATAATCTGATGCTAATCTCACAGATTTCCGAGCTGATGTTTGCGTCTACTTGCCCGTGCTCAATCGGAGAAACTTTCCAAATGGAAAAGCGTGTACGTCTTTCGCGATAAATGTATAATCGACTCTCTACTCTCTTTCTCTCTTCCTTTGCTGATCTCTTATGAATGACATTGCGGTTTTCCAACGCGCTGTAAAGTTTGAACGACGAAACGATTCAGGCCACTTTCCGGAAATTCCATATAGTCGTATTCTTAAGTTATAAGTACATAATTATTGCGATTGTGAATACACTGCCGAGCGCGCTTAGAGCTCTAGCCTCCTGTCTCTTTCATTTTTATTTCTAACAAGAGTCCCGCTATTTCTCTATTAGCCAAAAAATGTGCAAAACGGTCGCGTATAATTCTAACGATACGAGAATACATTTGTTAACCCTTTCAGTACCATCGCGATGTCATATCACGATTGAAGCGTATATCGGAAATGTTACACATACGGTACCATAACTGAAATCTCTACGATCCTGACAACGCCACATATAGTGTCATTATTGAAATCTCCTTAATGCCGATACTTCCATGTGCAACATATCACTATAGTAAAAGCTTTTAGGATACCAATAACGCTATCAAAATATTCACGATGCTAACATGGTGAAAAGAAAATTTGCAGGAAAAGAATCCCATGATTTTATCAACATCACATGCGGTTTTTCACGATTGGATCCTCTTTCTACAATTCAAATGATTTTTCTGGAATTTGAAATCGGTACTGAAAGGATTGTATCTCACGAATGTCTTAGAATATCCAGTTTGTGATGTTCTTATCGCGTTTATTCTCGCATCGTTTTCAGGTCGTATACACAAGATACGTATCGGCTTTCAGCTAAAGACGATCGTGTAAGAAAAATTCTAGAGACTCTATCTTTTTTTTTCTCTCTCTCTTTCTCTCTCTTGATTTCGCTTCCCACTGTCGTTCGTTGCAATGTTGTTCGTATCAGAGCTTACGCCTCGTAATGTATTTATAGATCGCTTACTACTTTTTTTTCTTCGATCGTTAGCCACGCGTTGCCGTTCGCGAGAGAGATCTTTATGAAACGATACGCCACGTGCATGTCGGAGGTATATACGGAGCGCGTGGCTAGCGAAAATATCGTATATATGATTTAACATATATTTATCCCTTGGCGATTCCTCGGCCGACGAAATCAGTGGATCCACGATCGGACGAAAATAATTCACCCTTCGTTACGATCGTCATCCGCTCGTCGGTCGCGCTTACGTTTCGAAACACGCGCGCACTAGCGAGGCATCTGCGAGAGAACCTCGAATGCGGATAAAACGTACTTCAAAATAAAAAAAAATATTAGTTATAAAAAAAATATACTTATCTTCAAGCCTTTAATGTTTGACGAAAAACACGTGATTATAATATGCGACGTTTCTTTCTATTTCCTATATAAACGAGCGCGTGAATAGTGTTTCTCTGCACTTGTATATTCTAAGTAATAGATCATTTATTGCAACAAAATTTTGAAATATTTATTTTTCGCAATTTTTTAATGTTTTCAAAAAGATTTATTCCAAAATCTTCTATTCGCTATTTATATTGACAATTGCAGATGTAACGGATAATGTGATGTGAAATTTTCGTCGTGAGAAAAAAATTTCTGCGAAAAGAAAGCCGAACGTTGGTCGCACGTTAATGAAACGAAATCGGCAATTCCGAAGATTGCGCAAAAATCGATGAAGATCGCGAAAGTGCGCGCGTGTTTCGATGCGAGCTCGGTGAGAAAACCATCGACTCTAATCTCCGTATGTCAGGACCTCCTCACGAAGCAAAATGAAACGGAAAAGAGAGAGTGAAGAAGGGCGAGGAGACCCTCGCACTTTTTCGGCACGCCACGAATCCGGCATACTATGGTGCTGCTGGTCTACGGAGCGTTAGAAATTCTGTGTAAATTCTGAGCTTGCGCCGATGATGCATGTTGTGCTTAAGCGACTACCGAGGTGATGGTGGAACGTAACGTCATCCCCTCGACGCTCTGAACGATGACCGAAGTTTTGGCAGCAGTCCTGTCGCGGTGGATCGTCGAGCTGAGAACCTCGTCGCCGCGACGTCGCGCGTTTCGAAAGAAAAAAAAAAAGAAAAAAAAAGTCGAGATCCGCCGTCCGCGAGACGGCCTGTCTTCGTTAGAGTCGCGTCGAGTCCGCTAAAGAGCACTGTAGATCGCTTACATACACTCGCTATTTTTTTTAATATACTGCTCCCTTTCTTTTACCTCTATATACATATATATATCTCGCTCTTTCTCTCTGTCTCTCCGTCGCTCATACTGCCAATCAGGATCTGAAGCGCGATCGACAGATTCGTTCGGGCTTGAGACGTGATTTTATCCATGTGCAACTTTCTAACTTCGGGCGTCAGGACGAGAATGGATTTTCGTTGTACAAATAGGGGTTTTCTTTCGGAAAGCGCGCATAACTTCTCGGTATTTTCGGGACGGAGTTTTCAATGCACGAAGAAAGAAGGAAAAAAGTGCCTGCAGAGAATTCGTATAAATTCATAAGAATGCAAAATCCTTGTTTATAGAAGTGTATCAATATTCTGGAACCAAAATTTTGAACCGTGATAATATCGAAACAACCGAATCAGAATGGATTTTCGTTGTACAGATATACCGGATGTATCATAACATCTAGGAATTAGGGATGTTTTCCTATGGTGAATTTCAATTCAAGTCGTTTTCTCAACGCAATTGAACAAAAAAAATCTTTTTCTAGAAAATTTTAAGTGAACTATATTCTAATAAGGACTCAATTTTTATGAGTGGAGAAATAAATTTATGTCTAATTCCCAAAAATTGTTAAAATGTAACATTTTTAAAAATTTTAGCTAAAAAGCATAGTCAAGTCTAAATTATCGTAAGAAATAATATCATTAATTGTTACATTTTGTAATATACGTGGATATTTGCTTTCCTAAAGTGCGCTAACTTTTTTTTGCGACATTTTTAATACGTGGCTAGAAAAGCCAAATCAAGAAATTTGATGAAAAAAATCTTTTTTTTATTTATCGATATATATTATACCTTTGAAAATCCTAATAGGTGACGGTATGAAAAATTAAGAAAGGACGTTTCCTCTCGCGTGAGATAGCCGGTTGCACATTTCTAATTAATCAAAACGCAATGAGACGCTTCTTCGCTTTCGCGCACACGCTTACTGGCGACATAATTTCGCAATTACATTTACTTTCTGCGTATGTGATCCAGCAGAGTCGTTCGCGGCACAATCGTATATCCGTGCGTCGTCATTGACTTCGTGCCACTTGCGTGTGAAACACGCGTGCTGTTATGACACGCATATATACATATATGTATGTATTTATGCCGCTGTGCGACGATATGTTTCATTCCCGGTTACTTTTACCATCAGCTTCTGAGCTTCTGCATCTCGTTTTTAGCTCTGCAGCTTCTAACTCGAACGTGTCACACCTCGATAGAGATCTTGATTTGTTGAGCTTTCTTTCCCCTCTTTGTTACGTCTTTGCACGCGTTTTGTCGCGCAGACGATACTTTACCAAGGTAAAGCCCGCTCGCCACGTATATCACCGCAAGCCTCTCTATCAGCTTTCGTGAATCCGTGTTGTTGCCAATCTCTCGCATCTCGTCGGTATCGCGAAGCCCTTTGTTCTCTGAGCCCAATTGCGCTTTTTATTAATAATTCTTCTTGTCGGACTTGCTCTTTTCTCTCTTTTTCTCTCCATCTCTCTCTTTCTCCCCTCTCTTTCTCTCTGTCTCTTTCTTATGTCTTTCTCTTCATTCTCTTCGTTTTGCTCGAGGAAAAGACTCATTTGTCTCGCGTTTATCTCGCGAGAACGAACGAAAAGGTTTCAGGTCGAACGCATTAGCATCGACATTTATCACAGCGCGCGATTCCTGCTCCTTCGCTCTCGCAATGGTTTCAATAGGAAAGCGACAGTGCAGTTTTCCGATCGGTACTTTGATCGTTTATTAATGCAGAACGATGGTCTCTCTTTAATCGAGCCGCGCACGGTTCTCGATACTAGTACAATGGCTGGTCTTTCTGACACGCTCCCAGTAGTAAAAAGAAAAAAAAAAAGAAACAGAGGAAAAGTGCAAAAGAAAGAAAGAAAGAACGAACGAAACATTTTGCAGTTATCCAACAACGAAACGTCGTCGTTTGGGAAACGTCGCCGCAAGCTGCGTCATCGGCACAACTTTTACACACTACCACAATCCAAACACCCTTCTTCACCGCGCCATCGTCTCCATTCTCCGTTTCTTTGAGACGCGACCCTCTCTCGTTTCCCGTCTCGAAAATCCAATTATACAAACGCAACGCGCCTCCTCCTCGAAATTAGTTGAAACCGATCCTGTCTTTGTTGCAGATGGACATGAAGTCTGTCGGGTCGTTCTACTACGAGAACTTTGTAAGTGCAGAACCTAAACACTGAATCATAATTCATACGGCTGTGATTCGTTTCCTCACGCGTATCACAGCTAGTATTCACTGCTTGTAGTCGCGATTAATGTACAATCGATCGATACGATCTAGTGGAGATCTCCCGTCTAGTGGAGATGTCCATCAAGGAGATACAAAATTTTTTGCAGTAAAATTTCATCAAAAGTGATGAAATTTTTTTTCTTAAATTTACAAACATCGTAAAATGAAGTGTTATCGATAACGAGATAACAGCGGTTTGTTTTTCAGTACTTTTGTAAAACAACAATGATATCGCAAGTTTTCAAAGATTCAAATGCAATTCCATTGATGCGATTGTTTTGCAAAGAGAACGAAAAAGCGCTGTAAATAATAGCATATCGATATCGACTCATCTTACGAAATGAATTCGCTACGCAAATCATTAAACTCGATTGTAGAACGAAAGGACTCGGCCTTTCGACCGCTTTAAAAAACGTCAAACCCGACGTCCCCTGCACGGCTGGATCAAGAAAACTCACGAACAATAATATCGTATCCCCGGCCGAAACGGAGTCGAGGCTTTCACGGAGTAGGAAGCTTCCGCTCGAGCGGCCACGTCGCTCGTATCATCACCCGTTCTAATCGTAGATGTCTTTGGCAATTCTTTTTGCAGGCCTTCCCAGGGATGGTTCCGTATAAACGACCGGCGGCCGACAAGTCCGGCGTGCCGGTCTATCAGCCTACCGGCGCGACGACCTATCAGCAGTTAATGCAGTTACAGCAGCCCTTCGTGCCTGTGTCATGTGAGTACACTGGAACACCACCCCTACCCACCCAAACCTCTAACCAATCGGTCGTGCAACCCTCGAACGTGCAAAGCAACCACCACGCGATGGTGGTGCAATCCTCCTCCTCCTCCTCCCAGGGAGCCGCCGGCGCCACAGTCAATAACTGCGCCGACGCCAACAATGGCGTGCTGATGGATCCCTGCAACAATCCGCCGCCGCCGCCTCCGACCGCTGACAATAACAGTAACAATAGTAATGGCAATAACAAGCAGTCGGTTACTACGCAGAATCATGATGTTGAAAATGCGCGTAACTCTCCCGAATTGAATCATTCGCGTCCGTCGTCGTCGCTGCAGCAACAACAGCAGCAGGTACAGCAGCATCAGCAACAACAGCAGATCAATCAGCTGGCTCTGCCACCAGCGATGAGTCCGTTGACTTCGATGGCCGGCCTGACGTCGATGCCCAGCATGGTGAACATGGCCTCGATGGCCTCTATGGCCTCTATGGCGAACATGTCGTCTATAACGAATATGAGCTCCATAGGCAATTATAACGCTGCTTCCAATATGGCGGGTCTAAACATGCTCAACAGTCTTGGAATGACAGCCTCCGGTTTACCAGCCTCTCTCGATCCCGCGGCTCTCGCCAAAGAGGTCGCCCAGAAAAATTACGCCAAGGCTATTAAGATGTCGCAAGCCTCTCAGTCTTACGGCCTCAGCCAACTGGCCGCGCTCAATTACACCGGCGTCGCTCTCAACAAGCAGAATCACCTCATGAATCCCGCCGCCGGGAATCCCGCGGTGGCCGCTGCCGCCGCCGCCGCCGCTGGTCTGCAGGCCACCGCGGCGACTCCCAGACCTGTCATCTCGAGCCTGGCCGGTATCCCGAGCGCTCTGACCTCACCGCTGTCGGCCGGTATCCTGGCGTACTCGAGACCGCCACCCACGGCCACCCCGATTAATCCATATTCCCTGATCAGGCAGCAGATCTTGCCGAATCCCTATGTCCAAGCTGTTCCCGGTGCCGCGACCATGCAGACCAATCCCTACGTCCAGAATCCGTATGCCGTTCTACCCGGAATGGCCGGCGTACCCGGTGTATCGGCCGTCCCGCAAATGCCGCAGATAGGCAACCCGGCGACGATAGCCGCACAGCCACAAGTAGCGATCCCGGTCAGCTCCGGGGTGATTATGCAGCCGTACAAGAAGATGAAGACATCGTAAAGATCCTTGACCGCCGGCTCGGGAGGACCCGTCTCCTCTCGCGAGAAAGTACTGTTCCTTTCCCCCTCTGGGCACCTCCCGTTCTCTCCCTCGCGTGAACGAGCGTGATCGATTCCGCAATTAGTCACTACGGATAATGATTGCCGTTAGCGCGATATATTTTAGATAATTTTAGAATTAAAAAGATCTTTACGATTAGCAGAAACGCGATGTATCGTAACAATGATTACGTTACAGTGAGTAGAGTTTTGCGGTCGTATCTTGTAGGATAATCTTAGTCGGTATCAGATTGTACTGACTATATCTAGACATAATCGCGGTTACATAAGCTTTGCTTTACAAAATTAATAAAATACATTAAATCTATAATTCGAAATAATTATTTGATACTTGTGTTTGCGCGAAACCAGATGGGAATTAGTCCTAGAATGTTATAGCTTTCTCTATAAACTTCATGACGGAATTCAATGAATTCCCCTTTCATTTGTTGTTATTTGACTTTACTATTTTTTTTCCTGATAGAAATAAATTCCTTATTTATATGTTCTTTGTGTAATCTTACAAAAATGTCGATTTGCAATTTGTTAGCTTTAATTTTTGTCAAAAAATTGCGTATTTTTTAATCTTCGACTGTAACGATAGTGCAACGAGAAATGTAGTAAGACAAGAGTGCAGTTCTAAGATTAATCTCCATCATCGGTGCTCAAGAAGCGAGAAATCGATCATTGTTCGCGAGAGGGACAGACTGTTTAGCTGAGCGACTGCAAAGCGAGAGGTGAAATGCTGGTATATAAAAAAGAAAAAAAAAACAAGTTCCGAAAATAGATTCATTTTCTAGTCAGACATTGTCGGTAAAGTGCCTTATCGACCCGATTCCATTTGGAGCGTTTCGAGCGTACAACCGCAAAAGAGAACGGTAAACAACGCGAGGAAGTGCGAGATTTTTTCCCGCCGCATTAATTACTTGCCCGAATGAGGAGACATGATTATATCGTTCCGATTTTGTTACTATCGAAGTGAATCTGAAACGACTGGCCGATCGAGATCGCGTTCGAAAGAGGGGCGGGAGAGTCTGCGAAACATCGAGCGTGGCCGAAAGAATTGCAGATGATATCAATTGCCTATTTTATTTGCTTTTTTTCTTAGAATAATGGCGATATTTTGCGCAAATATGTAGAAATAGTTTAGCTTTGCCGTTTTAATTAGCGTTATTTTACCACAGAGACCATCGTTAAAAGTGTTATGTGTCGTTTCGCGTGACTGTTTCGTTCTTTTTTTTTTAATAAGATAAATTGTAAATAAGTCAATATATTTGCGTCGTAAGATTGACGCCGCAATATTTTTATTTCGGAACTATATAAATTTCTGTGTTATAGTCATTCGTCCAAATTTTAACACGTAACGTCCGTCAGAAGGAAGATGAAAACAACGCTCGGCCTATGTCACGTTATGTGCGATACTTGCCTTTAAGCATAATGTTAATCAGCGATCAGATTCTTGAAATGATTATTATGCGAAGTTAGATTATTTTATTAGATTTATTTGTTTATGTAATGTAATAATACGTTCGAAATCTTTTATTTGCTTGTTTATCGCGGAACAAGGTTAAATAATCGCGCAAATCATTGTCGCATTTTTAATGTTATGTAGTACATTTAAAAGAAAAACTGGTTTCTTTGTTATATAAATATATCCGAGATATATTTTGGATTATATACGAGGCTCATACAATGCCGTGATATCTTTGTTAATGTTTAGAGAGTTGTTTTAAAATTTTTATTGATTTGACTTGTATTTCTTTCCGTTTAGACTTAAGGATATATTATGTCTATATATGATAACATACATTTCCTAAAAGTATCTTGCACATCGACGAGTATAAACCCGACCGGGAGGATTTCCGGCGGGCCTTTATTTGTCTTATATAGTATTCGTAAAATTTAGGATAGTCGTTTGTTTTAGTTAGCGTATCTATATATCTTTAGCGTAAGCGTGCTCGAACACAACGTACTCTTCTGTCCTGATGGATTCAATTCGGGGGAGTCTGTTGCACAAAGTGAACTTCGTCAATTCGCGATCTACGAGCTTATGCATTTAGCCGAATGAGAGAAGTAACAGACGAGAAAAAAAACCGGAAAATTGCGGATCCGCGGAATACGCGGATGCAATTTACGTGGAATTCGATGGAGAAAGGAGGGAATACAAAAAAATGGTCTAATCTTGCATGGAGGCGGTGAGACGGGAGGAGAAAAACGTCTCGTTGATCACCCCCTTCGGGAGGGGTGGAAGGAAAGCGAACGTTCACATGCGCATCATATTACACGACCGCGCAAACGGTAACACCTAAGACACTCACACGATATTTAGATGATAGATACTGCGTATATTTTTATTAACTCGCGTATAACGAGATAAGAGAGAAAAGCGGAGGATTATGCGGTGCTGGTGTTGGCTCTCGCATGCGTCTTACGAGAAAACGCGAGCACCTGCTCTTCTCTCTCTCTCTCTCTGTCCGCATTCACGTGTCTGCCAGTGATTTGAAAGTTTCTTTAAGTCGAGATGCATAGTTAAACATATATACGTATGTACGTATGCATATGTACTATATACATATATATAATGAGTTTGTAAATAATCTTTCTTTATATATATACAGAAATGAAATTCGAAATTATATCTATCTATCAGAGTTACTTATGTATGTGCATATATATATATATATATGTATGTATGTATGTATATATGTACATATATAAGGAAAGGAGCACTCGCTGACACGTGTAGCGGATAATGAACGAAACGGCCGGTCGCGTATCGTAATTTTCGCAAACCGAGCGAACGAATTGTGCAACGGTAAAAATTTGTGTACACGAAAACGCGGAAGAACAGAACGAGATGAGGTATTTGGATCGCGGCGATTCACGCGCAAGTAAAGTTTATTCTCTCGACGAAACTTCATTCCATTCACGATGTGTTATTTATTTTAAATCGCAAAAGTCTCTAATTTTAATCCGGTCGCGAGATGGCGAATTACAGTCGCTGAGAAATTTATTCGAATCGCTTCTTACTGTATTTCTCGATTACTGTAGTTCTCGAGAAAACACGAAAATTGAAGATGACGGAAAAGAGAGAAGTGCATAAATTTCCTCAATCTCTTTGGTTCTTCCGCGACATTAGAAACAACTTCTTCCTCAGGATCATAACGTTATTTATGCAAAAAAAAAACGCACAAGATTGTAGAACAGGAGTTATCTCATAATGATTCTAGAGTAGCGATTATATTATTAATAATCGAATTGCAAAACACGTAGATATAATATTATAAATAATGCACAAAGTATGTGTGAGGGGGCAAATTATTACAGTCTTGAGATAAAAATATTTCTTTTATTTATCTGTTGTTTATGTATTACAATATTTTTGCACGTAAATAAAAAAGATTAAGACGGTAAAAAATAACGTAGCATATTTTTAATGATATTTAAGTGATTACTTCACAAGTATCTCTTCCATAGTGTAAACTATCTATTTATAAGACTGAAGTGATACGATTGTTTCTCTTTTAATGTGATTGCAATCTGTATATTTGAAATAATGACAGTCTATATTTGTAATTTATGAATATTATAATTAATACAAAAATCATTTACTTGCTCTAAAGCTGAGAATAGATGTTCGACGAGGTTCTTTGTTTTTGTAAAGCAGTGAGGGTTACACGTCACTACTCTGGAATCAAAATTGAGAATTCTCAAGGATACCATGGTCTTCCATAACGAATGTCACGCGAGAAAATTCTTCGACAACGGCAAACGCCGTAAGCACTATCGAGCAGCGGAATTTATCGAAGCGCTCGTCCCGAGATGAAGAAATTGTTTCTATTCTACGATGAACGCACGTGCGGATCCTTTGTGATAATATGTAATGTATGACACCTATACGTACACACGTACACGCATACACTATTCTCGCATGCGCGAAACACTGGAATAAGACCAGTTCTTTCAGTGCCCTTGATTATACGCGATCGGCATTTACGATGCCACACGTTGTCAGGTTATGACGTTGTATATCATGGCGCTAAAGGACTCGAGAAGATGACAATGCGTAAGGTCATCGACAAACAAAATCCTTTAATCGGTTCTCGATAAGCCGAGGATTCGACTTTAACGGCTCTACAAACAACAGGTCCGTGGATAATGAGAGTCGACGACGATAGGCTCGAGCCTGAAATACCGGACCGACACTTTTAGGGTTCCTCAACTTGATGTCTACAAATTATATACGTACATTATCGAGAGGGTGGCTGATTATTAATTTTTTTTTTTTTTGAATTCACACCGAAAACCCGGAATGTGACGTCCTCGGTGCGTCGATGCTCGGAAGATCGATCAGTCATCCGTCGTTGCATCGTGTAGCAAAATGTTTCCTTAGAACTGTGATTGTTTTGTCTCGCAAAGCCATCTACATACTTCCACATAAGAGGAATAATGTTCGTTATATTTTACTAGAGGAGAGTATTCTTCTAAAGAGCACGTGTATTAGTGTTGCGCGTCTTGTACGATGATGGACAAGCGAGAAAACGCGATCCCGTGTTTTCGGTGTGAAATCGGCAAAACAGCGGAAGTGCCTTCCCCTTGCACTCTATACACCATTGCACACACACGCGTATACAACAGATGCCTACATTATTTAAACTCGCGACACAAGAGAGAAACACTACGATAAAAAAAAAAAAGAACTTACACGCGCGATATATATATGATTATATTTATATATCCTTATTAAACAAATTATAATATTAATATAATAATGAATTACATATATACACGTACGTATTTGTCGTTGTTGCATGTAAGTTAACCGCGATGCAACGAAGGAAGGAAAAGAGTACATACTTGGCAAGATAAAGCTGATTACACGTATACAGGAAATTATTTTGTGGACTATGTGTATATATATAAAGCTGCATATACACACATGTTCGAGTTACACTATTACGATAGACACTATTACGAGAAAGAGAAACATTTTACGAATATAACTATATACAACACATACATCTAGTATTTATTATTATGTAATGTATACTGTGTCTTTAAAATTCTTCATTGTACATTATTATACATATTTGTATGTAAACACACACACACACACACACACACACACACACACACACACACACACACACATACACACGAATCCAAACTTACACATATGTATAATATCGATATATCGAGAATTTACATTACGCACGACCCCGGGAATGTAGATGCAGGAAACTTGGCGCAACAATTGTACGCGCGCGCGCGAGCGCGCAGATCTTTACGCGAGTCTGTCCGAACTCTTTCGAATCACCGTGTTGTGTGTACTCGCGTTTATGTGTGTGCGTCCCGATTGCGAACGTCAGGATTGGCGTCGTCCTCGCGCGAGGCACGACGAATATAAGTGATGAAACGCGACAGCTTGCGCCGCCGACTCGAGATAGATGCAGTCGATCTCGCAGTCCCGAATGCGACATTTTTTTTGCGCGTGCACGCTCACACGGGGTTTGTCAAGGAGTCAGCCAGTATTTGTAATAATAATGCTTGAGAAATGCATGAATATTTGTTTTATTAATGCTTCTTTCTTATTTCATCTCTTTCTATGATAAAAAGAAAAATGAAACAGAATTCTTCCCGAGAGACTCGCTATATATATAATCCTTGTAATATTTACATTTATATATATATATATATATACATATATTATATGTATATATTGCGCCCATTATTGCTCACAGTCTTAGCCTCGCGCTTCCTGCTTCCCTTATTTTTAATCTCCTCTCATCTGTCCGATTCGATGCTTATATCGTAATCACTTTCTCTTCTCCTTTTCGTTAGTCTACTTTATTTTTAATCTTTATTATTATTATTATCGTTGTTATCACATGTTGTTTCTTCCGCTGCGATCGGTATTCTTTCCGAACACACTTATGTTAATTTCGACAATTATGTTCCCCTCCTTAAAATCGCAAGGTGTCCCTTCTTTGTCGCGTGCCCTCGGCGATACTTCATCTATCGCGGTCGTGCATCGTTGCATCCACGAACCGTGGCGAATTTTTTCTCCTGTGATTCTGCAAGATCTCTTTGTTATCGCCGAGAGCACGCGAGGGAGTTACGCCAAGCACGCGGGTCTTCTCTTAAGATCATATGTAGATGTTAGCCGCTTTTACTATGGCGAACACCGTAAAAAAATGCCGTACGACTCGCTGTCCTCTTCTTGCCTCTTTACCGCTTCCCGTAATTAATCTCTTCACACGTCCACCGCCTACCTTCGTTTCCGTCTTCACGGCTTCTCCCGCGCTTTAGTTGCGATATTTTTGAGGCACGGAGATGTATCTGGGTATATTAATGTCTATACCCTATCCTTCTCTCCGATCACATTTACACATATATACACAGACACACACGTCGACCCTTAATCTCTCGATCCTATTATTCTATACAATCGCCACATCAAATTCCGATCCCCGGTAAAGGTGGTCGATCGTCATCGAGAAGAAGGTCGGCGCTCTTATCGCGTTTTATCGTATTCCCAAGTCGTATATTTCGGATGTAACGTAAGATAAATTTCGAGATGCAGTACCGGAATAAAGGTCTTAGTTAATTAATTCGGTCACTAAAATCTTTTATGCCACAAACATAATGAATTCAAGTTAAATTTGCGATATCGTTGTTTCTCGGCGAAACTCGAAATTATTTACGCTACGTTCGTAGTACGCGGCTTTTGTATTTTTGAAAGATTTGAAAATTTTGATCGAAAACTAGATACAAGAATTGTTCGAAATAAAGTTATTATCCCGATATTGATAATTAAAGCATGTGATGTAATGAACTTAGTTTCTCTTATTACGACCTTTTTCAAATATTCTGGTATGTCCCCCACTTCATCATCCTGCATTCCTCTCGCTTCCTCTCCAGCTTTCTTTGTTACTCATCGCTAAGCCTGCGTAAGATGTGCGTGTGTGCCTAATGAGCTCTTCCATAACGCTTGGCACAATAAGCCCCTATTGTAAATATAAAATCTTGACGAAAAAGTCGAAGATCATGGTTCCAAAATATAATCGCAATCTGCACAATAACGAAAAATTTCATTTCAGAGATAATTGTCTTCGTCATGTTGGAATCGTTGATCTTCGCAGGTCGTGCTACGCAACCGTGCGATAAGCTAAGAGGCGGTAAATGACACTTTTTATCAAAAATTGACTTGCCGTTTCAAGTGTATGCAATACTTATTACGATTTACGGACCGTGTAATCCTGTTTACAGCCTCGTATCTTATCGCAGCAAAGTTACTTCGCTAGCTGCTTCTAGACGCGCCTCGTTTGCCGCTTCCGTCATGTTCGACGAGCAGAGCCATTCGCAGCACGTAGTAAATCGCAAGTAATTTCAAGCTATTTTTTTCCTTTATATATATGTCATCTCAACATAATTTTCTGCGATTTCAACCGTGCGATTTCAAAACGTGCATCATGAATTTTGGCTGTAAAAGGAAGAGCCTTGGAAAGACTCATGAAAAATTCTGGATAATTTATGAAATTTTTTTTAGCGTGCAAAATATATATATTTATATTTTATTTATTTATTGTGTAACAAATATACGCAACTGCACGCGAGTGCGTAAAGAAGAGTTTATGGCTCACGCGCGTACGGAAGCAAATTAATCCGGAAGTGCGATCCATGACGATTTCAGGATGATTTGTCGTTACACTCCAATTCTCTGGATACAACGAACGATTCGCGAACGTAAATGATGGGGTTCCAGCGTGATTGGATTCTCGCATTAATGATATTAATGATATCGATGATTGAATCGGCGGCGATCTGATTGTTGTTTAAGCATTTACATCGACAGAAATTCGAGAGAAAATTCGTTTATGTTTACTAGAAAGGTTCTAGTAGTGATTCTGCTGTACAAGAGCAAGTCATTTCCTGCGCTCGTGGCTAATAAAAGATTATATGTGCTTCTGTAATATAGCCGTCTATCCAAGATCCTTATCAAATTTGCCATTAATAATAATCAATATTTTTTATCGCTGTCTATCTTCTTCTGTGCTCTAAAGAATTTTGAACGCAAAAGCGACGCTTCCTTGCATACCCGCATACCTGCGCCGATATTAAAATCAACATGCAGCACTGTTTCCAATGTAAGTATCGCAGTAGCACTTTATTGTATCGCATATGCAAGCTTTAGCTCCACATCGTCATTTTAATAAAACTTATTCTACTATACTTAATAGGCTATTTAGAACATTGGCGCAAAATCACATACTTTGTAGTAGATACAGAGTAAGTTCATGTGTGCTTACATCAATCTGAGCATCTTTCCCATACGACATATTCTAGTTGAATAAGTAGCCCCCGATTTGCGTGCCAAGTGCATTTCCTAGAAACGAATGTGAAAAGCAAATTCGCAAAAAAAAACGAGACATTTAAATATCTAGAAAGATCACAATATACATCTGCGAAGAATTAGGGATAAATTTATTTTCTTGTTAATCTAAATTTATTTAATACATTGATATAATAACTAAATATTGAGAAATTAAAATCTCAGAGAAAATACAATAATTCGGGATAACATTTGAATAATAAATTGTGTAGCGAATTATAAGTTAATTCAATAAATATAAATTTTATAATCAAAATTTCAAACTTTTTCGACTGTACTAATTTTTAGCTTCATCCAGTTATTATATGTCAAGTTGATGAAAAAAAAATAAACTTTATAAGATTTAAATTTATTGAAAAAAATCGCGATATGAAAATAATGCATGTAATGTAAGTATATATAATTTCAGAGATTTTACAAACTCGAAATGTTTGTTATTTGAAATGAAAAATAATCTAATTTGAAGCGATTTTGATTAGCGCGAATTTGGATTCGATATTTTCTGGAAATGCATCAATTGCTCCAAATGGGAAGTCATCTGTACCTACTGCCTGGTCAAACTGTCGCCTCGACAAAACTCGAATATAAACACTTACTAGCGCATGCGAAACACGGTGTAACGTAAAACGCAACGCTTTATAGAAGAGAATGCACGAGAGCGTACTCGTTCGAAGGATTCGCTGTCTGCGGCTACCTCTGCCGATTTTCGGGAGAGAGCCACAGAGTGTTAGAGAGATGTGTACGATTAATTTCACTTGTACATTGCTCAATACACCTTTTGATTCGTTTGCAGCGCAAGAAATGAATCGACGTGCGACTTCTAACGACAGGCTCGAGACGAATGTGTGCCAGCCACTATACATATATGTGTTTATTACACGTATAAATACACATACACATAGAGATAGAATACACACATACGTCACTGGTGCATGTTAAGACGCGTTCGTTCATGGTTTCTCTTTCAACTTTCTGTTTCATGCTTGCCCTCGCCTGGATATTACCCATCGCACGTCTTTCAACCGAAAATTCACCAACACGCATACCGTTTGATCCACTACCCACGCCGACGCTTTCATCCCGACTCGATCCCGATGCAACATCCTGTGTGGCCTACGTGACGCCGATCCAATCTTCCAATTGATCTCCAAAACCTTCGACGATTGATCACGATGGTTTCCTACAATGGTTCCCCCCACCTCCCGGTCACCCATGATCCTGGCCTCATCTCGATCGGATAAACTATACTCGCGTGGCGATTGTGCGATCAACTTTCTCGTCACTCGTATACGTCGGAAATTTTTTGCGAAAAAAAATTAATACCATTAAAAATGTTTATTGTCACCTGACAACTCGCGAAACAATCTCACGCGTAAACGGCAAATGCGTAATAATAACAACGCGAGATATCGTTTGTTGTACGCCACTTAAAACTTGAAAAATCGCCAATTATTTTTTCCCGTTTGCTAACCAATCGTGGACGAACTTTGGTGATGGATTTTGTCGGCGCTCTTCTCTCTCTTTCTCTCTCCCTCTCTCTCTTTCTCTCTCTTCCTCTCCTCCCTTTTTGCCCGTTTCTCACAATCGTTGAACTTGTTTCCTGTTCGTTGACGACCACGCCGAATCGTTCGATAAATATTTGGCAAACGAATGAACGAAATAAAACGGCGTACGGATTCGAACATTGTCGTGCAACTTGAAAACGATGGTTCGCGGTGATAAAACGAAAAATAAACGAAATGATAATGCCGGTGAAAAACACACGTAACATATACGCTCGTCGATGGGTGGCGGCGACCTGACACACGCTCCTGTTCTCCGCTTTATCACGTGCTTCGGCCCGATCGGTTGATTGATTTTTCCCGAATTTTGCCTCTATATCCGTACGCGGGCTTTTTATCGTGCACATACATTTATATATAATCTCCCATTTTTTCCGATATATATATTTATATATATATAAATACACGTATATATATATTATGTATTACTATAATGAATATTCTCTCTCTTGAAACGCTGGCTTGGTATGTGTGCACCGCATTATTTCGACGCCCGCCCATCACCCGCGGACAAAATCAAAATCGGGATTCCATTAACTGCGCGACACACTCTGCTACATGCGTCGTCGTTCGCCGAAATCTAAAAATGCACAATAATGCGTGCGAACATGCGTATTATACACACACATACACATATATTCATCCGTACACACGCTCGCTCGCTCTTTATGCGGCGATGCAACATTCCGAAATTCGCATCGCACACTCGACCGTGCGTGTGTAAACGCGAATTCGAAAAAAAAAATAAAATAAATGGATAAATAAACGAAACGCGCACGCGGACGCTACGACAAGCCGACGATTTACACTTTCGTTTTCCGTAATTTACGCTCTCATTTTTCTCATTCGCGCTTTTTTTTCATTCGCGTCCTGGCGTGTTCTCGCGCGCATATTTATCGGAACGACGAACGGCTGCGACTGCAATTTAACCGACGACTCATCATGGTCCCTCGTGTGGAGTGTTTAATTAAAAAAATAATAATAATATCATAATGAAATGAACGATGCGTATTAAAAAAATTTGAAACCGAACGATAACACACGAAACAAAAATTCGATCTTACTGTCGTACATGTACCTGGATGCTCCGAGGACACGCTCCACGCGTGTCTCCTTTGATCTGGTGTCTTCTCCACCGAATTCAACCGACTGTGTGGTAATGAAAAAAACCACCATCAAAAAAAAAACTATCGATACTTGAAAAAAAATACCGTACGAACACTGCCTCGTTTGCTGCATGTGGATCGCCTTAGCAGCCTTAGCCACTGTCGGGGCCCAAGTGGTCCCCCAAAATGCTCACTGTGTCGTCTACACAGACAGCTGCGGACAGGTAGACTCATTATTGTAACCAGTTTTTTATCCGGTCTCGAGTTTGCATCACACGCGCCTGTGATCGCATGATCGCAGTGCGAGACGAGTCCCTGTTCAATTCCCTGAAGATCGTAATCGCGAGGTGACTGCTTTTCACCGATCGAGCTTCAAGGAATCTCGTTTTATTACTTCCTTCACTTTCGCATTGTTTTTCGTAAAACATTGCGACAAGCGATGGACTTTATACACGTCGTAACATTTTCCCAACGTAAGTAGACATTGATCTGTGATATATTTTCCAACTGGAAAAATTAAAAAATGTATGGCGCTCCGTGATGCAAGCTCGAACTTTAATTGCTGCTAACCTTCGAAGTTAACGAGAGAGAAGGATAATCTCGGTCATCGCTCTATGAATAATCCGCTTTGTTTTTTATTCACGCACCGCTTAGATAGCAGGAAACTTGATGTTTGTTTGATTAGTTTAAAGAGCGAGTCCCGTTACATAATCCGCATCTCTCGGTAACTTTGGCTAACACGTAGCTTTCGGGGGCATCTCCCTCACGACTGCTCACCGCAACTATAACTGCGAATAACCACTGCCTTTTATCTGGTGTTTGTCTATTATTATATACCAGTAATTATTATTATGCTATTTCGAAAGCGTTGTCGTCACCTACGTCCCCCGGCCCCTCTACCCCATATACACACAGGCATACGAACATTCATACACACACGGATATGAATACAAATCTGTTTCACGAAGAAAAAAGATGCACGCTTCTTATACAGTAATTAGTATAATTAGTACTTTTGCAATTAAACAATTTGCCATGTATCTATATATTATATATATATATATATATAAAATAATTTTATATATATATATAATTATTCTTCTTTTTATTATTATTATATCTATCATGCCATTGTCTTGAATCGCTTGTCTGATTAACGTTGCGCGTTATTTGTGGATGAGGATATTGTCGGGATGTCTTTTAAACATTTCTTTGTATCCGTGTTACAATTTGAATCTCTAATGCTATCGTCTGAGAAGCAACTTCCACCCTTGTACGCTTCAGTATTCTATTTGTTTATTTTTTTCTCTTTCTCTCTATATCTCTTTCTCTTTCTCTCTCTCGCAGTGCATCTTACCGCAAGTAACATACGATACGGACAGCTGTTACGAGTGTCGGGCGTGTATACTGTGCATGCACATTAATATTATACTTTCGTTGACACTAAGAAAACGCGTATCGAGCAACCAGGGGACATGAAACACATTTTTAAAACACGCCTTGATAATTTACCTGCAGTGCAGAAATTTACTTTGCGGAAATTATGATTCTTTTTAGCTACATTACATTTCTTAGCTAATCGCGTTTTTTCTCGCTTGCCATAAATGTCAGAAATACCAAACGTCAGTTTTTATCTTGTTTGAAAATGTTGAAAAGATTAAAATGCAAAAAAACTGTAAATATTCTATAAATTTATTAAAAAATAAATAATCTTTAATTCATTAAAACTTACACACACATATTGCCATATATGTACTGTGGATTGTTCTAATCGTATAAGATATACAGTAAAGTATTAACACAGTTGCACAGTTTGATTACGTCAATGAAAGTTTTAGCAAAAGTTCAATTCATTCTTTTTTTAAAAATGCAGTATAATAATTCGTATCCTCTGGTTGATATATCGCATGCTTCGCGTCAATATTCCCATTACACGATTCGTAGTATTCGTCATAAATATTAGAACGGTTTGTACGGTGTATCATATGCGCGTGAAAGTTTGATCCGATTATATTTTGAGTCGTTAAAAAATCGATAAGTCGTAGTATTTTCATTGGACAATGACAATGGCGTGATTTATAATTATAATTATGATGTAAATTCAAAAAGCTATCAAAGAGCCGACAAAACATATCAACGTAATATAACATTTTCATGAGAATGAATAACGCGTTTGTACTTTTGTTTTCCGAATTATCATACAACTATGAAAACTAACGCTATTTCACAACCAAATATTCGAGGTAAACTGCACTAAAATTCGAGTAATTTTAATTCAAGGCAAATGTACATGTCTCGCGCAAACCTTTCAACCTCGAGCGACTAAAGGATCGAGATCTTTGTCACGACTTGAAGCAAATGTACACGCAGCTTTCAATCGCTCGAATCGCTCAATTTCCGCTTAATTGGTCAAAGAACGACACGGAGTGTCTCTTACGCTTGCACTGATTGCTTTCGACGCAATTAACTTACGAGGTACAGAATATAGAATACATGGATATACATATGAAGAATAAAGAAACGCGCGCGCGCGAGCTCTTACATCTTTGCCCGATAATTCGAAAACCAATGACCATTTCCATTGACAAAGCTTTCCCCGCATATGAAAGACGATCGAATTCAATAATATCGATCGTCACGCATTATTCTCTATCGAATTACCTAAAGTCACTTATCTATAATATTTGGCTAGCTCTGTCGTTATGGTTGCGGAGTCGCAGTTGACATAGTGTTGAACTTATTTGCAGTAGAATATTATTAATTTGACGGCTTATACGACATATATCCCATATCCATATTATACGATATTGCCGATATAACCGCTGACTATCCAATTCTTCTCCCCCCCCCCTTTTCGCCACCGCGGCCGTCCCCCTCGTCATTTCGGTTCGCCGGCGTGGATCACCTGCGAGAGGACCTCTTTCCTTCCGTAGCTTTAGTAGTGAGTGAATGTGTGTGTTACGGTCCTGTAATTCACGCACGCGAACCGAAAGCGACGGTGAGTCGGCTTTTGGCAGCACACTAACGCTTGGGTGATGACACTGTATTATCATCATCAGCTGATACACGGACCACTCTCGTCGTCACCTTCGTCGTCGTATCGTAAAATAGAGATTGACGCTTCGATCTTTTTTTTTTCTTCTTTTTTTTTTTCTTTCAATCACACTTGATATATCGCGCGTCCGACTTGACGAATAACACCTACGATGATCACCCAAGCAACGATCCCCCTTCTCCCGGGCCATTATTTGCATGACCAGACTCTGTGTTCGTAGCGAGTTATTTCTTATGCAATTGCAAGAATTGTTTATTATAATATGGTTAATATTATGGTTACATCGTTTTTTTTATTACTAGCGTTATAATTATCATTACTGTTGCTACATTTTTTTATGGCCGTCATTATTCCTATCACCATTACGTGTTTAAAACTTTTACTTTTATTACTGATAACTTTAATATTATTATTATCTCATGATTATTACGAGTCTAATCTGCGGAATAATCCTTTGAGTGTTTATATGATATTAAAACAAGTTACTTTATACCGTTATGTTTTTCGTATATTTTGCACGCTTTTAAATACATATATGGTAAGCCTATGATATACTTTTGCGCGATAATATTTTGTTCCTTTAATTTTTTTTCTAATTTTTTTCATATACATATATCTGTCTGGTAGGTTGTTAATGCTTTAACCTAACGTTTTGCTAACACGAAAACCATACTCTGGAATTTGATGTTTAATCTATTTGCTGCATTTGTCTCTTATATATTTCGGATATATACGAATAATTCTCCTAGATACGAGTGTACATGTGTGTTTCCGTGTGTGTGTACATATAATATGCATACATCTTTTTTGCCGATGGGTAATAAAAGGAACGGATAGTAGCTGCAGTAGCTGGGTGGAGTTTCCGCTTCCACTTGGGTTCACTTTATACGTATTCTTTCGATTGCCAATGTTCTGCGACTCGCATTTATGTCTTTCTCTCCACCATTTGCCGTATGTTAAATGTGAAATTATATTTTCGCGCACGCGAAAAATATATTGCTCGCTTACGCGATTCGAGAAGCGGCTCCGAAACATCTTTTCTTGCCTCCGCTGATATATAGCCTCCGGTACGTTTAATACACTTGAGTGTGATATACGCACAGTCGCGTATAGTGGATCTCTTTGTGCGTACATATTATATATATACATACACACATTTATAATATTGTAATTATCGCTCCTATCTCGCAAACCGAGTTTACATTAAGTCGATGTTTTCCAACATCGTTTTCGATCGGTAACGAAAGCGACGGAGAGAAAAAAAAAACGTGGGAGAGCGAAGAGCTTCGAGCGCTCCTGCCAGCATCCCTTTCCGTTGCTTTCCCGTATTTTGTTAACACTAAAATTTCAGTCTAGTCATTGCGCTGAATGGCCCGCTGAGAAGAGGGCTTCCAAATCTGATTCGCAAATTCTATCCGGTGTTCACTAGCACACGACACGAAGTTGTGACATAATTTTTAATAAAATATAGGTATCGAGATCCAAGCTGATATATATTCGAACGTGACAGTTTTACTATGTCAAATATTTTCATTGGATCGTACGTAGATTTTTGATCATACGAAATTTGCGAATTAAAGATCCTTGTTTCTAGGCGCGCTCCTTGCACACATTGTGTCCGAAATATCACGAAGATTAGCATAACGAAAGTCTCACACACATACACAACCGGCCCGTGTTGTAAAATTAATACGGATTTCCTCAATTCTTTCGTCCAGAGTCAAGCCAATTTTGCAAATCCTGACAAACCGCGAATATATCCACTCGATAGAAGTAATACGATTTAGTAAGACTCTGTCCATCAGAATTATTTTAATATTTTACACCACGATAAATATATACATACATACCATAATAGGAAATGCCCTATTTGAAAACGAAAGTTCTACTGCAAATTTACCATTTAATTCGTATGTGCGAATACTCAAAAGCAATCGCCTTTTATTTTATCCTTCATTTTTAATTAGTTGGTTATAATGTGAAAAGTGTTTCGCTCAAGTCATTTGTCTGGATCATGTGCCTCGAATATCAATTCGATCGCGCTGATTATTCGCACATTAGTAGCAATTAATTAATATTGATATACAGAACCGATCTTTTAGAGCATGTAATGAATCGTGGATATGCTCTAACATTGAAGAATTTGGAGTATATGTTTGTGCAAAAAATATCTCAGTGAGATCAGAATGCTTAGAAATGTACTAAGACATCCGATATTTTCATATAATATAACAACAATATAATAATTGAATTTTAAATAAATAAATGGAGAAATATAAATAAATAATGTATTAAAAAAATAGTGGATACTGACACTGATCAAACACTTTTTTACATAGATTAATTAATTTAATTATGCTCATATTTTTGTGATATATCACATAATAATATCAATAAAATATAAATTGAAAGAATTAACACATCGATATTAATTCTTCATTTATCTAATGTCCAAAATTGCTTTGCATATATAGATAAATTAATTAACGCGAGTACAAGAATGTATATTATTAATATTATTATAAGACACGATTTTAAATGTTATTAATTATTTCATTTCAATAGAAGAAATGAAAAGGTATTCAATTCGGGTATTGGTATATTTCCAAGCAATCTTGAGAGAGAGAGGGAGGGGGGGGAGAGAAAGAGAGAGAGAGAAAGAGAAAGGAAGAGAGAATGTGATACATGAAGTATAATTGGCGCGTGTATGCAATGATTGGTGTGTGTAAGCAAATCCTTATGGGAATGCATGTGTGTGTGTGTCTGCGATATGATAAGTTTTTTTTTCTTTTTTTTTGCACATATCGTACATCGTTTGCCGATCTCATCCACTATAAGAGTATCTGGCACATTTTCTTTCAGTTACTGGACACCCTCCCGGTGTGCCAAGATTTTAATCGACAAGTGTGCAACCGTCCCGCCTGCAAGTTTATTCATCTCAGTGACGGTGAGTTATTCGAGCGTTATTGGGAGCACAAATTCCAATTATTAGCGTAGTTAAATGCAGAATAAGCGTTACTTATTTATATAAAGTGATTGAAAAATTATCGTGGAGAAAAAATGTTGTATGCACGGATTATAATTAATTTCAAGATACAAGAACGAATTTTATCGTTATATTTTATCATCCATTTAAATTTATATTGAAACAGAGATTTCGAATATATTGAAAAATATTGATTTTGTTGCATTTATTTACCTTTGCAAATTTGTTTTATCAAAACTCGTCAGTTTTCAATATTGTGTGTTGTGAGGAATCGTATAATAAAGTCTCTCATTTTCATAACTTTGCCCATTTTCAATTTTATGATTTGAACTGACCTTAGATCGATATTTAAAAAATTTGCGATATTGAGAAAATTAAAGCACGGAATGATTGCATGACGCGATTACATTTAACGTCGAATGTGTAATGAGAATACGAACCAATATCTCAGCAGAGAGAATACTTGACTCGTCGAATTGATATTCATCGGGTGTTTTGTCGATTTTCGAATCTCTCCCCGATCGCAGATCGATATCACGGAGTAACGAGATTTCCGCTAAAATCTGCAGTTTCTCGGTAAAATAAGCGTATCACGAGCGACGATAGCAATTCGACTATTGAAATTCCTGCGTGACGGAACTAATCCCGCAGA
The DNA here is from genome assembly GCF_003227725.1 of Camponotus floridanus. Classification (NCBI taxonomy): domain Eukaryota; kingdom Metazoa; phylum Arthropoda; class Insecta; order Hymenoptera; family Formicidae; genus Camponotus; species Camponotus floridanus. Next base: position 659,273 of record NW_020229839.1, read on the forward strand.
CAGCAGGCACCGACGATTATGGCCTTGTCTTTCACACATTCGTCGTTTGATTTTCCACGGATTTGCCAATCCGTGCGTGCGAGACGCGTCGCAATTACGAGCAATAAATCATTCGCGGTTTCATCGCTCGGAAGTTCGATTGTCAGTCCGGCGTTTTTATTTTACTTCCGTTTTGCGACGTCCATGTCGACGTCATGTTGATCGCCTTCATTATCTCCGGGGCGTTTATTAAAAACGTCACGCCGTTACAACGCGGTTTGCGACTCGCTTTTTTCGCGTTTAGCATGCGAATGATCTTTGCCGAGATGTAACGAGAATCTCTCTTTTGTCAAGCCGCTGTCAATTAGGTTCCACTCGCGATAATGAGCAGACGAGGTAAACTCGACAGCACGAAAGAGAAAACGCTTCTCGCTAGCTCGCGAAATAATTAGCGGTATACTTTTTACATAATCAATTGCGAACAATATAGTCATTGCGAATAACGAGCGTTATTTGTACACAGCTGCGAATTTGCATCAATTCCTTTAACGTTGACTTGAAAAATATTTATGCGTAGCTCTTGTATACCCGATGAATATTCCATCATTAAGTTTTCTTCGCGATGAATCCAAGATAAATTATCTTCAATCTAAATAAAACAAAGAGTATTTATGTTTAACTTATATAGAGAATCAGTTTCTCTTAAATTGAAAATTACTCTTAAATTAATTCCTCTGTCGAGGAATAAC